>NC_058081.1:308846990-309556203 GCF_014858855.1 Bufo gargarizans
AACAAAAAATCATGCAAATTGAGCATGAAGCCTCTATCACATGGTCAGTATTTTGCATCAAGATTTGCTCATGATTTGGAAGCCAAAAGCTAGAGTGGGTACAAAACTCGGAAGACATGCAAATATTCCCATCATGTGACATCTCTGTTTTGAACCTAATCCTGTTATTTTTTGGGGCCTTACTAATACTGATCAATTACTGACCAAATACTGACTGTGTGAAGACAGGATCCATATTTTTTTTTTGGAAGGGGGGGGGGGGTTCTTCTGATCAGAAGTAGGGAAAAATAAACAGTGACGTCTAACACAAACTTACTGCTGACACCCTCTCCACTCTGTCATGGATCCACTACTTGTATCAGTGTGTAAGAGAACAGGTTCTCTAGCAATCTATGTGGAATCAGCAGACAGTGAAAAAAGAGAGCGCTCTTTCACTCTATAGTAGAATCTTGGGCCACTGCATGGTTAAGTACATCATACCTGACGCTAACGTTGACCTGTAAGGCTAAGTTTATACTTCAGTTATTTGGTCAGTTTTTGACCCATAACTGACCAAATAAATGAAATGTGAGTCTAAGGCCGAATGCACACGGCCGTGTTTCACGGCCGTTAGCGGTCCGTGGAAACACCGGCTGGATTCCTGCTGAGAGCAGGAGCGCACGGCGTCATTGGTTGCTATGACGCCGTGCACTCCCTGCTGCCTCCGCAATACAGTAATACAGGTATGATCTATACCAGTGTATTACTCTACTGTGGCGGCAGCAGTACAGTATACTGACGCACAGTAACTGTTTCACTACCACAGTGCACTAACTATGCATGTTTCTGCAATACACCCTGATGTATATACAGTCTCCCTGCAGGCCGGGAAATAGCTGATTTATAATGCGCTTCATGACAAATTAATTTGGATTAAATACATTTTTTGGGAAAAATTCAGCAAAGCATCCAAATCGAATTTTTCAAAACTTCGCTTATCTCTAGTAATTGCCACTAAAGCTATGGCAATAGCCAATATTATATATGTGGTGAATGCCAATAAAGCTATGTTGATTGCCAAAATCATAATTATGATTATTATCAATATCATAATTATGGTGATTGCCAATATAACATCTTTGGTGATTGCCAATAAAGCTATGGTAATTAACAATAACTTAGCTATGGTGATTGCCAATATCATAGCTAGGGTGATTGCCAATAAAAGTATGGTGATTGTCAAAATCATAGCTATGGTGATTGCCAATAAAGTTATGGTGATTGTTAATATCATACCTATGGCGATTCCCTATAATATCATACCTCCGGTAATTGCCATTGTTATAGCTTTTGTGATTGCCCATAAAGTTATGGTGATTGCCAATATCATTGCTATGGTGATTCCCTGTAGCATAGCTATGATGATTCCCTGTAGCATAGCTATGATGATTCCCTGTATCATAGCTATGAAGATTCCCTATATTACCATACCTACAGTGATTGCCAATAAACCTATAGTGATTGCCAATAGCTATGGTGAGTGTAAAGAAAGCCCATGGCCACCTTAACAATTACTGATAGGAAAGGTGGCCGTGTTTTTTCAATCCTGAGAGTCTTGACCACTCTCAATCCCATGTAGTTTCTTGCCTCAAACCACACTATGATTTTATTATTCAGACATTATATTGTAACCCATAAAAGGGGGTGGCACCAATGGAAGGTAAACAGGGCCCTGTCTGTGTCACTATGGATAATACTAATTATAATATAAAAACTATACAAAGAGCCAATATTTTTTTATTACTACATACCACATATCCCACATATATGCTTTTTATTATTACTTAATTTACTGCCTCTTTTAGGCATTGCATGTATCATAATATGATGCAAGAAAAAATAATTTGTGATATATTTTAAGGAAAAGACTTCAAAACTTTTTTGAGGGTTTTCCTGACCACGTTTAGTGAACCAAAGCCACAAGTAAAGTCTTATAGTTTGGTAGCCACATGCGAAACATTTACTGTGGTAAGTAAGGTCATAGTTCTTAGAAGATTACCTATATTCTGCCAGTAAACCTATGTAGGTCTTTTGCACAACGTCACAAATGATGACGGGGGGGGGGGGGGGGGGGAATTTTGTTGAGAACTATTGGCAAGTGTATATAAAAGGACAACAAACGACCCCACTTGAGAGAACATTACTGTCCTATCTCACCTTAAAGTCTTTTGAAGCAATCACATACATTAAGTTTGAGTCAGGTGAACTTTACCAAGATGAAAATCAGCTGCATCTACAAGCAAGCTCTCTGCCTGATGAGCTTATTGGTTTTAACCTGCGACAGCAAAGGTCCAATGAAGAGAATTTGTTCTATCGCAAGAATAAGTAAAGAGAACGAAAAACTTCTTAATAAGACAGCAGAGTTCCAAAAACTTTTTCCAGTAAGTAAACACATAGTTTACTTATACAGAAAGTTTCTAGGAGGTTTTACGATGTGTATCTACCTCATTTACACATGTCAAAGCTGTTAAATATCTTTATTCTGTTTTACCAGGATGACATAACCAACATAGAGCTGTTGACTGAAGAACTGAAAAACGAGTTTATGGTAAGTATTTGGTAGTGTGTATGTGGTAAATGTATCACATAATATTCAGATTTACAGTAACATATCGCTTTTATTGTCATACAGGCGAACTGCAGTACAAGACTTCATTTGCTGTCCTTTTATACAAATGTGCTGCTTGCAGATATGGTATTGCCTGAAACCCAGAAATATGGCATTGATGAAGCCTTTTTACAAATTGAACATATGCTGAAGTTATGTGTGAGTAAAATCCTCTTATTAGCTAATTCTCAAGAGTGAAAGCAGAGATTTTAGGAAGTGTTCTCTAACAAGCCGATGTGTTCTAACACGTACTGTGTCACTTTCACTTGATGTAAATTCTTTATAGTGCTATACTGGCAGACTCTCCAGACTACTTTTCCTTTTACAATGTATTTATGTTTTGACTATATATTATGTCTCAATACAAAATGTTGACTGCTGTCGTCATCAAATAGGAATTATAAGGAAATATTTTTTGTATGGTCACGGCTTTCATTCTTAATCCCTTAATGACCAGGCCTAAAAGGCTCCTTTTTATTTTATTTTTTTTCCGTTTTTGCCTCTCTGTCTTTTAGCAGCCATAGATTTGTTATTGATGCCTTTATTTTATGCAGAGAAATGTTATTTTGTGGCATTTTTCAGGCGTACGTATAAATTATGGTGGATATTATATATTTATTTTTTGCAGCGTAATATAGAAAAAAAATATTTTTGGCATTTATTTTTTAGAATGTTCATGTTTCACACTAAATAACCTGATAAGTGAATTCTTCAGGGTCTTATGTCCTTTTGGATATCTAACATTTGTGATTTTTTTCTTTTTATTTATACTACACTTCATTTTTTTATATTTAAATAATGCCATTTTTGTTTTTGAGGGTCTTTTTAATTACATTATCTATAGCATTTGATTTCATTATGGGATTATAATTTATAACTTTATTTGAAACTTAACTTATAATGTATTAGCATTCTCCTGTATGCTAATACGCTGTGTCTGTATGACAAAAGGTGCTGTTAGGGCAACACTATAATTCAATATCAGCAGACAGCCCTGGGGTCCTTTGTAGGTCCTTAGGGCTGACTGCAGATACCCAAATGGCTCTCCCAGCTTCCGATTGGGTCACTGAGAAACCTGGTGACCCAAATGATAATCAAAGGATTTACAGCCAGGATTGGAGATTCCACTGAGCCCGGCTATGAGAACTACTGTTAGCAGCAGCTGGTTTATTAGCAGCACTCAGCAACCCTTCTCTGCTGCAGCACTGCCAAAGACATCACTGCAGACATCAAAAGACAGTGGGGAGTAAGGGGTTAAGTTTCCAAATGTACATGCAACAATCACCCAGCAATGGCCCAGATTTTTGACAAATGAATGTGATTTTTTATATTAGGCAGAAGATATTTTAATTAAAAATAAAGTGTAATTAAAAAAAGAACAGGTGCTTCATAAATATGGCGTTTATTCTGAACACCATATTTCTCAATGTATTTACTCCAGATAACTGGCAAACATATATTGACAAATTTGCTTCTCTTCTATTACAAGGCTGGCTGCTTACAGTCACCACTAGGGGGAGCTCAGTGCATAGGATTTTATACAGTTACCTCCTAGTGGTGGCTGCAGGAAAATGCTGTACTTTTAGATTGTGAAGAGAAAGAAGAAGTTCAGGGTCGGGCCCCCAGGCCCAATAGCAGTTGCACAGTCTGCCTCCATTGGAAGTACGCCATTGCCAGAATGACATATCCAATCAGATCTCCACAAATCCTAATGATCCCATTGACTTATAATGGGGTCCATCATGTTTTCATAGAAAATCCTGAGCTTAATAATGATAAGATATTTTTTCTCTCATTCTGAATATTCGTAATGTAAAAATTGATGTCTTAGAATGAGGTAGTACTATTTGTATTTTCATTTATAATCATTTTAGGCAGAAGCTGCTGTTATTCATTTACATTTTTAGATATGCTATATAGGACATATAAAAGGAGGATTTCCCAGTGTATAACTCACATTGAAGGCTCTGACATATAGGCATACTGTGTCATACATTACCCATAAGCTGCCATGCTATTTAAATGTATACTACACAGAATTAGCTTTTTATTGGATGTCTCTGCATATAATGGTGTAGGCTACTATGCTATTTTATAGATTGAAAAAGGTGTTCCGATGTAAGCCTTCTAAACAGGCACTCTTTTGGTATTGTTGGGTGAATAAAGCTATATGGATATGTTTGACGTACGGTATACAGTACGCTGGGAACTTTCTCAGTGTATACAGGAAACATAAGGGCTCTAATGTGAACATGATGTGAACAGAGTATTTGTAGGGCAAACCAGTAAGAATGAAAGTAGATACTATACATCAAATGAGTAAATATATATTTATTAGTCCAAAGGAAAGCTATGAAGTGTTATTTTTTTTACAGGTTGCATGTAATCGTATAGTAGTTTTGAGTTTTAATATCTAAGCTGAACAGGTTCACAGTAGGTGTATTCTAAGTTGTGCTTTTGTCAGATTTGGTACTGGTAAAATTGTAAAAACACTCCACAACTAAAGGATAAAAAAGCCCGCTAGAAATGTAAACTCTCCCTACAAAATCTGATTTCATGGAACAAGACTTTCCAGGAATACTGCAACTAAATCCTGTATATTGGGGATACTCTTAGCTCTGGCTAATAGGGGGAGTCCTGAATGAGAGTTCCCTTTAATTACCACTTCGGTATACAAAAAAGATGCAACAATAAAACTGAAGGCTACTTGCTGCAATAGAACATAAATGACTACCTGTCAAATTGTTTCTATGATTGCAAAGTGTTTTTCTTTTCTTCCTACCTGTAATCATGCCTAAATGAAAGGATTGCTGTGTGAAGAAAATATTGGTTAAAATGGCCCCGTCATTACAAAATGCAGTGTAATCTTCAGGCAGCATGTTATGGAGCAGGAGACATATGTTTTTGTGGGAAAAGATTCAGTAAAACTTGTGAATAACATTTTTATGGTGACAGGTATATAGACTTTAGTAAGATATAGGCATACCAAATGTGTGGCAAACTAAAAGAATGTAAAAGATTCAGCCTATATTTAAAAAAGTTACTTTATTTTATTGTTTTTTATAGTGGTCTATTAACTGCCAAGTAACTAAATCGACGGAAGAATCAGAAGAAATGAAGGAATTCAGAAATAAGATTAGTAAGGTAAGATACTTACGAAGGGGGGGGGGGGGGGAGATTTATCAAAACTGGTGTCAATGAAAACTGGTTTAGTTGCCCATAGCAACCAATCAGATTCCAGCTTTCATTTTGCAGATCTTCTTTGGAACATGATAGGTGGAATCTGATTGGTTTCTAGGGGCAGCTAAGCCAGTTTTGAGATTTTTCTATAGAATAGTTTTTATTTGTGTCTAGAATAGTAATTATTAACACACATGAGATTGAACATGTAAAATAGTAAAATAGTCTAATATATTGTTAATATAACAAGATATTATTCAGAATTTAATTCATGCCACTTTCCAGTTATTTTATACGCATTTTTAATTGAAGCATTTTGGTTTCACATTTTGGTTGCACTTTCTTTATCATACCTGGAATGAATTGGTGCCTTTTATGTACTGTATAACACTTAGGGCTCATCCACACGAACGTGTGCAAATTGCGGCCCCCAACGCATGGAACGGCCGGGCAACAGTCGTGTGCATGAGGCCTTACATTCTAGTTTCATGTTGCCTTCCTTATTTTACACATTTTTCACCTTATATGTAACACATTTTTTATAACCAACAACTTTACAGTTTGAACTATGTGGTGATTATCGATTGTAACAAGTGAATACGATAATTGATAAAGTGCGTATACAATGGAAATCTGAGCTACTCTGCAGAGTTTTGATGAAACATTTCCTTTCATGTTCCGTCTACAGCTCCTGGACAAACCTATATTTCGCCATGGTTACAGACAACAGAGAAGCCCTGTGTACCATGATTCATAATCAGACCACACAGGCTTTTTCTCTTCTGTGTTTTCATGGAGATACATTGGGTTGCACAGAAGCTGTAGAAACAAAATTAAAAACCCGACATTACTAATCAAAACTATGTACAAAGTTATTTTATTTTTCATTTCCATGCACTGAGAAAAGATAAAACAATTTGGTTGGGACGGTGGACATTTTACATCTTGCAATTGTTTTTTTGTTTTTTTTTTATGGTTTATTTTATGTTTTACCCAAATATTTTTTTTTTATGGCACAGCATTCCAAGATCCATAGCTTGTTTTCCCATTGATGTATGATGACTTTATTTTTTTTTTTGTGGGATAACTTGTAATCCTGGCCCTTTTTGTTAGTTTCGATTTTTTTAAGTTGTTCACCAGGTCTAATAAATAACATGAAAACGATATAGCATGGGCAGTTATGGATTTTGCATTACCAGTTTGTGTATTTTTTTTCCCCTATAAGGCCTCATACACACGAACGTATTTTGTTTCCGTGTCCGTTCCGCTTTTTGTTTGCGGATAGGATGCTGACCGATCCATTTCAATGGGATCGCAAAAAATGTGGACAGCACACTGTGTGCTGTCCGCATCCGTATATCCATTCCATAGGCCCGCAAAAAAGATAGAACATGTCCTATTCTTGTCCGTTTTGCAGACAAGGGTAGGCATTGTTACAATGGATCCGCAAAAAAAAACTGATGCAGCACAGATGCCAAACGGACGTCATCAGTATCTTTTACGGATACGAGTTTCGCAGATTGCAAAGCACATACGGTCGTGTAAATGTAGCCTAAGCATATGGTCCCCTGTGATAAATCTGCAGAGGAAAATCCATAACAGGTTTGCCCCAAATGTGCAGCAGCTAAATCCATATTAAGGCCTCTTGCACACAAACGCATTTTGTTTCCGTGTCCATTCAGTTTTTTTGCCGACCGTATATATGGAACCATTAATTTCAATGGGTCAGGAAAAAAAAACGGAAGGTACTCCGTGTGCATTCCGTTTCCTTATTTCCGTTCCGCAAAAAAATAGAACATGTCCTATTCTTGTCTGCATTACAGACAAGGATAGTGCTGTTCTATTAGGGGCCAGCGGTTCCATTCTGCAAAATACAGAATGCACATGGATGTCATCCGTATTTTTTGCAGATCCGTTTTTTTAAAGACCGCAAAATACATACATTCGTGTGCAAGAGGCCTAAGACTGTATGGCTTTTTCAATATTTAGCGGTCTGCAAAAAATGGATCCGCAAAAAATACGTCCGTCTTTTTGCGGATCAATTAAAGTGAATGGTTCCTTATACGGTCCGTATACGGAATGCAAAAAATGGTACAGAAACGTAAAAAAAATTAAGTTTGTTTGCAAGAGGCCTAAATCTGTTGGACTTTCCTGTGGATTTTGTTGCCCGGGTATATCACGGTCTGCATTATAGCATTTATATTTAACAATATGCTTAAGGCCTCATGCACACGACAGTATTTTTTTGCAATCCGCAAAAAGGGGTTCCGTTATTCCATGATTCGTGTCCGTTTTTGTTTCCGTGTGTCTTCCTTTATTTTTGGAGGATCTCCAAACATGAAGGATAGTAAAAAAAAAAAGTTTCGTTTGCCATGCAAATGATAGGAAAAAAACGGACGCGGATGACAATCTTGTGTGCATCTGTGTTTTTTCACGGACCCATTGACTTGAATGGGTCCGTGAACCGTTGTCCGTGAAAAAATAGGACAGGTCATATTTTTTTCACGGACTGGAAACACGGATCACGGATGTGGATGACAAACGGTGCATTAGCCGAGTTTTCCACGGACCCATTGAAAGTCAATGGGTCCGCAGAAAATCACAGAAAACGGAACAACGTACACGGGACACAACAACGGTCGTGTGCATGAGGCCTAAAAGAGGTGTTTTTCTGTCATTTTTCAACTCCCAAAGAAATTCCTGTGGGAAAGATGTCATACTAAAAGTATACTCAATAGATGAAATGCAAATGGGAATACATTTCATAATTCAACTGCTGTATGTAGTTCTAGATAAAGCAGACATTATGTAAGATACTTTTAATGTAGCTATCAGTATATGATCTAATTTTAATTATGCATCCTTTTTTTATAGATTACCTTTAAGGAGAAATTACATAAAGCCATCAGTGAAATTGATACACTTCTTACATGGATCAATTCTTTCATCAAAGACATCAAGAGAAAGGGGAAATGAAATTCTTAAGTTATTTTAATACTCTAGAAAAATATTTTAAAAAACCTGATTATATTTTCTGTAATTTATTGAAGCGAAACATTGTATCTTAAAACTTGAGCTTTATTTTTACTTGAAGCTTATATGTGATAATGTATATTTATATTGAAAAATATTTATTATATGCAAGTAATAGAAATGTGTGTTAAGTCAAACACTTAGGCCTCTTTCACACGAGCGAGAATTCCACACGGGCACAATGCGTGACGTGAATGCATAGCACCCGCACTGAATCCAGACCCATTCATTTCAATTCTGTTCTGTATTCTGCGTTTTTCACGCAACGCAGGCCCTATAGAAGTAAATGGGGCTGCGTGAAAATCGCATTGCATCCGCAAGCAAGTGTGGAAGCAATGCGATTTTCACGGATGGTTGCTTAGGAGATGATAATAAATAGGGATGAGGTCCATTCACTTTTTTAATTTCCATTATAACATAGATATAATGGAAAATAATAGCATTCTTTAATATAGAATGCTAAGTAAAATGTCCCTTGAGGGTTAAAAAATAATAAAAAAAATTACTCACCTCATCCTTTTGATTGCGCAGCCGGCATCGTCTTCTTTCTTCTTCTTGCAGGACCTGCAAAAAGACCTGCGCTGACGTCATTGCGCTCACCACAAGGTGAGCAGGATGACGTCACTGCAGGTCCTGCTGAATGAAGATAGAAGATCCTTCTATCTTCATTCAGCAGGACCTGCACTGACATCACCACACTCACCACATGGGGAGTGCGATGACGTCAGCGCAGGTCCTTTTGCAGGTCCTGCAAGAAGAAGAAAGAAGACGATGCTGGCTGCGCAATCAAGTGGATGAGGTGAGTAATTTTTTTATTATTTTTTAACCCTCAAGGGACATTTTACTTAGCATTCTGTATTAAATAATGCTATTATTTCCCGGTATAACCATGTTATAATGGAAAATAATAAAATTTACAGAACACCGAACCCAAACCCGAACTTCAGTGAAGAAGTCCGCGTTCAGGTCTGGGTACCACATTCATTTTTTTATCATGCGTGTGCAAAATGCATTAAAACACTTTGCACTTGCGCAGAAAAAACGGAACAACGGAACGCAATCGCAGACAAAACTGACTGAAATTGTGTCCCTACTCACGCTGGTTTGCCGCAATGCATCCTGAAAGCATCCGTCCCTCACCCGCGATGCCCATGTGAAAGAGACCTAGACTCAAATAGATTTTAGAACTTTAATTGATTATACATCTGTAGCTAGATGAAATGGGCCAAATCCCAAGGGGCAGATTTACTAATCCTATAGATAGCATAAACCTGGGCTGTCTACACTTGCACTGGATTTATTACAGGGGCTCAAGCTGGATGATAAATCTGGTGCAGGAATAGACCTTGTCTAACCTTATACCAGCTATTGGTGCTTAATTTCAGATGGAACAATTTTGGCATTAAATGTCATATATTGGGTCATGCTCCTTTTTCCATGAAACCACGCTCCTTTTCCGTTAATTCATGTCCGCTTTTAAGGGCAGGCACAGATAATTATGCACCAAATTGCACCATATTTGTGAGCAATTTAAGTGTCTTAAGCTTGATTGCACCATGTAGTTTTCGATGCATTTTTAACTAACCAAAGCCAGCAGTGGATGCAAAAGGAAAGACACATATGAGTCCTCCATCACACAGACTTCTTTCTACATTTATAAACTCAATTAAGAAACAACAGACATTTTATTTATGCACACTTTTTGATAGCAATTTTGGTGGATTTTCTTTTTCTTTTTTTGATGTTTTTAAAGTCCTATAGAGACATGTATGGAGAAAAATGCCCGAACAAGTGCCATACCTGGAGCATTCTGTGTTCTATTAAAAATGTCACTGCCTCCCACAAATACTACAGAAATAGCAAAACCTAAAACACGGTGCATGTAGAGTTTACGATATTAAATATGGACTTTGAAATCAGATCTGGCCACAGTGTTTTGAATTTTAAAGAAAGATATGCAAAGCGTGCATTGAAAAACTCCATAAAAATGTGGCAAAATGTTGCAGTTCTGCTGCACAGTGGGTGGTTTGGGTGGTGCTATGGGCAACAACTGTGAAAAGGCTGCTATACTTAAAGGAAATGTGTTGCCAATATTTTTTTATCTGCCAGTCAAAACCAGATAGCAACACATCTCCTTTTTACTAATCTGTTTTTATTTTCTGATTACAGATTTTTTTTATTCTATTTCCTGGACATGATTATGGGGGCTTTTTGGCAGCCCCATGAGCCAGTCATAATGGCCAGGAGGGGGGCTCATTGACTTCTATAGGAGAGTTTTCTGGGCATGCTCTGTGATCTGTGCAGAGGACATTGTACAAGGATAGAATAGATAAGCTCTGACAACCACCTATCATTTATGGTGGATTCTGTCTTATCTATACACAGAGGGGATATCTCCTTATCATTACAGACAGGCTTAGAATAATATATGGCCAGTGCAAAAACTAAAGAAATGTATGTTTTTTGTTTAACTATAGATACTGACATCGAGAAATAAAAATCACATCATCAAAAATTTTCTGATGACACATTTTCTGATGACACATAAATAATGATGCTTCCCCTTCATTCTCAGGTTCTGTGGGGGTCTCAGACATCGGACCGCTGCTGACCATATAACGATAGCATATCCTTAGCATAATGCTATCACTTTATTAGATGAAAATACCTATTTAATGTTCATTTTAATTTAAGATTTATAATTGCCACATACATTTTCTATTTGAAAATATCATTGCTTTTAGACCAATGCACACAAAATAAAATGTACATTTCCTCAACAATAATAGCAAATGTAAATGTAAGAAAATGTCACAAATGCTGGGCTAGCAAATTTTTATATTGTGTCCAGAATAGCACCTCCATTTGCATCTCCATTTATTTTAAACGTATATGCTGAGTACTGTCTCATTCATTTAATGTGTAGTTCCAGTCTGTAAGTTCAAATTCAATTTGATGTCTAAGTTATCTAAATTTTTGGATTAGAAAGTCTGAACACTGTCAAGTTCAGCTGAAATATTATGTTATTTATTAATATATATTATTTACTATCAGTATTACAGTTATTTATTTGTGACTAATATGGACAAGCCTTTGCCTATTTATTACGATGCTGTTGTATTATTATTAATAATAAATATTTATCCTTGATTGGAAAATGTTATTCTCTCTGGTTCTATGTAGGACACATACAGGGCATTTATCAATGTATTTACACCACTATTGTGGTGTCCAAAAGTGGCAAGGTATGGCTTGTGCCATATTTGCCACTTTTTAAATTCTCGTCACGTTTCTAAAGTGGAAAGAAAATGGGCGAGGTTTAGTGGGACAGAGTCTATCTTGATCCTCTGGATTTACTTATGCCAGAGACTAGTGTAAGTCATATCTCAAATCTGGGACGGGCGTAGGTTTGAGTTTCTGGTGCATGAAGTACCAGAGATGCTCCTAATTTATTAAGAAGCATCTGACTCTTAAAGGGGTTGTCTCATCTCAGACAATGGGGGCACATCACTTGGATAGGCCCCTATTGTCTGATAGGTGCGAGTACCAGCGCTATATCGAGAAGGGAGCTCCAAAAGTGGTGGAGGGCGCACTGTGCATGTGCAGCCACCCTCCATTCATTTTCCATGGGGCCACCGAAAATAGCTGAGAGCTGGAACGGCTATTTCCATCGGGCCAATAGAAGTGAATGGAAGCGGTGGTCAGTCATGCACAATGTGCCCTCCACCACTCTTGGGGCTTCGTTCTCGATATATCGCTGGGGTCGTTCCCATTCACTTCTATGGGGAGAGAGCGCTTGGTGGTGGCCGGACCAGGTGTGGGTCCTAGCAATATGCCCCCATTGTCTGAGATGAGACAACCCCTTTAATATACGAGGACCGAGGGCTGGGTCCACAGGTACAGAGGGTACATGATGCCACACAGACAACGGTTCTTACCCAGTTTACTGAACAGTAGTAATAGATAAGTGGCTAGGCATATATAAACAGGATAACAACAGAGCATAAATCAAACAGTAACAGCAATACTGCCTAACGCTAAACTAGCTATTGTGAAATATTCCCCCACAGTCCAAAACTGACTGCGCCTGAATGTTCCTGAGCGAGCTTTCTCTTTGGAGTGCACCCTTAAGTATTGAGCAATACTACACTGACTGTCCCCAAAAAAGTCGGCACCAAGAAATAAAAAGGTCACACACTCTAATATTTTGTTGGACCACGCATTCGCTGTGGCATTGTTCCGATAGGCTTCTGCAATGACACACGATTTATTTCCATCCAGTGTTGCATTAATTTTTCACCAAGATCTTGCATTGATGATGGTAGAGTCTGACTGCTGTGCAAAGCCTTCTCCAGCACATCCCAAAGATTCTCAATGGGGTTAAGGTCTGGACTCTGTGGTGGCCAATCCATGTGTGAAAATTATGTCTCATGCTCCCTGAACCACTCTTTCACAATTTAAGCCCAATGAATCCTGGCATTGTCATCTTGGAAAATGCCCGTGCCATCCGGGAAAAAAAAATCCATTGATGGAATAACCTGGTCATTTAGTATGTTCAGGTAGTCAGCTGACCTCATTCCTGGAGCACATACTGTTGCTGAACCTAGACCTGACCAACTGCAGCAACCCCAGATCATAGCACTGCCCCCACAGGCTTGTACAGTAAGCACTAGGCATGATGGGTGCATCACTTCATCTGCCTCTCTTCTTACCCTGATGCGCCCATCACTCTGGAACAGGGTAAATCTGGACTCATCAGACCACATGACCTTCTCCCATTGCTCCAGAGTCCAATTTTTATGCTCCCTAGTAAATTGAAGCCCTTTTTTCTGGTTTGCCTCACTGATTAGTGGTTTTCTTATGGCTACACAGCTGTTCAGTCCCAATCCCTTGAGTTCCCTTCGCATTGTGCGTGTGGAAATGCTCTTACTTTCACTATTAAACATAGCCCTGAGTACTAATGTTGTTTTTCTTCGATTTGATTTTACCAAACGTTTAAGTGATCGCCGATCACGATCATTCAGGATTTTTTCCCCGCCACATTTCTTCCTCGAATACGATGAGTCCCCACTATCCTTCCAGTTTTTAATAATGCGTTGGACAGTTCTTAACCCAATTTTAGTAGTTTCTGCAATCTCCTTAGATGTTTTCTCTGCTTGATGCATGCCAATGATTTGACCCTTCTCAAACAGACTAACATCTTTTCCACGACCACGAGATGTGTCTTTCGACATGGTTGTTTAGGAAATGAGAAGCAACTCATTGCATCAATTGGTTTTTTTTTTTTTTTTTTTTTATAATAAATATATATTTTTATTTTCCAAGTCATAATATTAATACATAAAACAATATTAATCACAGCGGTGTGCCCAGCATGGCAATCATAGATGTCATTACAAGAAAAATTCTACACAACATCCTAAGGACACCCTCAAAGTATTATATAATAATAAACTATATACCCCCCCCCCCCATTGGCTGCCGTCCCTCTATTCATTATTATATAGAATAGTATCAGTATTAGTTATAGCTATGCAGTTATGTGTGCAACTCTCCGTTTCCTTTCAATGTCCTCATATACCTTAATTCTTTGGAGGTATGAACCCCACTCCCTTATTGAGGGCGGGGAGACAGAGCCCCAATACTTTAACAATATAGCCTTAGCAACCATCAATCCCTGCATCCAAATCCGTCTAGCCTGAGGCGGGACTTCCACTTCTGACCCATAATCCCCAAAAATCACTATCAAAATTCCCGGGTTATAGTTCATTGAACTCTCCTTTTGTAGGGTAGCGAAAACCTCATCCCAATAACTTCTTATTTTGCTGCAGCTCCAAAGCAGATGAACATAGTTTGCATTAACATATCCACATTTAGAGCAGCAGCAATCCCTATCTTTATTTTGGGGAAATTTTCCTTGGGTTTTAGGCGTACAATACAGTCTATGGAGTATCTTAAATTGAATTAACCTATGCGCACTGGAAACTGTCGCCTTTTTCACATTCCTATAAATAGTAGACCACTGCAGTGGGGGGCAATTCAGCTCTTGCTCCCACTTATCTGTACTTTTAAAAGGTGTTACAGTTGCCAGTGCCGTTCGGAGTTTCGCGTAAAGTCTAGATAGCTTCACTTTTTCATACTTCTGAGCGTCACAAAAATCAAAAAATTTATTCTCTCGTGAAAAAATAACACCCCTATTCCTAGAGGTTTCAAATATATGTTTCAAACGTGAATACATAAATAGGTCTAATGGTGAACTATCTAAAAAACCAAATTCCAAAAGTGATTTGAAACGACCCATATAAAAAAGGTCGGACACTCTATTAATACCACTACGTAACCAATAACCAAAATCTGTAATTTTGAAGAACTCCTCCAGCCCCCTGTTGTCCCACAGAGGGGTGAAACCAAACGGACCGGAAGATTTAAGGATCTTCTTCAATCTGTTCCAAATCCTCTGCAGTGAGCAGGGGATCAACAAGGACCTCCTCATTCCCATAAACCCAGTCTCCAAACATGCAAAGATATTCTCCACTGGTTTATCAAAAACTTTTGTCAAATAACGTGAAAGTAACCTCTCTTTAGAAAAACAGTGCTGAATCTGTGCACATAAAAAATAACCTTGAAAAAAAGGTAATGACAGCCCACCATCTGCCTCCGACAGCCATAGATATCTCTGCTTTATACGCACCCTCTTCCTTCCCCAAATTAAATCATTAATCATAGTCTCCAACCTATGAAAGAAAATATCATCTATCCAAATAGGGGAGGCACACAACAGAAACAAAACTAATGGTAAGATAATCATTTTAATCAAAGCTATACGGTCCGTCTGTGCCAATATCAATTTCCGCCAAGCGCTGATTTTGTCCCTAACTTTATTCAAAACCGGGGCCAGATTAAGATCATAAAACCTATTTATAGGGACCCCAATCTTAACCCCCAAATAATCCAAAGTATCATTAGGAGCCAAAACACGAACTCGCCTACCCTCATCTACAGCTTTGCGGTTTAACGGGAGGAGCGATGACTTTGACCAATTAATTCTATAACCTGATAATTTGCCATAATCTTCTATTACCTCTATGACATACGATAGGAACAGAATCACGTCATCGGCATATAAGCTTATTTTTTCGCCCACTCCCGCCACCCCAAACCCATCTATACGATTATCTAAACGAATCCGGGAAGCCAATGGTTCAATAAAGAGAGCGAAGAGGAGAGGAGACAGGGGACAACCCTGTCTCATCCCTCTCTGCATCATAACAGGGGAGGAGCTGATACCGTTGACACTGATAGATGCAACTGGCTGTGCATATAACATTTGAGTCATTTCCTGGAACGAATCCCCAAGGCCAAAATGGGACATTGTAGCCCACAAGAAGGACCACTCCATCCTGTCAAACGCTTTTGCGGCGTCTAGAGACAGAATGGAGTGGTCTATACTACCCCCAACAGACAAATTCAAATACACCCTATATAGACTCATCTGTATTTGCCGTCCCGGGAAAAAACCCGTCTGGTTAGGGTGTACCAAACCCGCTATAACCCCTTTTAGACGATTGGCCAAAATTTTAGCAAAGATCTTGTAGTCCGTATTTAAAAGTGATATGGGTCTATATGACCCCATATCACATGGATCCTTCTCCTTTTTTAAGACCAAGATAATCACTGCCTCTCTAAATGATGGAGGTAAGGAGCAGCATGCGCGGGATTCATTCAGGACTAGAAGCAGGATCGGCAAAAGTACTTTAGCATGGTACCTATAGAGATCAAACGGCAGTCCATCTGAACCGGGGGCTGATTTATATTTTAGAGAGGGAAGAGTCGCCTGGAGTTCCTCTAAAAGAATGGGGGAGTCCAAGCGCTCCCTATCTTGAGCGCATAACTGGGGGAGCTCTAATCTTTGAAGATATTGATCCATCTCGGTACGACTAAACATAGACTCGGATTTATAAAGGGTAGAATAATATCTCGCAAATTCCTCCCTTATCTCCTCTGCAGAACTCACCCCAACACCCTGTAAGTTCCTAATTTCTCTTATACTGGTAGACTCTCTCTGATTGGCCACCAGACGAACCAAAAACCTACCCGTTTTACCGGATTCGCAAAAACGATTCTGGCCTTGAAATAGGAGCTTATGTTGTGCTTTTTTATATAGGAGCGTCTAAAGCTGTAAGTTAGCCTCTTTTAACTGATTTATGGTTTGCTCCGTATAGGAGTCAATTAATGCGGCGCGTAAACTCCTTATTAAGTCTGTCAATTGTTGTTCCCTGCGCCGTACTTCTATTCTAAACCTATTAATTTTACTAAAGTATAAGCCCCTTATATGGGCTTTCAAAGCATCCCACACGTAATGAATATGTGTCGATCCCACATTAAGGTCCCAAAATTCCTGAATATCCTGGTCTATTCGGGATTGCTCCCCTATCACGTCAAGCCAGTGCGGATTCAGTTTAAAAATTCTACCTGTATTTGGGGCCTCTGCAAATATAACAAGAACTGGGGAGTGATCCGAGATTCCATGAGGTTCATACCTCATTCTCAGGACGCGACCGCACAGCTCCTGACTTGCAAACGCCAGATCTATACGGGACATTGACCCGAATGACTGGCTAAAACATGAAAAGATTTTTTTGCTGCCATAGAGGTGGCGCCAGATATCGACCAGCGCCAACTCCTGGCATACAGCAGTCAAGGGGGATCCCGTACGACCGCACCCAGAGAACGACGAGAACCGATCCAACTCAGGATCAGGTACTGCATTAAAATCACCTGCCACTAATAGTGCACATTGATTTTTTGTGGATATATATTGGACTAACTGTGAAAGCACCGTTGCATTAAATGGTGGAGGAATATAGATAAAAGCCAGTATGACCTCCTGCCCTTTCCAATACCCATGGAGAAATACAAACCTCCCTTACTTGTCAATCAGGTTATCTAGCGGTTGATACTCCATCCCATGATGAATATATACGCTAACCCCTCTTGCATAAGAGGAGTAGCAAGCGTGGTACTCAAGAGAAGCCCATTTCCTTTTCAGTATGTAAATCCTTTCTAATGTAGCGTGGGTCTCCAATAGTACCACAATAGCCGGCAAATGTCGGACCACGAGATCAAATACCACCGTCCTCTTCACCCTGTCTCCCAGCCCTCTCACATTCCAAAATAGAATATTACACGGCATATCCTATGGATAAACGGAATTTCAAAATCCCCTTTCTTAACGGAGAGGCACGCACATCTGCACAGCAAATGACGACAGCCAATCCCTCCCTTAAACCCACCCCCCCCAAAAAAAAATAAAAAAAAACCTGCATGGTTGACAGGGCATTTCGCAATACCCATCAACCTCTCTCCTACCACCAAACCTCCCCCCTGTCACCTCCCCTCATTAACCTCCCTCCTCACCCACCTTCCGTACTATTTGCTGCAATCAGTCTTTTTTTCACCTCAAAAAAAGATCTTCTTTTATTTTGTGTCTCTCGCGAAAAATCTGGGAAAATTGATATCAGATTACCATTAAATGGTATATTTTCTAGTTCTCTTTTACGTCTAAGGACCCAATCCCGATCCTTTGAACAGACAAATTTTGCCAGGATTGCCCTAGGAGGGGCCCCTGGAGGAGGTTTTTTGAAAGGGATTCTATGGGCTCTTTCCACACAGAAGGTAGATACGTCATAGTCAGGTCCCAGACTTTCTAGCAACCACTTCTGAATGAAAATTGGCGGGTTATCCTGTTCTGCCCCTTCTGTACCCTACTAGCCGCAGGTTATATCTACGAGACCTATCCTCCAGCTCTACCACTTTTCTTCTTAACCAAGAGCGATCTTCATCTACCTCTTCTAGTCTGTTCTTTAATAGACCATTCTCTACGGTGACAGAGTTGACTGCAGACTCCAATTCCTTCACCTTTAGTCTCAACTTCGACATTTCATCTCTTATTATGGTAACATCTTGAACCACTGCAAGGGAAGAAGTCAGCTCTGCCACCGAAGTATTAGTAGCGTTAACTACTCCCAATATATCCTGGAGTTGTTTATTAATACTATCAATACCTTCAATCTGGGAGGAGCCAACCTTGGATGAACCCCGTTCTAACTGAACCGTATTATCTACTCCTGGCTCATTCTGAGAAACAAATCTCTGTACCCCTCCTCTAGTTTTAGGTGGTGGTGACTTCAGAAATTTATCTAACCGGGCCTGTGGACTCCCCCCTGATCCTCCTTTGGGGGAGGTCATTCCTCCTGATTTACGAAATTTTGGCGGCATTTTTGTCTAAGTAATAAAGCTGCAGTTATAAACACACTTCAAACCCCTCACAGGCAAACCACTCACAGGCAAATATAATTGGTAATCATTCTATGAGAGTCATATACATAAATAATTAAGTAACTTATTGTGATTAGGATTAGTGTGTAAGTTCAGATTTCTAAATACGACAGCAGAATAATCGGCAATGGCGCCATTCTTACGTTCTGGTTAGAGCCCCAAACATATAGCTTCTCAGTCACCCCACTATGATAACAAAAGCGCCCAAGTAAGTTTCCCATTGACGACTGCAATTTCCAAAGGGTCAATCCATCTAGACAGACCATCCAAATAATATAGATAAAGGTTGTCCTATCATCTATCAATGGAAAGAGTTCCTCTTGGGTCTTGTCGCTTCTTCTGTAGAGAGAAAAGAAGGGGGGGGGGGGGCATTCCTCAAGCCGTTCCTCAAGTTCCTTAAGTTTCCAAGGCCCAGCTCCACTGACCACAACAAAGCATTATAACTGATAGGCCCACAGGGATCCAACTATGGCCACAGAGATTCCGTATAGTACACCCCAGCCTCACAACGCCCCGCGCCAACAACATCAGACCACTGCCGTGTCCCAAAAAAAGTTAGTGTATTAGTAAACGAGATGTCATCAAATTCACCCACCGGACACCAATCCCAGGCTCTCCACTCCGCCCACGGACACCGTGGCTCAGCAACCCAGCAAGCTCACCAGCTCCAGCGCCCCCAATATCTCGCAGGCAGTAGGCCACATGCAGACAAACCACAGGGACACCACCGATCAGAGGCAAACATGAGGCGGGTCACAGCCAGCAGCAAACAAGGGGCAGAGCAGTTACCATACAGCGGGCCGCGGGCAGGCAGCGGATCAAAGCAGGTACCGTAGGCCAGCAGCAGCCAGCAGGTGGCAGAGGGCAGTAGCAGGCAGCAGACCGCATCAGAGAGCAGGAGATCACTCAGGGGAAAACGGCAAGCAGCGTCAAGGCGGCAGGCAGCAGGACGAAGCAACCGGCAGTAGATCAGGCAAGTCACATCCGAAGGTTGCTCCAGGCAGAGCGCGGTCCCATCAGTCCCATCCAGGCTCGATTAGCCAGGGCCGGTCCGGTCTGGGATCGGCACTCCTGCGGCGATTCACATCCGGGAGCGAGGCGGGGAGAGAGAGGAGAGGGCAGCCAGAGGAGGAGCGCGGCACACCTACGTCATGCCGCTACGTGTGTGAGTCCGTGCATCAATTGGGGTTAAATAACTTGTTGCCAGCTGAAAGATAATCGCCCATGCAGTAATTATCCAATAGGAGGCTCATAACTATTTGCTCAGTTTAATCCAGGTGGCTTTTTTGGGGGGACAGGCAGTGTATTTGTAATCTAGCAAGGTGAAGTCTGTATCTTGCCGCTTTCTTATAAAGGTCCTTCTCAAACAATTAGCATATTGTGATAAAGTTCATTATTTTCTGTAATGTACTGATAAACATTAGACTTTCATATATTTTAGATTCATTACACACAACTGAAGTAGTTCAAGCCTTTTATTTTTAATATTGATGATTTTGGCATACAGCTCATGAAAACCCAAAATTCCTATCTAAAAAAATTAGCATATTTCATCCGACCAATAAAAGAAAAGTGTTTTTAATACAAAAAAAGTAAACCTTCAAATAATTATGTTCAGTTATGCACTCAATACTTGGTGGGGAATCCTTTTGCAGAAATGACTGCTTCAATGCGGCGTGGCATGGAGGCAATCAGCCTGTGGCACTGCTGAGGTGTTATGGAGGCCCAGGATGCTTCGATAGCGGCCTTAAGCTCATCCAGAGTGTTGGCTCTTCCGTCTCTCAACTTTCTCTTCCCAATATCCCACAGATTCTCTATGGGGTTCAGGTCAGGAGAGTTGGCAGACCAATTGAGCACAGTAATACCATGGTCAGTAAACCATTTACCAGTGGTTTTGGCACTGTGAGCAGGTGCCAGGTCGTGCTGAAAAATGAAATCTTCATCTCCATAAAGCTTTTCAGCAGATGGAAGCATGAAGTGCTCCAAAATCTCCTGATAGCTAGCTGCATTGACCCTGCCCTTGATAAAACACAGTGGACCAACGTCAGCAGCTGACATGTGTCGGGTTGTAATAATTCAATTAAGAATTATTAATTATGGTCATAAAAATAATTAACCATAAAAAAATTAATTTTATAAAATTTGTCATAAATTCTTAAAATCATGACCTGGTGAATTGTAGACAACCAAATTGATACAATTCACATTTGAGTCCGACTATTTCCTCAGATAAATAAGTTCTTTTTGACGTGAGATGACGTTAATAATAAAACATGTAGTTCTGCATTACACAATAATACACAGGTTTATAAAAATATGCAGATTCATTGGTTACAAGATTATAAACATATATAAGTAGATAAACACAATGATACATGCAAATGAATATATATAGCATTACAAGCTTAACAATACATGTGAGTGGAAATAACTTGTCACATTATAACAAAGCTATTATTAGGTTAGGATATCAAATAGGAACATCATTTATATACATTACATCCTGTTCAGAGAAAGCCTCATGATATCAGGACAGGCATTATTTAATCCTAGACATCAATATGGAATGCTAAATACATTCCACCCCCCTCTAACCAACTACACGTCACATGACTTCAGGCATGGGCAAATCCATTCAAGGATATAACTTAGAAGAGATAACTGTATCCTTCCGCCCCATCCTGGACTATTTTCACACATATGACTTTGGTAAGACTATTAAGACAAATGACAGGGATATAGGATCTTTGCTAGACCATATCTTAAAGGGGAAGGACTTGAAATAAGTCTTTCCTGTGAGAATCCATCACTTAGCTTGGCGAAGAATGTTCTATCAATATATATATATATATATATATATATATATAAAAGCAATTATTTAATGCTCTGCGAGATTATGAGTCTTGATTCTTCTGCAGGTAGAATAAAGTCTCACAATATCCTAAAACTACATCTCAATATGGAGATGATCAATTAATTAATGTATTTATTCGCCAATCTAGATGGTATAATTTCACCCACACTATCAAATTAGTCTTAATAAAATGAAATATAATTTTCTGTGTCTCTTACCAAGTCCTAGTAGAAATCTCACTTCTGCTCCTAGGAAAGCTGGATGGGCCATCATAGCACATCTCCTTATGGCTTTCATCTTGATGGACCCCTCTAAAGAGCTTAACTTTTCTTTCCTCTCTTTCTTGTGTGTATCTCTGTGTTTTTCTCCCCCCTGTGTATGGTTTATGAACACAAACTTATCAGTTAGACACACCTTCCTAGTTTGGAAGTTTCCAATCATAATCGGATGGGCGTGACTATTGATAAGAAATGACATCATAACACTACCCAGAATGCACTTTTGCTACTGTTGTAATGTCACCTACTCATACCTAGGTGGCACTGCTGTGTAAGCTATTTGCATCCTAGTATAAAGGGTTAACTTCTGTAAGTCTGAATAAGGGTATAATATACATTTTGACCTTAAAAGCTTTAATTCAAGGCTATAGGGATTAGATTTGACACTTGTAGCAATTAGAGACAGACCTCTAGGCGTCTCTCTGAATGTTTCTCACATTGTTTATTTGTGAATCGTAAATAACTTTAATGGCTTTGTTTTCTCAGAGATATCAGTACCTCCTCTCATACCAAAGAGGTGAATAATTGTTACAAAACACACATCTTCACAGACACTCTTTTAGAGACAAGGATTCTCCTAATGAGAAATATATATAATATACTGGATACATGTTGTCTTCATAAACATATAACAGTATAATATATATTATATGTTCTACTGATTGTCTTATGCTAAGGACTAAGGCTCATTAAATGAATACATACATATTATATATTTGCTTCATTGATAAATGCCTAATTGTATAGGTAATTATCACCAGCTGCATAGAGCTTATCTTTACCTCCCGTCATAAATTTATCAGTAGATAAGGAGGCCTCTTCTCAGACTGGTACACTCATGAGAAGAATAACACTAAAAAGCAGAAACCTTTGTACGACCTTAATTTGGCCTACTCAAGACATACAAAATTGTAACTATAGTCGAGCATGGCTCTTAAAGGTAATGAACATTCATCTTGACTAAAATAAATTGGATATCAATGCATTTACCTATGAAAAGGCACAACACATGGCACCCCAGACCATCACTGACTGTGGGTACTTGACACTGGACTTCAGGCATTTTGGCATTTCCCTCTCCCCAGTCTTCCTCCAGACTCTGGCACCTTGATTTCCGAAATGACATGCAAAATTAGCTTTCATCCGAAAAAAGTACTTTGGACCACTGAGCAACAGTCCAGTGCTGCTTCTCTGTAGCCCAGGTCAGGCGCTTCTGCCGCTGTTTCTGGTTCAAAAGTGCCTTGACCTGGGAAATGCGGCACCTGTAGCCCATTTCCTGCACACGCCTGTACACGGTGGCTCTGGATGTTTCTACTCCAGACTCAGTCCACTGCTTCCGCAGGTCCCCCAAGGTCTGGAATCGGTCCTTCTCCACAATCTTCCTCAGGGTCCGGTCACCTCTTCTCGTTGTGCAGCGTTTTCTGCCACACTTTTTCCTTCCCACAGACTTCCCACTGAGGTGCCTTGATACAGCACTCTGGGAACAGCCTATTCGTTCAGAAATTTCTTTCTGTGTCTTACCCTCTTTCTTGAGGGTGTCAATGATGGCCTTCTGGACAGCAGTCAGGTCGGCAGTCTTACCCATGATTGCGGTTTTGAGTAATGAACCAGGCTGGGAGTTTTTAAAAGCCTCAGGAATCTTTTGCAGGTGTTTAGAGTTAATTAGTTGATTCAGATGATTAGGTTAATAGCTCGTTTAGAGAACCTTTTCATGATATGCTAATTTTTTTAGATAGGAATTTTGGGTTTTCATGAGCTGTATGCCAAAATCATCAATATTAAAACAATAAAAGGCTTGAACTACTTCAGTTGGTGTGTAATGAATCTAAAATATATGAAAGTCTAATGTTTATCAGTACATTACAGAAAATAATGAACTTTATCACAATATGCTAATTTTTTTAGAAGGACCTGTATGTCCCCAAAGTGTCACTGGTATAGTATAACGAGGTGTGACATGGCAGAGCCACACCTACAGTTCTTGGCAGTCTCTTGGTGCTTTTTCTTGATCCCCTGGTTCACTCCAGCACGAACCGGACCGTCAGCCACGTGTTTCCTTGGGCTGACGCTACAAGTGTCTTCCTTGGTGCTGGTGTCTGTCTCCCCTGTGAGCCGCAAATCCATTTCTGGCTCCACAGGGGTTCTCTCCTGACGTCCACAGCATTCACCAGGCAGCCTCCGTCTGGTCTCTTCCTGCTCTGCCAGGAAACCCCTGCCTTTCACAGGGAGACTGTGATGCAGCAAGTCATTTTCAAAGTGCAGCCTAAAACCTGCATTTACATAATCTTTCTGAGAGTCCTAGAATTATGGGTATTTTGACTTTACAGGGTAAATGAATAGAATAATTTTCTCTATAGTAAACTTCAATGTAGATTAGTCCTTTGCTGCCATCTACTGCCCAAATGAATTATAGCAGGCAATATACACTCTACATTCAATTATGCTTACACCCTAACATCCCTACTAGGAGGATGTTACTTGAGTGCACAGGTGATCAAGACTGGCATATGATAAATCTCAACATGAGTTGAGAGTTTAAATATGATGCCATGAGCTGAGCCAGTACCGAACCCAGAGGATGTATTTGTATGATACAAAGTATTTTATTGCAGTGTATGGTATAAGAAGAGATTCAATGAGCACATGTTCAAGCCCACTAGGGGGAAAGCTAAAAATAAAGTTAAAAAAAAGTTTAAAAAGTTTTTAACCCCTTAGTGACCACCAATATGCCTGTTTACGGCAGCATAGTCTAAGTGCAGCACAGACGGAGAGCAGGAGCTCGGCTCTCACATGAAAGATGGGCTTCTGCTTTAATGGACCAGATTGCCAGAAGTTCCAATATCGACTGTCTATTCATCTCTATCTATATATCTATTTATTTGGTATCACTGTAATTGTAAGCTGTATGGTTCCTCTGCACATCTTTGTGTTATGGAGGAATTTTCCTTTAATAAGAACTATTACTTTTATGGGAGAACAACTCTGTTAGGCTACATGCACACAACCGCGCTGTGTTTTGCGGATGCTGGCCGCGTGTGTTCCTCAATTTACGGTACAGAAAGGGGCACCCATTATAGAAATGCCTATTCTTGTCCGCAAAGCAGAAAAGAATAGGGCGTCTTCTATTTTTTTATGCGGTGCCTCGGAACGGAGCAACAGCCTAAGGGCTCATTCACATGGCCGTTGCCCCTCTGTTGCCATATTTCGGCCCGCATACATTCACTTGAATAGGTCCGCAAACCCGGAGATGTGGTGTAGAACGGAACCCTACGGAAGCACTACAGAGTGCTTTCGTGGGTTACGTTCCGTACCTTCGCACCGCAAAAAGATAGAACTTACTTCCTTTTGCAGAACGGAGGGATCATGGACCCATTCAAGTAAATGGGTCCGCTATCCGCATGCGGCTGCCCCGTGGTCGGTGCCAGTGCCTTGTGGACCGCAATTTGCGGTCCACAGCATAGGCACAGGCAGCACACGGTTGTGTGAACAAGCCCTAATGCAGTATACAAATTAGCATTTTTTCCCCCCCGAATTGATTTAGAAAAAAAAACAACTCTGTATTTCTCCATATGAACTCAGAGGCGTGGAGAGGTACAATATGGTCCCACAGAGAGCCATAATATGTCTGTGTGTATGGCACCTGACTCATATTGCATACACAAATATAGATATGATTTTAGTTTCAATGTAGGTGGAGGGGCAGGAACAAAGGTCAAGCTGAACTTTTGCATTCGATCTCATGAGTTTTTAGCTACACTACTGCTCCTTCCGCTTGTTTTAGTACTCATGACCTTCTCCCATGGGGACTTTAAACATAATATTAGGGAATTCCTTTGCAACTATTTTCATGATAAAATTTAGAAAGCAACTCCAAAGCTGAGTTTCAGAGAAACAGTTTTAAGTATAATTGTAGTGGAAGCAGTATACTTCTGCAAATGATTCTTAGCAGCAAAGAAGAAGAAAGAGGAAGATGATCAAAACCTTCACCATGTGTCATTTTGTTGTTTGTCCTGTCCGGCAGCTGTATTGCTTTGCATAGAATACTTTATTGAACTATTGAAAAACATCCATTCAGTTGCACTGAATGCACTGAATAATCATGAACAGTAAATATCATGTATTTGTAAATAAACTCTCCCCTTTACCATAGGGAGTGTGCTCTTCTTCAAGCTCTTAAAGAGCCAGCACATGCACACATACTTTGCACAAGCCAATAGATGGCCACATTGGGGTACTTAGGGCCTCTTCCCATTTGGGAGGGTGTCTAAGCAATAGTTTCTAGTGCATTAGTGTCCTGCAAAGGTGTTTTGTTCTACATTTCTTCTGCCTCATCTGCCTGGGTACTGACTTCTGTCTGTTTTCTGGACTTGACCCCGAGCTGCCTGGCCTGATCTCCATTCTGATCCTGAGCTGCCCCTCCAGAACTCTGACTGTATATTGGATCAGCAATACTCTTCCTCCCCTGACCTCAGACTGTCCCTGACAGTATTTTTGCCTAATTCCTCAGTGGCCAGCAGACACACGTAAACTACTCCAACAGGTAGCAGCCTGGTGGTTCCCCTACACTGAGGTCCAGATCTTTGTACAGAATGGGAGAGTCAAAACATATATCTTGCTGGTAGTGCTGCATTGATGAGTCAATGAAGCCCCAAACTGAGCAGCTGAAAGTTATGAGTGGACCACGGCCAGCGGCTGTGAAGAGAAATTGCTTTGGTTGAACAAAATGGAAGTTTTTAACAAGGGCTCATGAGCCTTTAGCTACGCTACTGGTCCCACCATCCCATGTCTAAAATTTACTGATTCAAAGTGGCCACCAACAGCCCACCCTTTTGATTAGTAAGGTGGGTTCCAGAGGAGAGCAGAGGCACTAGTGTTAACAGTGCGCATGTGCGGGCCTGGGGGTGAGTGACCGGCCTCGCATGAGATCTAAACCAGAGGAGGAGGCTAAATAAGGAGAGGAGGGCGGGCCAAAGGAATCCAAGGGGAGCGGTTATCCGGGCACATCAGAGAGGGGCCTGGGCACCTGCGGACATTACGCCGCCCCTGGGCACTTGCAGGCCCTAATTTGTATATCGTCATAACGTTTTTTTTTTCCATTTGTGGATATGTGAAAGACACAATACAGGTACTATTTTTATGTTGGGCAACTTTGCTAAATTGTGATATGAGCGGTTTAAAACGCTCAAAGTAAGTGACAGACTCCCTTTAATATGATGAAAGTACCTAGAGTGGGATATAACACTTACTATTAGCTACTTTAGCCTCTGCCTATATGCCTCGGCCTCCAGGGCCGGCGCTACCATAGAGGCAAGGGGGGCAATTGCCCCCGGGCCCCCAACTCCTTAGGGGCCCACAGCGCCGGCCCGGCCGCAACTACTATATTATCTATAATTCTATTGTGTGCCTGCGTGGTCTGGAGACGGCTCCACAGTAATGTAATTAAAAGTTTTCTGCCCCAGGGCCCCATTTCACCTAGAACCGGCCCTGTCTGCCTCCCTCACTGCAGCTTACCCCTCTTCCCTCTCTGTAGATTCAGTAGAGAATTCAGAGAGATTGTTGGTTTAAAAAAAGACAAAGGTGTCACAAGGGTGTTACGACCTATCGCTGACCCTGTTGTGCCTGGGGTCAGAAGGTCGCAGCGGGTGGCTACTTACTCGGTTTCAACAGATCACTCCATGACCTAGTGGTGGGAATGGGTTCCGGTCCAGGTTTTCCTGCTTAGGTTTGCTATCCTTTTTATCCCATTTATGAATCTGTAGCTTTTCATTTCAGCTGTTCTCTGTCAGCCACTCCCATATTTTCCAAATTGCTTTGAACCTTTCGCCATACAGAAGAGAGTGATGACGTAAACCGTTCTTCCTCAGGGATCCCAGAAGGCTCCCCCTTGCTGAAAGTGCACAATTGAGGATGAAAACCATATGCACCAAAAACCATATGCACCACCCGCTGCGACCTTCTGACCACAGGCACAACAGGGTCAGCGATAGGTAACACCCCCGTTACAAAAGAAGTTAGAGGTAGATAGGTGGAGAAAAAGGCATTTTTCCTCTTTTAAGATATATTACAAAGTTTCTTATCTTCACTTGTACTATTGCTTTATGGAAAGTTTATATTCAGAAGTACACTTTAAAAAAACAACCTCATGGTTTTGCATATAAAAAAAAACTTGACATCTTATAAAATTATTCTTTAGAAATGCTTCATTCATCAGAAAAAATGATACTTTGTCTCCACCAAGTGGTTATAACAAACAGTTTTTAATGGGGTTTTCTGTTTGGTTTGAAAATTTAGCTTATCCACTGTATAAATGAAGAGGTTGTGCAGTGCTAGTATATTGATGATCTATCCTCATAAAAGGTCCCCATTATCAGATTGGCAGGGGTCTGACTCCCAGCACCAGGATAGGTCATCAATATCAGATTTGTGGAGGTCTAACTCCCGATCGGTCAGCTGAAGAGTGTTGCTGCTTGTTCACTATTTATCCGCACACTTTCTAACTTGTAGTGGTGATGCAGTGTAATTACCACTGTTCAGCCCATCGCAGTTGTAATTACACTGCACTGTCATTACAAACTAGACGGCGTGCAGTAGAACAATGAAGCAGCCACAGCACAGGCCGCGACAGCTGATCGGTGGGGGTGTTGGAATTCGGACCCCTGCAAATCTGATATTGATGACCTATCCTGAGAATAAGTCATCAATATACTAGCATTGCATAACCCCTTTAATACCAGCATTGTTCATATAAATATTAAGGTGGGTTCACACTAGCGTTAGATATTCCGTTATGGCTTTCCGTTATAACATGGTTATAACGGAAAATAACGGAATTCCATAAGATGGAAGGACTTGTATTATGACGGAATGCAAAACGGAAGCCTTTAAAAGCATAATGGATCCGTCTGGGTCCCATTATGGAAGACAGAAAACAATGTCCTGTCGACTTTGTTAGGGTACTTTCACACTTGCGGCAGAGGATTCCAGCAGGCAGTTCCATTTGACAAATGCATTGAAATACCTGATCCGTCTCTCCGGTGTCATCCGAAAAAACGGATCCGGTATTTATTTATTTTTGCAGTTTTAATGGTTTGCGCATGCGCAGACCGGAAATCCGGTTCCGTTTTGCCGGAACACTTGGGCATTAATACATTTCAATGGAAATTAGATCCGGCATTCCGGCAACTGTTCAGGATTTTTGGCCAGAGAGAAAATTGCAGCATGCTGTGGTATTTTCTCCGGCCAAAAATGTAAGAGGGACTGAACTGATGCATCCTGAACGGATTGCTCTCCATTCAGAATGCATTAGGATAAAACTGATAATTTTTTCCGGTATTGAGCCCCTGTGACGGAACTCAATGCCGGAAAAGAAAAACGCTAGTGTGAAAGTAGCCTTACTATGTTACATTGCTTTCAGCTATGTTGGGGTGATACCATAGCCATATTGGAAAACAAAGTAACTGGTACCAAAACCAAGTACAGCTTATAAAGTAGAGTAGGTAGCGTGCTACCATGCAATGGAAAAGTGGCTTCATCTGCATCAAAATATGCAGTGTAACCTATGTAACCATATAATACTTTAGTAATATACAAAAATGGATTTTAACAGAACTTTCTAAGCCAGCCTGTATCACAGCATGTCCTGCCTAAGCATTATTCAAAGAACTACATAAGTCTGTATATCAATGTCCTGGCGCCTCTGAGGGTCCTGGTGACTGTTAGGCTTCTGTGTTGCTCAGGAATGGCCTTTTGATCTCCCACAGCCATATACACAGTATATACACGCTGTCGAAAGTTCAGTTATAATTTCAGAGTGATCCCTGAATATTGCATACCCACTACAGTTCAAGATGGAAGTCTAGTGTAGGGTTACCATCTCTTTAAGATTTTCACTTAAAGGGGGTTTCTGACTTTTTATAATGATAAGCTATCCTCAGGATGAGTCATCTGTAACTGGTGAGGGTCCGACATCCGGGAACCCCCGCCGATCAGCTGTTTAAGGAGACCGAGAAACTCCGGTCAGCGCCGCTGCCTCCTCCTGGCTTACCAAGTGCAGTGACTTACAATGTATAACGGCCGTGCTTGGTATCGCAGCGTAAAATTGACTTAAATGGGACTGAGCTGTGCCTAGGCAATGTGACCAATGAACGTGATGACACTGGCCTATGGTAAGCTGAAAAAAGGCCACAGCACTCACAGGAGTGTCACAGTGTTCTCAAACAACTGATTGGTGGGGGTCCTGGGTGTCAGACCCCACTAATCAGATACTAATAACCTATATTACCTTTCTTCTATGTTCCATGTTACCTTTGTTCTATGTCAGTAGGATTCTGGCAATATCAAATTTAGGCAATGTTCATATGGAGTCTTTTGACACTGAAAATGTGGCATGGATTACACGCTAAGAAGCTGGTGGCAGTATAAGAGCTTTCTTGGTGTGGTTGCAGCTACAAACCACTTACTGCGGCTTTATGGCACAAAATGAATGCCAAATTTTTGTGTCAAAAATGCTGTGTGTCCGCCCCCATTTTGGAGGTTCTTAACACTGATTTGATGACTATGGCCCAGAATGAGCTCTCTTGGGTGATTGCCTTACCCAAATTGCTATATTTATTCAGTATCCTCCCTATCTCGGTTCCTAGGTTGTTCTTTCTCAGAGCTTCCAAATTACTCAGGGACTTCATTTGGGCAGGGGACAGACCCAGAACGACAGCTTTATTGCTACACAAAAGGAAAGCGTTTGGAGGCCTGAGTTTACAGAATGTTTGTGATTATTATTTAGCAACAGAGATACAACAGCTGAAGGAGTGATGGGAGGGTAACATTAGCAAACACTGGTTACATATGGATTTCACCCTGGTATCTCCAGTTCCTCTGCAACCCCACATATTGACCATCCTCTTTCCATAATCACCCCAATCCAGAGAATACTCCTTGCTCATGGACGCTCATCAGAACTGGAAGAGATTCCACAAACTGACCTGTTGCTCTCCTATACCTACTCTGGACATGTTACCGGTGGAGCCTCTTGGTCTTTTTGTTCCTGACTTGGACTTGAGTACTTGGAAAGCTTCACAACTTATGTCATCCAATGTTATATATACAGGGAGTGCAGAATTATTAGGCAAATGAGTATTTTGACCACATCATCCTCTTTATGCATGTTGTCTTATTCCAAGCTGTATAGGCTCGAAAGCCTACTACCAATTAAGCATATTAGGTGATGTGCATCTCTGTAATGAGAAGGGGTGTGGTCTGATGACATCAACACCCTATATCAGGTGTGCATAATTATTAGGCAACTTCCTTTCCTTTGGCAAAATGGGTCAAAAGAAGGACTTGACAGGTTCAGAAAAGTCAAAAATAGTGAGATATCTTGCAGAGGGATGCAGCACTCTTAAAATTGCAAAGCTTCTGAAGCGTGATCATCGAACAATCAAGCGTTTCATTCAAAATAGTCAACAGGGTCGCAAGAAGCGTGTGGAAAAACCAAGGCGCAAAATAACTGCCCATGAACTGAGAAAAGTCAAGCGTGCAGCTGCCAAAATGCCACTTGCCACCAGTTTGGCCATATTTCAGAGCTGCAACATCACTGGAGTGCCCAAAAGCACAAGGTGTGCAATACTCAGAGACATGGCCAAGGTAAGAAAGGCTGAAAGACGACCACCACTGAACAAGACACACAAGCTGAAATGTCAAGACTGGGCCAAGAAATATCTCAAGACTGATTTTTCTAAGGTTTTATGGACTGATGAAATGAGAGTGAGTCTTGATGGGCCAGATGGATGGGCCCGTGGCTGGATTGGTAAAGGGCAGAGAGCTCCAGTCCGACTCAGACGCCAGCAAGGTGGAGGTGGAGTACTGGTTTGGGCTGGTATCATCAAAGATGAGCTTGTGGGGCCTTTTCGGGTTGAGGATGGAGTCAAGCTCAACTCCCAGTCCTACTGCCAGTTTCTGGAAGACACCTTCTTCAAGCAGTGGTACAGGAAGAAGTCTGCATCCTTCAAGAAAAACATGATTTTCATGCAGGACAATGCTCCATCAAACGCGTCCAAGACCTGCTCTCCCAACACACGGGTCTCAGTTTTTCAGCTCAGCACAGGGCTCAGATCACAACACACAGGGCGTTCTCTGCTGCTGAGCCCAGCTGCCATTTTAAGGATAGCCAGGTGCTGTCAAAACCTGGCCTGGAACGTGGGGAGTAGTCACCCACCCAGCACTTTGACTACTCCTAATAAGAGCCGTCCAGGATCAGCTATTTACAGCTATACTAAATAGAAAAAGTGTCAATCAGCATTAGCTGCCACTGACACATGAAAATACCGGCTCTTACTTCACCGAGACCAGGAAGTTCGGTGACACATACCTACCATCAATGATGACCCCTTGTACCTTCCTACAGGGGGTAGGGGAACTTTACTTCACATGCCCTGGATGTGCCCTTTATTGATACAACTATGGAAGGAAATCTTCCAAATTGCCTCTAAATTAATGAGATGCACAATATTCCCATCAGCATCTTTAGCTTTGTTATTTTTGAATATTGACAAAATACCCAGGAGATGCAGGGTGGCGCATTTAGGCTAGGGCTACATGACAACATGTGTCACGCGACAATAAGTCGCGCGACACATAGGGCATAACTACACTGCAACATGTGTCGCTCAACATTGATGTTGCACCAATGTCACGCTACAATTTTTATAATGATAGTCTATGGTGTCGCACTGCGACATGCGACATGCTGCAACTGCAATGCGACAGTCGCAGAAGAATCCATCTTGGATTGTCACTCGATATTGGTGCGACAAAATGTCGCGTGACACATGTCGTCATGTAGCCCTAGCCTTACTCCTAGCCATGAAATTAGCAATTACTAAGAACTGGAAGAGCCCTTTGATTCCATCTGTTTCGGATATAGTACATAAGGTCAACACCACCTATACATATGAGAGAGTGCTGTCGGGAGTTCACAGATATGTGGGATGTTTGGGACAGATCCAAATACTGCACATTATAATGGACCCCATACTTCACTTCATGTGGCTCTTGTGACCATCATGTACAAGTTCGCTTATGTACTCTAAAACTCTGTAATGTGGTGATGTTATTTTATACTTTTATGTGTTTATGACATGTGTGTAATTGCTGACAGAAAAAATAATATAAGCTTATTGTTTCAAAAAAATTGCTGTGTAATCTTGGCCTTATATACAAAATTTAAAAAATAGTTTGCTTTTGTGTCGCCATATCCTAGTGTCACCATAATTTTTCCATTGACAGAGCTGGGAGAGGACTTGTTTTTTTTGTGGGACAAGCTGTAGTTTGGTATTATTTTGGCAAAACTAAAGACCGTTTATTTTTATTACAGTTTTTGGGGGACAGAATAAACAAACAAACAAAAAAAAAAACTGCATCTCTGGAACTGTTTAGTTTCTCTTTCTCTCATATGCTTAGCATCCACACATTTAATCCTCCAAAAACAAGCTGCTATGTGGATGTATTTGAGACATATTGCTTCAGGTGTGGAAACTTCTGCCATCAGGTTTTTGTACCAGGAAAATTGCTCCTGCTGAACAACACCTCCAACTTCTGCAGGATAACATCCAAGAATACCCCGAGCACAGGAAATGGTAACACTGTTGAGACAGCAGTTCTCTAGATCAATGTTCCCCAACTCCGGTCCTCCGGACCCACCTACCAGTCATGATTTGAGAATATCCCACAGAATGAATATCGGTGGAAAGTCCTGATGCATCGAAACTAATTATATCACCTGCTGATTACTAAGGAAATCTTGAAAACCTGACCCTTAGGTGGGCCCTGAGGACTAGAGTTGAGGAACACAGCTCTAGATTGTTAGGATCCTTTTACACGAGCTAACGCGGGGCAAAAACCTGCACTGATCAGAGTTTTTTTAAAGGGCGAGTGCCAATTGGCTCTTGTTTAAAAAGCATTTTAAGGGGGCCCATACAAACTGTATGGGGAATGAATAGTCATGGGTATGATCATACATTATGCATACAGTATGTATATAGTCGACAGCACATCCTCTGGTTACATGGTCTGTTGTCCAGCAGTGTAAAGGGCCTTTACTCTACATGCTGTGAAATGACCAGACGATGTGGAGCAAAATGTAAAACTATGCAATATATCATAATCAATTACATTGTGCTAACACATTAATAATACATATTTCTGAATGGAAAAATAACTGCATATTTTGCATTTGGGTAGGCTTAAGACACAGTTCACTAGCCCTTATAATCCAATGGAGTAAATTTGGGATGCGGTTAAAAACTTTTCTTCAACCAACAATTATGCGGTTGGAATTTATAGGAAGTGCATGACACTAACACTATAGGACTGACCAGTGCCTGAGACTGTCTGTGGGGTCCCGGTGGCTAATACTTTATGTGTAGGATGTAACTGACACAATAGATCTCTGGTACACAATGTGGACTCTAAAGCCCATGATGTTTTGTGCTGTCAATGCCAATATGCTTGCACTGGGAAAATATACGGTATGTTGCTTTCTATGGTTATGTGATAATACCCAATAGCGCTATACTTCCCACTGTAAAAGCTGCGGTACCGCAGCAGGACCGCAACGTAACTGCCGTGCTAATGTAGTAAGGGACTAAAGTAACAATGATACCGCGCTCTAACTGTATTGACATTGGCTGCAATAACCAATACCCCCACCCCTAGTTGGAGAGCACCCCACGGACTAAGTACAATCTATGTTACCTGGTGGGTGAGCTTCACATAACACGGGGTCATCCTTTTTCGTGGGGTATTCTTGGGGTAAAGCACCCGACCTGTGCCTGCAGTACCCCAAGAATACCCCACCTTCACGTGTTATGTGAAGCTCACCCACCAGCTAACTTAGATTGTACTTAGTCCGTGGGGTGCTCTCCAACTAGGGGTGGGGGTATTGGTTATTGCAGCCAATGTCAATAGAGTTCGAGTGCGGTATCATTGTTACTTTAGTGCTTTCTATTGTTACATGTTTGCTAAATTTCTTAACATGCATTATGCAGTCCTGTTTTTGCAGAGTGTCATTTTCCTTTGGGAAGACAATTCAGCACTTTGTATCTCCAATGATGATCAGAAAGTTTTTGGATAAACTCGCTGGTTCATCAGTGTGTAAACCACAAACTTGCACTTTTAAACGATTTGCTTAAATATTCACTTCATACATTTCTGAAATGTGAATGCTTGAGATGTATGTACAGTTGCAAGAAAAAAAATAACTGAACCCTTTGGAATTACCTGGATTTCTGCATTGATTACTAATAAATGTGGTAATGTGGTAGTATTATCTAAGCAACAACTATACAATTACCTAACTTAAGTAATCACATAACACACAAACAATGGTACCATGTCTTTTATTGAGCACATGGAGCACCATGCACAGTGCAAAGAGAAAAGTAAGTGACTTGTGTTAATGACTCCAAGAGCTAATTAGCAAAAGGTGTTTTACTTAAAGGGGTCATCCCATGAACAATGTAAAAAATGAAACTCTGACATCATATAGTATTTGACAATATACTGTACCTTGCATGGATCCAGAGATCTCCCTATTCATTTCTCTGCTAGATTTCTAGCAAGCTGGCAGCTCTAGGGGTGTATCTTTTCTCCTGTAGCTCAGGGGGCATGTCCATGCTCTCCCTATAACAACTCAGGAGGCAGCTGAAAGATGAAACTGAGCATGTGCGGCCATCTCAGTGAGCAGGTCAAAGAAATAACGTGGCACTATGCAGATACATTACAAGGACCCAAGCACCATTCACATTGAGGAGGACCACAATCAGGTTGGCGGTAGTATGGACCATAATGGGGACTCATCTGAGGAAGAGGCCATATCTTCCCAAACCAGATCCTTACCGCAGTTGCAGTGCTCCCGGCGTCATGTCTCTGTCAAAAGGTCTGGTAAGGAGCCCACGCCTAAAGATGTAATGGTGGCGCCAACTACATGTAGTTCCTCCCTGTCACTACTTACCACACAGATGGGGGAGCTGAAGGCGGACTTGTCTATTATCCGGCACGATATGCACAAGGTGGCGGAGTGCATTAAGGAGGTGGAAGAAAGGGTCTCAGAAATGGAGGATGCTATTGCCCCTCTAACTACTACAACAAAGAGAGCAGAGCAAGATAATGAGGCCCTATTCCTTAAAGTAGATGATTTAGAGAACCGATCGCACAGCAACAATGTGCGTTTGGTGTGGATACCGGAGCAGATGGAGGGGAATAATCCCACAGAGTTTATTGGGAAATTGCTGAAGCAAAAGTTCAAGGACTGTGGCCTATTGGTTTTGTATGCAATGGAAAGGGCCCACTGCGTGCCCATGCGACCACTACCACCTGGAAGGACACCTCGGCCTATGCTGGCCAAAATTCTTCATTACAGGGACCGGGACACTATTCTGCAGAAAGCCTGTGATCACCCAGATCTAACTGTCAATGGCAGTAAAATATCTGTGTATCTTGATTACTCCACGGAGGTGCAGGAGCAACAGGAAAATTTTCTAGACATCAAAAAGTGGTTATGGGCATTACAGATACAATACGCCATGCTTTTTTCCACCAACCTGAGGATAGTGGCATTGGGAGGAACACACTTCTTCGAGGAACCAGTGTTGGCGCTGCAATGGTTGGATCAGCATGAGACACAGATCAGACACCGAGTGGACTCTACATGAAAGCATTGTAGAGGACCGGATTATTGTACATTTTTATAGAAATGAAAGGAATATGAATTTCTATTTCAAGTCAACCGAAATGAAGCACAGCTGTATTCGTTATGTGGGGAAAGTTTAGCTGCAGTTTTATGTAACTCCAGAACACATGGTGCCTTCAGAACAGACTCCAAACTGTGCTCTGCTGAATGACAGTGAAGGTGCTCCACTTTGCTTGTCAGCCCCTTCCTGGTGAAGTCTGCCACGGGCTGTGTGACACTACCCCCCCCCCCCCGGGTGCAGACAAGCCTCACTTCTAAAGGCTTACTCTGCACCATGACCTGCGATAAATGATCCGGGCTGCGCACTGGAGGCTTCACCGATGAGAAGGTGAACTAATCCCGGCGGCTGAGAAAGGGACACTTCCAGACCCTGGCAGAGGAAAGCTGGCTCATCACTGCCTTCTGTGCTCAGACAGACACAAGATGGATGGGTCCTGCCGTTAGCTGGAGCCCAGCGTGTGTGTGCGGTGCTGATCGTGTATGGGTGGGGAGAGCGGCGGCAACCATTTCTCCCCACAGACAAAAGGAGGATGAGAGAGCCGCTGCAAAACACCGCCACTCCTACTGCCCTCTGGCTTGGAGGAATCACCATACGGTGAGGCTGGCTGTGCTTACCGCAGTGTTCAGCTCAAGACTTGAAGTGCCCGATATGGAAAATGATAGCAGACCAGTGCAGGTGGCATGTCTATTAAATTTTGTAGTCATTTTTTGTGTGGTTTCAAAACGTAAAAATAATGTAATTTTTTTTTATATTTTGTATGCATGTTACCACATTCCTGCTGCACAATTAGAAGTTGAACCTCCTGCTGTCATAGGTTTCTTTGTTTAGTTATGGTGTTGCCCTTGTCTGGTGGGGGCCAATTCCTTGGAACACATTCCTGCTGCACACTTAGAACCTGCTGCTGTCTGTCCTGCTGAGTTAGGCCGAGATATGTGTAGGCCTTATACTAGACCGTTACTATCTACCTGCTGCTGTCTCTCCTGATCATGATGAGTTATCTTTGGGCCTTTTACCACACCATTACCTTCTGCTGCCTGTCCTGCTGAGTTAGGCCGAGATATGTGTAGGCCTTATACTCGACCGTTACTATCTACCTGCTGCTGATACTGCTGCTGTCTGTCATGATCATGCTGAGTTATCTTTGGCCCTTTTACCACACCATTACCTGCTGCTGCCTGTCCTTCTGACTTAGGCAGAGATATGTGTAGGCCTTATACTTGATAGTTACTATCTACCTGCTGCTGATACTGCTGATGCTGTCTGTCATGATCATGCTGAGTTATGTTTAGGCCTTACACTACACAAATTACCTTTACCTGTTGCTGCTGGTGTTGCCTGTCCTGAATCAGCATAGTTAGTCCCATCTATGTGTAGACCTTATACTATAGCGTTAATATTTAAATACTTGGGTCTGTCCTGATCCTGCGTAGTGGAGTCAAGAAATTTGTATTCCTTATACTATAGAGTTAACATTTACATGCTGATGTCTGACATGACACTGCTTGGTAAGGCCCATCGATGTGTAGGCCTTAAATTGTAGCGTTACTATTTACCTGCTAATGTCTGCCGTTTTTCTGCCAAGTTATGAGTCAGCATTCGAGTACAATGCTAACAAATACCTGTTGATGCTGTCTGTCCTGATCATGCATAGCCAACTAGCATGGACCACTTATTCTCCATAGGACTTTCTCAAGTATTGAGTATTTGAATTCTCTCAAACTGGTGTTCATGTTTCATATTCGCTCATGTGCTCTGTTCATTATCATTATGTATTGTCAATAGTTATATAATTAAATATATATATAGAAAGAATATTTTTATAAAATACAATCATGTGTTGTTATGCTTCATTCACAAAATCAAATTTTTTTACTTTATTTTATATTTATTTATTTTGCAATAGTTGGGTTTTATGGGGGGCCAGTTGTAGTTCTCACTGTAGCAAGGTGGGGACCACATGTGGCCTTCCCTTGTCAAAAGGTCTTTTGCAGTTAACATTGTACAGGACTGATTGATGAACCTAATAAAAGTTTAATATTTTCTTATTTTCTTTTTTGTTTACATACGGACTTAGGTTCAAACATGGTGTTGTCTGTCATCCTGGAAAGGATGCCTGACTTCCCTGTTGACCTCTCTACATGGCTGGTTGTGACTGGCGTTATACTCATCCGTGTGGTAATCCGGTTTTGCGAATGGAGCGTTATTGGCACATGTAGATATCGATATATACATTTATATTTTTCGTTAATTCTTGACAAATATGTAATAATAATTTGAACATGCTAGTTTAACAAAAACACTACTTTAAACTTTACAGTATAAACTGTCAAGTATATAAAGTTCTGGAATCGATGCCAGCATTTTGCAAGTAATTCTGCTCATTTCCATGGTTGTGATCATGTGACCACTTTAACATCATGTTTTTTTTTGCTCTCCTTAAGTTCAATTTATGGTGCGAACACGTTATTTTTTTGGACACTCACGGCCTTTTTGCTTTCCACATTTGATTTTAACACATAATAGCATCACAACTTACTTTATGTAAGGCGGAAGCTATGCTCTTACATGCACTGTTAACAAAACAGTACGCCATATCTGACCCATGCTGGTTAGTTTCTAGCCCACTCCATTATGTTTTGACTCAGAATTTTTTTTTTCTTTGATACTATTGGTTTTGTTAAAACTGTTTTATTGCATGAATAATGCACCTATTATTTATCAAAATATTGTTGGTGAAGTTAATATTCTATAAAAACATTATTATTAAAAGCATAATTAATTTATAGACACATTACGAATCAGAAACAGTTTAGTAAATGACCATCATAATATTTTTAGATAAAAATCAACAGATTTCATATTTATCTTTGTACCTGGCACTTTTCTGTTTTGGTACTGGTTAAGAAAGGTCCCATTGTGTGAATCACAAAGTCGCTTTTTTAGTAATAAAGACAAAATAACAAACATGCTGATGATGTTTCCCCGGTATGGCAGTGGCACATTCCTGAGAAAACTTTCCTGCTGCAAAATAAGAACATGCTGCTGTCTGTTCCTGCTGAGTTAGTTAGCTATGCGTATGACTTAAACTACACCGTAAACTTAACATCTCCCTGCTTCTATTGTCATCATGATCCTTTGTAGCTATGTGAAGGCCTCATACTACACCGTTACCTTTACCTGCTGCTGCTGTCCTTATCAAGCTGATTTCTTATTTGTAGGCCTCTCACTACACCGTTACCTTTACCTGCTGCTGACCTCATCAAGCTTATTTATGTGTAGGGCCTTATACTACACTGTTAACATGTACCTACTGCTGCTGTCTGTACGGACCCTGCTGAGTTTGCCCCTGGACTAACGGTCCTTACTGCTAAGTTCTCTGTTAAAATGACACCAAAACTTAAGATTATTATAAAACAAAAGGAAATGTTATAACTGAAAATAACTTTTTAATTCAAACAATAATATAAATTAATTAGCTCTTTGACATTTTTTTAAGGTGTTCCTGCAGCGCCACCAACTGTTGCAGGTCCTTCTGCTGCTTTGTGTCAAATTGCTGCAGCTTTTCCGTCACTTTCCACAGCTGAGCCCAGATGTCCTTCACCACTTTTTGGTGATCCTCCTTTATTTAAAAAAAAACATTTGTAGATTTTATTTATTACTGTTAGGAAAAAAATAAAAAAAATATTTTTACAATTAAGAATAAGAGCCAATTATTGCATTTTCAGGAGTATTTGGTTTAGCACTGACGATTTACATCTCAATAGTTAAATATACGATATTTACAATAATTATATATTAGGTTATTTAGTGACAGTTTAGTAGAGTATAATGTTATTTTTTTGGTTATTTAATATTAGTTTATGTAGATTATAGAGTTAGTGTGCAGTGCTGTTGTTTTATATTACTGTAGTTTGTGTTGTCCTCTCATTTGTGTTGTCCTCTCATGTTAAATAAGGGCTGCAGGATTTTTTTTTGCGACCACCTGCAGCCCCGATAGCTCCTATTGGCCGGATTACAGCATCGCAGCTACAGAGCTGAAGGGGGGGGGGGGCAGGGGGTTTCATGTGGAGGTGACTGATGCTGAACAAGACAGTAAGCCAGCACCTGTCTCCTCAGAGGTGTTTTGTTCCCCTGCCAGCGCTGATATTGGCTTTAACAACTCTCCAGCCAATGGCAGTGCTATAGCTGCACAGGAAGAGGCAGAACTTCACATATGGGGTGTCGGTGTATTCTTGGTGAAACAACTTTTTTGGGGATAAAATCTAATAAAAATAAAAAATTCACAGCCAAGCGTTTCCTAAATCTGTGAAATGGCGAATTGGGCAAAGAGTCACTTTTTGTGGTTTTCCACTGTAGGGCCACGTAAGGGTGTCTTCTCTTCACATGTGACATAGCTCCCAATTACCATTCAAGCTAAATCCTCTCTCCTAACGCCATATGGTGCTCCTTCCACTCTGAAGCCTGCTGTGCGCCCATACATCAGTTTTTGTGCACACCTGTGTTGTTTTAGTAAACTCCAGATTTTTCTGGATGTTAACACTTTATGTGTTTCAGAAAAAATAGATAAAAATTTATAATTATTTTGATTTTGAAATTAGATTTTCAGTTGATTCTCGACTAAAGGGTTAACAAGGGTTAACAAAGTTTGTAGGATCCTTTTTGATGAGCTTAAGTTAGTGTAGTTTCTAAAAGGGGTAGATTTATTTGTGGTTTCCAGTATGTAAGCCACAAAAAGCAACTTCTTAACTGAACTGTTCTAGAAAAAATTGGGGGTGTGGAGCATTTCTTAATTATTTTATGATTTGCTTTTCAACTTCTAAGCATTCTAACGTCACAATAAATTAATATGTCATTTTCAAAATGATCTAAACATGAATTAGGCATATGGGGAATGTAAAGTAATAACTATTTTTGTCTATATTACTATCTATTATAAAAAAATTGAAATTGAAATGTAGAATATTAAATTTTTTCCGTCTTTTTTTAAAATTATAGATTTTTTTTAGAATAAGACATTAATAATTTGACTTAATTTTACCACTGTCATGAAGTAAAATGTGTGAAAAGAAAATCTAACTATGCCTATGATAAGTAAAAGCGTTATTAAAGGTATTAGCACATAAAGTAATACATGTCAGATTTGAAAAAAAATGACATGAGCATGAAGGTAAAAGCGGGCCTGGGGTAGAGAGGGTTAATGTTTCTGAATATGCAATGTATACAGAATTAGATTGATCTGTGCACATATTTACCCTCCTGGCGCAGGGTGGTAATTAACTCCTCCTCTTCATCAGGAGCTGGGGTGAGGATATCCTCCTCTTCCTCCTCAGCAGCGCTGGGGTGGGGGTATCCTGCACTTTGGAGGGTCCTGCCTCTTCTTCTTTCACCGCAACAAAATTAGCCACATCAGGTGGGGTAGTGGCAATAACAATCTGGGAGGGGCCCGCCTGCTCCACATCCTCCTCTGCGGAGACCTCCACCACCACCAAATTAGCAGGGGAAATCCTGTGGCGCAGGGGAAATCCTGCGGTGCACGGTAGGAACGGGAACCCCTGTAATCACACAACGTTCAGAATTAGACAAACAACTCTGAACTCATAACAAATGCTAATTAAGGCTAGTTTTACACTAGCTGCAGGGACCTACGGAACCACCTGACCAGCCTGTCGGATCCGTCCTGCCGCTAGTGTACGTGTGGCCTTGGACTACCACTCCGGCCCCATGCCGAGAGGCGGCCAGAATAAAACTAAGAAATGTCTGCATGGTTTGCCGTCCCGGCCCCGGAACTCCGCCCCGGGGCCACACGTACACTAGCGGCAGGACGGATCTGACAGGCTGTTCACTTGCTGGAACAGCCTGTCGGAGGTCCATACCGCTAGTATGAAACTAGCCTAAGTGGGGGATGTATGTAAAGTAATGATGGACGAGGCCTTTTAGTGTAATACAGAATGATGATTGCTGTTTATGTAGATATACACACACACACCTATATGTATTATTATGTGTGTGTGCAAAGTACAAAATCAGCCGGTTACATTGTACATCACTACCGCGCTGTGTGGATAAATATACTGTATATACACTCAAATCAGGTAGAGATGTATGAGGTAAATGGATCATTTGCTACGTGTCACACCAGGTACTAAGTAATCATTTGTAACTAAGTAATCATTTGTAACGGGTGTATATGTACAGTACAGATTGTTGGCGAGAAAAAAAAAAAGAAAAAAGAAAGAAGCATTGTACGTGGGCATACTGTCTCGCTGATCTCTGTGATCAATCAGGGTGCCGCCTCTGGAGATCAGACCATTTTTTGATTATAGTCATGTCAGTGTGAAGCCTTTTAAACTTCTTCTGGAGCCGTTTCTGTATCCCTGTCACTATCCTCTGATTTTCCTTTTGGACCCTGGTCCGTTCATATCCCTTTAATTACATGCTACAGGGGGGCTAATGGCCGCTTGATTCCAGAGCTCCTGTACCCCAGCGACGAAATAGCCTGCACAGCCCTCCTTACAGCTTGCCACCCGGGTATGAACCATCCTAACAACGAATGATGACCAGGTGATCATAATCTTCCTCCAATGTCTGACCTGGAAAGCTCCCATCCCTCTAGACACAGGGTTGATAGCCTTATAAATTGGGCGCATGCGGAAGAGGTGTTTGATGTTTGGCACATCCATCACCCGCTTGAACGGGATTACACTTACTTCTCTAATGTGCATAGCTCTTACTCGCGCATCAACCTTTTTCTGGTCTCTAGATCATTACTTCCGTTAGCGTCAGAATCTTCCATTGGCCTGATTAAGTGGTCTGATCATGCAGCCATTACGATGTCTATACAGGAATTGTTTACAACTCCAAGCCCTTGCCTCTGGTGCTGTAGCGATTTTCTCTTGTCTCACCAAACATATAAAAAGGACTTAGGACAGGCCATGTGCGAATTTTTCCAGCATAATGTTGGTTCAGTCTCCTGTCCTATGTCCTTGTGGAATGCGCATAACGCATTCATTAGGGGACACTTTATTAAACTGAGCCACACTGCTAAAATCAGGGACAAAAGAATCTCTGCGCTATTAGCTGAGAGAATGTAGCTGTAGAGAATAAGATCACTCCTGTTTACACAGATCGTTTAAAAGAGCTAAGACTCCAACTTAAAGACTGTCTTTTGTACAAATATGAAAATAATTTTAAGCGAGTCAAGGCTAAGTACTATTCCCAAAATAACAAGGTAGGGAGATTATTAGCCCAGAGAATAAAGGCCCAAAGAGTCAAATCTAAAATCCCTCACTTGCAATCCTCTAAAGATAACTCGAGGATAATGGACCCCCAGAGTATAGCTGATAATTTCATGGAGTACTATTCATCCCTCTATAATTTGAACCCTTCCCAAGAGACCTTGGAGGGTTTTCAAGCAGAAATTAAAGCATACTTAGACACTCTCAATCTACCGCGGATTGCAGCTGACCAACTAGAAGGGTTGTGCTGTCCGTTCTCCTCTACTGAACTTGAGAAAATCATAACCTCCCTTCCCAACCATAAAGCCCCGGGACCCGACGGCCTCTCAAATACTTATTATAAGACATTTCACGATATTCTCCTTCCATATATGAAAGACGCCCTACAGGAAGGTTTTTCAAATGGATCCTTTCCGTCTGAAATGCTCTCGGCAGTTACTGTCACCATCCCGAAACCGGGAAAGACGCCTGATGTCCCGCAGAATTTTAGGCCCATTTCACTGTTAAACACGGACCAAAAAATTTACGCAAAGGCCTTAGCTGCTCGATTAGCCCCGGTTCTTCCCTCCTTAATAGATTATGACCAATCTGGGTTTATTAAAGGACGACAAATTAATGGAAACACGAGAAGGGTTCTGAACATAGTGGATTATATAGAAAGATTGGGTGTGGAAGCGCTGCTGGTTACCCTGGGAGCTGAGAAGGCGTTTGACCATATTAATTGGTCCTTCGCCTTCTCGGTGTTACAAACAATGGGACTGTGTGGCCAATTCCTTGCAGCTGTAAAGGCTCTTTATAGCAATTCCTCGGCTAGGGTATATGTAAATAGCACTTTATCATCACCATTTACGATAACTAATGTTACCCGCCAAGGAAGCCCCCTCTCCCCTCTCATATTCATCATCTCCATGGAACCATTGGCACAGGCTATTTGCAAAGCGGAGGAGGTGAAGGGGGTTGAAATTGAAAGTAGAGCACATAAACTATCCTTATATGCTGACAATGTCATATTGACACTCAGCTCCCTGACATCCTCTCTGCCCGCAGTTATGGATATAATTCAGCAATACGGCACCTACTATACTATAATGAGAAGAAATCTCAAGCGCTACCTATTAACGTTAGAGCCTGTCCTCTATCAGACCTGCAGTCTACATTCCAACTAGAATGGCAGGCTGAGGGGGTACAGTATTTAGGGACTAAAGTGGCCAGAAGCACCAAGCTCTTATATAAACTCAATTACCTCCCGCTGCTAGATACAGGATCTGCTTCAGTTTAGCAAACACAAAATTTTGTGGGTAGGCCGCATAGCGACCTTTCGGATGGTGACCCTTCCAAAAATTCTGTACTTATTTAGAATGGTGCCCATTTCTCTCCCAACATCATTTTTTCATCGAGTTAATAAACTACTTAATACTTACCTCTGATCACCCAAAAGACCACGTATTGCAGGCAAATTATTGAACAAGTCCAGGAAAGCTGGCGGTCTGGGCCTGCCCAACATATATAATTATTACTTAGCCTCACAAGTGGGTTCCCTGAGAGAGTGGTGGCGAGGAGACCTAGCCCATCACTGGATTCATATTAAGCTTTGCTTATGGCAGCTCTCGACCCCTCACTCTCTTTGAGATTTCTATCTCTCCTCCTCGGTTTCTGCGTGGAGGGCATTTTACTCCAGAGCCGCCAAAGTGGAATTCTCAATTAAGAGCTTTGCTTCCTTAGAGACACTAGCCTTCTACGTCCCCGACCTAGATTTAACTAAATGGCGGTTCAGTGGACTTTCCTCCATATCGTCTCTCTTTTACTGCCCCCACTTGAAACAATTCTCCTCCTTGACTACGCAGTATTCCATTTCACATAGAGAATTTTATAAATATCTTAGAATACGCCACTTGCTAAACTCTAAGGACCCGTTTTGGGTATATGCATGTAAATAGGTTATTGACCTTTGGAACACACCATCCCACGCCGCGTCTGGCCTGCGGCCCTGGGAAAAAGAATTAGGCCAGGAATTCACCACCCCAAACTGGTCCTCCTCACTTTCTTTTATCTCCAAAACTTTCATATGTGTTTCACATTACGAGGCAGCTATCAAAACCATGTTAAAATGGTATTTAACTCCGGATAGACTGAGTCACATTTATATGGGAACGTCTCACCTCTGCTGGAGGGTGTGTGGAGGCAGGGGATCTCTTTTACTTGTCCTATGGTCCTGCCCCAAAATTACAAGTTTTTGGAGTGACAGTTTGCTCTCATTACCTCTGTATTGGGAAGAAGCGTGAAACCTTCCCCTGAACTAGCGTTACTTTTTCTGGGTATAACGGATCATCCATTGCAAGATAGATATCTAATGGGACATATCCTAATCTCTACCAAATTGGTGTTAAAGCGGTATTGGAAATCCCCTGCTGTCCCCCCCTACTCAAGAGGTGGTAACACTGTTGAACACTTCATGTGCGTACGAAAAAATGATGGCCTATATGAACTGCTCTTATCGCTCTTACGAGACCCATTGGAAACTTTGGTTAGCCTCTAGCCATGCAATCATTCCAAGTAGTTAATGCCCCTACTTTGTGCTCACATTGCTGGAACTCTTTTAGAACAGCTTACTGTTGTTTAACAGTTTTTCTTTGTTTTATTTATTTTCTGTATGTTAATGTACTCTTGTATTTTGAAGGAAAAATGCAATAAAAAACATTTGTTCATAAAAACCTCCATTAAAATTAATAAATAAATAAATACATGCTACAGACAAAGTGCTGTAATGTCACAACAATACTTATTGCAACAATCATGAATATGTAATCAGACTTGATAAAAGATGAAGTTCTATGCATTGCGCAAAGATAATCACAACATTATTAAAGATTTGCGCCATTGCGAATATTTTATAACAGTCTAGCTTACTATACAGATATTGTTCAAACATGCATTAAAAATGTAATCAAATACAGTGTTGTACTTACAGTTATCAGGAGTTCGTCCTCTTCGTTGCGAAAATTGCTGCCAACCATTTTCCAAAGTGTCTAGAAACATTTGCCCAGTTTGAAAAACGTCATCACGCACGCTAAGCCACGCCCATAATGTGCACATACAAGCGTATTACTCGAATATTGCAATTTGGATAACGAATACACAAATTCGCTAATATTTGACGAATATATGTTGAATATTCTATCAAATATTCCCGAAAATATTGTGAATTCGAATATTACCCCTGCCGCTCATCACTAATAACCAGTAATATCAACATTGGTAATTCTACAGATTGCAGGTGTTAATGTACTGCATTGGGACTTAGCTACATGCTGGTATAGGTTTGCTATATTACCAATATGTTGGCAAGTGGTCTCTATACGATTATGACCATCATTATAATAGCAGGACTCAGAACCAGTAATACTAACACTAGTCTTGACTAGTTTTTTCAATGATGTTGCACAATGGCATCATGAATGTATGTTTCTATTGTAACTTTTGGATACTTTGTTATTATTGCGTAATAAACACTGATATGGGATAATCAGGCCCATTCAATTGCAGACTGTATAAGCTACGTGATGCCAACTAACATGTACCCACTGGGGCATATCGCTATATACAGAAGGCATGGAGGATAGAAGACTTACCACTCCTTATCAATCACTTACTCCCCGCCGTTATGGCTCTGCCCAATGGGCGTGTCTCCATCTATATAAGCATCTGCTATTTGCGGCCGCGCTACGGCCAATACAGCACCGGAGGTTGAACAAGAGGCGTGCATCATTCTTCTTTTCTGAGTGCTGCTACACGCCAAGTGTATGGGCGTGCAGAGCTCACGTAACCTTGTACTTTGCTTCTTCTGCTCCTGATGACATCCCAATATAAAGTCAGGGGGCATAGAAACGCGTCGAGCAGACACAGAATCATACAAGGGCTTATGTGAAAGTAGTGTAGTGGCATGTGGTAGTGATGGGGGTTTATGGATAGGGGTGCTGGAGGTTTTGTGTGCAAAAAATAATAGCACTCACCTTACAAAATTTTATGTGGATGAAGATGAGCTCCCCAAGATTTATATGTTATCCATGTTGTTAAATGGAAAGAGATACATTGTGTGGGGATATATAGTATCCAAGGATACAACACAAGCATGATAGTATATGGCAGGATTTGCTGTGTCTTCCCCAGAATCACCAGGTCTGAAGAAAGACCAGGTGCAGTAATCACCTGGGGATAAAGGAATCCTCAGAGTGAGAGGTGGTGGCGACTTGCACACAGAAGGCTGGAGTGGCTCTGTGTGGTCTGAGTCGGGAGGGCTGAGAGACCACTATCCCCCAAGAGACTATTCCCCCAAGCGTTCACACCCATGATGAAATGCGGTTTTCCCAGCCTGAAGGCTGGGCTGGAAAAACCGCATTTCATCATGGGTGTGAACGCTTTAGGTGAGTCAGGGAAACCTATGTATTTAGATAGGGCCCAGACGGGCAAGGTATTTTATTTGGGCTTTGTATGTTTTTTCTTTATGCCGTGTGCCACAAAAAAGCACAGTTTGGCCCCTAAATCCTGGTGTCTGTGAAGAAGTGTGTGGTTGCAACCCCTGGAAAAGAGCTAATCCCCCACACTCCATATTAGGTAACAATGTTTGTGTGTGACAGAAGGGTGGCTCTGTGCTAAAATATTTAAACTGACAGTAGCCACCCTTCTGTTCTCAGCCTGATTTAAGTATTTTGGCGGATAGCCACATTTTTTAAGATAATTTAAGCGTTCTTCTTCAGGCAGTAAATCATTAATGAATTTTTGAGGGTAATACAAACGAATGCATAATTTCTAAGTGAATCCCCAGCATGTAAAAGGAACAAAGTGTGAACAATGAAATCTTACTGCGTAAAATACAGATTGATTCACACATATAGTATACTGAGCTATTTGTAAAGCAATTTACTAGAAATGAGACCATTGTTTCCTGTTTGCTTGTGTTTCAGTATTGAGTGGCAAAGCATGGTAATCAGCACAAGACCTTTGTATTATAGTCATCTATGAATGTAAAAGAAGACAGGTTATGCATCCATTCAATGTATATATATATACAGTGACCCCCCCCCCGTATCGGCGATCGCCGCTAACCGCAGGTCAATTCAGACCTGCGGTTTGCGGCTTTTACCTGGTGCGGCGGCGTTGGTCGGAGGTGCCATCGGGTCCCCATGCGACTGTGGGGGGGACCCAATGGCATGGAAGGCAGCGCGATGTCTAAGCAAGGCAGCGCGATGTCTAAGGAAGGCATCGCGCTGCCTTCCGGTGACAAGCCTTTTTCCCCCCCAAAAATGTAAAGTTTCAAGTAAAAATAAACAAAAACGTAATTTTCCCCAAATAAAGTTAAAAAAAATTGGAAAAAAATAGGGGGAAAAAAAGTATACATATTAGGTATCGCCGTGTCCGTATTATTCGGCTCTATAAACATATCACATGACCTAACCCCTCAGATGAACACCGTAAAAAAAAAATGAGCCCCTACCTGAGACACTCTCCCAAAAAATAAAAAAACTATAGCTCAGAATATGGAGACACTAAAACAATTTTTTTGTTTTAAAAAAGCTGTTATTGTGTAAAACTTACATAAATAAAAAAAAGTATACATATTTGGTATCGCCGCATTCGTATCGACCGGCTCTATAAAATTATCACATTACGTAACCCCTCAGATGAACACTGCAAAAAAATATAAATAAAAACTGTGCTAAATAAACAATTTTTTGTCACCTTACATCACAAAAAGTACAACAGCAAGCGATCAAAAAGGCGTTTGCACCTCAAAATCATGCCAATCAAACCGTCATCTCATCCCGCAAAAAATGAGACCCTACCTAAGATAATCGCCCAAAAACTGAAAAAACTATGGCTCTCAGAATATGGAGTCACTAAAACATGATTTTTTTTTGTTTCAAAAATTATATTATTGTGTAAAACTTACCTAAATAAAAAAAAGTATACATATTAGGTATCACCGCGTCCATATCGACCGGCTCTATAAAAATATCACATGACCTAACCCCTCAGATGAACACCCGTAAAAAATGTAAAATAAAAACTGTGCTAAATAAACCCTTTTTGGTCACCTTACATAATAAAAAGTGTAATAGCAAGCGATCAAAAAGTCACACGCACCCCAAAATAGTGCCAATAACACTGTCATCTTGTCCCGTAAAAATCATACCCTACCCAAGGATCTCAGACTATGGAAACACTAAAACATGATTTTTTTTGCTTCAAAAATGAAATCATTGTGTAGAACTTACATAAATAAAAAAAAGTATACATATTAGGTATCGCCGCATCCGTGACAACCTGGTCTATAAAAATATCACATCATCTAACCTGTCAGATGAATGTTGTAAATAACAAAAAATAAAAACGATGCCAAAACAGCTATTACTATAGTTATCTTGCCTCACAAAAAGTGGAATATAGAGCAACCAAAAATCATATGTACCCTAAACTAGTACCAACAATACTGCCACCCTAGCCCGTAGTTTCTAAAATAGGGCCACTTTTGGGGAGTTTCTACTCTAGGGGTGCATCAGGGGGGCTTCAAATGGGACATGGTGTCAAAGAAACCAGTCCAGCAAAATCTGCCTTCCAAAAACCGTATGGCATTCCTTTCCTTCTGCGCCCTGCCGTGTGCCGGTACAGCTGTTTACGACCACATATGGGGTGTTTCTGTAAACTACAGAATCAAGGCCATAAATATTGAGTTTGGTTTGGCTGTTAACCCTTACTTTGTAACTGGAAAAAAATTATTAAAATGGAAAATCTGCCAAAAAAGTGAAATTTTGAAATTGTATCTCTATTTTCCATTAATTCTTGTGGAACACCTAAAGGGTTAACAAAGTTTGTAAAATCATTTTTGAATACCTTGAGGGGGTAGTTTATAGAATGGGGTCATTTTTGGGTGGTTTTTTATTATGTAAGCCTCGCAAACTCGTGACTTCAGACCTGAACTGGTCCCTAAAAATTGGGTTTTTGAAAATTTCTGAAAAATTTCAAGATTTGCTTCGAAACTTCTAAGCCTTGTAACATCCCCAAAAAATAAAATATCATTGCCAAAATGATCCAAACATGAAGTAGACATATGGGAAATGTATTTTGGATGTATTACTATGCATTATAGGAGTAGAGAAATTGAAAATTTTTGGTAAATTTTTTATTTTTTTATAAATAAAAATGATTTTTTTTACTTCATTTTACCTGTGTCATGAAGTACAATATGTGACGAAAAATCAGAATGGCCTGGTAAGTCAGAGCATTTTAAAGTTATCAGCACTTAAAGTGACACTGGTCAGATTTGCAAAAAATGGCCAAGTCCGTAAGGTGAAATAGGGCAGAGTCCTTAAGGGGTTAAAGTTGTTTTCCGGCCATATATATAAAATTATATTCAGGATAGGTTATCAATATCTGATCGTTGGGGTCTGACACCTCTCATCCATGCCGATCAGCTGTTTGATGTTTGAAAGGAGCGAATACTTGTATGTAGAGATGAGCGAATTTCTCAAAAATTCTATTCGGCTGGTTCGCCGAATTTTTTGAAAAAGTTCGGTTTGAGACTAATTTATTTGCGGCGAATCGCATTAAAAAAGGGCTATTTCGTGGCTTCAGAGAGCCTTTATAGTGGTGTAAAACACTGTGCCTTGCAGTAACACGCATAGTGAGTCTGCTGTGGTAGTGAAACAATACTGTGAGTCATATGACATGCAGATGACAGGCATCGCTCTTAGAATCACTGTACACTTCACTTATTTGGGCAGTTATGGGGCCAAAACTGATCAAATAACTCAAGTGTGAACTCAGCCTTACAGGTCAATGTTAGCCTCAAGAAGCGCACTCCTTTTACACCTTCGGCAGCTGATTCCACATAGATGTCTACAGAACATGTTCTATTAAAGAGGGTGTCAGTAGTAAGTTTGTGTTGATGTCACGGATTATTTTGCCATTCCTCTGATCCGTCAGAACAATAACCCCCCAAAAAATGGATCCTGTCTGTTGAGCATCAGCCTTCACTCGGTCAGCATTTGGTAAGTAATCCATCAGTATTGCTAAAGCCCCCAAAAAACAGGAGTGTATCCAAAACAGATGACACATCAATGGAATATTTGCATGTCTTCTGTGTTTTGTACTCACTCTTGCTTTTGGCTACCAAATCATAAGCTAATTCTGATGCAAAATAGGGACCATGTCATTTAGGCCTTACAGCTGTTACATAGACAGGATCCGTTGTGCGTCTAATTTTTCCTTCCTTCTGACAGATTAAAAGAATGGTCAAATAAATGATGATGTCAGCCAGGCCGAAAGGCAAAATAGTGGCCCAGTCATGAAATGGGGAGGGTGGAAACAGCATGAGAAGTCCACAGAGTGGCCCTATGAAATAGTGGTTAGTTGGAAGCAGCATGAGGAGACCACAGAGTGGCACAATGACAGTGAGGAGGTGGCAGCAGCATCAGGAGGCCACAGAGTGGCACAATAACAGAATGTGGAGGTGGCGGCAGCAGCATCAGGAGAAGGCCACAGTGTGGCACAATAACAGTGTGGAGGGGCAGCAGCATCAGGAGGCCACAAAGTAGCACAATGACAGAGTGTGGAGATAGTGGCAGCAGCGGCATCATCAGGAGAAGGCCACAGAGTAGAACAATGACAGTGTGGAGGTGGCAGCAGCAGTATCAGGCGGCCACAGAGTGGCAAGGTGACATAGTGTTGAGGTAGCAGCAGCATCCGGAGACTACAGAGTGGGAAGGTGACATAGTGTGGAGGTGGCAAAAGTATCAAGAGACCACAGAGTGGCAAGTTGACATAGTGTGGAGGTGGCAGCAGCATCAGGACACCACAGAGTGGAAAGTTGGCATAGTGTGGAGCTGGCAGCAGCATTAGGAGACCACAGAGTAGCAAGGTGACAGAGTATAGAGGTGGTGGCAGCAGCAGCAGCATCAGGAGGAGGCCACATGATGGCACAATGACAGAGTGTGGAGGTGGCAGCAGCATCAGGAGACCACAGAGTGGCAAGGTGACATAGTGTGGAGGTGGCAGCAGCATCAAAACACCACACAGTGGCATGGTGACAGAGTGTGGAGGTGGAGGCAGAATCATCAAGAGGCCACAGAGTGACACAATGACAAAGTGTGGAGGTTGCAGCAGTAGCCACATCAGGAGGAGGCCACAGTGTGGCACAATGACAGTGTGAAGGTGGCAGCAGCGTCCGGAGGCCACTGAGTGGCACAATGACAGTGTGGAGGGTGCAGCAGCAGCATCAGGAGGCCACAGAGTGGCAAGGTGACATAGTGTTGAGGTAGCAGCAGCATCATGAGACCACAGAGTGGTAAGGTGACATAGTGTGGAGGTGGCAGTGTAGCTGGCCAGCTAAGACCTGTCCTAGGTTGCTAACCTAGCTTATATGTTTATACAGCTAGACCTGCCAATAACCTTAATACAGTTCCTATGTTTGTGTATTAGAGACAAAAGCAGAGTTATTTACAGTGACATTATGTTTGGATGTCATGTAATAGTTATATTTTGTGTCCACAGAAGCAGAAAAAGATAATGTGCCTTTAAGGTTCATTGTATAATGTGAGGTAAACTCAATGACACAGCAGAAACAACAGAAAGCATAGAGTTAAACTGTTGTTGCTGGGCAGGAGTTTTGACCAATCACAGCCAGCGTCACACACAGCTTGTGTGGGAAATTCCCCTAGCAGAAATCACGCCCAGTAAAGGTTACACAGAATTGTTTATGGGTGATCCAGAAGTAAAAGTTGTACAAACAATGAGCACTGCTGCCAAGTTTCAAGATGACATACTTGAAAGACTAGCCAGATGTTCAAAATGGAATACGGTCATAAATGTAGTAGCTCGAATTCAACGTTTGGCAAAGGGAATCAGAAATCATAGTCATAAGACTCATTCAACAGAGATTCTACAGTGAAGAGTTGAAGAGACTTAGTCAAGAACCTAAAAGGCTTCCCAACAACCACACATTGTACAAGCTTAATCTTGTTCTGTGGGATGGTATACTGAAGGTAGGAGGGAGACTGGAAAATGCATCATTACATAGCAGAGTGAAGCATCCAGCAATTCTACCCAAAAATTCTACCTTCACAAGATTGATTATTGATCACTACTAGGGTTAAGCAAACCCAAACTTTAGGATTTTTGGATCCCGGACCTGAACCCGAACATTTCAGTAAAAGTTTGGGTTCAAATTCGGTGTTCTGTGATTTAATGGCGCTTTTTGAAAGGCTACAGGGCAGCCAACTTAACAAGCGTTTAACTCATGTGCCCTTAGAAGCCATCACAGCCATGCCTACTAATGGCATGGCTGTGATTGTCCAGTGCAGCATGTGACCCAGCCTCTATATAAGCTTGAGTCACATAGCGCCGCACATCACTCTGCTCTTACTAGTGTAGGGACAGGATGCTGCTGCTGTGAGGGAGAGAATAGGAAAGAATCTATCTGATATCACATCACAACTTGTTATTAACTCTGTGATCTACTGTGATTTTTTTTTTTGGGTGCAGTGCAACATTTTTATACCCTGCCCTGAGCCCAGTGACACAGAAAAATAAGTTTTATCCGTCTGTTAGTTAGGTGAGCATCGGCAGCCATTTTGTGCAAGTTCAGTGCACCAGCACTGCCTATGTGCCAGGAACAATAATTTAACCCTGTTCTTTTAGTTCAGTGGGCAACATATACCCATTTTTTAATTGCACCTGCACTGCACATGTGCCAGGGGAAGGGAAAATAATATAGGGAATCCGTCTGTGAGCTCAGGGACCTAGGGGTTGACAAATTCAATTTTTTTTCTGTAAAGTACAATCCAAGTAAATCTATCTGTTAGATTCTGTGGGACCAATTATTTATTTTTTTGCTAAAAAGTACATTTGCGCTCTGCACTGCATTTGTGATAGTGAAAGAAAATCAGTTAAATCCATCTTTTTAATTGTGGGTGAAAAAATCTTGTATTTTTTTTTTCCATAAAGTACCTTTGCTTCATTTATGACAGTCCAATACAAGCTTTAAATACTGCTGTTATATTCTGGTAAACACCCATTTTGTGCAAGATACTACATTTGTGGCCTTTGCTGCATTTGTGACAGTCCAATACAAGCTTTAAATACTGCAGTAATATTCTGGTTTTAAAAAAACATCAATTTTGTCCTAGATACTACATTTGGGGCCTTTGCTGCATTTCTAACGGTCCAATACAAGCGTTAAATACTGCTGTTATATTCTGGTTTTAAAAAAAAAAACATTTTGTCCTAGATACTACATTTGGTACCTTTGCTGCATTTGTGACAGTCCAATACAAGAGTTAAATACTGCAGTTATATTCTGGTTTAAAAAAAACACCCATTTTGTGAAAGACACTACATTTGTGGCCTTTGTTGCATTTGTGACAGTCCAATACAAGCTTTAAATACTGCAGTTATATTCTGGTTTTAAAAAAACACCCATTTTGTCCTAGATACTACATTTGTGGCCTTTGCTGCATTTGTGACAGTCCAATACAACCAGTCAATACTGCTGTTACATTGTTGGTTGACAAATTAACACTTTTTGTGACCGTGAAGTAATTGTATAAAATTCGCCTGTCACACTGTTGTGTAACCTCAAGAAATTTTTCCTCTTTATAACACCGGCACTGCCTTACTGTCAGTGAACTTAATTGTTGACTATTGGCGGTTACATTGTCGCCTGACATGAACCATCTGTTAGTTTGGTGGGTGAATGCAAAGAATGAGGAGAGCGTCAAATAAAGAACGTGGCCCCGGTCATGGTGATTCTGGTGTTGGTGGAGCTCCTGTTGCAGGGAGAGGACGTGGTCGATCTGTGCCAACTACACGCACAAGTGAAACACCTTCCTCAGGTGCAAGTAGGCGACAGAACCTTCAGCTTTATTTGGTAGGGCCAAATGCGGATCTACGAATGGTGAGGCCAGAACAAGTACAGAAGATAGTAGATTGGTGGCTGACAGTGCCTCCAGTTCCTTCACATTGTCTCCCACCCAGTCCCCTGCTGAAAGATCAGAGTTGGCACCTACAGCCCATGCCCATCTGTCTTCCAACTCACCCCCTTGCTAATCAGGCAAGCAGTCTGAGCCCCAAGTCATGCAGCAGTCTCTTATGCTTTTTGATGACATTGCTGGCAGGGTTTCCATGGGCCACCCACATAGCCGTGCACAAGTGGAAGATATTGAGTACACTGATGCCCAACCTCTTATGTTTCAGGATGAGGACATGGGAAGACCACCGCAGCACGTCTCTGATGACGAAACACAGGTGCCAACTGCTGAGGCTTTCTGCAGTCTGCAGACCGACAAGGAGGACAGGGGTAAAGAGTGGGTGGAAGATGATGTGGAGGATGATGAGGTACTAGACCCCAGATGGATTCAAAGTCATGCGAGTGACGTGTGCAGTTTGGGGGAAGAGGCGGTGGTCGCACAGAGGCACCAGCACAGCAAAAGAGGGAGAAGGGTGCAAAAGCGTCTGTTACATTCTTGGGTGGCATTTTACCATTTTTGCCGGGAATAAACCCCTGCTCTGCATAGGTGACAGGGACCTAAATTTAAAAAACTCGTCTGTTCAATTGGTGGGTGACATGAACCCAGTTTTGCCGTGAATAATCCCCTGCTCTGCATAGTTGACAGGGACCGAAATTTTTAAAAATTGTCTGTTCCATTGGTGGGTTACATTAACCAATTTTTGCCTATGAAAACCCCCTGCTCTGCATAGGTGACAGGGACTTACATTTCTAAAATTCGTCTTTAATTGACGCGCGCCCCCTCCTTTTATTCGATCGTTCCGCTTTAACAACTTGCCCACATTTCCGCTCAATCACATTTCAGCCATTGACCTCCCTTGGATGTGGTATCCCTTTCTCACACTCCCTCTCCGGCATGGAACCCTGATTCCCCGTTACCCGGGCCGTGGTCACCATGGTAGGTGCATAAAAACTAATCGAAAGTTGATAGAGAAGATATTTAATTGGATCTTGGACGTCACGGGGACGTGCGATCAGGCAGAAATTATCTAGTCAACAAAGCGGCAGCAGGGCCTCTCCTGTCTAATGTTTCCAAATCCAAAATACCCCAGTGACATTTCCTGTAATTTTTTATTAATCATTACAATAACAGGGCATCTTAAGAGTCCCGTATTGCTATTTATCCCCGAGCCGGGAGTAGGTAATTGCCGTGCGCCCCCTCCTTTACTTGGATGCTTCTGCTTCAATGATTTGTCCAACATTTCCGCTCGATCACATTTCATTTCATCCAATGACCTCCCTTGGATGTGGCATCCCTTTCTCAGGCTCCCTCTCTGGCATGGAACCCTGATTCCCCATTACCAAGATCACCATAGTAGAACATCGAAAGTTAATAGGGAAGATATCAAATTGGATCAAGGCCGTCACGGGGACGTGCGACATGGTTGAGCAGTATGTGTGCACATGCCTACACGTACTGACTGATTGGTCTGCCCCCTTCAACTTATGGGTTTCCAAATTGAGCACATGGCCTGAGCTTGCCCTTTACGCCTTGGAGGTGCTGACCTGCCCTGCAGCCAGTGTATTGTATGAATGGTTGTTTAGCACGGTAGGAGGGGGTTATTAAAGAGAAGCACAGCTGGCTGTCCACAGCCAATGTGGACAAGCTCACTTTCATTACAATGAACCAGGCATTGATCCCACAGGACTTGTCTGTAGCATCAGAAGACCACAAAGTGGTAAGGTGACATAGTGTGGAGGTGGCAGCAGCATCATTAGGAGGCCACAGAGTGGCACAATGACAGTGTGGAGAGGCAGCAGCATTAGAAGGCCACAGAGTGGCAAATTAACATAGTGTTGAGGTAGCAGCAGCATCAGGAGACCACAGAGTGGTAAGGTGACGTAGTGTGGAGGTGGCAGCAGCATCAGGAGACCACAGAGTGGCAAGGTGACATAGTGTGGAGGTGGCAGCAGTATCAGAAGACCACAAAGTGGCAAGGTGACATAGTGTGGAGGTGGCAGCAGCATCATCAGGAGGCCACAGAGTGGCACAATGACAGAGAGTGGCAGTGGCGGCAGCAGCACCTGGAGGAGGCCAAAGGGTGACACAATGACAGTGTGAAGGTGGCAGCAGCATCAGGAGGCCACAGAGTGGCACAATGACAGAGTGTGGAGGTGTCGGCAGCAGCAGCATCAGGAGGAGGCCACAGGGTGGCACAATGACAGTGTGGAGGGGCAGCAGCATTAGAAGGCCACAGAGTGGCAAATTGACATAGTTTTGAGGTAGCAGCAGCATCCGGAGACCACAGAGTGGTAAGGTGACGTAGTGTGGAGGTGGCAGCAGCATCAGGAGACCACAGAGTGGCAAGGTGACATAGCGTGAAGGTGGCAGCAGCATCATCAGGAGGCCACAGAGTGGCACAATGACAGAGAGTGGCAGTGGCAGCAGCAGCACCTGGAGGAGGCCACAGGGTGGCACAATGACTGTGTGGAGGTGGAAGCAGCATCAGGAGGCCACAGAGTGGCACAATGACATAGCGTGGAGGTGTCGGCAGCAGCATCATCAGGAGGAGGCCAACGGGTGGCCCAAGGACAGTGTGGAGGTGGCAGCAGTAGCATCAGGAGGCTACAGAGTGGCAAGGTGACATAGTGTTGGGGTAGCAGCAGCATCAGGAGACCACAGAGTGGTAAGGTGACATAGTGTGGAGGTGGCAGCAGCATCACAAGACCACAGAGTGGCAATGTGACATAGTGTGGAGGTGGCAGCAGCATTATCAGGAGGCCACAGAGTGGCACAATGACAGAGTGTGGAGGTGGCGGCAGCAGCCTCCGGAGGAGGCCACAGGGTGGCACAATGACAGTGTGGAGGTGGCAGCAGCATCAGGAGGCCACAGAGTGGCACAATGACAGAGTGTGTAGGTGGCGGCAGCAGCAGCATCAGGAGGTGGCCACAGGGTGGCACAATGACAGTGTGAAGGTGGCAGCAGCATCAGGAGGCCACATAGTGGCAATATGACAGAGTATAGACGTGGTGGCAGCATCAGGAGGAGGCCACATGATGGCACAATGACAGAGTGTGGATGTGGCAGTAGCATAAGGAGACCACAGAGTGGCACAATCACAGAGTTTGGAGGTAGCAGCAGCTATAGAATCAGGACGAGGCCACAGGGTGGCACAATGACAGAGTGTGGAGGTGGCAGCAGCATCAGGAGGCCACAGAGTGGCACAATGAAAGAGTGTGGAGGTGGCGGAAGCCGCAGCATCAGGAGGAAGCCACAGGGCGGCAAGGTAACATAGTGTGGAGGTGGCAGCAGCATCAGGAGACCACAGAGTGGCAAGGTGACACAGTGTGGAGGTGGCAGCAGCATCAGGAGACCACAGAGTGGCAAAGTGACATAGTGTGGAGGTGGCAGCAGCATCAGGAGACCACAGATTGGCTTGGTGACAGAGTAAGGAGGTGGGTGGCAATACTAGTACCAGCTGAAGATAGTGGGTGAAAGAAGGGGCATTTGGTATCAGATGTGTGGAGTCAGGCGGTTGGCAGCATCAGAATAGTAGTTGAGGCAGGTAGCCAAAAAGAACCTGTCTCGTTTGTCAAAGTGTTGTTGTGGCACTATGTATGATCTAGTCTGACGTATCAGGCATTGGTGGGTGGAAAACCTGGCTGATCCACGCCTGATTCATCTTGACAAAGGTCAGTCTCTCCACATTTTTGGTGGACAGGTGAGTTCTTCTTGGGGTAACTATGGCCCCTATGGCACTAAACACCCGCTCTGATGCTACACTACTGGCCGGGTAGTACAGCAGGGCAAAGTCTGCCAGTTGCGACCACAAATCCTGCCCAGTTGTCCAGTGGATCTTCAATGTGAGGTGGCAGGGTGCTGTCCATGTATGCCACCACCTGCTGGTTCAGGTCCTGCTTCAGGTCTAGCTGCTGCTGCTGGTGAATAGTTTCTTTACTAGGCGGATGAAGAGAGCTGCTAATCAGCGACTCTAAACTCAAGTTGCTGCTAATGGAGCAGGAACTGCTCCCACCCCCCCCCCATCCCTGCCACAGCAGCTATGGCAGAGGAATGTGAGCCCAAATGGCCCCCCCAGTCAGACCTGCGAGAGGATGGATGATGGTATAGATAGGCAGTGGCCAACTGACTACATAGGATGTCTCTATAGTAGTTCAGTTTGTCCTCCCTCTCAACGGGTGTAAAAAAGGCCCCCATTCTGGACCAGTAGCGATGGTCCAACAAGATGGACAGCTAGAAGTCATCCTTCTGCCGAATGGTGACAATTCCGCTGTTACTACGCAATTCAAGTGAGCATGCATCGGGCCATTTGTGCAAGTGACTCGGAGGGATTCTCTGCCTCCATCTCCACTGCATACTGCCACGGTGTGTCTGGGTCCTCTGACTCGTCTTCCTCATCGCCCTGTAGCTCCTCTGGCTGCTCCTCCTCTCCTGTCATCTGTGTAGAAAAACCAACCATTTTGCTACACATTGCTTGTCCTCCAATGTCCTTCTCCTGTTCAGCTCCCACAGGGATCATGGCAGAAGCGGAGTCACCTGACCAAGTTGCTGGTGTGGCTGTGCAGGAACCACATTCACCCAATGGGCTGTAAAGGACATGTATTGTCCCTGGCCATAGTTACAGCTCCACACGTCGGCGCTGCTGTGCACTTTGGCAGACACTGACAGGCTCAAGGTCTGGCCCACCTTCTGTTCTACATATGTGTGCAGGGCTGGTACTGCCTTTTTGGGAATGAAATGATGGCTTCGGGCTCTCCACCTCGGCTCGGCACAAGTCATCAGTTCTCTCAAAGGTGAAAAGTCCACCACTTGGAAAGGGAGGGACTGCGACACCAGCAACTTTGCCAGGAGAAAATGAGTGCACGCATACTGTTGTCTCTTGGCAATCGCTTTGTTGATCGATTGTTGACGGAATAACTGACGAGGAGTAGGGGGAGGAGCAGGAGCATAAGGACCAGCAGACAGCTCCCTTCGGCTGAGGTGGTGGAGCCTTGACTGTCTTAAATCGGGTGCATGCCACTGGGTGATGCAGCAGTTGCTGCTTCAGGCTAGACCACCACATCAGAGCCACGGTTCTCCCAGGCCACTTTATGGTGATGCTGCATATGTTGACACAGGTCTGTGGTGATAACATTGGCACCCTGTCCACACTTCACCTCCTGCTCACAGATTCTACAAATGGCCATGTTCACCTCCTCCGGCGGCTTGACAAAAAACTGTCACACCGCCAAGTAGGTGATTTTACCCCCAACACTCCGCATTGACTGACTGCTACTGCCGCTGCTTCCATGAACCCCTGCACCACTATTTTCCGGGCAGGTAGGCTTCTGAAAAGCGGGTGGTCTACCCCAAGCACATTTGGCTCCCAGCCTACCTCTGCTGCCACCCTGCTGACTCCCGGCCACGCTAGCAACTTGCTGGCTCTGCCGCTGCCTCAGATGCAAGCTGTCACACTCTTCTCTCGATGATGATGAAGCCCCTAATTCACCCGGCCCCCAAGTGCGATCAGTTACATTATCATCATCAAGTGCTGTCTGCACTAGAGATGGCCTTGTGGTTCGCTCGGCGGTCATTTTGCGGCGAACTTTGCTCGTTCGCGGTTCGCTGAACGGGTGAACATATGGCAATGTCCGCCGGCACCATATTCTTTTACATTGTAAATAAATTTGACCCATAAAACATCCATCAGGTGGTACAGGACAGACAATTGAGACGTTTCAGCACATGGACATACCCCCTACCTTATAAATAAACCTGATCTGGCTGCCATTTTACATTTATTCTTTTTCCAGCGTAGGGAGAGGTTGCTGTGTGGAGCAGGAACAGACTGTTAGGGACACCAAACGCTAGCTAATAGGGTCACAAAAGTCCTTTTAAGGACTGGTATAGGTGTACTATCGATAGGTGTGCTATACTGAGGGGTGTAATATACTTAAAATATACTTTCTAACATACAAAGTATATTATAGTGTATTTGTGGTCATGGCTACGGCAGAGAGCTAGTGCCTCGAAGTACCGGGACTTAACAGAGAGAAAGGTCTACCTGCCCTAGCTGAATGGCTGGAGGGGTTCCCTTAGCCATGCCGCGGGTAGGTCTAAAAGGGAGCATACCCTGAGGAATATGGATAGAAAAGGGGAGGGAGGGTGGGGCACCGGAAACGCACGCAAGTGTGGTGAGGGCGTGCCTCTTTTTTATGCATGCCTGCGCCCCTCCCACAAATGCAGGCTGACATATCAGCCTTAATCTATTTGTGGTCATGGCTACGGCAGAGAGCTGGTGCCTCGAAGTACCGGGACCTAACAGAGAGAAAGGTCTACCTGCCCTAGCTGAATGACTGGAGGGGTGCCCTTAGCCATGCCGCGGGTAGGCCTAAAAGGGGGCAAAAAACAACCAAGTAGGGGAGAGAGTACCTTTATTGCAGCTGACCAAATTTCAACACCAAACTGTGAAAAGCCTTAGATATCTCAGCCTGGGGGTTCGGTATGTAACGTGCGAAGCATGAGGAGCGCCAGCGGCCCATTTTGCGGATAAAGTGGCTGGGGACATTATGTTTTGAAGCAGCGGATGCCGCTCCAATACAAAAGGAGTGCCCTGAAATTACCTTGGGGTCGGAGCCCAAGCCCGATGCCAGTGTACGAATGTGCGAAATTAACTGGGCAGCCGTGATGGCCCTGACTTTGAACGGGAGCAAACGACTGTCCGGGGCGAAGACCCCCAGAACTGCCAGCAAACTCCTGAGTACTTGAACTGGGGAACCATGCGTTGGAGGACTGATAATACTTTACCTCTACTGGTGGCCACACCTGAGAAGTTTTGGAAGTGAGGAGATATAGGGAGAAATGGTTGTCGTGCCATACCAACTGACCCCTGGTTAAACCCTTGGTCCTGGCCGAAATGCTGGTCTTAAGAACCCGTAGAAACTAAGGTACATGGCAGCCTTGATGACAGTGCTGGAATGGAGCCCAAAAGGAAGACCATCTAGGGAGGTGGAAAGTTTCCTAAATAATTCCCCTGACACAGGCTGCCTGCTCGGGATGTCCCCGTCACTACTCTTCTGAACACCCCCGAGTGTCGCCCTAACTGCTTGGGACAGGAAAACCGACCTACTTTCTGGATCCTCCAACATGGAGAAATGCTGGACTCCGGCCAAGTATAACTTGATGGTGTTGAAGGATAGTTTGAGATCAGTATGACAGTAAGCTATGAAAGCTGTGATGTAAGTGGTCTTGTCAGTGTCCTTTCTTGGATGTAGGCACATGAAACTGTTGAAGGTGTTCCAAGCGGTTCTGTAATTCCTGGCCGTGTTAACAGACAAAGACTTCTGCATCAAAGACTTTGCTGAAGAAATGAAAGAGTTTAATCCATCACAAGAGTTTGATACATCGGAGGAGGTAGCCCCACTTGGTCTGCCTCTGGCATGACCTTGAAGAAAGTTTTGAAATTAAAACAGGACAAAGCGTCTGCGGCCATATTACGTATTCCCTGAATGTGCCTACATGACACATGGAAGTTAGATTGCAGCGAGAGCCAGACCAGCCTGCGGACAAAAGACATGATCTGGGGCGACTGTGATCTGCCCTTGGCGATTATGTCCACCACTGTTTGGTTGTCAGTGACGAACGCCACGGAAGAGTTGGCCCATTGACTACCCCAAAACTGGGCAGCTGCCATGATTGGATAGAACTCCAACAAGGGGGATGATTTCAATGCGGCTCTGGCTGATGAAACCTCCGATGGCCAGGCGACCGCAAACCATTGGTTTCCACAGATTGCCGCAAAACCCCCGGAGGCGGCAGCGTCCGAGAAAATCAAGGTGGATGCTGGCCCCATTTGCGGAACGAACATGGAGACTCCATTCCATTCGGCCATGAAGTCCCTCCACATGGCCAGGTCGGCCATGGCTTGGGCATCTAAGGTGATGAGGCTCGGGAGCTGAGGGAAGTAGCTGCAGGAGCGTGGACATGAAGGCCCTGCGGATGACCAGCGGACAGTCGCAGTGGTTGACCAGGATCCAGTGCAAAGCCTTTTTTTAACGTGTCAGCTGCTGACAATAGTGTTGCCATCTGCAGCCTGTGCTGTGAACGCAAAAGTCGCGGTAAGCTCAACACTCACCTAGGGATGACCGCCTTAGGAAGACACCTGGCCTCCTATCACCGAGCCTTGTGGGAGCAACGCTGTCAGAACCCACAAAGCCACACTCCCGGCGTGGCGCTCATCTGGCAAAATGCAGGCATCTGTGGCCCAAATGTTAGAGCGAAAAAAGAGGATGACGCCAATGATGAAGGAACTGCTAGCCCGCCAACTACTGCCATATAAACTGGTGGATTTGGAGGCCTTTAGAAAATTTGTGGCCATTGGCACACCTCAATGGAAGGTCCCCAGAATTAAATATTTCTCCCAGATGGGCATCCCGGAGCTATATGGCCACGTTCAGCGGCAAGTGACTTTATATCTGACGCACAGTGTTGGTGCCAAGATACATCTGACCACAGACACGTGGTCTAGCAAACACGTACATAAATTTTACTGCCCACTGAGTGAACCTTCTGACGGCCGTCAAGCATGCAACCCGTGGCACCCATGTGGATTTGGTGTTACCGCCATGGATTACATGCAGGCCTGCCTCTTCTTCTCCTCCTCCTACTCCATCCTCCATCTCATCCTCAGCTGACTCCTCCTTTTCCACTGCTACCGCCTCTTCGGCTATGCCCCCCAAGCTCCCAAGAACCTATTTTTGATGTGCCAGGTGAGACGTTGCCATTCTGTGCTGCGGCTGTTGTGCCTAGAAGCCAAGAGCCACACCGGTCCATCACTCCTTTCAGCTTTGCGGTCACAGGCCGATCAGTGTCTAACCCTGCTCAATCTGACAGTTAGTAAAGTGGTGTGCGACAACAGTGCCAATCTGCTGAGCGCGCTGAAACAGGGCAAAGTGTGCATGGCACATGTCCTGAACTTAGTCGTGCAGCAATTCGTTGCCTAATTCCCCGGGCTCCAGGACGTCTTGCGGCAGGCCAGGAAAATCTCTGGCCATTTTAGAAGATCTTACACAGCCATGGCTCGCCTTGCTGACGTTCAGCGGCGACACCACCTGCCCATCAGACTTCTGATTTGGGACTGCCTGATGCGATGGAACTCCACCTTGTATATGCTTGATAGGCTGCTCATGCGCGACGCATGCAGACTTCTGCGGCCATTTGATGAGATTACCAAACTGGTCTGTCGCAGCCAGGGTGCCATCAGCGACATTGTACCTTACGCCTTCTTTCTGAAGCGTGCATTGCATTGTGTCATTGATCAAGTCGTCGAGAAGCAGGAACAGGAAAATGAAGAAGTCGCAATGCTGGATGAATTCCCAGGGGGGCTACTCCATCTGAGTCAAGTCAACAGAAGTCTGAAGAGGAGTCAGAGGAGGATGGTGCCATGGCGAAGGAGGAGCGAGAAGAGCATGTTTTAAAGGGAACCTGTCACTGGGATTTTGTGCATAGAGCTGAGGACATGGGTTACTAGATGGCCGCTAGCACATCCACAATACCCAGTCCTCTGTGCTTTTATTGTGTAAAAAAAACAATTTGATACATGTGCAAATTAACCGGAGAGGAGTCCTGTCCCAGAGATGAGTCAGGGACAGGACTCAGCTCAGGTTAATTTGCATATGTATCAAATAGTTTTTTTTTAAGCAATAAAAGCACACAGAGCTATGGAGACTGGGTATTGCGGATGTGCTAGCAGCCATCTAGCAACCCATGCCCTAAGCTCTATACACAAAATTCCGGTGACAGGTTCCCTTTTTGGGATCCCTGGTGTTGTCTGTGGCTGGGGGTGAGGGGACCGAGAACGACATTATCCTGGACGATGAGCAGGAGCCAGGCCATTCCACCTCTTCCAGTTTAGTGCAAATGGGGGCCTTTATGCTCCAATGTTTGATGAGGGACCCCCGTATAAAAAGCAGAAAGGGCAAGGACCAGTACTGTGTGGCAACGTACTTAGACCCCCGATACAAAAACGAAATAGCGGACATGTTACCAGCATTCTTTTTTTTTATGTTTATTCAAATTTTCAATGCATGATAATTACAGTACAATTAGATTTTGACATGAGATTTCACATTATTGTTTCAGAGGGAAAGAAAACATATACAAATCTAAATTAACATGAATCAACATCATATTAACTCCCCCCCTCCCTTTTTCCCTCCCCCTTCCCTTCTCAGGTGGTTCACCTCTATTATCCCCAATATAGTGATCCTGATCGGCTAAGTTATTGTTGTTTTATCCTGCCATGTTTTGTTTTCTGTGATGGTGTATTTCAACCTACCCAAAGTTCCTGCAATGTCTTCTTTGAGATACCAAGTTGAGTCCCTAAAGGGGTAAATTAATTTGTTAATTTCTGACTCATTCAGGAATTCACTAATAAAGACTCTCCATTTTCTGGAAAAAGTTGTCAACTGCGTTTCTTTTTATTTTTTTCCGTCTCAACCACCTCTAACAACAGACAGTGTTTAACCTACTCTACCACTTCTGGGATACTTGGGCATCGTGGGTCGAAACAGTTTCTTTAAAGACTCCTTTTTGTGGCTAAAATAAACAAATTAATTATTTATGGATAATATTCCTCGTTCTCTATTGCCTAAAACAGTATAATCTCTGATGATAACGGAATCTCAATGGTCAGTTTTTGTTTAAGGTAGGTTCTGAGTTGGGTCCAGAAATTTCTGGAAACCTGACAACTCCATATTTCGTGATAGAGGTCAGTATTCTCTAGTTTGCATTTAGGGCAAGCTGTCAGTATGTTTTGGTTTAACTTTCAGTTTTTTCGGAATCCATAGATCGCCTTATGCATAAACCGAAACTGGGTTTCCCTCCAAATTTTGCTCATGGTCACCCTCCTGATTATTTTCTATTCCTCTCAATATTATATCATTAGTGTGTTCACTTGGAAATTCAGTTCTCCATCCTTTGAACACTTTAAAGTCTGACAACTTCATAATTCTCTCTCTAACATTAGTATACATTGGTATATATGTTTAATAAGCTCTGTTTAGTCTGAGAGGGTGATATTTGTTCACTTTTAGTTCGGTGGAGTAATTTCTTAGCCTTTTCTTTAGAGAACTAGTTATTTGGTAAAATGCTGGGATGGATGTGCCATCTCAGTTGTATTAGCTTTTTCCCTCTTGGAAAGTATAATACCTCCCTTTTCCTGAGAGTCAGAAATCGGCTATGGTTTTCGATTGGAGTTGGCCGGGTTGTACTCTTAGTTTAGCTTGCGTTCCTCCCTCCACTACTATATCCTTTAAAGGGTCAAGATATTTGGATATTTGATATGGTAAGCCATAACTTTTCCATATTATCTTCCAAGTCATGATGGTATCCCTGAACATAAGATGATTTTTAATCTTGTTTGGTAGCATAGTAAAGGAGGTGTGCTATAATGTGTTTAGGTCCCATGGCTGTGTTAAGGCTGATTCTAAATTATAATTTGAGTAATTGCTGGATTTTTGTATCCAGTCCACGCAGTGGCGTAGCACGCTAGCCACATTATAAGATCTAATATCTGGAAAGGCTAATCTGCATTTTTCTTTAGGGAGCTTAAGCTTGTATAGGGATATCCTGCTCCATTTTGATCTCCATATGAATTTATAAAATTTATTTTCAAGTAGAGATATATCAGTATGCTTCTGTAATAGTGGGATATTCTGAAGTGGGTAGAGCAGTTTTGGGACGGACATCATCTACCTAACATAGATAAGGGTAGGTTTTGCCATTTACTAAGATCTCCCACTATTGATGAGATTATTGGAGGAAAGTTTAGGGTATATATGGTGTCCGGTGACCGACCTATATGTATACGTAGGTATTTTATGGACGTCTTACTTGTGTCCTTTTGGGCGACAGGTCTAGTAGCTCACATTTACTTTAAAGCCAGCCAAGTTCTCAATTATGACAATAAGTCAAATACATGATGTAGATCTTTTTGAGGATGTGCCATGAAGAACGAGACATCATCCGCAAATAACACGTGTTTGACTTCTTCCTTTCCCATATGTACAGTGGGATGCAAAAGTTTGGGCAACCTTGTTAATCGTCATGATTTTCCTGTATAAATCGTTGGATGTTACGATAAATAAATGTCAGTTAAATATATCATATAGGAGAAACACACAGTGATATTTGAGAAATGAAATGAAGTTTATTGGATTTACAGAAAGTGTGCTATAATTGTTTAAACAAAATTAGGCAGGTGCATAAATTTGGGCACCACAAAAAAGAAATGAAATCAATATTTAGTAGATCCTCCTTTTGCAGAAATTACAGCCTTTAAACGCTTCCTGTAGGTTCCAATGAGAGTCTGGATTCTGGTTGAAGGTATTTTGGACCATTCCTCTTTACAAAACATCTTTAGTTCATTCAGGTTTGATGGCTTCCGAGCATTGACAGCTCTCTTTAAGTCACACCACAGATTTTAAATTACATTCAGATCTGGGGACTGAGATGGCCATTCCAGAATGTTGTTCTTGTTCCTCTGCATAAATGCCTTAGTGGATTTTGAGCAGTGTTTAGGGTCGTTGTCTTGTTGAAAGATCCAGCCTCGGCGCAGCTTCAGCTTTGTCACTGATTCCTGGACATTGGTCTCCAGAATCTGCTGATACTGAGTGGAATCCATGCGTCTCTCAACTTTGACAAGATTCCCAGTCCCTGCACTGGCCACACAGCCCCACAGCATGATGGAACCACCACCATATTTTACTGTAGGTAACAGGTGTTTTTCTTGGAATGCTGTGTTCTTTTTCCTCCATGCATAACGCCCCTTGTTATGGCCAAATAAATCAATTTTAGTTTCATCAGTCCACAGCACCTTATTTCAAAATGAAGCTGGCTTGTCCAAATGTGCTTTAGCCCACCTCAAGTGGCACTTTTTGTGCTGTGGGCGGAGAAAAGTCTTCCTCTGCATCACTCTCGCATACAGCATCTCCTTGTGTAAAGTGCGCCGAATGGTTGAACGATGCACAGTGACTCCATCTGCAGCAAGATGATGTTGTAGGTCGTTGGTGCTGGTCTGTGGGTTGACTCTGACTGTTCTCACCATTCGTCGCTTCTGTCTATCCAAGATTTTTATTGGTCTGCCACTTCGAGCCTTAACTTGAACTGAGCCTGTGGTCTTCGATTTCCTCAATATGTTCCTAACTGTGGAAACAGACAGCGGAAATCTCTGAGACAGCTTTCTGTATCCTTCCCCTAAACCATGATGGTGAACAATCTTTGTCTTCAGGTCATTTGAGAGTTGTTTTGAGACCCCCATGTTGCTACTCTTCAGAGAAAATTAAAAGAGGAGAGAAACTTACAATTGACCCCCTTAAATACTCTCTCATAATTGGATTCACCTGTGTATGTAGGTCAGGGGTCACTGAGCTTACCAAGCCAATTTGAGTTCCAATAATTAGTTCTAAAGGTTTTGGAATCAATAAAATGACAACAGTGCCCAAATTTATGCACCTGCCTAATTTTGTTTCAAAAATTATAGCACACTTTCTGTAAATCCAATAAACTTCATTTCACTTCTCAAATATCACTGTGTGTGTCTCCTATATGATATATTTAACTGACATTTTTTATCGTAACAAGCAACGATTTATACAGGAAAATCATGACAATTATCAAGGTTGCCCAAACTTTCGCATCCCACTGTATACCCCGGATTGTCCCTGTTAATGTGATGCTCCTAGACAAAGGCTCCAAGGCTAGGTTAAATAATAATGGTTATAATGGTCATCCTTGTCTAGTACCTTTTTGTAGGGGGAAAGATGGGCATAAGAAGCCGGGTGTGTATATTCTTGCATGCAGGTTATTATATAAGGTCTTTAGATATGTTCTAAAAGCTCCTGTGAAACCCACTGTGTCCAACACCTCATGTAGCCAACTCCATTTGACATTGTCAAAAGCCTTTTCTGCATCTATGGTTAATATAGCTGATAGGTGATTGTATAGGTTTGGGTGGTTCTTTATATGATCTAGGATCATCATGACTTTTCTTATATTATATACTGCTGCTCTCCCCTGTATGAATCCCACCTGGTGTTTTAACACCAGTGTGGGCAGTAACTTAGCCAATCTATCAGCTAATATTTTGGATTGTATCTTAGTACCCACCTTTATGAGTGATATTGGTCGGTAGGATGAAGGCTGCGTGAGGTCTTTTCCTGCTTTGGGGAAAACTTTTATGTATGCTGTGTTTGGGGGGGGGGGGGGGGCATTTCTAGTCCTGTCATGAATTTTCCATACAACTGTGTTAGTAAGGGTGAGATTTAATCATTAAGAATTTTAAAGAATTCCCCTGTATATCCGTCTGGCCCAGGTGCCTTGCATAGTGCCAAGTTCTTAATTACCCACTGTACTTCTTCAATGTTTAAAGGGCCGTTTAGGTCTTGTAGTTCTCCTTCTGACAATGTGGGTAGTGATGGAGTGTGTAACCATGTCTTGCCCTCCTGTTTTTGCTTAGTGTCATTCGTGTATAGTTGTTTGTAGTAATTCAATAGGATATCATTTATTTTCTTTGGGTCATGATTTGCTGTCCCACCTTCCGATTTAAGGGTCAGTATTGGTGTGGAGGCATAGGGACTGCATGCTAATCTAGCTAATAGTTTACCGGCCTCGTTGCCATATCTCTAAAGCTAGGCATCTTTTTGAGACCGGTACAAGGACTCTTTTTTTCTGTAAACAGATTTCATATTGGGATTTGTCCTCTTGCCACTTTTTTTTATTTGCAATTGTTGGCATGGAAGTAAAATCAGTATAGGATTGTCTTAATGCCTGGCTATATTTGGCTAGTTGCATATTTGTCTGCTTTTTCTTGAAGGACACCAAGGACAATATTTTCCCTCTGATCACTACTTTTCCTGCTTCCCACAACAGCCGGGGACATGTGATTTTTGTATGGTTTTCTAGGTATTCCCTCCACCATCCTGTAAGCTTTGAGCAGAATAACTCATCCTTCATTAATTGGGAGGGGAATCTCCATATGTAGTCTGCTCCCCTGGGTATCTGTTCCTGAATGTGTTATTGGGGCATGATCTGATATTACTTATTCTTCAATTGCAGTTGACAAGCTTCTAGCTGCCAGCGAGGGAAATGCCAGTATGTAGTCTATCCTGGACGATGATGAATGTGCATGTGAGAAGTGAGTATACTCTCTCCCCTCAGGATTAAAAGATCTCCAGACATCTATGACTTGCAAATCATTCATAAATTTGCTAAGTACATGGTCATGTCTTCTCTGGCTCCCGTCTGTGGTTCTACTTTGTGTCCTGTCCTCCAGTGACCTCACTGTCAGATTCATGTCTCCTGCAATGATTTTATTGCACATCGGGTCGGATGAGATCTGCTGTATCAGTCTCTGGAAGAAAGGACCACTTGAGTCATTTGGCCCATATATGTTATAAATACTAAGCTCATCAGTGGGGGAGCAGATGATTAGGTGGTGAACTCTCCCCTCGCTATCCGATTTCTCTAACTTTACAGTTTATGGCAAGTTTTTGCGTAATAAGGTTATAACCCCTGCCTTCGAGCCTGATGCTGGTGAACCATATACCTCTCCCACCCATTTTCTCCGCATTCTGCTTATGTCTTATTGCAATAGATGCGTCTACTGAAGCAGTACAATGTCTGCCCTCAGCCTTTGTAAGTGGTGTAGCACCATTAGGGGATCTCAGCCCCTTCACGTTCAAAGAAATTACTTTCATAGTGTTATTCCCTGCTTAGAACTAAACTTAGCCTTGTGAAAGCACTTGAGAGAGCCCCTTAACTATTACAACCTTGTGAAACTTAAAAACAGTAACATGAGTATAACCGCTAACAAAGACTTCCCAGAGTTTGTAATGTGACTCTAGGACATAAAGTCGATCGACTTCGCTTTTTTCCCCTCATGGCTGACACTATAGCGACAACAAGTTAGATCAACATGATATAACATTCCTCCCTCTCCCACCCTTAGTATTCCGCTAGCATCGGAAAGCCCAGAATATATATAATGATAATAAGAACATGTACACTTGACCCAGAATTATCAGATGACTGTATGCATATGGCACCATGTAGTTAAACATTTGAGCATTTGAGTCCCTTAGTGCACTTATCTGCTTAATGTTTATTTGCCAGTTTTCTCTCTCCTGCGCTTCTCCTTTGGCCGCTCTGAATGCGACGGCATGTCTCTCGACCGTAATTGTGGATCAGGGCCCTTGGGCCTCGACAAGCTTTGTGGAGAGTTTCGGTAGGTCTCCGTCTGTACCTCTTTGTCATCTAGGTGGTGAGCAGCGTCTTCTGGAGTGTGGTAGATATGCGATGAGCCGTCTGAATGGATCAATTTTAATGTTGCAGGGTAAAGTAGGGAGAATTTGATTCTCCTGTTGTACAGCTCTGTGCCAATTGGCGCGAACGCCTTACAACTTTTTAACACCTCAGCAGAGAAATCGTTGAAGACTAGTATTTTACAGCCCCTTATCTTCACCGCTTCTTTAGCAGTTTTGTATGCCCGAAGGATACTTGCCTTCTCAGAGAAGTTAACTATGACCTCTCTTGGCCGTAGGTGTGATCGCGCAGGTTGGCCATGAAGGTGCTGTGTATCTCTACTTTCTCTAAGGTCGGGGCCCACGCGGTGAGCTCTTTTTACTTTAAGGGGACCCCTGAGGCCCAAAGGCTTCTGGTAGTTCCAGCTCAAAAATAGATCTCAGTTCATGAAATGGAATCGCCTTTGGTATCCCTACTATGCACAGATTTCTCCGTCTGGCTCTGTACTCTAGATCATCCACTTTGTTCCATAACCTCTTCACTTCATTTTCAGCTTGGTGTAATTTTGTGTGCATGTTGGTCAGAGTCATTTCCATCTGACTGGTAGCAGCTTCTACCGCGTCGAGTCTATGAGTGTGCTGTGTCACCTCAGTTTGGAATTGTAAAAAGGACTGTGCCACAGCGGAGGTCAGCGATTCTTGCAAATTAGGTAAGATCCTTGTCGCTACCTCTTTTGCCAGGCGAACATAGTCGACCTGTGTGTTGTCCTCTTGCTCCTCTCCTTCTGATGCCTTTGGTGAGTCTGGGCGCGGAGGGCTTGGCGGGAACTGGTCATCAACCATTGCTGGTGCTGACTCCTGTGGCATGGACTTTCCACTCACAGAGAAACAGTTGCGGGTACCAATCCAACAGCACATGCAAAACAGAGGGCAGTTTTAAGATGTGTTGTTCACTTCGGATATGAGATCATTCTTGCAGCCAACCCATCGACAGCTGCCCTCTGCGTTCAGCTTCAGGGAACGCCTAGACCGACAGGTGTCCGACTACATTGGGTTAACGGCCTATGTGGACGCTCTGAGAAGTGAGGAACCCCTGGACTACTGGGTGTGCAGGCTTGACCTGTGGCCAGAGCTGACACAATTTGCCATGGAACTCTAGGCTTGCCCCTCGTCCAGTGTCCTGTCCGAAAGGACGTTCAGCGCAGCAGGGTGGATCGTGACCGATAAGCGCACTCGCCTAGCTCACGACAGTGTGGACTACCTCACATTTCTAAAAATGAATGAGGCATGGATCTCGGAGGAATTCAACACCTGTGACGACCACATTTAATTGAATTTCCTTATGACAGCCCACAAATGTCTGCCACCACCCAGAACAAATAATGGTCCCTATCTTAGGTAAATACAGCGGCATAAAAAGCCTTTTCTGTCCATTGAATGCCTAATGTTTTGGGCCTCGGAGGAATTCAACACCTGTGACAACAACGTGTTTTAACTATTATCATTAGGGTTTTTTTCATGAGGGGGGATTTCGTTAGCCATGTTTTTAATCCAATTTTATATTTTTAGTTCTTTTAAACATATGTATTTGACCTCTATTTGTACCGGCCTTCAGTAAAATTGATTTCTATTAATGGTCTAATAGACCCCAAGCCACATACTTACTTATTCTTTTATGTACACTGAATGCATAATTTTTGGGGCCTGTAGTACACTGGCTTGCTAGAAAATTGATATCCAATGACTGTGTAATCTACCTCCAGCCATATACTTACTTATTCTTTTATGTACGCTGAATGCATAATTTTTGGGACCTGTAGTCCACTGGCCTGCTGGAAAATTGATATCCAATGACCATGTAATCTACCTCCAGCCACATACTTACTTGTTATTTTATGGACACTGAATGCATAATTTTTGGGGCCTGTAGTACACTGGCTTGCTGGAAAATTGATATGCAATGACCGAGTAAACTACCTTCAGCCACATACTTACTTGTTCTTTTATGTACGGTGAATGAATAATTGTTGGGGCCTCGGAGGAATTCAACACCAGTGATGACTACGTGTTATCGAATTTCAGCTATTATCATTAGTTTTTTTTTCAAGAAGGGATATTTCGTTAGCCATGTTTTTAATCCAATTTTATATTTTTAGTTCTTTTAAACATATGTATTTGACCTGAATTTGTACTGCCTGCAGTAAAATTGATATCCATTGACCATGTAATATACCTCCGGCCACATAATCACTTAATCTTTTCTATCCTGTGAATTCCTAATTTATGGGGCCTGTAGTCCAGTGGCCTACAGTGAAATTTTTATCCATTGACCGCATAATGTACCTCGAGCCACATAATCAGAATTTCTTTTACGTTAGGTAAATGTCAAATTTTTAAGGCTCGTACTCCCGTGGCCTAAAATAAACATTTTCTAGTCTTTAAGACGCATAAAAATGGCCCCTGATTAAAATACATATTTTTTGTGGGAATTTTTGCCATTGATCCCCCTTTGTCCATGTTGTGGGACGATTTGTGCACTTCTTGTAAGTATTTGGTGGCTGCAATAATGACCTGAAGGTTTTTCAGGTTCGCCTGCCATTAAAGTGAATGTCACCACCAGACATCTGAGAAGCTCTGACAGACGTCCTTCAGAACCTCCTCCTTGAGGTTCCTTTTGTTTTGCTTTCATTTTCTCATCTCGTTAGCCTCTCTCAGCTGTCATGTAGTTGCACTGATTGCATCCCTTTAAATCCCTTCCCATACTGCATCACTTTTCGGTTTATACAACTTCCTGGAGTGTGTGCATGCTGATGCTACTACTGAGTCTTCTACAGATAAGTTTTGTTCATTCATTTGTGTTTTCCTGTTTGCTAGATCCCAGGTGACCCTGACTCCCTCCGTATCAAGTGTAGGGAGCCGGTGGTCGTGTCCCCTCACTATTATAGGGAGTTCAGGTGTTATACAGTCGAGGTACGAGGATATGCGATCATCTACCATTGAGATTTTTGCATAGGCTGAGCAGTTAGGGAGAGAGCCAGGTCTGTTGCAGGGCTCTCCCTTTTGTTCCTTAGTTTTGGATCCAGTCAGTCGGATCTTTATTTTGTGTCTTCTAGTTTTCTGTACACCTTCTGTGACATTATAAACCGCCAAAACCGTCTCAAGCATGGATCCGGTTTCACTTTTGACTGAACACATGCAGGGTCTTTCATTGGAGGTAGCAGATCTCCGTAAGACTGTTTCTCAGTTTCAGGTGACCGGTTCAGCTTGCTTTCATGGAGTTTTTTCTGAGCCTAAGATCTCGCTCCCGGATACGTTCTCCGGGGGTAGTGAGAATTTTGAGAGGCTTGCAAACTCCATTTTCGCCTACTTCCCCATTCCTCTGGTGATGAGGAGCAGAGGGTGGGGATTATCATTTTTTTATCCCTGGGTCAGATATATGATGATCCAGATCGTATTGCTCTGGCTGAGTCTAGACTACGTCTTTTATGCCAGGGTAAACAGTCCGCAGAGATATACTGTTCAGAATTTCGGAGATGGGCAGCTGATACTGGTTGGAATGATGCTGCACTCCGAAGTCAATTTTGCCATGGTCTTTCAGAGGGATTGAAAGATGCATTTGCCTTTCATGAGAGACCTACCTCCTTGGACTCTGCCATGTCTCGGGCCGTTCGTATTGACAGGCATCTTAGAGAGAGAGGAGAGATCACTCCTTCCTGTCATACTCAGTCCAAGGACAGTGCGGCGGTCTCATTCAGTGCACAGGGGTCTCAGTCGCTCTCAATCCTTTCTGAGCAGGAGCCCATGCAGCTGGGTTTGATTGCCTCTGACAATAGAAGATTCGGCCCTCATAGGAAGGTTTGTTTCTGTTGTGGAGGTATAAATCATTTGGCAAATGTTTGTCCCTCTAGGAGATTCAGGCAGTTTTTTGAGAGTAATAAAGTAACAAAAAGAAAAAAATCCTCTAAAAACGTTCCATCTGTTACTATTGGCAAGGTTGATGCGGAAATTGAAGGTTTTCCGTTTGCTTGTAGTTCCTGTTTTGTCCTACCTGCCAGGGTGGCGCTAGAGAGCAAGAACATTTTTTGTGAGATTTTTGTAAATAGTGGAGCAGCTGTCAATCTCATTGATAATCAATTTGCTATAACTCATGGTTTCCAGGTATGCACTTTGGGAAAGGATATACCTGTTTTTGCTATTGACTCCGTTCCACTTTCTCAGAAATCGTTAAAGGGCATAGTTCACAATATCCGTTTGATTGTGAGTGATACTCATGTTGAGGATGTCTCATGTTTCGTCCTAAGCAGGTTGCCTACTCCTCTAGTGTTGGGGCTACCCTGGCTCACTAAACATAACCCCACCATTGATTGGCAAGCGAGGCAAATAAATGGTTGGAGTTACTTTTGCAGAGAGAATTGCCTCATGACATCTGTTTCTGAGGTTTCTACTAAGACTGTACCATCTTTTCTCTCTGAATTTTCGGATGTATTCTCTGAGAGTGGTGTTCAGGACTTGCCCCCTCACAGGGAGTACGATTGCACTATTAATCTCACCCCAGGCGCCAAGCTGCCTAAATCTTGTTTATACAATCTCTCCCAACCTGAAAGGGTCGCTATGCGTGCTTATATCTCTGAGAGTCTGAGAAAGGGACACATACGACCCTTGAAGTCACCTGTTGCCGCTGGTTTTTTCTTTGTTAAGAAAAAAGATGGTTCTTTAAGACCATGTCTGGATTTCAGGGAGCTGAACAGTATCACAATTCATGACCCTTATCCGCTTCCTCTGATCCCGGACCTGTTTAACCAGATTGTTGGGGCTAAAGTTTTTTCCAAGTTGGATCTAAGAGGGGCATACAACCTGGTCAGGGTCAGAGAAGGAGACGAATGGAAGATGGCCTTCAAAACCCCTGAGTCAATACCCCTGAGGGCCATTTTGAGAATTTGGTCATGCCTTTTGGTTTGATGAATGCTCCAGCCGTATTTCAGCATTTTGTGAACAGCATTTTTTATCATTTAATGGGGAAATTTGTATTAGTGTATCTAAATGACATTTAGATTTTTTCTCCTGATTTCAAAACTTATAAGGAACACTTACGTCAGGTCTTGCTCATCCTGCGGGAGAATAAATTGTACGCTAAACTGGAAAAATGTGTGTTTGTGGTTCCAGAAATTCAATTTCTGGGGTTTCTTCTCTCTGCTTCTGGTTTTCGCATGGACCCCGAGAAGGTCCGCGCTGTGCTTGAGTGGGAGCTTCCTGAGAATCAGAAGGCGCTGATGCGTTTTTTGGTTTTTGCCAATTATTACAGGAAGTTTATTTTAAATTATTCCTCTGTTGTTAAACCACTCACTGATATGACTAGAAAGGGGGTAGATTTTTCCTGCTGGTCGGTAGAGGCGCGTAAGGCCTTTTCTAATATCAAGGAGAGTTTTGCTTCCGCTCCCATCTTGGTACAACCTGATATTTCTCTACCCTTCATAGTTGAGGTTGATGCTTCTGAGGTGGGTGTGGGTGCGGTCTTGTCTCAGGGTCCCTCTCCTGCCAAATGGCGACCGTGTGCCTTTTTCTCGAAGAAACTCTCCTCCGCAGAGAGAAATTACGATGTGGGAGATAGGGAGTTGTTGGCCATCAAGTTGGCTTTTGAGGAATGGCGCCATTGGCTAGAGGGAGCCAGACACCCTATTACCGTGCTTACTGACCATAAGAATCTGGCCTAATTGGAGTCAGCAAGCGTCTGAACACGAGACAGGCCAGATGGTCTTTGTTCTTTTCAAGGTTTAATTTTGTTGTCATGTTCCGCCCTGGGGTTAAGAATGTGAAGGCGGATGCCCTGTCACGTTGTTTTCCGGGAGGTGGAAATTTTGAAGACCCGGGTCCCATTTTGGCTGAAGGTGTGGTGGTCTCTGCTCTTTATCCTGAATTGGAGGCAGAGGTTCAGGTAGCCCAGTCAGAGGCTCCTGATCTTTGTCCTCCTGGGAGGTTGTTTGTGCCTCTCACTTTAAGACACAAGATTTTTAAGGAACACCACGATACTGTCCTTGCTGGGCACCCGGGGGCAAGAGCCACAGTGGATCTCATCGCTCGGAGATTCTGGTGGCCGGCGCTTCGTAAGTCGATTGAGGGTTTTGTGGCACCCTGCGAGACCTGCGCTCGTGCCAAAGTCCCTCATTCACGGCCATCAGGTCCTCTCCTTCCGTTACCCATTCCTTCCCGTCCTTGGACACATCTGTTCATGGACTTCATTACGGACCTGCCTTGTTCCTCGGGGAAGACTGTGATACTGGTGGTGGTGGACCGTTTTAGCAAAATGGCACATTTCATTCCTTTTCCTGGGTTGCCCAATGCTAAGACGCTGGCGCAGGCATTTATTGATCACATTGTCAAATTGCATGGTATTTCTTCAGACATAGTCTATAATAGGGGCACGCAGTTTGTTTCCAGATTCTGGAAGGCTTTCTGTTCTCGCTTGGGGGTTCGGTTGTCATTCTCTTCTGCTTTCCATCCGCAGTCGAATGGCCAGACAGAGCGCGTCAATCAGAATCTGGAGACATATCTGTGCTGTTTTGTGGCGGAGAAACAGGAGGATTGGTGTTCTTTTTTGTCCCTTGCTGAGTTTGCTTTAAATAACCGTCGTCAGGAGTCCTCTGATAAGTCACCATTTTTTGGTGCATATGGGTTTCATCCGCAGTTTGGGGCATTTTCTGGAGAAGGGTCTTCTGGTTTACCTGATAAGGAGAGATTCTCCTCGTCTTTGTCATCTATTTGGCAAAAGATTTAGGATAATCTAAAGAGCATGAGTGAGAGATATAAGCGTGTGGCGGATAAGAGACGTGTGCCTGGTCCGGACCTGAATGTTGGTGATCTGGTGTGGTTGTCTACTAAGAATATCAAATTGAGGGTTCCCTGCTGGAAGTTGGTTCCTAAGTTTTTTTGGGCCTTACAAAATCTTGTCCGTCATCAATCCTGTTGCCTACCGTCTTGATCTTCCTCAGACTTGGAAGATCCATAATGTTTATCATAAGTCCCTATTAAAACCTTATGTCCAACCCATTGTACCCTCCTCTTTGCCTCATCCTCCGATTGTGGTTGATGGTAATCTTGAATTTCAGGTCTCTAGGATTGTGGATTCTCGTGTTGTCCGCGGTTCTCTCCAGTACCTCGTTCATTGGGAGGGTTATGGTCCTGAGGAGAGGATGTGGGTCCCAGTGACGGACATTAAGGCCACTCGTCTCATTAGGGCTTTCCATAGGTACCATCCTGAGAAGGTGGGCTCTGAGTGTCCGGAGTCCACTCGTAGAAGGAGGGGTACTGTCACCGCCAGACATCTGAGAAGCTCTGACAGACATTCTTCAGAACCTCCTGCTTGAGGTTCTTTTGTTTTGCTTTTGTTCTGTCATCTCGTTTCCCTCTCTCAGCTGTCATCTAGTTGCACTTATTGCATCCCTTTAAATCCCCTCCCATACTGCATCACTTTGCGGTTTATACAACTTCCTGGAGTGCGTACATGCTGGATGCTACAACTGATGCTTCTACAGATAAGTCTGTTCATTTATTTGTGTTTTCCTGTTTGCTTGATCCTAGGTGACACTGACTTCTCTGTATTAAGTGTAGGGAGCCAGTGGTCGTGTCCCCTCACTATTATAGGGTGTTCAGGTGTCATACAGTCAAGGCACGAGGGCATGCAATTTTCTATCATAGAGATCTTTGCATGGGCTGAGAAGACAGGGAGAGTTTCAGGGCTTAAATAGGGGTCACCCTTTTGTTCCTTAGTTTTGGATCAAGCCAGTCGGATCCTTATTTGTAACTTCTTGTTTTCTGTTACACCATCCGTGACAGCTATATTAGCAACCTAGGACAGGTCTTAGCTGGCCAGCTACAGTGCAAAACTACTTAAGTCAGAATTGTCATTCTGCCTGTTAAAGCCAACTGACAATTACCAAACCTGTATTAAGGAATTCCAGCTAAAGTAACATCTGGATTATTACCTTTAATATATAAATGAACTGTAACAACTGTCCTGAGACCCATTGGTTCAGTAAAAGTTCAACTGTGTTTTATAACAACTGACTCCTCATTAGTGCTGCGCGCGAATATTCGAATTGCGAATTTTAATCTCGAATATCGCCACTTCGAGAATTCACGAAGATTTAGAATATAGTGCTATATATTCGTATTCTCGAATATTCTAGTTTTTTTTTTATCAGTAACCTCCCTTTTTGCTTATGGGCCAATGTCTTTGTCTGAGCTTAGCAACATCCCTAGCATCCAATAGGAAAATTGCCTACCCCTTACTATATAAGAACCTCCCCAGCAGCCATTTTCTGTAGTTTTATTGAGTTCTGAGAGAGACAGCAGTATCATTGCTGTGCTCTGTGCTTTACTGTTTAATTACATTAGATTGTTAGTTAGTTAGCTTATATATAATACAGATAGTTAGTGGGAGATAGTCAGTGTAGGTTAGATCGTGATATAGTGTAGCTGATAGGTTCCAGTGCAGGGTGTTAGGTAGTGTGATAGGCTCTGCTGTCCATACATACATGCTACAGACATAGTGCTGTGATGTCACAACAATACTTAGTGCACCAATCAGTAATATGTAGTCAGACCTGCTGAAATGTGAAGTTGCATGTATTGCGCAAAAATATGCGCATCATTAATTTCTGATTTGCGCAATCGCGAATATATTGGAGCACTCTATCTGCATATAAAGCTAATGTAATGTTCTGCCATGCCAACCATTTTATCCAGTCTCAGGAAACTTCTAGCAGCTTGAAAAATGTAGCAACATTGACCCACACCTGTATTGCACGCGCATTACGTGAATATTTCATTGCTGATTTTCGCATGCAAGAAAATATTCGCCCAAATATTCGTGAAATATCGCAAATTTGAATATATTCAAATACAGCCACCAAAGCACCCTAAGCATACCCATTACCATCAAGGGCACCTCAATCTGCCATCTGGCTGGTGTTCCCTGCAATAGAGACTGCCCCAGAGTATTTAGTGCTGTCTTTCCCATCACTGTACGCCGGCCCAGGGAGGATCTTCTAACCGTGAGTAAATGAACTACCACTCCCATTGGCCCACAGTAGCCTCACGTGTGCCCCTGTGGCCTGGTCTGTTGCATTTGCTATGGGGCCCTTACTTCTCTATGTACGTGTACGCCACTGGTCAGGGGAAAGAAATATTGGGCATGTTGGATTTCAACATGTCCTATCCTTTGTACCCATGGGAGATACATTGCTGTCAGGGGAGTCTGTGAGGTGCTTATTTACCTCTACAGTTGAAAAAACACGGAAGTTCTGCCGAGCACGTACAGCGGTGCTTTTGAACAATGGTGCTTTAGAATTTTATATTTCTCCATAAATTTGACCTAAAACTTCTTTAGATTTTCACACAAATCTTAAAAGTAGATAAATATAATTATATATAATTAGAATCAAGTGTTTTCTATCAATGATATGACAACGAGGTGTGAGTGAGTGGCCAATTTTATTTTAAAAACAATGTTTGTGGAAAGGCATCATGGCACGAACAAAGGAGAATTCTGAGGACTTCAGAAGTGCTGTTGATGCTCATCAGGCTGGAACAGATTACAAAACCATTTCTAAAGCGGTCAGACTGCACCAACCCATAGTCGGACAGATTGTGTATAAATGGAGGAAATTCAAGAGCATAATTACCCTCCTCAGTTTGACCAACTATAGTCTACGATGTGACAAAGGAACCCAAAGTAACCTTTAAGCAACTAACAGATTTTCTTACATTAGTTAATGTTACTGTTCATGAGTCCACCATCAAGAGGACACTGAACAACAATGGTGTGCATAGCAGGATTGCTAGGAGAAAGTTGCTGTCTCCAAAAAGAACAGCAGTTTGCTAAAGGTCACCTGAACCATCCAGAAGGCTGTTGGAACAATGGGGGAGATTTATGAAGACTAGTGCTTTCTGAACTGGTCTTGATATCCTCTGTGCTGCTGAAGGAGTTGGCTAATTTATGATGAGGCGCAGACCTCATCATAAATTAGGGGTATCCTTTGAAAGTCTGTGCACCGAAACAGAAATTCGACTACAAGCTGCCATAGATTCCGAGCTTCATTTGCACCAAAAAAATTAATGATATCAATAAAGATAAATTTGTCTCTGCTGTTGGCCATGCCCCTTTCCTGCCCCTTTTGGAAAAGTGGCAAGGCTGGCGTAAAAGAGGCACTCGCGATTTCTTTTTCAAAAAGTCGCATTTAAAAAGACACAAACAGCCAGCTTGCAACTTTTTACAGCTACTTTTCTGGCGCATGGGCCTGATTCAGAAAATTCTGAAGGAAAATGTAAGGACATAGGGGGACATTTATGAAGACCGGCAATTTAGATGCCGGTCTTTGTCCCACCTGCGTTGGCCTTTTATCCACCTAACTTATGTAGAGGTGCTGGTCTCTACATAACTTAGGCAGACTTTACACTGCCTTGCTGTTACAGATTTAGACCATTTTCTATGCCTAAAACAGGTGTAGAAAATGATAAATAAGATCGGCCTGCCAGCCTGTCCTTTTCCCCGCCCACATCACAACCCCTCTTTTAGACCTGGCGTGAGCATTGGAAAAGGGGAAAAAGTCACAGATTGCATCGCAAAAAACCTTTGCGGCATAATCTGCAACAGATATACGCAATAAGTGATACAGTTCGCACACGACCCGTGCCCATATATTGTGCACAGCTGGCACATGTTCGTGTGCATAAGTCCCAAATTTCTGCTCATTCTGGGTCCTATCAGTCATTCAAGGCTGTCAGTCAGCATAGGACCACCCCCTTGTCTTCAAATCTTAGAATGAACAGGAATTTAAATGAACGAAATACAAATTATACTGAATCTATCCCCACAAAAGTATACATCAATCTTCTCAGCTCCTCCTGCTCTATTACATGCTGCTGGCAGGTTACATTTCATTTTCATGGTGACAGATTCCCTTTAAGTCTAGTTTCAACTTACGATGGCCTAGGAAAGAGCTTTGAAAGCTGAAAATATTGTATCCTGAGACCATTATATTCTGAAGGACCACTGTATTTGTAAAATGGTTACATGACGATTCACTGACCAGTCAGTAGTTTTTGGGTGTTGTTTATTTTTGAATCACGTAAGCATTTATATATAAATTTAGTGGATTACATTTTTCCCTGTTTCAATATATCTAAATAAACATTTTTTTTTTTTATATTCGCATATTAAGATTAAACACTTAAGCATACCTTTGTAGCCGCGGAGAAATCTGTAATTGCCCAGAAAATTGTATTGCATATGGAAATTAGATTTTAAGTGTCCAGTCCCAAACTTGGCAAGCTCTCTTGCTCTCCTTAGTAAACTGCCTGTCCCTTAGCCTTAGCTGGTGGCTCCACCCTTACCAGCACAGAGAAGAGTGGAGCTATCAATCCTTGGGCTGTCAATCAAGGCCAAGGGGAAGGCATGGGCAAGTTTACTAAGAAAGGCCTGAGCAGGTACCAGGCTTAGTACTGCCCAGTGGGCACTTGCATATGTGACAAGTATTTGTTTTCTCAGCAACTAGACCTAGAAAAGTATGCTTGATCTTGTACATCAGTTTTAGTCCACTACCCAGTGCTCTAATTTGATTAATGGACAGAAAGCTTCTGTCAGACTCCCTTTAAAAACATATTCAAAACTCTAAAACTGTTATCACATATCCTGTGGATAGGGAAGAAGTTGTCTTCATGGGACAACCCCTTTAATTGGGTTAAATCACACTTGCTTTTCTTCCTTAATTTTTAGTTTGATGCTTTGTTTTTTATTTATGACAGTAAAACATAGTTTAGAACGCATAAGCAGCATATATATATATTGTAATGAAGAGGGGCTACAAGTAAGCAAATTAAATAAAACTGTAGCTTAATATGCCTAAAACCACATATAAATAAACTGACTACATTTAAGTGTATTAACCTATGTGGAATTTCCAATAATATCATACAAAATACGAACATGAACTAGAACGTGCTCAGTTTCATGAAGAAATTAAACCAACAAATGAAGTGGAATTGTGTAACATATTTTACACTGTCTCTGTGTATTCAGTAGCGCTTATAAGCATTTCTATAAAACTGATGAACTGGGATAAAAGCGTCACTGAGTTTTTAGAAAACTTTTAAGATGTCATAGAGACATATCAAAAGTATTGATCGGTGGGGGCTGAGACCCCCCTCAATTAGTAAAATGAGAAGAGTGAAGTATTTGCATAACACAATCTCTCTTCTTGCTGCAGGAGAACTCAGTAGAAAGTCTATGGCCCATCTTGCTTCTGACTCACCCCTTTAATAATGTCTGAGGATAAATATAACATAGTGGGAATACCGTATATGCCGGCGTATAAGACGACTGGGCGTATAAGACGACCCGCAACTTTTCCATTTAAAATATAGGGTTTGGGCTATACTCGCCGTATAAGACTACCCCTCTTCCAACGCACACTAAATAAAAAATTTAAAACACCCGATTTGATTTCAATATGGTAATTTTAATTGAAATGCCCAGCCCTCCCTGTCTCAAAAATGATCTTCTCCAGTCTAGGGAATTGACCATGGCAGCCAGGGCTTCAGTAGCATCCTGGCTGCCATGGTAACCGATCGGAGCCCAGCAATTACACTGGGTTAAATGAGTTACCCAGAATCTCATTGTTGTAATAAAAAACATACTGTACTTTTGTTAACCCCACCTGTGGTTTACCGTATTTATTGCAAAAAAGCGATTTTATAGATATGCAAATTTCCAGTACCTTTGTGCCCAAGGGCGTTCCCTCCGCCGTTTTGTGCCCAGCCGCGCCCCGAATCCTGGATCCCAGCGCTGCCACTCTCTTAATTTATTCACTGCACTTCGCTTTTTTTATCTTCTAAAGCCGCTTGTAATCTAGCGCATGCACAGTTAGTTGGCGCTGTCTCCTCTATTCCCTCCGACCTCACAGCAAGAATGAGCGAGTGCTCCAACTAACTGCGCATGCGCGAGATTACGAGCGGCTTCAGAAGAGAAAAAATGGAAGTGCAGCGAATAAATTAAGAGACGTGTGGCTGGGATCCAGTATTCGGGGCGCGGCTGGGCACAAAACGGCAACAGCCCCTTGGGCACAAAGGTACCGGTACTGGTAATTTGTATATCTATAGAATCGTTTTTTTTTTGCAATAAATAAACAAACCACAGGCCCCTCCTCCTCCCCTCTCTCATCATTCGTGGCAGCGGGCAGCACAGGGGGGAGGGAGGGACTGCTTCCTTCTCCCCTGTGCTGCCTAATACCCGGCGTATAAGACGAGATATATTTATTCATTTTTTATATCTCGTGACTGCACTTTTATTTCTCTCCTCCCTACCTGCTGGATGTAATAATATTATAGAATGTTTGTTCATAATTGCTCATTTTGAATTTTAATTTTTAATTCTGAATGTGTTTTTGTGCACTTAAATTTCTGTTAGCACTTTTAATTACAACACCTGAGATAACCAGCACCGCCCTGCTAGTTTAATGGGGGAGGGATTTCTGTGTTCACCTCTCTATATATACACTGTGTTGGAAATTTACTGTGGAGGTCATGATTAAGAACCATCTGGTTCGAAACATGTAGACCGTACTGGGGCTTATATGGAGGTTTCTATCACCGCTGTACATTTGGTTTGTGGAATAAAAGTCAAGCAAGAAAAACAAGGAGCTGGATCTTTCTTCTTTTCCGTTCAAGTTAATATCTACTTAGACCTGATAAAAAGTGAAGTTATATGTATCGCAAATAAAAATTCGGATCATAAGTGGCGATTTTCGCTATCACAAATATTTTATAACACTCTAACTGCATATAAAGCGATTGATCTGTAATGTGAAATGACTTACAGTGATCAGGAGTTCTTCCTCACTGTCTCAAAAATTGCTTCAGACCATCTTTTCCAATCATCTCAAACTTCGGGTAGTTCGAAAACAGTTGCTAGGCCACGCCCCTTTTTGCTCATGCGTATTAAGCAAATTTTACATAGCGATTTTAGTAATGAGGAAAAAAAATGTGAATGAAGATAGCAAATTCGCGAATTCACGAATATATGAGGAATATTCTACGATATATTTGCGAAATATCGTAAAATCAAATATTGCCCCTGCCGCTCAACACTACTAAAGACCTTTCCCAACTGGTACAGGACCTAACTAGAGGGACAGCTGTACTGGACTTAGTATTAACCAATAGAGCTGAGGGAACTGCAGAAGTACAGGTTAGGGGACACCTGGGAAATAGTGACTATAATATAATACATTTCTACTTGTTATTCAATAGGCAGTCAAAAACACTGAATATCAGGAAGGCAAGATTTGAGTTTAGAGGGGCTCTTAATCTTTTTAACTGGGACAATGTTTTCAAAAATAAGAGTACAGACTCTAAATGGTATATTTACAAAGGCATCCTAATTTTTTTTATTGTGAGAGTTACATATCTTATGGGATTGAGAACAAAAGGAATAGGAAAAGGAAAAAAACAATGTGGGTCACTTATCAAGCTGAAGTACACCTAACACCTACATTCGATTATGAGATTTTTTTTTACATTACACATTGTACTTTATGTTAGCAGTACATGTGGGTTGATATGTTTTAACCTTATTTATAAAAAAAAATTGATTTACAGAAAATTTAGAGAGAAAAAAATCGAAAATTTCTATATTTGAATTTCTCTGCTTTTAAGACGGATAGTGATACTTCATAAAATATTTATTAACGTTTACCATACAGTATGTCTACTTTACATTGCCATAATTTTGTAAATGTCATTACATTTTTTAGGATGTTAAAAGGTTTAGAATTTTTGAAGCAATTTAAAGTAAAATTCCAAAACTGACTTTTTTAAGGACCAATTAAGATATGAAGTGACTTTGAGGGGCTTATATAACAGAACCCACCCATATATGCCCCTATTTTTTAAACTGCTCTCCTCAAATTATTGCAAACAGATTTTACAAACTTTGTCAACTCATAAGGTGTTCCACAAAAATGTAAGGAACATGGAAGTGAAATTTCAAAGTTTCAATTGTTTTTGAAGATTTTCCATTTTTATAAATTTTTTCCTGCAACAGAGCAAGGATTAACAGCAAAGCAAACTTATTTGTATATTTATACTTATTCTGCAGTTTATAGAAACACACCATATGTGGTCAGAAACTGTTGTATGGACACACCGCAGAGCTCAGAAGGGAAGGAGCGCCATATGGCTTTTGGAGGGAAGATTTTCCTGGAATGGGTTCGGACGCCATGTTGTATTTGACGAGTAGAAACCTCAGAAAAGTGACCCGTTTTGGAATCTACACCCCTCAAGAAATATTTGGAGGTGTGTATTGAGAGTACTTTCCCAATATAAACATATTACCAACCAGGGAGGGAAAAATCTCCAATGTACGTTTTGCCTTAGCATCTTCTGGGATAAAGCACTCTCTCAGAAGAAGCTAAGAGGAAACGTACGCCACAGTTTTCTCCCTCCCTCGTTGGTAATATGTTAACATTTTCATGATAAGCAGAGTTTACCTGGGGGTGGCTAGATAATGTGTATACCTGCATCTAAGTCAGGTTCATATACTATCTATATCTAGGTACCTTCCTGTCTAGCTGCCAATTTGCTTACCCTGGTACCCCCCTTTTTTGTGCTCTCTTACTTTTCTGTGAGATATTGTAAACTGTTATTATCACCACTCGGGAAGTGATTTTTCATGTTTTTAGAATCTCCTGTGTACGCATTCTGCTATCATTTTATTGTTATTATGGTATTAATGAACTAATAAAGGTTTACATTTTATTTATTTGTATTGGATGGTAAATATTATAGATGATTGCAGTTTTGGTAACGTTATATGTTGTTAAATGCCCCCAGTAGTGGTGTTGACTGCCCCAACTGCTAGTGTGATGGTTTGGGGAGCCATCACATAGGATACTCACCCCTAAGGCCGAATGCACACGGCCGTTGTTCACGGCCGTGAGCGGTCCGTGGAACCGCGGCCTGGATTCCTCCTGAGAGCAGGAGCGCACGGCGTCATGGGTTGCTATGACGCCGTGCGCTCCCTGCTGCCGCCGCAATACAGTAACACACTGGTATGATCTATACCAGTGTATTACTGTACTGCAGCGGCAGCAGGGAGCGCACGGCGTCATAGCAACCCATGACGCCGTGCATTCCTGCTCTCAGGAGGAATCCAGGCCGCGGTTCCACAGACCGCTCACGGCCGTGAACAACGGCCGTGTGCATTCGGCCTAAGAGTGATACAAGGAACAGTAACAGCTCAGTGGCATGTACAGGACATTCTGCGGCCACATGTATTGCCTCTCATAGCAGGGCTTCCAACTGGCATTTTTCGGCAGGATAATGCTTGCTCACACACAACAAGGGTTTCCCAGGAATGTCTCTGTCACATTGCAACACTTTTGTGGCCTGCCCAATTACTAGATTTATCAGCAATCAAGCATTTATGCGACTACCTGGGAGTGTGTGCAGGATCTACAGGCGCAGCGGCAGACCCAGATCAGCTCTGCAGTAAGGCTTAGTCTCACTTGTAAAACAGCCAGTCAATGACAGGTGAACAGAATGTTCGATCATACTCATACAGTATAAACAAACAGGGAAGGGTACATTCTCACACAAATTAGTACGATCAGGAGTAGGCATACAGTCTTCACATGCGTATAGTCAGGGACAGGGAAAATTATGGAGACTTTTTATTTGTCCTTTACATTATTGGATAATATTACCTTCTGTTTAAGCATGGCTTTTTTTTTTAAAAATATTAAGAGTGTACCTGCCCAGATATCCTGTTTATTCTATTAGTAGAAACAAAAAGGTCTGGGCGTTACCATTCCCCATTTTTTAAATCTTGCACAGTCTGACACCATCTACTGTAACTGAACTATGCAAGGACAAACTTCTTTTGCCTGCAGAATAAAAACACGCAATTGTGAATTATTCATTAATTTCCAGTAGGAATACCAGTGTAATGGCACAATGCAGTTCATAGGAACAAATACAGTGGATATAAAAAGTCTACACACCCCTGGGGGGAGCCCTGGGCGCCGCTCTGCCCACAGATAGAGTTAGTTTTTAGTTTGTATACTAGTGAAAGGTCCTCTTTAAGGACTCAGCCCTATTTCACCTTAAGGACTTGCAAATCTGACCAGTGTCACTTTAAGTGCTTGTAACTTTAAAACACTTTGACTTATCCAGGCCATTCTGAGATTGTTTTTTCGTCACATATTGTACTTCATGACACTGGTAAAATGAAAAAATGAAGTAAAAAAAAAATATTTTTTTTGCATAAAAAAATACCTAATTTACCAAAAATTTGAAAAAATTAGCAAATTTCAAAGTTTCAGTTTCTCTACTTCTGTAATACATAGTAATACCCCCAAAAATTGTGATGACTTTACATTCCCCATATGTCTACTTCATGTTTGAATCATTTTGGGAATGATATTTTATTTTTTGGGGATGTTACAAGGCTTAGAAGTTTAGAAGCAAATCTTGAAATTTTTCAGAAATTTACAAAAACCCAATTTTTAGGGACCACTACAGGTCTGAAGTCACTTTGCGAGGCTTACATAATAGAAACCGCCCAAAAATGACCCCATTCTATAAACTACACCCTCAAGGTATTCAAAACTGATTTTACAAACTTTGTTAACCCTTTAGGTGTTGCACAAGAGTTATTGGCAAATGGGGATGAAATTTGAGAATTTTATTTTTTTTGCCTAATTTTCCATTTGAACCCATTTTTTCCACTAACAAAGCAAGGGTTAACAGCCAAACAATACTGTATCTTTATTGCCCTGACTCTGCCGTTTACAGAAACACCCCATATGTGGCCGTAAACTACTGTACGGCCACACAGCGGGGCGTAGAGTGAAAGGTGCGCCGTATGGTTTTTGGAAGCCAGATTTTGCTGGACTGTTTTTTTGACACCATGTCCCATTTGAAGCCCCCTGATGCACCCCTAGAGTAGAAACTCCATAAAAGTGACCATCTAAGAAACTACACCCCTCAAGGTATTCAAAACTGATTTTACAAACTTTGTTAACCCTTTAGGTGTTGCACAAGATTTAATGGAAAATAGAGATACAATTTCACTTTTTTGGCAGATTTTCCATTTTAATATTTTTTTTCCAGCTACAAAGCAAGGGTTAACAGCCAAACAAAACTCATTATTTATGGCCCTAATTCTGTAGTTTACAGAAACACCCCATATGTGGCCGTAAACTACTGTACGGCCACACAGTGGGGCGTAGAGTGAAAGGTGCGCCATATGGTTTTTGGAAGCCAGATTTTGCTGTACTGGTTTTTTGACACCATGTCCCATTTGAAGCCCCTTGATGCACCCCTAGAGTAGAAACTTCTAAAAAGTGACTCCATTTTAGAAACTACGGGTTAGGGTGGCAGTTTTTTTGGTACTAGTTTAGGGTACATATGATTTTTGGTTGCTCTATATTACACTTTTAGTGCTGCAAGGTAACAAGAAATAGCTTTTTTGGCACGTTTTTTTATTTTTTTATATTTACAACATTCATCTGACAGGTTAGATCATGTGGTAATTTTATAGAGCAGGTTGTCACGGACGCGGTGATACCTAATATGTATACAATTTTTTTTATTTATGTAAGTTTTATACAATGACTTCATTTTTAAAACCAAAAAAATGTTTTAGTGTCTCCATAGTCTAAGAGCCATAGTTTTTTCAGTTTTTGGGCGATTATCTTAAGTAGGGTCTCATTCTTTTGTGGAATGAGATGACGGTTTGATTGGCACTATTTTGGGGTGCATATGACTTTTTGATCGCTTGCTATTACACTTTTTGTGACATAAGATGACAAAAAATGGCTTTTTTTGCACCGTTTTTATTTAAAATTTTTACGGTGGTCTCCTGAGGGGTTAGGTCATGTGATATTTTCATAGAGCCGATCTATACGGACGCGGCGATACCTAATATGCATACTTTATTTTTATTTATGTAAGTTTTACACAATGATTTCATTTAAAAAAATAAATAAATCATGTTTTAGTGTTTCCATAGTCTAAGAGCCATAGTTTTTTCAGTTTTTCGGCGATTATCTTGAGTAGGGTATGATTTTTGCGGGATGAGATGACGGTTTGATTGGTACTATTTTGGCGTACATGCAACTTTTTTGATCACTTTTATTACCTTTTTTAGGAAGTAAGGTGGGCAAAATTTCAATTTTCTCATAGTTTTTAATATTTTTTTTATGGCGTTCACCGTGCGGGGAAAGTAACATGACCGTTTTATAGATCAGGTCGTTACGGACGCGGCGATACCTAATATGTGTAGTGTATTTTATTTTTTTAATTTTTATTCAGTGATAAATATTATTTTTTTTCTTTAACTTTTTTCACATTTTTTTGACCCAGACCCACTTGGTTCTTGAAGATCCAGTCGCAGACGGGGAAGGGTAAGCATGGGGCTGGCGGGGAGCTGTCTGGGAGATCTCTCCCTCTCCATCGGGGGGCTGCAAAGGCACAGCAGCCCCCCGATGGGAGAGGGAGGGAGCTCCCTTACCGATGACAGTTAACCTTTTCCATACCGTACGGACCGCGGTATGGAAAGGGTTAAACGGCTGACATCTGCACAGATGTCAGCCGTTTATACCAGGGTGTCAGCAATGTACTGACACCCTGGTATAACCACTAGAAGCCAACGAATTTTCAAGGGGAGGCGGGTGGGGGATTGCGATCCCGCCTGCCGCACCGCCCGCACCGCCTGCGACATCCCCCCTGCACCACCCGCCCACATAAATCATGCAGGGGGAGTGCAAATCGGCATTTTGGGCATTTTAAAAGTTTCTGATCAGAAACTGCAGAAATCGCAGCAAACCGCAGGTCTGAATGGACCGGGGGGTCATTGTGACAGGATGCCGGCTGAATGATTTCAGCCGGCATCCTGTTGCGATTAACCCCCCGCGGCGCCGGAATGCCTATTTAAAGTTAGGACGTACCGGTACGCCCTGAGTCCTTAAGGGGTAATGTGACCTATAAACTGTACCACTCAATTGAAAAACAAACTGAAATATTTTAGGTGGAGGGAAGAAAACAAAAAAAATAAATAAAATAATGTGGTTGCATAAGTGCGCACACCCTTATATAACTGGGGATGTAGCTGTGTTCAGAATTAAGCAATCACGATCACAATCAAAATCATGTTAAATAGGAGTCAGCATACACTTACAATCATTTAAAGTGCCTCTGATTAACCCCAAATAAAGTTCAGCTGCTCTAGTTGGTGTTTCCTGAAATTTTCTTAGTCGCATCCCACAGCAAAAGCCATGGTCCACAGAGAGCTTCCAAAGCATCAGAGTGATCTCATTGTTAAAAGGTATCAGTTAGGAGAAGGGTACAAAAGAATTTCCAAGGCATTAAATATACCATGTGACACAGTGAAGACAGTCATCATCAAGTGGAGAAAGTGATACCATATTTGTGGAGAAAATATGGCACAACAGTGACATTACAACAGTGACATTACCAAGAACTGGACGTCCCTCCAAAATTGATGAAAACACGAGAAGAAAACAGGTCTGGGAGGCTACCAAGAGGCCTACAGCAACATTAAAGGAGCTACAGGAATATCTGGCAAGTACTGGCTGTGTGATACATGTGACAACAATCTCCCGTGTTCTTCATATGTCTGGGCTATGGGGAAGAGTGGGAAGAGTTGCAAGACAAAAGCCTTTTCTTACGAAGATAAACATCCAAGCCAGGATACATTTTGCAAAAACACATCTGAAGTCTCCCAAAAGCATGTGGGAACAGGTAATATGGTCTGATGAAACCAAGGTTTAACTTTTTGGCCATAATTCCAAAATATATGTTTGGCGCCAAAACAACACTGCACATCACCAAAAGATCACCATACCCACAGTGAAGCATGGTGGTGGCAGCATCATGCTTTGGGGCTGTTTTTCTTCAGCTGGAACAGGGGCCTTAGTTAAGCTAGAGGGAATTATGAATCGTTCCAAATACGAGTGAATATTGGCACAAAACCTTCAGGCTTCTGCTAGAAAGCTGAACATGAAGAGGAACTTCATCTTTCAGCATCGACCCAAAGCATACATCCAAATCAACAAAGGAATGGCTTCACCAGAAGAAGATTAAAGTTTTGGAATGCCCCAGCCAGAGCTCAGACCTGAATCCGATAAAAAAAATCTGTGGGGTGATCTGACGAGGGCTGTGCACAGGAGATGCCCTCGCAATCTGACAGATTTGGAGTGTTTTGGAATGAAACGCTGATAAATTGTTCTGATCCCCACAGTTACGGACCATGTAAAATGTATTTTAAGTTTTTTAGAAGCCCATTCCCCGAGTGGCCGGACCCCCCTCCTCTTTCAGAATGGCCAGCGGCGGCATGTAGCGCTCCTGCCGTCTCTTCCCCCTGCCGCAATCTTCATTCATTATTTCAGGATGGCCGAGCAGTTAGCAGAGTGTCAGCTGTAATATTCAGCTGACACTCTGCTTGAAAATGACCAACATCAGTGCTGGCACCGATGGTGGCCATTTAACCCCTGCCATGCAGCGCTCTATAGGGACCGCTGTATGGAAGGGGTTAACAGAGGGAGAGAGAGCTCCCTCCCTCATCAGACGTCCCAACGGTTACCATGGCTAAAGGCAGAAGCCTGATCAGGCTAAGTGTAAATGAAAATACACTGCAGTACACTATACAGTATAGAGTATACAGTGTACAGTGTACTGCAGTGTATTGAGGAGCCATCAGACCCACTGGATCTTCAAGAACCAACTGGGTCTGGGGAAAAAAAGTGTAGAAAAAGTTAAAAAAAAGTTAAAAAGAACTAACTTCCTATATCCACACATATAACTGGTTAAAAAAAATAACATTTTTGGTATCACGGTGTCCGTAATGACCTGATCTATAAAAGTATCACTTTTGCCGCACGGTGAACGTCATAAAAAAGCTGCGTCCGCGCGATCAGCAGCAGGGGTCCGGCAGTCACTGACAGCTGGACTCCTGCTGCATACACTGGCATCAGTGAAAACACAGATGTCGGCGTATTAACCCCTTGTATGCCGCGGTCAAAGCTGACCATGGCATGCAGGGGATTTGTGGAGGGTACGAGTTCCCTCCGCTTCCCCATCGGGTCCCCGCGCTGCAGTGACGGGGACCTGATGACAGAGAAGGCAGCCCGATGCCTTCCATAAGAAAAATAAATAAAGTTTCGAGTAAAAAAAAAAAGCCCCTTTCCCAAAACAAAACACATAAAATGGTTAAAAAAAAAATTGAAAAGAAGGAAAAACAGACATATTGGGTATTGCCGCATCTGTAATGACTGGCTCTATAAAAATATAACTTCATCCACCCCCTCACCTGAACGCCGTAGAAAAAATTTAATAAAAACTGTGCTAAAACAACAATTTTTTTTGTCACCTTACATCACAGAATGTGCAACACCAAGCGATCAAAAAGTCGTATGCACCCCAAAATAGTACCAATCAAGCAGTCATCTCATCACGCAAAAAAATTAAACCCTACCTAAGACATTCACCCAGAAAATAAAGAAAACTATGGATCTCAGAATATGGAGACACTAAAACATGATTTTTTTGTTTTAAAAATGCTTTTATTGTGTAAAGCTTAACTAAATAAATAAATAAAAAGTATACATATTAGGTATTTCCATATCTGTAACTACCTGTTGTATAAAAATATTTCATGTCCTAACCCATCAGGCGAACACCGTAAAAAATAGAATAAAAACAGTGCCAAAAAAGCAATTTTTCTTACATCACAAAAAGTGTAATACCAAGCGATCAGAAAAGTCATAGGCACCCCAAAATAGTACCAAACAGTCATCTCATCCCGCAAAAAATTAGCCCCTACATAAGACAATTGCCCACAAAATCGAAAAAAACTATGGCTTTCAGAATATGGAGACACTAAATAATAATTTTATTTAAAAATGACTTCATTATGTAAAACTGAAACAAACAACCATAAAAAGGAGTCAGATTTACTATTGTTGTGTCCATAACAACCTGCTCTATAAAAATAGCACATGATCTAACCTGTCAGATGAATATTGTAAAAAACTAAAAATAAAAACTGTGCCAAAACAGCTATTTTTTGTTACCTTGCCTCACAAAAATTGTAATATAGAGCAATCAAGAATCATATGTACCCTAAAATAGTACCAATAGAGCTGCCACCTTATCCCGTAGTTTCCAAAATGGGGTCACTTTTTTGGGGTGTTTCTATTCTAGGGGTGCATCAGGGTGTCTTCAAATTATCCCAGTGAAATCTGCCCTCCAAAAACCATATGGCGCTCCTTGATCTTCAATTAAAGCAGGATGATAGCCCTGGTTTAAAAATGTCCTTTTCAGATATTGTAAATGCTCATCCCTGTCTGATGGTCTGAAAGAGATTTGGTTCTATCTGATGGCTTGACTATAGATCTTTGATATGTTGTTCTGTTATTTTTCAAATGTCCATTCATTCCCCCATGTCTCTGTTCTTATTGTGTATATATATATATATATATATATATATATATTGTTGTTTCTTCATATATTCTTGTAGTAAGCCTGATGAAGGGACTTGTGATGTCTCGGAAGCTCACTATGTAACATCATTACTTCTATTTTTGTGAGCCATTAAAAGGTATCAAACCTGCAATACTCTGACTTCATAACTGAACTGGTCCTGAAAAAAGTGGGGTTTTGAAATTTTTGGAAACATTCTAAAATTCTAAGCCTTCTAACAGCCCCAAAAATCAAATGGCATTCACAAAATGATCCAAACATAAATTATACATATGGGAAATGAAAAGTATTAAATATTATATGAGTTATCACAAACCCTTAGGATACCGGAGGTTTTTTCGTTTTTGCGTTTTCATTTTTTCTTGAGCCATAACTTTTTTATATTTCTGGTCACATGGCTGTATGAGGACTTATTTTTTGCAGAACAGGTTGTACTTTATAATGCCACCATTAATTATGGCATAAAATGTAGTGGGAAGGGGTAAAAAAAAAATCCGGGTTTTGTTCCCACAGAGTTTTGTTTACGGCAAAACTGACCCATGCCCTTCATTCTCTGGGTCAGTACTATTACAATGATACCTGATCTGTATAGGTTCTTTATGTCTAAATAGTGTAAAAATAAATGCAAACTTTGATAAAAACATTTTTTTTACATCACCATATTCTGACCCCCATAAGTTTTCTATACTTATGTCTACTGAGCTGTTTAGGGGCTCATTTTTTTACAAAACAATCTGTCGTTTTTATTAATACTATTTTGGAGTGTGCATGACTTTTTGATCACATTTTATAAAAAAAAAATTGGGTAAGAAAAGCAATGGAAAAAATGGCAAATTGGCCAGTTTGACCCTTTTTTCCGTTACGCCATTTGCCGTATTGGAATTTTTTTTTTCTATTTTAATAGTATGGGCGTTTTGGGTCGTGGTGATACCCATGATGTCTATATTTATTGTTATTTAGGTATTTATTTTTTAATTATACGGAAAGGGGGGTAATTTGAACTTGTATATTTAAAAAAAAATGTTATATATTTTTTTATTTATTTGTGATGATTTTGTGGCTCATATATGAGCCTATAAATTATGTTTATTAATTTTTCATTTTGTTCTATCAGAGATTTTTAAAATGCCATTTAAACTAAATATTGCTAATTTCTTATCCTGGCCTGCCATCTTGTGGCCAAAATAAGAATTGCAGCATGAACACTTTCAGCCTCATCAGCGAGGCTGAAAGTGTTCAGCGCAACTACCGATGCCCCAATTGGCCACCCGGGCATCGGTAGGAAGCCCAGAAGTTCGAGCTTCTGGGTTTTTGCGTATTTAGATGCCTTGATCTCAATTGGTCATGGCATCTAAAGAATTTAATTACCGCGGTAATTAGCCGCAGGTCTCTGCTATTTGAAACAGCAGAGATCTTCCAGCCATGGCGCACTCTGCACTTACGAGCGGGCGCCATGTTTACACATGTTACATACATGTATGGTGCTGGTATCGAACGGGTTAAAAGCAGAGAAATAGAAATTTGAAAAGTTGTGAATTTTTCAAATTTTTTGTTAAATTTTTGATTTTTTTTATAAATAAAAATGAAATATTTTGACTGAAATTTACCACTATCATGAAGTACAATGTGTCACGAGAAAACAAATTTCTTGGATAAATAAAAGTGTTCCAAAGTTATTACCACAGCTGTTCCCAATCAGTGCCTGGTAATTAGTTTGTCTAGGCGCTATAATGTTTCTTTGGCATTGACCCATGGCTTGTTTTTGGATTATTCTTTGCGGCTGATTTGCTCACATTGAATCTCCCGGTATCGACTTCGGCTTGTACCTGGACATTTTTTTGTTTGCTGCAATCATCATTTTTGTCTGTCTTGGTATTCTGACCTTTCCTGCTGACCCTTCTTTTAGGCTGCTTTCACACTAGCGTTCGGGTGTCCGCTCGTGAGCTCCGTTTGAAGGGGCTCACGAGCGGACCCGAACGCAGCCGTCCAGCCCTGATGCAGTCTGAATGGAGCGGATCCGCTCAGACTGCATCAGTCTGGCGGCGTTCAGCCTCCGCTCCGCTCGCCTCCGCACGGACAGGCGGACAGCTGAACGCTGCTTGCAGCGTTCGGGTGTCCGCCTGGCCGTGCGGAGGCGTGCGGATCCGTCCAGACTTACAATGTAAGTCAATTGGGACGGATCCGTTTGAAGATGCCACAATATGGCTCAATCTTCAAGCGGATCCGTCCCCCATTGACTTTACATTGAAAGTCTGGATGGATCCGTCCGAGGCTATTTTCAATTAGCTTTTTTTTGCCATTTTAATGCAGACGGATCCGTTCTGAACGGAGCCTCCGTCTGCATTAATATGATCGGATCCGTTCAGAACGGATCCGATCGAACGCTAGTGTGAAAGTAGCCTTACTTGGTTTTCCTGCTACTAGTGTGCATGCACCATTAATCTGTTTTCCGGATCTGCAGACGTATCCTGCATCTTTAGTAGCCAAGTCCATCCTGCATCATGGCAGGCTCTGGTGAACACCTAAGGGTAACCTTAGTTTCATATTAGCTGTGGAGGTTTCAGAAGACTGTTTTTTTGAGCACATTAGCTGTGGTTAGGACAGTGACTGCAGTTTCACTAACTCAATGCATAACAGTGCAAAAACTAAGCCATGAGAAGGAAATAATTGTCTGTTGAGCCAAAAGACAGATCTCAAGAAGGGTACAAAAATTCAGCTGTACTGAAAGTTCCCAACAGAACAGTGTTCTCCGTAATTCCTAAATGGAAGAAGTTTGGAAAAACCAGGACTCTTCCTATTATTGCTTGTCCCAACAAACAAAGTAATTGAGGGAAAAAGACCTTGGTAAGAGAAGCGACCAAGAACCCAGTGGTCACTCTGGCTGAGCTCCAAAGATCCTGGGTACAGATGAGAGAAACTTTTAGAAGGTCAACCATCACTTCAGCACTCCACCAATCTAGGTTTTATGACAGAGTGGCCATAAAGAAGCCTCTCCTCTGTAAAAGACACATGAAAGTTTGCAAAAAAAAACGCGTACAGGACTCTCAGACTGTGAGAAACAAGATTATTTGGTCTGATCAAAAATTGAACTTGGCCAAAGTTCTAAGCTTCGTGTCCAATACCATCCCTACAGTGAAGCATGGTGGTGGCAGCATTGTGTTGTGAGGGTGTTTTTCAGCAGCTAGAACTGGGAGACTGGTCAGAGTAAAGGGAAAGCTGAATGGAGCAAAGTACACAGATAATTTTAAATGAAAACCTGATCCAGTGTGCTCTGAACTTTAGACTGGGTGGAAGGATTCCATTACAATAAGACAATGACTCTGAGCACACACCCAAGACAACACAGGAGTGGCTTAGGGACAACTCTACAAATGCCCTTTAGTGGTGCAGCCAGAGCCCTGACTTGAACCCAGTTGAACATCTCTGGAGAGACCTGTAAATGTCTGTCCACTGATGGTCCCATCCAACCTAATAGAACTTGAGAGGATTTGCAGAGAACAATGGCAGAAAACCACCAAATTCAGGTGTGGAAACCTTGTGGCTTCATACCAGAGAAGACTGGAGGCTGTAATCGCTGCCAAAGGTCCATAAACTAAGTCCTAAGTAAAGAGTATAAACACCTATGTCAATGCAAAGATTTAAGTTTTTCCTTTTCAATAAATTTGTCACTATAAGGTATTGAGTGCAGAATGATAAGGAACAATCTGGACTTATTTATTTCAGCAGAAGGCCATAAGCTCATGTACAAAACAAAATGTCATGTTCTTCAAGCGTTTGTAACACTTGGCTTTTTGGTGCAGTTTTGGAGGCGTTTTGACATTTTCAAGATATATTTGGGACTTTTTTTAAAGTCCTAAAGCCTATGGTGAAAATGCAAGTAAAATGCAATAACAAGAGCATGCTACATTTTTATAAGAACATAACTAACACTACAAAAAGCAACAAAAAAATGCTGTTTGTGTGAACTTTACAGTATTTTACTATACACCTTGACATCTGGATGCTGTGTTTTTAAGAACATGCAAAAAAGGTGGAAAACTGTCACTGAAAACACACGTAAAGCCTTTTTACACGTTTGAAAAATAAATATTACTGTAGGAATGTGCAACAAAAAAAATAATTGTGTTTTTGGGTGGTCTCTCTTGTCTCCCTTGTCAGACTAGGTACAGAAAATTTCTGTAAACCTTCAATTTGTGACACATTTTGGCACAATTTACACCAAAATCTAGGTGCACTCACATAAGTTAATGTGGGCTATAGTATCAGAACAGCATTGTGTGTATTTTCTATAACCAATATGCCAACCATCACAGGTTGTTAACCAGCTTTCACAGACTGCAGAATGCCTGATCTGCCTAATTATGCATTAATAAATCCTCAACTCTTATGTCATAAAACAACTAGTCAGAGTTACTACTCAGGAGCTTGAAAGGATGGGTACAATACCTGTGATGTTGTTATTAACACATATACAGTACAGACCAAAAGTTTGGACACACCTTCTCATTCAAAGAGTTTTCTTTATTTTCATGACTATGAAAATTGTAGATTCACACTGAAGGCATCAAAACTATGAATTAACACATGTGGAATTATATACATAACAAAAAAGTGTGAAACAACTGAAAATATGTCATATTCTAGGTTCTTCAAAGTAGCTACCTTTTGCTTTGATTATTGCTTTGCACACTCTTGCCATTCTCTTGATGAGCTTCAAGAGGTAGTCACCTGAAATGGTCTTCCAACAGTCTTGAAGGAGTTCCCAGAGATGCTTAGCACTTGTTGGCCATTTTGCCTTCACTCTGCGGTCCAGATCACCCCAAACCATCTCGATTGGGTTCATGTCCGGTGACTGTGGAGGCCAGGTCATCTGGCGCAGCACCCTATCACTCTCCTTCTGCCTGGAGGTGTGTTTGAGGTCATTGTCCTGTTGAAAAATAAATGATGGTCCAACTAAACGCAAACCGGATGGAATAGCATGCCGCTGCAAGATGCTGTGGTAGCCATGCTGGTTCAGTATGCCTTCAATTTTGAATAAATCCCCAACAGTGTCACCAGCAAAGCACCCCCACACTATCACACCTCCTCCATGCTTCACGGTGGTAACCAGGCATGTAGAGTCCATCCGTTCACCTTTTCTGCATCGCACAAAGACACAGTAGTTGGAACCAAAGATTTCAAATTTGGACTCATCAGACCAAAGCACAGATTTCCACTGGTCTAATGTCCATTCCTTGTGTTCTTTAGCCCAAACAAGTCTCTTCTGCTTGTTGCCTGTCCTTAGCAGTGGTTTCCTAGCAGATATTCTACCATGAAGGCCTGATTCACACAGTCTCCTCTTAACAGTTGTTCTAGAGATGTGTCTGCTGCTAGAACTCTGTGTGGCGATGACCTGGTCTCTAATCTGAGCTGCTGTTAACCTGCGATTTCTGAGGCTGGTGACTCGGATGAACTTATCCTCCGCAGCAGAGGTGACTCTTGGTCTTCCTTTCCTGGGGCGGTCCGCATGTGAGCCAGTTTCTTTGTAGCACTTGATGGTTTTTGTGACTGCACTTGGGGACACTTTCAAAGTTTTCCCAATTTTTCAGACTGACTGACCTTCATTTCTTAAAGTAATGATGGCCACTCGTTTTTCTTTACTTAGCTGCTTTTTTCTTGCCATAATACAAATTCTAACAGTCTATTCAGTAGGACTATCAGCTGTGTATCCACCTGACTTCCCCACAACGCAACTGATGGTCCCAACCCCATTTATAAGGCAAGAAATCCCACTTATTAAACCTGACAGGGCAGACCTGTGAAGTGAAAACCATTTCAGGTGACTACCTCTTGAAGCTCATCAAGAGAATGCCAAGAGTGTGCAAAGCAGTAATCAAAGCAAAAGGTAGCTACTTTTGAAGAACCTAGAATATGACATATTTTCAGTTGTTTCACACTTTTTTGTTATGTATATAATTCCACATGTGTTAATTCATAGTTTTGATGCCTTCAGTGTGAATCTACAATTTTCATAGTCATGAAAATAAAGAAAACTCTTTGAATGAGAAGGTGTGTCCAAACTTTTGGTCTGTACTGTATCTACTTAAGCAACTGGGTGAACAGTGTGGAATTATCCAGTCAGTGCTGTCAGTGTCAGACTCTCCCACAGGTAACCCCCCATCTGCACCCTTACTGCAGACTGCTGGCAATTCATTCATAAACTTATGCTACTTTCACATTAGCGTTCGGGGCTCCGCTTGTGAGTTCCGTTTGAAGGCTCTCACAAGCGGCCTCGAACGCATCCGTACTGCCCCAATGCATTCTGAGTGGATGCGGATCTGCACAGAATGCCTCAGTCTGGCACCGTTTTAGCCTCCGCTCCCCTCAGCAGGTGGACACCCGAACGCTGCTTACAGCGTTCGGGTGTCCGCCTGGCCATGCAGAGCCAAACGGATCCGTCCAGACTTACAATGTAAGTCAACGGGGATCGGATCCGTTTGAACTTGACACAATATGGCTCAATTTCAAACGGATCCGTCCCCCATTGACTTTCAATGTAAAGTCTGAACGGATCCGTCTGACTAACTTTCACACTTAGAATATTTTCAGAAATATAATGCAGACGGATCCGTTCTGAACGGATCCCATCGTCTGCATTATAGGAGCGGATCCGTCTGTGCAGACACCAGACGGATCCGCTCCGAACGCAAGTGTGAAAGTAGCCTTAGTAGGATTAATAGAGGAATGGCATAACATAGAATTAGAACAATAGATGCTCCCAAATTGTTATTACATGCATGTGGTTACTAAAACAGACATGATAGGAAAGGTTACAGATTCTCATTAACTATGTTGCTGCTGAACAAACACAAAAGTTTGAAGTTTAAAAAACTATGTGAAAACATGCACAACCCTTGTGTAAATGAGAATGTGCTTTGTTTACAGTCTGCTACATTCACAGAGAGGTGTAATTGTCCACAAAAACTGTAGTGAAAGATGCCCATGTTAATATTATCCTCGCAATGACAACTACATTATAGGAATTTTAGTTAAAAAATATGAAAAAGTGGGCTTGGCCAGCCATGAGTGAGTGAGGACGTGCTCTGCTTGAGCTCCTCTACATCCCCAGCATAATTTCTCACTAACCGGCAACTTCTGATGGGCAAGACCTTGAAAAAGGGTAGAACCCGACCATTGGCTCCCCTGTCCCAAGGCGACCTTCCTCACTTCTTCACCCGGTAGTCAGCCTTACCAGGCCACACTCTGTGTGATAGCGCCATGCGCCCAGAGGATGGAGCCGACACCCGGACCTTGCGGCCAACAGACGCGCTCTATGAAGCGCACAGGAGCCCTACACCTTAATCAAGCAGGTGATGCGCTGCTTCTGTGCCCTCTCTACCTGCCTTCATTGAGCAGCAGGACCAGCCTCACAGCCCGTAACAAGTACTTCTGGCTGCATATGAACCGTGCTCTCCACAAGACCATACAACTCTGTTGGCAAATGTTAAAGTGCTACAAGACAAAGTCCAAACCCATGACGCTTAATTTCATGTCCTACAACAACACCTGGACGATATAGAAAACCACAGTCGCCGCAATAATATATGGATTAGAGGCCTTCCAGAGTCAATAGCGACTACAGAACTGCTGCCCACGATTGTGAGAATATTCAATGGAATTCTGGGACATCCGCCAAACTCTCATAAAGAGATTGATAGGGTCCACAGAGGCCTTAGCCCTCCTAACCCTGATGGCGCTAAATCAAGAGATGTTATTTGTAGAATCCACTTTTACATTATCAAAGAGCAAATTTTGAACAAAGCTTGACAAATTTCTCCCCTATCTCATGAAGGAGTCTCCATCACACTGCTACAAGACCTTTCACGCTACACTCACAGCGAGTTCTACGTCCACTCCTAGACCTCCTCAAAGATTGAGGCATTCCCTATCGATGGGGCTGCCCCTTTGCCCTATTTGCAGGTCCCAAAAGACATGTTGCTGCTCTCCGTAATCCTCCGGACTTACCGCTTTTTCTCCAACAACTAGACCTACCATGGGTCGACTTGGGCCCTTGGCCATCCATTCTGCCACCTGCCTCCACATCACAGAGATACTCTCGTCCTTCACATGTCGTCAACACTGAAACACCTGTACAAAACATGCCAACCCGCCGCGGACGGCGGCAGCAACGATCTGCTGGTCCTCGATGTGGAACTCCATGTAATCCCATTACCTGAGGGACTACCTGCTGTTCCTGGTTGGGACTGATAACCAGTAGCCATAATGGCTTCTCACTTCTGTTTGCCTTGCACCTATGTGTTCTTCTTGCTCTCTCTCAGTGGTTGGTGGTATTTATTTACCAGTTCAGTTTGATAGGGATTGTGGTGGCAGGCCTGCTCTTCTCTGGCTGCTACTTTCCCCCAATAGTTTGAGACACTCCCCTGGCACGGTTTGCTCCCTGGTGACTGCCTCCTTAGACCTCTAGGTCACACTAGTTATCTATTCTCCTTTTCCCTTTTTTAATTTTTTCTCCTTTGCCGCGTTTCCTTCTTTTTTAACTTTCTTATTTTCTTTTATTTCTTACTGGTCTTTTGTTTTCACCCTTTCCTTTTGTTCCTTGTGTTTCTTTCCCCCTGTAGATATGTCGACACTCAAGATTGCGTCTTTCAATGCAAAGGGCCTCAACACTCCTGAAAAGAGAGCCCAAGTACTTCACCATTTTCATCGCCAGAAGGTACACATTGTCTGTTTTCAAGAGACACACTTCAAAGAGGGTGGTGCTCCTAGCATACGACATCGGCACTACACAGTCTGGCACTTTGAACCAGTGAATAAGACAAAGGAAGTTTCCATAGCGATCCATAAATATTTGCCGCCTCACCAAGTGCTAGGCTGAACCGTCAATCCTGGGGCCAGGTACCTGATTCTTTCATTAATGATTGTTGGACGTGAATTCACCTTTCTTAATGCTTATGCCCCTAATCAAGATCAGGCCTCTTTTATTCTAGACTTAATTGATATGGCCCTTCCCCTGGTTCACGGAACAGTCATAATTTGTGGTGACCCTAATCTTACCCTTGATCCTACGCTAGGTAATTCAACTGGACGCGCTTCCCTTCCCTATTTCACCATCCAAAAAAGTCAAGAGTGTGCTACTTCAACTACAACTAGATGACTCCTGGCGTCTCCAGCACCGATTGGATAAAGATTATGCTTGTTATTCTGCTCCTTATTTTTCTTATAGCATAAATCAAATTTTGCTCCAACAACCAGCTCTTTCGTGGCTGGACTCCACACAAATAGGTAATATCCTGTAGTCAGACCATGCCCCAGTATTTTGTTCCTTAAATCTTCCTTTTCTCTCCAAACGCAATTGGACTTGGCATTTAAATTAATCTCTCCTTCTTGACCCGGTGTGCGCTGCTGATCTCACCAGCACTGTAACATACTTTCTGTCTGACCATAGTACATATACTACTCCTCTCCCAATGTAATGGGAAGCATTGAAATGTGTCCTGCACGGACTCCTTATTAAGCATGGATCCTGTCTCAAGAAGGAGAAAGCAAACTCCTTCAAGCTTGCACTGCAGAAGGTTGCCTCTTTAGAACTTGCCCACAAGCGAGCACTCTCCATATCGACTCTACGTGACCTCCAAAATGTACATATGGACGCTAAACGCCTTTTGGAAGCGTCTTATAAATGCATGATACAAATATGAAGTAGCAAATTCTACGAATATGGAAACAAGAGTGGGCGTTTGCAGGAAAGAGCTCTTAGGGGAAAATTGGCTGTCTCCCACGTCCCTGCTATAAAAAATCCTATGGATCACATGGTACACACCACTACAGATATAGCATCTTCATTCCATTCTTTTTACTTTGAGCTCTACAATCTACCTTGAGCTTCCCCAAAGCAATCAGATCTTGCATCTGAATCCCTCGCTCAGGTTCCCAAACTATCTATACTAGACTCAGCTAGCCTAGAAACGCCATTCACAGAAACCGAACTTCAAACTGTTCTTAAATCCCTTCCGGGGGAAAAAGAGTCCTGGCCCTGATGGGTTCACAGTTAGATTCTACAAGTCCTTCTCGACTTCTCTGACCCCTTTCTTGCTACGAGTCTTTGATGCAGCGTTCCCTGGTATTCCCTTCCCGGCGCAGACCACTGAGGCTCATCTCACAATCATTCCCAAACCTGGCAAGGACCCACATTTGTGTGCTAGCTATCGCCCTATCTCTCTCTTGAATGTCGATCTCAAAATATTCGCCAAACTGCTAGCTAACAGACTAAATACCTTTCTACCTTTGATTATTCATACTGATCAGGTGGGGATTGTGCCAGAGCGGGAGGCACGGGATAACACCCTTAAAACATTAGATATCATCCACCATGCTAAGTCCAACAATATTCCCCTTATGATCTTATTCCTAGACGCTAAGAAAGCCTTCGACCGTATCTCCTGGAACTATATCCACACCGTCCTTTCACACCTGGGTATAGTTCGGGGATTTCTGTAGAAGACTCTAAGTTTATACCAACAACCCTCCGCACGAGTCAAAATAAATGGCTCTCTTTCTTCCCCTTTTTCTATTGACAATGGGACATGACAGGGTTGCCCGCTGTCCCCTCTACTATATGTCCTGGTTATGGAGCATCTTATGTCCTCCATACTTGCCAACCCAGACATCTCGAGAGTAAAGATTGAAGAACATGAATACAAGTGTGCGGCTTTCGCAGATGATCTCCTGCTCTATATAAATAATCCCCGCATTTCTCTACCGTCTTTGCTCCATAAGATCTCCCGATTTGGCGAATGGACCAATTTCAAAATCAATATGACTAAGTCTGAGGCCTTAAATGTTTCCCTGTCTGGGAAAATTGGTATCTGTTCTTAAAATATTTTTCCCCTTTACCTGGCCACCAAACGGGATAACATACTTAGGCGTGAAAATCAACGCTGACCTGTCGCGACTTTTTAATTTGAACTTCACCCCTCTTCTCCAGCAATTCCAGAGGGATTTCTTCTGGTTTGGCAGGATTAGCATTTTGAAGATGACTTTGCTCCCAAAACTCCTCTATCTCCTGCAGACCACCCCCCTCCATACACATTTTGGTCCCAAATAAGCTGATGTTTCACATAATTTGTGTGGTCACCTGGTAAACGACAGATCAAGTGGGAAATATTGACCCGCTTTAAAGAGATGGGGGGGATTGGTCTGCTGGAATGTAGACTCTATTATCACTCTATTGTCTATGCTCGGCTCTTAGACATGATACGCATTTATACCTCCAAGTCTCCTGGTTACGAGAATCCTCTTCACGCTCCTTAACAGTCCTTCCATGGTTACACCCCATGTTCCCCCTCTTCTAAGCTGTCCTTCACGGCCCACTACACGTTCGCAATATTAGCGTCCATAAGTCGCCATACCTCTCTAATTGATTCCAAAGGTCCTCTGGTCCCAATCACTGATCATCCTCTCTTCTCTCTGGGGCGCTCTTCACACCCTTTCTTTCAGGGCACAAAGATTCGTCCACTCAGATTTTACCATGTCCTTTCGGGACCCTCCCTGAAGTCTCTACCTCAACTGCTCCTTTGAATACATACAGCTCCAGCATTTTCACTCCTATATGAGTAAGACCCACACACTGACCCGAAACCTTACAACATTCGAACAGATGTGCATAATCCCCTCAGCGGTTTTTAGAAACATATCAACTGTACACAAATTACTCATACATCACCGCTTCTTGCACTCCCTCCCCTTCTGTTGGGCCTGGGAACAGGACTTAGGTATGCACCTCACCCAATCCCAATGGAATAGGACTTTTATCCTGACCCAGGTGGTACAGAGTGCCCGTGTTGCTTCACAAGTGGTTTCCGACAGTGTCTGATCGCTGCTGGAGATGTCATACAGAGGAGGGTACAATGGTCTATATTTGGTGGCAGTGCACTGTGCTGCGCCCCTTTTGGAACTTTGTACACAAGATAATCAAAGAAGTAACGGGCATACCTCTACAGAACACCCCTGAAGCCATTCTACTTTTTGAACTTGACCTAAATATCTCTACCTACAAGAATTTACTTTTGAATGATCCAGGCAGCTAAGGCAGTCATACCACAACACTGGAAATCCTCCTCTCTCCCCCTCACTGGGGGAATGGTTTGAAGAGATCACCCTATATCAGAAAATGGAGGACCTTATTAGTGTGACACCCTCAGATTGCTCACGATTCTTGAAGACCTAGGGGTTATGGGATACGTTTCGCTCCTCAAAGTCATTCTGAAACGTACAAATCTAAATACTACATAGTAGTCTTTAACCCCTTCTTCCCCTTCCCCCTCTTCCCCTCCCCCCTCCCACTGTCTTTTGATTTTCTTTAATTGTCTTTTGTCAATGGTTATATTTTGTATTTTGTTGAAGTTTGCATCCATGTTCTCTTGTGGTTTGTTATGTTTGAGCGTTAGATGTTCTACGTGCTCTCTCTTCATGTATGACTATTATACGCTTGTACCAAATGTTACTGAATAGATAATGTTATACTAAAAACCTCAATAAAAGCTTGAATGAGAAAAAATAAATAAAAAATATTTGATCAAAGTTAACACACCTGTCTATACTTAAATAATTTTTTTTTATTCAGTTGTCGACTGCAAGAAAAATAAAGTTAAGGCCTCATGCAGACGAATGTATTTTGTTTCTGTGTACGTTCCGTTTTTTTGTGGATAGGATGCGGACCCATTCATTTCAATGGGTCCACAAAAAATGTGGCCAGCACACCGTGTGCTATCCGCATCAGTATGTCAGTTCCGTAGCCCTGCAAAAAAAAATAGAACATGTCCGATTCTTGTCCGTTTTAGGCATTGTTACAATGGATCCGCAAAAATAAATGGATGGCGTACGGATGTCATCCGTTTTTTTTGCGGATCCGCAATTTATGGACCGCAAAATACATACGGTTGTGTGCATGTAGCATAAACAGCACATGGTCAGGTTCCTCACCAAAATTTTTATCTTCCAGTTAAAATCAGATTTTAGCACATACTCTTTTTTTCATAATCTCATTTTATTTCCTAAACATTATGTTATGAGTATAGCCATCTTGCCTGAGCTGTTCTTAACAGCATTTGCAAACCAATAAAAAAAATTGCTTTACGGTAGCCCCACGGGCCATAGACACAATGGTCAGGAGGGGACCTCATTGACTTCTATGGGAGAGTTTTCTAAACATGCTCTGTGACCTGTGCAGAGGTCATTGTACTAGGAAATAATAGATAAGATCTAACAATCAGCTATTGTGAATGATAGATCCTGTCTTATCTATACACAGAGGGGTTATCTCCTTATCTTTATAGGCAGCTTTAGAATAATATATAATTGCAGTAAAGTGATCTGTACAGACCAAGAAATGGCGCCTATTATTAGGCTTAGTGGCCAGTACGAAAACTGCAGGATTTTATGGTTTTTGTTTGTAAATATAGATAGTGACATGAAAAATAAAAATAAAAAATCTGCAAAAATTCTTTACAAGTATGTTAAACATAAAAAATGTGATTTAAACAATAGGTCATTTTCTGATGGCACATTCCCTTTAGGGATCATGCACATGAACGTGTTTTCTTTCCGTGTCCATTCCGTTTTTTTGCGGACTACAAACTATATATGGTAGTGTGCATGAGCCCTTATAGAGAGGTTCACATGAGCAGACTAATCTTTTTACACCTTCACTTTCAGTTTGTTTAGTGTGTCATTTTAGTTGTTCCCTTTCATTTTGGGTTTTAACCACAATAAAGCCCAGTAAGAATGTCTCTTATGGCTATTTCGTCATTGTCTAAATCCCCACTTTGAAGAAGAATTTTCCTTCTCTCTTTCTTTTGGGTCTCTTCTGCTCTAGTTCTAAGTTACAGTATATGCTTCACTTTTTTTTAAAGGGCAGGAATTTCTAGAAATGTGGCCTGTTTTACCTTATGTAAAACAAGTTTTCAAATCCCAATTTTTATAAGCTGGTCATTACCTTGCCCTAGTCAGTGTCTAAATGCAAAACTCTTTGCCCTTTTGTCCTTTCTTTGTAGCTTCCTACCATAAAATCAACAATAATTTGCAATATGACTCAGAAAACAACATGAAAAGCTGAAGTGGCCTGCATTTAATAGCAAGTGTTGTTGATGAGCAAAGCTTGGCTGAAGTTCCACAGGCCGCTCTGCCTAAGGGTATGGCCACACGGAGAGGCGTTTGCTGCTGGTGGCGGGTTGCAGCCATGCTGCAGCGAAAAACCATGCATCCAATTGTCCTTGGACGCAGCACGTCTCTGATAATGATGACGAAACACAGGCGTCAACTGCTGTGCCTTTCTGCAGTGTGCAGGTGTAAGATGATGTGGAGGATGATGCATAGGTGGTGGTCATGCAGCACCAGCCGCACAGCAAAAGAGGGAGCAGGGTGAAAAAGCACAGCGGCTGGCCCCTAGCGAGTACGCCTGCTACTGCCCACTGTGCCGAGGGACAGAGCACACCAAAGTCAGCTCAAAGTAGTTCCTGGCATGACAGTTATTCAGGCAATGTGATGTTGACTAGACATGGGTGGTTTGCACACTGTGCATTCAGAGCCTGGAGTGAGACATAAATGTTCTAAACTTGAGCACCACATAGATTACCAGGCATCTAAATACAAAGCACCATCTGCAGTGGAGTAGATACCTGAAAAACCACAAAAGATCTGAGGCTCCTCCTGCTCTCTCTTCTGCTGCGATCTCAGCCTCTTCCTCCCGAGCAACAGGGCCACCTGACTCTCTGCAAAGAGAGGATGTGACAGCAACACCACCACCACCACCACCAGTGTCACCGATGATCTCCACACGGAAACTTATCTGTTTGGGGAAAAAAAAAAACACCGCGCAGGAGCTGTGGACGGGCATGGAGGAACAGACCGATGAGTGGTTGGTGCCGCTGAGCCTCACGCCCGACCTGGTGGTGTGCAATAACAGGCGAAATCTTCTCATAGTAGCTCTGGGCCTAGCTGGTTTAATGCACATCCCTTGCCTGGTGCTGAATTTGGTGGTGCAGAGGTTCCTCACAAATTACCCCGAGATGTCAGAGCTGCTGCAGAAAGTGCGGGCTGGCTGTGCATGCTTTAGGTGTTCTCACCCTTCTGCTGCTCACCTGTCTGTGCTGCAGCATAACTTCCTGTTCATTGCCTCATATGTGTCATACCCACAAGGTGGAACCCCATCTTGCACATGCTGGAGAGACTGTGCGAGCAGCAGCACGCGATAGTGGAGTTTCAGCTGCAGCACGCAAAGGTGAGTCGCTCTGCGGAACAGCACCAGTTTACCACCAATGAGTGTCACCACCAGATCTTTGAGAAGTTCTGATAGACGTTCTTCAGTACTTCCTGCATGATCTTCTTTTGTTTTGCTTTTGTTTTGACATCTCTCCTCGCTCTCCCAGCTGTCATCTATTAGCAGTGATTGCCTGCCCTATTAATCTCATCCCAGGGGCCAAGCTGCCTAAATCTCGTTTATACAATCTCTCCCAATCTCTCCAGCCGTCTTCCAGCATTTTGTGAACAGCATTTTTTATCATTTAATGGGGAAATTTGTACTAGTATATTTAGATGACATTTTGATTTTTTCTCCTGATTTCAAAACTCATCAGGACCACCTACGTCAGGTCTTGCTCATTTTGCGGGATAATAAATTGTACGCTAAACTGGAAAAATGTGTGTTTGCGGTTCCAGAAATTCAACTTCTGGGGTTTCTTCTTTCCGCTTCTGGTTTTCGCATGGACCCCGAGAAGGTCCGCGCTGTGCTTGAGTGGGAGCTTCCTGAGAATCAGAAGGCGCTGATGTGCTTTTTGGGTTTTGCCAATTATTACAGGAAGTTCATTTTGAATTATTCCTCTGTTGTTAAACCACTCACTGATATAACTAGGAAGGGGGTAGATTTTTCCTCCTGGTCGGTAGAGGCGCGTAAGGCCTTTTCTGGGATCAAGGAGAGTTTTGCTTCTGCTCCCATCTTGGTACAACCTGATGTCTCTCTACCCTTCATAGTTGAGGTTGACGCTACTGAGGTGTGTGTGGGTGCGGTCTTGTCTCAGGGTCCCTCTCCTGAGACAAGACCAAATGGCGACCGTGTGCCTTTTTCTCGAAGAAACTCTCCTCCGCAGAGAGAAATTACGATGTGGGAGATAGGGAGTTGTTGGCCATCAAGTTAGCTTTTGAGGAATGGCGCCATTGGCTAGAGGGAGCCAGACACCCTATTACCGTGTTTACTGACCATAAGAATCTGGCCTACTTGGAGTCAGCCAAGCGTCTGAACCCGAGACAGGCCAGATGGTCTTTGTTCTTTTCAAGGTTTAATTTTGTTGTCACGTTCCGCCCTGGGGTTAAGAATGTGAAGGCGGGTGCCCTGTCACGTTGTTTTCCGGCAGGGGGGAACTTTGAAGACCTGGGTCCCATTTTGGCTGAAGGGGTGGTTGTGTCTGCTCTTTATCCTGAATTGGAGGCAGAGGTTCTGGCAGCCCAGACAGAGGTTCCTGATCTTTGTCCTCCTGGGAGGTTTGAGCCTCTCGCTTTGCGACACAAGGTCTTTAAGGAGCACCACGATACTGTCCTTGCTGGGCACCCAGGGGGTAGAGCCACAGTGGATCTCATTGCTCGGAGATTCTGGTGGCCGGCTCTTGGTAAGTTGGTTGAGGGTTTTGTGGCAGCCTGCGAGACCTGTGCTCGTGCCAAAGTCCCTCATTCACGGCCATCGGGTCCTCTCCTTCAGTTAACCATTCCTACCCGTCCTTGGACACATCTGTCCATGGATTTCATCACGGACCTGCCTCGTTCCTCGGGGAAGACTGTGATTCTGGTGGTGGTGGACCGTTTTAGCAAAATGGCGCATTTTGTTCCTTTTCCTGGCTTGCCCAATGCTAAAATGCTGGTGCAGGCATTTATTGATCACATTGTCAAACTGCATGGTATCCCTTCAGACATAGTCTCTGATAGGGGCACGCAGTTTGTTTCCAGATTCTGGAAGGCCTTCTGTTCTCGCTTGGGGGTTCGGTTGTCATTCTCTTCTGCTTTCCACCCGCAGTCGAATGGCCAGACAGAGTGCATCAATCAGAATCTGGAGACATATCTGCATTGTTTTGCGGCGGAGAAACAGGAGGATTGGTGTTCTTTTCTCTCCCTTGCTGAGTTTGCTTTAAATAACCGTCGTCATCCGCAGTTTGGGACATTCTCTAGAGAGGGGGCTTCTGGTTTACCTGTTGAGGAGAGATTCTCCTCGTCTTTGTCATCTATTTGGCAAAAGATTCAGGATAATCTAAAGAGCATGAGTGAGAGATATAAGCGTGTGGTGGATAAGAGACGTGTGCCTGGTCCAGACCTGAATGTTGGTGATCTGGTATGGTTGCCTACCAAGAATATCAAATTGAAGGTTCCCTCCTGGAAGTTGGGTCCTAAGTTTATTGGGCCTTACAAAATCTTGTCCGTCATCAATCCCGTTGCCTACCGTCTTGATCTTCCTCAGACTTGGAAGATCCATAATGTTTTTCACAAGTCCCTATTAAAACCTTATGTCCAACCTCCTTCTCCGATTGGGGTTGATGGTAATCTTGAATTTCAGATCTCTAGGATTGTGGACTCTCGTGTTGTCCGCGGTTCTCTTCAGTACCTCGTTCATTGGGAGGGTTATGGTCCTGAGGAGAGGATGTGGGTTCCAGTGGCGGACATTAAGGCCACTCATCTTCCTGCATGATCTTCTTTTGTTTTGCTTTCATTTTGACAACTCTCCTCCCTCTCCCAGCTGTCATCTATAGGCAGTGATTGCCTCCTTATATATCTCCTCCCCATACTGCCTCACCTTGCGGTTTATACAACTTCCTGGACTGTGCTGATGCTAGAGGCTGCTACTGCTGCATCCACAAGATAAGTCTGTTCCTTTATTTCTGTTTTCCTGTGGTCTTGATCCTAGGTGACCCTGACTCCCTCCGTATTTAGTGTAGGGAGCTGGTGGTCGTGTCCCCTCACTATTATAGGGTGTTCAGGTGTCATACAGTCGAGGAACGAGGGTATGCAATTATCTACCATAGAGATTTTTGCATAGGCTGAGCAGTAAGGGAGAGTGCTAGGGCTGTTACAGGGCTTACCCTCTTGTTCCTTAGTTTTGGATCAAGTCAGTCGGATCTTCATTTGTGTCTTCTAGTTTTCTGCAACACCATCCGTGACAATGAGTGGGCCTCTATGCAGGACATGTTTGCCGTGTTGCGCTATTTCGAGTACTCTACCAACAAGGCCAGCGCTGTCGACGCCATCATCAGTGTTACTATCCCACTTCTATGCCTCCTTGAAAAAAACGCTTCAGGCGATGATGGATAAGGTGGTGTCAAAGGAGGAAGAGGAGGGGGAACATGGATCATTCCCACGGTTATCAGGCCAGTCATCCACACGTGGCTCGGAGGGTGGGTTCCTGCACCAACAGCAGCCAGGTACACAACTGTCCAGCCAGGGCACAGTTTTGGAGGACGAGGAGGATGATGATGATCAGAAGTAACTACGTTCACAGCAGGGTGGCACCCAAAGCTGCTCACAGACATCACTGGAGAGTGGCTGGGGGGATACAGAGGACACAGAAAATACACCTCCCACCGATGACAGCTTCTGGGCAGCCTAGCACACATGAATAAGTACATGCAGCAATGCCTGCGCATTGATCGCCAAGTTGCCCTCATTCTTACCAGTGGTAATTACTCGGTGGCCACCCTCCTGGATCACTGGTACAAGGACAACATACCATTCTTACTTCCATCAATGTAGCATGATCGGAAGATGGCATGATACTTATGGCATTCGCACCTGACATCGGGGGCTCAGTGGAAGCATGAGGCAGAGGAAATGGAATTCGCCAATGCAGCTGGGGCACCGACACCACCTCAGAAGGGAGGGTTACCATAGCCAAAATGTGGAAAACTTTCATCAGTACACCACAACATCCAGCACCACCATCTGATATAGACCATCTTAGCAGGAGGCAGCTTTTCAGCAACATGGTGGAAAAGTACGTTTCTACACATCTGCACGTACTGACTGATGGGTCTGCCCCATTTAACGTCTGGGTCTCCAAATTGGACACATGGCCCAAGCTTGCCCTTTACGCCTTTGAGGTCTGGACTGCCCTGCAGCAAGTGTATTGTCAGAATGTGTGTTCAGAGAATGTGATCATGGACAGGCGCATCCGCCTGTCCACAGCGAACATGAACAAGCTCACGTTCATTAAAATGAACCAGGCATGGATCCTACAGGACTTGTCCGTAGCTTGGGCAGTAGAGAAGTATACCAGCTGCATCCAGCCATTGTTATACTCCAGCGCAGTTTGTTCGTTCTGTTTGCCATTTCCCAATGTTTTGGAGCCTCTTCAAATAAAAATATAAAATAAGAAGAAGAAAGAAAAACAAATTAAAAAAACAAAACGAAAACCGTGTTGGCTACCTCGACCTCCTGGTCCAAGATTATTACAGTATTTTTTATATGGTATTCCGTACGCACCCAGCCATTTTTATACTTCAGTGCAATTTGTTCATTCTGTTTGCCATTTCCTAATGTTTTGCCCTCCCCCCCAAAAAATAAATAAATAAATTTAAGGGAAAAAAACAAAAACAAAACAGTGTTGGCTACCTCCTCCTATGCCTCCTCTACCTACACCGCCACATCCACCGCCTCCTAAACCTCCTACTCTACTTGGACCTCTGCCTCCTGGTTCAAGATTATTATTTTTAATTTGAATGAACCCTTCAGAATTGTCTGTATTTCTGCAAAAACATTTACATAAAATGACATCAGATTCTAACATATGTCCTAAAACTTTAAAAATTACCAAATCAAACAAAAGAGTCAACAATATTAAACCCGGTTGTGTATTTATTGAGGAAAATGATCCCATATCAATGTCTGTGGGTGACAAAAGTATGTGAACCTTTGCTTTCAGTATCTAGTGTGACCCCCTTGTGCAGCAAACTCTACAAGTCCTTCAAATTGGCTTTCTGGAATTTTAGCCCATGCATCTGTACTAAACATCTTCAATTGTTATGTTGGTGTTTTTTTTTCAAATGAACTGCTTGCTTCAGGTCCTTCTACAACATTTTTATTGGATTAAGTAGTGTTGAGTGAATCATGAGACCTTGGTGATGATAAATTTCCCTCACTGGAACCCATACATTTGAATGTTGTAAGGAGACAGATCTTCGTATAGCATCAAATGAAGTTTTGAACAAATCGTCTTTGGATCTCGGATCTGAAGCTCGATTCGCTCAACACTAGGATTAAGGTCAGGAGTTTGACTTCGCAATTTCAAAACTTTATTTTTATTCATTTTTAACCATTTTTGATAGAACGACATGTGCACCTAGGGTCATTGTCTTGCTGCATGACGCATGTTCTCTGGAGATTTATCTCACAGACAGATGCTCTGTCTCATTGTTCTAGCCATGTTGGCAAGCTGTCCTGGCCCAGATGCAGCAAAATGGACACAAACCATGATACTAACACCACCATGTTTTTATGCTGGAATAAAATGTTATGTTCCATTATTCAAAGATAATGCTTCTCATTTAAACCAAAAAGTTCTATTTTGGTCTCATAGGTCGACAAAATATTATTCCATTAGCCTTATGGCTTGTTCAGGTGACCTTTAGCAAACTGCAAACGGGCAGCAATGTTCTTTTGGGAGAGCAGCAGCTTTCTCTTTGCAATCCTGCCATGCACACCATTGTTGTTTGGGGTCCCCCTGACGGTGGACTCATAAACATTAACATTACACGTAGCTAATGTGGGACCTTTAGTTGCTTAGAGGTTACTTTGGATCCTTTTGTGACCTTGAAAACTATTACACGCCTTGCTCTTGCCATGACCTTTGTTGGGTCATTATTCCTGGGGAGGGTAATAATGATCTTGAATTTCCTCCATTTGTACAAAATCTGTCTGACAGTAGATCAATAGAGTCCAAACTCTATAAAGAATGTTTTGTAACCTTTTGCAACCTGATTTGCATCAACACTTCTACTTCTGAGGTCCTTAGAAAGCTCCTTCATGCCATGATAAATATTCACAACATTGATTGAAAACATCCAACTCTAATTTCACCTTCAAATTATCTGCTAATCCTAAAACTTCACAGACTGTTTGCCCCTCACAGACATTTGATATTGAACCATTTTCCTCAATAAAATAATGACCAAGTCAAATATTTTTAACTCACTTGTTTGATCTGGTTCTCTTTATCTACTTTTAGGATTTGTGGGAAAATCTTATGTAATTCAAATATATGCAAACAAATTCAGAAGGATTCACAAACTTTCAAGCACCACTGTAAATGTGAAGAAATCGCGTTCAGGCATAACATTCTAAAGTTTACTCATACTCATCCCTTTGTTGTACATGATGGACGTATGTATTTTCAACTGTGTTAAAGGGGTTGTCCTGCCATATATATTGATGACCTATCATGAGGATAGCAGAAAAAACACTAGTTGAGAGCATCACCAACGTACCATGTAGACTTCCACAGAAATGCATCAGCCCATCCGTGACCCCAAATCCACAGTGGTCATTAGATCAGTATTCCAATCAAAGTTGACGGCAGCGTATCTATTAGAAAATCTTTATTCATAATGGATCCATAGAAAAATGTACAAAAAAAGCCAAAGAAAGTGCAATGTTTCGACTACATAGGAAGTTTATAAAGTGTATATAGCACCTCCCCCAATATTCCTATACCAATAGAATGTGCCAATTCATCACTATAAAACCCACTTATTAAAAATTACTAATACAACACATTCACTAGGTTATTGTCATCACTACTGACCAACCTCAAGCGGTGCATAAAGTATTACCTCACGAAGGACGGCGGCAAATGGATCCATCACATCATGCACATGGGTCTGGCGTCTCTTCCAAGTAACTTTGCATGCCCATTCACAGTTCCCACCTCCTATATCACATTCCTCCTTAGCGAGTGATGTATAAACGTCATATGACTTACTCCCAGTCATTTTGCCAGATAGCTCACGTCCACCTGACCTTATCAAACACACCCAGCACCGGGAGCGTCTCCATTGCCATGGAGATCATCCCAGCTGCGTGGCGCAACAGTAGAACAGACCACCAGTGGTAGGCCGATCCACCGTGCGATCTGGTATCTCGTTCATCATAAGCAAACCATTGTTAAATTAATCGTAGATTACCCATTTTGTTTCTCAAAGATCACTATCTAACTCAACATTCCCATGTACGATGGAGATCCAATGCAGTCCGTCCTCCACCTATCAATAAATAAATAAAAACAGTGTATTGAAAACAACTCTATACATAAATTCTTGGCCATATACTGATACGACATCTACATTATTCAATACCACTTACATTAAATTCAATATTCATCCCATGGGGCTGTAGTGATCTCAAAGTAAAAATCCACCTCAGTTCTTTCTTCTTAAGAATAATTTCTCTATCACCTCCTCTCCTTAATACTCCAACTGAATCAATAACTCAAAACCTCAGTTGATTGATTGAGTGTCCACTTTCTATAAAATGTTTAGCCACTGGTTTGTCCAACATCTTCTTTCTGACAGTACTTTTGTGCTTATTAATCCTTTCTCTGATCTCCATAGTTCTTTCACCAATATAAATCAAACTACATGGACATTGGATCATGTAGATCACATCTCTTGATCTACATGTATAGTAACCTTTAATATTATATACATGACCTGTATATGGATGTATAAATGTATCCCCTTTGATTATATTCCCACAGTTACAGCAACTCAAACAGGGAAAATTACCCATTTTACGTGGGACAAGATATCGTTGTTTATCAATCTGTATACCCCTTATATCTGTATCTGTAAGTGGGGGTACTTCAAACTCCCCTATAGATGGTAAACCTCTTTGTAAAATATGCCATTCCTTTTTTAATATCTCTGATGAAGGGAGGTTTTTCTTATTGGAAATTGGAGATTTATGTATAATTCTGTATTCCGTCCCTTTTATTCTGCTTCTAAGCTGTTGTCTATGTTTCCTATATAACCCGCTTATTCTGTGTATTATATATACCCCTCCAGTCCTTCATATACCCCAGGAGTAACATACAACCCTTGCAGATACTTATACACTGAACAAAAATATAAATGCAACACTTTCGGTTTTCCTCCCATTTTGCATGAACTGAACTCAAAGATCTGAAACATTTTCTACATACACAAACGACCCATTACTCTCAAATATTGTTTAGAAATCTGTCTAAATCTGTGTTAGTGAGCACTTCTCCTTTGCCGAGATAATCCATCCCACCTCACAGGTGTGACATATCAAGGTGCTGTTTAGACAGCATGAATATTGCACAGGTGTGCCTTAGACTGCCCACAATAAAAGACCACTCTGAAATGTGCAGTTTGATCACACAGCACAATGCCACAGATGTCGCAATATTTGAGGGAGCGTGCAATTGGCATGCTGACTGCAGAAATGTCTACCAAAGCTGTTGCCCATGCGATGAATGTTCATTTCTCTACCATAAGCTGTCTCCAAAGGTGTTTCAGAGAATTTGGCAGTACATACAACCTGCCTCACAACTGCAGACCACGTGTAACCACACCAGCCCAGGACCTACACATCCAGCATGTTCACCTCCATGATTGTATGAGACCAGCCACCCGGACAGCTGCAGCAACAATCGGTTTGCATAACCAAAGAATTTCTGCACAAACTGTCAGAAACCATCTCAGGGAAGCTCATCTGCATGCTAGTCATCCTCATCGGGGTCTGGACCTAACTGCAGTTCGTCGTCGTAACCTTGAGTGGGCAAATGCTCACATTTGATGGTGTCTGGCACATTGGAGAGGTGTTCTGTTCACGGATGAGTCCCGGTTTTCACTGTTCAGGGCAGATGGCAGACAGCGACGTCAACGTGGATTGAGTGGCCCATGGTGGCGGTGGGGTTATGATATGGGCAGGCGTGTGTTATGGACAACGACACAGGTGCATTTTATTGATGGCATTTTGAATGCACAGAGATACCATGACGAGATCCTGAGGCCCATTGTTGTTCCATTCATCCACGACCATCACCTCATGTTGCAGCATAATAATACACAGCTCCATATTGCAAGGATCTGTACACAATTCCTGGAAGCTGAAAACATCCCAGTTCTTGCATGGCCAGCATACTGTCCGGAATGTCACCCATTGAGCATGTTTGGGATGGTCTGGATCGGCGTATATGACAGCGTGTTCCAGTTCCTGCCAATATTATGCAACTTTGTACAGCTATTGAAGAGGAGTGGACCAACATTCCACAGGCCACAATCAACAACCTGATCAACTCTATGCAACGGAGATGTGTTGCACTGCGTGAGGCAAATGGTTTCCACACCAGATACTGACTGGTTTGGACACACCTTCTCATTCAAAGAGTTTTCTTTATTTTCATGACTATGAAATTTGTAGATTCACACTGAAGGCATCAAAACTATGAATTAACACATGTGGAATTATATACATAACAAAAAAGTGTGAAACAACTGAAAATATGTCATATTCTAGGTTCTTCAAAGTAGCCACCTTTTGCTTTGATTACTGCTTTGCACACTCTTGGCATTCTCTTGATGAGCTTCAAGAGGTAGTCACCTGAAATGGTCTTCCAACAGTCTTGAAGGAGTTCCCAGATATGCTTAGCACTTGTTGGCCCTTTTGCCTTCACTCTGCGGTCCAGCTCACCCCAAACCATCATTTGACTTCATGGTCAAATAGCCCTTACACAGTCTGGAGGTGTGTTTGGGGTCATTGTCCTGTTGAAAAATAAATGATGGTCCAACTAAACGCAAACCGGATGGAATAGCATGCCGCTGCAAGATGCTGTGGTAGCCATGCTGGTTCAGTATGCCTTCAATTTTGATTAAATCCCCAACAGTGTCACAAGCAAAGCACCCCCACACCATCACACATCCTCCTCCATGCTTCACGGTGGGAACCAAGCATGTAGAGTCCATCCGTTAACCTTTTCTGCGTCGCACAAAGACACGGTGGTTGGAACCAAAGATCTCAAATTTGGACTCATCAGACCAAAGCACAGATTTCCACTGGTCTAATGTCCATTCCTTGTGTTCTTTAGCCCAAACAAGTCTCTTCTGCTTGTTGCCTGTCCTTAGCAGTGGTTTCCTAGCAGATATTCTATCATGAAGGCCTGATTCACACAGTCTCTTCTTAATAGTTGTTCTAGAGATGTGTCTGCTGCTAGAACTGTGTGGCATTGACCTGGTCTCTAATCTGAGCTGCTGTTAACCTGCGATTTCTGAGGCTGGTGACTCGGATGAACGTATCCTCCGCAGCAGAGGTGACTCTTGGTCTTCCTTTCCTGGGGTGGTCCGCATGTGAGCCAGTTTCTTTGTAGCGCTTGATGGTTTTTGTGACTGCACTTGGGGACACTTTGAAAGTTTTCCCAATTTTTCGGACTGACTGACCTTCATTTCTTAAAGTAATAATGGCCACTCGTTTTTATTTACTTAGCTGCTTTTTTCTTGCCATAATACAAATTCTAACAGTCTATTCAGTAGGACTATCAGCTGTGTATCCACCTGACTTCTCCACAACGCAACTGATGGTCCCAACCCCATTTATAAGGGAAGAAATCCCACTTATTAAACCTGACAGGGCACACCTGTGAAGTGAAAACCATTTCAGGTGACTACCTCTTGAAGCTCATCAAGAGAATGCCAAGAGTGTGCAAAGCAGTAATCAAAGCAAAACATGGCTACTTTGAAGAACCTAGAATATGACATATTTTCAGTTGTTTCACACTTTTTTGTTATGTATATAATTCCACATGTGTTAATTCATAGTTTTGATGCCTTCAGTGTGAATCTACAATTTTCATAGTCATGAAAATAAAGAAAACTCTTTGAATGAGAAGGTGTGTCCAAACTTTTGGTCTGTACTGTATATGTACACATATAAAGTCTACTGGGATATTATACTTATATACATATGCACATAAGCAAACATATTTCTTAGCTTGCTCCTGAAGTGCTGTTGGTCCAAGGGGCTGGCAGGAAGAGAGAGAGGGACTCCCAAGTTTCATGTCACCTATATGTTCCTGTGTCCCAGCCCCCACCATGGACTCTTCCCTGTGACCACACAAATATCTTCCCAATCTGTTGGCCAAGAGAATGTTGTCCAACTGCTTTTACAATGTGCACTTCCTGCCTTTGATATGCTAACAAGGGACACAATGACCAAATGGCTACTGGCCATACTGATAATACTCAATGGGTGAATACCACTGGATACCAATATACACTATATCCAATTATTAGGCATATTTGTGTGGCTGAGAGCCATATTTTCCTGTAACAATCTCCGACATTTTGCCACTATGTTTCCCATAAGTGGACACAAATGGAATCTTCCATACATCATTCTTTTTTGTTTGGCTCATCTGTAGAGTAACCTCCCTATCAACCACCTTTACATTATTACATGACCTTTGTAATAACTTTCGGGGATAACCTCTGTTAATAAACTTCTCGCATATTTCCTTAACCCGATTACCAAATATATGGTTGTCTGATACTACTCTCCTGACCCTAAGTAATTGACTCCATGGAAGTGATTCAATCATACGCCGAGGATGACCACTGTCATACCTCAATAGATTGTTCCTATCTGTGTGTTTCTGATATAAATCTGTTTTAATGCATCGTTCTTCTATATAAACTGATATCCAAAAATTTGAATTCCTTATCTGATGCTGTCTTAGTGAACTGTCAAACTGGAATTCCAGCATTTAGATGTTGATGAAAAAATTCTAGCTCATCACCTGTGCCACTCCAAATAAAAAAAATATCATTGATGTAGCGCCAGTCAGCACAGGATCCTCTTCATGAATGATGATTGGTACTCAAATCTGTCCTCCACCTCGGCCATATAGATATTCGCATAAGTTGGGGCCACATAGGACCCCATCGCCATCCCACACTTCTGCTGGTAGAAGGTTTCCCCAAAAAGGAAGTTGGAGGACAAACTGTGCATCATCCGGACAGAACCCTGCGCCGGCAAGCGCCACAGCAACTGCCCTCAATCCATAATCATGTTCACTAGAGGTATATAATGAGACTACATCAAAAGAAACCAAATAAAAGGACTCCGGTAATTCAATCTCTCGTAATCTTAGGAGAAAGTGACTTGTATTCCTGATATATGTGGGAGCTTCCATGGCATACTTGCGGAGCAATCGATCAAGAAATATAGCTATGGTCCTGATGATAGGTCATTAATATATATGGCCGGACAACCATTTTAATTACCTAACCTGATTTTGTTTTTTGCATTTAACTCATATTGCCATGAAGTTACATTTTCATATATAGCAGCTTTAGTAAATCAATTAACAAAGCTTTTTCTGAAGAGGTTTTACAGTTTCTCATTTCACCGTGAGGCATGATGAGACATTTTATACCTCTTCCTCTGTTTGGTAAACCTATGTTAACCAACCCTATATAGTAGCTTCCTGCATGAAATTGCTATAAGCATCATAAATATTGGTCATTTTTACTCATTTGCAGTTTGCATATGCATGTAGTAAAACATACAATACAGAAAAGCAATCTTTAACATTTTGTCACTTTTGCCACATCTTCCTGTTTCTGAACTGTACACTGCATGTTAAGTGCATTAGCTAGAATGATTTTACCGTCAGTGTAAAAAGTTGACTTGTGGTACATGTATCTGGAAAGTCCAAGACACCCTAAATTAATGTGCTAACTTTTTTCCTTGAAACTCTTGCCTGTTCCATGTTATCACCTGACAAGATGATACTCTATGCGCTCTGTTCACACCTATTTAGCTTTCACTCTTACCTTTATTCAAATTGAGTTTCCTTAAAGAAATCTTTGAGTAGAGTGATGATGGGGGTCATTTATCCAGCTGAAATACGCCTAAATTAGGCAAATTTCAGGAGCAGATTGTGGCGCAGATTGTGGTGCAGCGGCCCACAAAATCGGGCCACTTTTCGTTTTTTTTTTTTCCAGGGCCACTTTAAGTTCCCAGTCCGCCCCTGACCATTATCCCCCAAATGAACAAGAACCATTAATCATGTAAGCACAATTCAAATATATGTCTCCAATCCTTTAGGGCTGCAACATATAATGTAGTTCTTACACATATAATAAATTTGGAAAAAAAACAAATCAAAAACAGGTATTCCTCTGACTGTTCAAATGGCCATACTGTCGGAAACAGGTAAAGAGGCTTGTGTGTTTTGGGCTTGCTAAAATATGCTGGACAGTATTCCAATTTGCACAGAAGCAGTTGATTGGACAGGCAGGCACATTCTCATTCTCCCTGGTCCAAAAATACATGAAAGGAATGGTATTCCATGGGAGGTGGTGAGGTGCACACACTAAACTGATCTGAACCTACATTGCAGTTGCCAAAAACAACAACCAAATAAGATTCAGCAGTGGCAGTGGCTGCTTCTTCCTCCGTGTTGAGACAATGGGTGCAGAGGGGAACTCTCCAAGTTCAAATAGCCATCAGAAACAAGTAAGAAGTCATGTTGCTAAAATACACTGGACAGTATTCCAATCCGCAAAGAAGCGCCTTTCTCCATCAAATACATCTTCCCGTAAACTGACATCCTTGGCTGACAGACACAAGAATGCACCCTTACCTATTGATGTGCACCTTTACATAAAGCAATATGGCTGATGCCAGGAAGGAAAACAGCAAGGACCCATTGTGATGTAATTTTCCGTATATGCTGAGGGGTTCCATTGTGACAAGCTTAGTGTTCCGTCTATCCTGTTTGTGGATTCCTTAAGCAAGTAGGGCAGGTGCAAGGAGATTCGATACTAGCACAGAACGTTGACTGGACAGATATGTGAATTCAGTGTCGGACTGGCCTACCAGAGTACCTGAGAATACTCTGGTGGGCCCAGGCTCTGATACCATAGAGGGCCAAAGGTCCAATAGATTAAACCTATTTGGAGGTGCCTTTTGAGACAATGAAAACCTAAGATATTATTCATGATATGGGGATTGGGCCCCAAGAAAATTTCCTCTGGTGGGCCCAAGCAACCACAGTCTGGAACTGGGAGCACTGTCATTCTCCCTGGTCCAAATATCTATAAAAGCTTTGACACTGTCTTCAATGAATAAAAAAAATGATAAATTAGTCTGAAATCTCAGTATGGCCATACCATGGACTCTGTAATACCTGTGTATTTCCTTGTGCAAAATATAAACTTGCAAATACTTGGATTTATGCTTTGTAAGTTATACATTATAATTCTAAGATATTTGAGTTACATATACAGTGCATAACTGCTTTCTTTACTCTGATGTCAGAAATATGACCTGTTACCTCTTTCTTTTCTTTAGTCCTTAATCGGCCTATGTAACAGTTTTAGTCTATATCTATAATAATGCATTCAGTCAAGAAGAATGTTACCAACAATATCCTCTTTCATAAAGAACACTGGTTGATGCACGCACAGTAAAATAAAGTTCAAAAATGGTTTACAAAGAGGAACTGTAATTTCAAAGCATGCCTTGTTGAAGAAGGTCATTTGCTTTCTGTAACCTCACAGCCATTATCTCTTTTAAGTCAGTCAGTGTTTTGTGGTGATTTCTTTCTTTCTTTTTTTACACACTGACATCAATATGAGATGCACATGTGGTCACATACATAGAGGAGCAGCATATATGAAAGTGACTAAAATGACTTGGATTTCAATTTTGATAACTGGACATATTTAGTGTCAAGATATTTAATATCAAATACATTTTAGCTATATTTTCAGCAGAGATTGTAAGGCACAGGCAAAGAGACTTAGACACACTGGCCCAGATTTATTAATGTCAGAAAAAAAAGAAGTCAAAATTTGTCACAATTTGATGCTAATTTGGCTCATCTAGTTCTTGAAAAATCCTATACATCTTGCTTGACAAGGGACAGAATTACCAATATGGCCTAAAATGCGCCATTTAGTGCCAAAATCGATCCACTATTCTGGTGTAAAACTCTGTGTCAGATGAAGCCAACCAATGATTGGTATAAAGTTAGACAAAGGTGTCTATCCCTGCACCACATTTAACATCCAGCCTGAGCCACCTGATCTGGTGCAAGTCTAGACAGCCTGGCTAAGCTTACACCATCTATAGGATTAATAAATCTGCATTTGCATAGCAGCAGTGCAGATCACAAAAAAAGATAGGTCGTCGATATCAGATCGGTGGAGGACTAACATATAGCAACCCTGCCGATCAGCTATTTGAGAAGGCCAAGGCACTCCAGTCAGTGCAGAGGCTTGCTCACAGATTAGCAAGCATGGTGATGTGCATTGGATAGCGGTTGTGCCTGGTATTGCAACATAACCTCATTTGCTTGAATGGGACTAAGCTATGCCTAAGCCACGTGACCAATGAACGTGACGTTTCAGCCTAGGAAAAGGCTGGAGTGCTCATCAGAGCACTTAGTCTCTTCAAATGGTGTATTGATGGGGAGCTGGGAAGAGGATATTACATCAATATCAAAATATCAGACAATCCCTTTAAACTACAAGAGACAGCCTGTAAGTTGAACTGCACTAGAACCATTTTTTGTAGTCTCTACAATGATGACAGTCTCCTTAAGACTACTGAGGTTTAACTGTGCTCTTTATGTACACTCAGCATTGGTTTAGATGTCTTTTTACTCCAGGGTGGCTCAACTGGACTGCTTAACTGCATTTCTGCTATATCTCTTATGGTCTTCTACCAGTACCCATGGACTTTGGGATCCACTCGGCTGTCGGGGTAACGAGGATAGTAGGGGCCTGCTGCTCCAGGCACTCTGCATCAGAGCTACAAGGTCCTCAGTGTCTCTGGAACTTCTCCTAACCTGCTTTACTGAGTACTTCCTGGCTGCAGCATTCATCTGGATGACTTTCACATGTGCTCTGCCGTTCTTACCTTGTGCCAAATATCCCATCTTCATTTACGGTCCAAACTAAATTCCATTTCCTGGGAAATACCAGTGACTATATGCCCTTCTGTAAGCTACAGCACAATACATTACAATGAACAGTTTTGATACTTAATTCTTATGTATTGTTATCGTTATCATCATCGTTATTGGGAGAAATAATTGACTTTTTATACTGGCAAATGACTTATAAGCAAAAAAGGTTAAGGTTACTGTCAATCTTGCATTATAAAACATTAAATGAACACTGAACACAAAAAAGAATTAAAAAAAACAGCCATCATTTAATCCCCTTCTTTCCTCTGATCAATTTGTTCTCTCCTTATATTACCATCAAAACAAAAAAAATGAAAAGTAAGTCTTCACTGTGTGTCACAGGAGCACAGTCATGTCCCCCTGCTCCTTCTCACTGTACTGTGTTTGGCTATAAGACAACTAACTGTGATAGGAGCCTGCCTGCTGTGTGCCCTATCTGCAGTAGGTCAAAAAGTATTCTAAAAGGGTATTGCCATCTGGGACATTTATGGCATATCACTTGGATATGACATAAATGTCAGACAGGTGTAGGTCCCAACTATGGGACCTCCACCTATCTCCAGAACAGCTCCCCCGAAGTGAAGGAGAGCACACTGCCCATGAGCAGCATCCTAGCAATATGCCATAAATGTTGAGATGGGACAATATGTTTAAGGCCTCTTTGCTAAGTCCTCCCCTATCATCTAGCCACTAGCCAAAGATATAGCTAAATAACAGGAGGTTAGCCCCGTTGTGCTGTGCAGGATTTCTTTTGCTTGTGTCAAGATCACGCAGAAAGTATATTACTAGGTTTAGTGTTCCATAAACATCAAGCACTGCCAGAGCTGCAATCAGGAATTTCAGGACTGTCATCAGAAAATGACCTGCTGTTTAAATCACTTTTTTATGTTTAACATTGTATTGGATCTCCTAGCACCCCGACTGGGTACCTCCGTCGATAGATGCTCCTAGTGCTTTCCGAGGCCTCCAAGCACTCCACTTGACACCGTATGCACTGCAGACCCCACGAACTGCCGAAGCTTGGTTGAGGTCTCACCGTCTCCTACCCACCCTGGACCTGCGACAAGGCTCCAGGCTCCAGTGGGTGAACCTCTCCTAAAACCAGAGAGCAGGAACAGCTCTTACAAGAGCTAGTAGTAAAGCCAGGGGATTATAGCAAATCTTCAGCGTATAGCAATCCCCCAGTGTTGATCAGTTACCCAAACACCAGCCTCAACATGATGAAGGATAAAACAGGCACACTTTATTGAGGGCTACCCGCCCGTATTTATGCAGGTCCCCATCTGGTGGACACGCCCCTAGGGGACCAGATGGAAGACTGTGATACAGGACAGATATGCAGCAATTCAGGATACACAGACACAATACATCCCCACAATGCATCATGGTTTCCTCCTCTCTGCCCTGGAGACACCCGAGGAGTAATTAAATTATCTCTCAGGAAAAAGGGAAATCGCCAATACACATGTGGGGACAACAGGACAGAAATCACCATTTAAACATACAATGTCACAACCCTTACAGTAAACACAGACATTTAACATATCCCCAGATAGCTCAAGTCTGAGTGCATATTATTAGGTGAATGGCACTCAGACTACACGAATACACTAAAATTAGCTATCTGGGTACCCTCACATAACATAAAATACAATTCCAAAGACAGATTTAAGCTGTGCGGCCGGTCTGTCTTCTCCTTTAAAGTTAGTATGGGCCATAATCCTGAGGCAAGAGGCTGGTAGCCAGGCCCCTCCAAAACCCAGTGGCGAGGTTGGTTTCGCCACACACGTATTTTTAAAATAATTTTTTATTATATTGTTTTTAATTTCCCATGTATTACAGATATTCAAGAGATAAAATCCTGCAGTTTTTGCACTGGCCACTATGTTTAATTCTAGTCTAACTCTTTCTAATCCTGCCTGTAATGATATCACCTTAGTGCAGGGGTGGCCAACCTGTGGCTCTTGAGCCGCATGCGGCTCTTTGCTTCTTCAAGTGCGGCTCTAGCTGTGGAGCCGGGAAGCAGTTAGGCCAGCTCACTCTCCACCCCATGCTCATCTCTTTTACTGATTGGGCACTGTTGCTACTTTGCAGTTCCAGCTTACTCTCCAGTACATCCTGGTGCACACAGTGTGAGAACGTAGTACGTGGGGACATGCACTATGACCTGACGTTGTGCTCATCGAGTCACAGTGGAGAGCGTGTCAGACCTGCAGAGTAGCAGGTGCCAAGCAGGAGTCCAGAGATTTTTTTAAATCATAGAACTGAGCATAGGGGTCTGATCTAAGCATTGGAGGTTCTGATCTGAGCATGGGGGGGTCCTGGTCTGGGCAATGGGAGTCTGATCTGAGCAACGGGGGTCCTGATGTAAGCAATGGGGATCTGATCTGAGCAATGGGGGTCAGATCTGAGCATGGGAGGATCAGATCTGAGCATGAGAAGATCAGATCTGAGCTTGGGGGGATCAGATCTGAGCTTGGGGGGTCATATCTGAGCATGTGGGGTCAGATCTGAGCATTGGGAGGTCAGATCTGAGAAGGGGGGAGATTTGAGCATGGGGGGAGATCTGACACTGGGAGTCTGATTTGTGTTGTCTGATCCGAGCATTGGGGGTCTGATTTGGAAATCTGATGAGGTTTGGGGATCTTATTTTAAGTCAGATGAGGATTTGGGATCTGATTTAGGAGTCTGATGAAAAATATATTTTTTCTTTTTTTGTCTGCTAATGAAAAATAAGAAAAGAATATTTTTTAGCGGACCTTAGATCAGATGAAAAATATTTTTGTTTTCTCTTATTTTTCTTTGTTAAAAACCTAGGTGCATCTTGTAGGGCGGAAAATATGGTGACTTGTGTGTAAATGTATAGCTTGTGGCTCCTGGTAGTCATAAGTTTTTTTTGGGGGGGGCTCTTTGTGTCTGTAAGGTTGGCCGGATCCGTCTCACAAATGCATTGCAAGGACGGATCCATCTCTCCGCTTGTCATGCGGACCGACAGATCCGTCTTGTAAATTTTTTCACATTTTTACCGATCTGCGCATGCCGGAACGACGGATCCGGCGCTAATACATTCCTATGGGAAAAAATGCCTGATCCGGCATTCAGGCAAGTCTTCAGTTTTTTTCACCTGAGAGAAAACAGTAGCATGCTGCGGTTTTCTCTTTTGCCTGATCAGTCAAAACAACTGAACTGAAGACATCCTGATGCAAACTGAACGGATTACTCTCCATTCAGAATGCATGGGGATAAAACTGATCAGTTCTTTTACGATATAGAGCCCCTGGGACGGAACTCTATGCCCGAAAAGAAAAACGCAAGTGTGAAAGTACCCTTAGTGCATAAGACAGGATCCACCATTTACAATAGGTGATTGTCAAATCTTATCTATTATTTCCTTGTACAATGACCTCTGCACAGGTCACTGAGCATGCCTAGAAGACTATCCCATAGAAGTCAATGACGTCCTCCCCTGACCATTGTGTCTATGGCTCATGGGCAGTGGCAACTCTAGGAACAATATATAGGGGGGGCACAAAGATATCACAGTCAAAAATGGGGGGGCAAAAACAAAATAGATATATATAAATAAGATTACAAAATATGAGAGTATTGCGGTCTGCAGGGATACAGTTATAATAAAACAATTTACTTACAAAAGAAGCTATTCAGTCGTCTGCTGTGCCGTCCTCTGCTTGCTTCCGCGGATTCTTTCCCCTTCTTTCTGTCTCTCGTCAGTGCGCAGGCGCAGTGTTATGGTGGATCTGTGGAAGACACACTGTTATGGGGGCATCTGTGGATGACACTTATTATGCCTCTCATAAGCCCTCATTATGCTTCTCATCACTCCCATATCAGCACCCATGCCTCTCATTAGCCCCCATATCAGCCCTTATGCCTCATTAGCCCCCATTATAAGCCCTTATGCCTCATTATCCCCCATTATTCCTCTTATTAGCCCCCATTATGCCTCATTAGCTTCCATATCCCTTATTAGCCCCCATTATGTCTCTAATTAGCCCCCATTATGCCTCTTATTAGCCCCATTATGCCTCTTATTAGCGCCCATATGCCTCTTATTAGCGCCCATATGCCTCTTATTAGCCCCCATATGACTCATTAGCTCCCATATGCCTCCAATTAGACCCCATATGCCTCTAATTAGCCCCATATGCCTCCAATTAGCCCCCATATGCCTCCAATTAGCCCCCATATGCCTCTAATTAGCCCCCATATTCCTCTAATTAGCCCCCATATGCCTCCAATTAGCCCCCATATGCCTCCAATTAGCCCCCATTATGCCTCTCATGATTAGCCCCTATTATGCCCCCAGCAGCCACATTTTTCTAAAATAAAAAAACACTTACCTCTCCTGCTCCTGGACGCCGCCTGCAATTTTCTCTCTCCTCAGTCGACTGTGCTCTGAACTGGCACGCACAGCGTGAGGTCACAGAGCGCCCTCACACTGTGCGCAACCCTGCACAGCCGACAGCCGAGGACCAGGAAGTGGTAAGTACAGAGCGTTTACCGCTTCCTGGTCCTTCGGTACTAATGAGCGCTTCCATAATGGAAGCGCTCATTAGTATTCACCGGCCTGCTTTGGGGGGAATCAGCGGGGGGGCACCTGGGGGGGCAAAGAATAACATAGGGGGGCAATTGGCCCCCCTCGCCCCCCTGTAGCGACGCCACTACTCATGGGACTGCTGTAAAGCAATTTTCTTAATGCTTTCTAAATGCTGTTAAGAACAGCTCAGGCAAGATGGCCGCCCCCATAATCATGTTTAGGAAGTAGAATTAAAAAAATCTACAATCAGAAAACAAAAACATATTAGAAAAACAGGGTATGTGCTGCAATCTGATTTTAACCGGAAGATAACATTTTGGTGTTGCATATCCTTTAATTTCTATCAATTTATTATGGGTTAAATGAAGGGAAAAATTTGCCATTTTTATTTACGCTGATACCAATCCCCATAAATAATCTATTCACTAAATTGTAATGGTTATTACGATTACAGGGATAACAAATACTGTTTTGTGATATTTTATAGTATGTTACAAAAATGCATTTATTCTAATGTGTTTTTTTTTTCAATAACATTAATGTTGAAGAACACTGTAACTTTTACAATAAAGGAAAAAAAAACTGGAAAGTAGAAGTTCTATTTTTCTGGCAAAACGTTTAGCAAAAAAAAACAAAAAAAACAACATATATATTATTGAGGGTTTGATGGAATTTAAACCTAAGGGATTTTGATTAGTAAGAAATAGACTTAGCACAAGTCTATAGGACTGTTCTGTTGTAGAAACACAATTTTCTGCACTTAAGCTATAGTGTAACTATTTTGCTTGTGAAGGATAAGTAATACTATTAGGCATAAAAAATATATTATTATTGTAGAGCTTTTCTATAGAGAAGTGATTAAGAATGCTGCCTACTGTACAAATGGTCTGGGGACCTCAAACCCCACCTAAGCCTGTAAAATAAATTTATATTAAGGGCTTTGGCAGAAAAATGGAATCATAGAGAGAGCCATGCAGCCACATAGCTAAAGCTGCACAGCTTTCTCTATCCTTCCCTGGACTCATCTTTCTGATCAGTGCAGGGAGGAAACAAGAGACTAAACAATCAATGTTCAGCTTCTTGCTTCAGAAAAAGATTGTGTGATGGAGGGGGCATAGGTAGCATCTATGGGCATAAGATGAGCATTTATGGGCATAAGAAACAGGCTGTGTAACAGAGGGGAGCAAGGAGAACAATCTGTGAAAGAAGGGAGGGCATAGGAGCAATCTTTAAGAGCAGAGAAGGCATGTGGAGCAGTTTACATAAGGAAGGGGGCATGGGGTATGGAGAGATGTCTGCTTATTGTGAAATCACCCTTCCTGTCACAGGGACACGTTGGAGACTGGAGGGTAGGGTAACCCCATAGACACCAGGTATAACTCTCTGCCCTACACCACCAGGTATACTGACTTAAAACTTTTCTCTGGCCTAAGTCACCAGGTAAACTGACATTAACCCCTTCACTCGTCGTAGAGCACCAGAGACCATTAACCCTATTACTACACAAGAGCACCAGGGTTTCAGACATCAATTCTGTCTCTGCTAGAAATGTTACCATAAACCTATTAACTACTCTATTATGGTCAATTGTTTGGTGCTATGCAGCATTATTCTTTATATGCTGTTTTGGATCACCCAGTTTAGATGGAACAGTGTCCAGTTAGGAGATATGCAAAAGTAAATAGATGCATATATAATTTCAGTATTCTAAGTCCAGCTATTTTTATTTGAATGCATTTTATGAACAAATACTGACAATATTTGCTTGGCTCAGAGTATCACATGTGTAAATGTTTATGTTAATCTGCAAACATACTTTTCTGTTATCCTATTAGATGCAATAAATAGGTGTACATGACAAATTTTGGCAAAAGGAAGTAAACAGCAGCTATGGAAGGATTTGTTTGGCTGGTAACGTTTTAAATTAAAGGGTCAACGTGACATAAACAAAAGGAGTCATATTAACATCATTGATTCCATATTGTTCACATTCCAATTCTTCCTGGGTATCTACTTCCTGGTCCCTCTTGACACAAAGGAAGTGACTGTTCGGCCAATCACAGTCGTGGTTGTCCTTCTGGTCATTTTTCTGTGTGTCAAGAGAGACCAGGAAGCAAAACTAGTAGGGTTCCCAAGAGATACTGGAATGGAAGTAGTGGGGGGTTGGTGAGGTATTACTTCTGTTTTTTATGCCATTCTGACCACTGTTATAAAAATGTTACTGGCCAAATAACCTCTTGCACATGGATTAACAGTCAAAAAGAAACAGATAGTCACGGGATACCAAATGGAGTGCAGGATGAGTGACATGAAACATTGATAGGTGACACTCCCTATTTGATTGTATGGGGTGCAGTCATTTATGCCTGTATACTAAAAAATTCCCAGAACTCCATTGGCCTCAGTATTGTGCCTCCACACATCACCATATTATGGCGATCACTTTCTTCTCCAGAAAAAAAACTCAGCATGGCTCTGTATGAAATGAAAGGTATATGGAAGGTATATGAAATTACTTTAGATGTTGTGTTAAAGGGGTTTTCTGGGAACAGCACTCTAGCTGTTACCTGCAGCTCTGTTCAAAGGATAGTAGCTGTTTCAGGTTGCTTGGTTCCCATTCAAGTGAATATTGCAGAAATCAGGCATATAATCACTACGTTTTAAATGGATCTGTGATTCCGACTCTGTTCAAACTGGTAGCTCCTGTGGCTGCAGGGAACAGCTTATCAGTGGGGGTGCTGGAGTGGGACACTCACCAATCTGATATTAATGAGGTCATTAATTTCTGGACCCTGGAAAACCCCTCTAAGGCTCCATACTTCATACAGAACAATAATGTGGTCATTTGCAGTTTCTCCTTGATTCTGCTTTTTCTTTCTTATCTGAGTAATTTCCTCTCAGGTAAATTAGATATCAGCAATAACATAGTATCATTGTGGTTTCTCCGAGTCTGACATGTCATAGGATTTTATTGTAACAGAATTTCCTTCATACTGACTAATGTGCAAGGTGTTTACCTAGGTGTGAATTACTTCAGAAAGTGCCAAACTCATCTGTATGTTATATCTGTTTTTCCATGTTGCATTTGTGCTAGTGATACCTTTACTTTCGAACTTGTCAGCATTTTATAATTACGTAACATATTTTAAGATGTCTTTGGATTTTTGCATGTAATTGTTAGGGGAATAATTTAACAGTCGCTGTCATTCTCAACTACTTTTCAGAAAAAATAAATTGGGTAAATTGTGGCTTATTCCCACAAATGTTTTTTCTGTTCCATTTGCTGTCCATTTTAAAAATAGGCAGCATGTGGATCCATATAAGTCAATGGGACTATTCGCGCATCCATTTTTAATGGATCACAAACACTATTCTAGTTTTTGTGGATTAGAATATGCAAGCCATTGATGTGCTACCTATTTATCATCACTTCATTTTTGCTGATGGTAAAACTGGACAAGGCTAGTTAATTAAGGGCTTGTATAATACAGTATATATTTCAAACAATGTAGACTGATATATTCCCCAAGCACTCTTGCTTGCATGATCTCCAATATAAGTAGATGTAACAGATAAAAAAATTAAAATATACACCAGTTCAGACACGGAAATGTTACAGGAATATATAACTTTTAAGTAAAAGTAGCATATAACCAATAACTGGGTTGACAATAACAATTCTAAATGGCTGGCCATAGATGTGATAATTACAATAAATGATCTAACCAGTAAAGTTAACCTTTAACAATCGTTGTGGTGTTTATGGGGACTAAAATGTTCAGGTTTTGATAAGGGTGTGTTTAGATGCAGTTCTGATACAGTTTTGAAGTGTAGTTCAGGTGTGGATTATGCAGGAAATGAAAATATATATGAAAGATTCAACTTTTTTTTTAATCCACTCCAATGGTTTAGCTTCAAAACCTGATCAAAACTTGAACCTGCAGAAGCTGGCAACCTCATACTGATTTCAAAACACCTGAATGAATAAAATACATTTCTATAGTTCTATATTTTAATATGTTTCTAGATACTAGACCATGTAAAGTTGACCTATTGTCATAAAAAGTTTGGTCACCGTCAGCAGGGGCGGACTGGCCATAGACCTACAGGGAAATTGCCTGGTGGGCCAATGTGCAGGGGGCCTCCTGTGCCCTTCTTCTAACTGCTGGCTGGGTACATAATGATCTGATGCTCTCACCATTAATTAATGCAGGGAGCATCAGGTACTTATGCATCTGGTCAATGGCTGCAATTGCCCTCCTGAACTGAACTGTATCACAGTCATCAGCACGATGTGGAAGTGGCAGCATTTTGTACTGCACTGTGGTATTTGATTCTGCTGAAGCAGTATTTTTTACTGTACTGAGATATTTGGTTTTGCTGGGGAGGTATTTTGTGCTGCACTATGGTATTGCAGGTCCTGTCGATTTCTGTTGGCCCTGCCTACTTCTGTTGCCTGTCTTCAGTCAATTTGGACATGCCTACAACATGAGGCTACATTTAGGTTTTTTCCAGGGCCACTTTAGGTTCCCACACCACCTGTGACCGTCAGAAACCATCAAATTCAGTAAATGCTACTAGTCTTCCTTAACCATTCTGGTAGGTAGGAAGCTAAGGCTACCCTTAGGCTCTTTACCATAGCCTGCTGAAAGACTGGATAGACTTGGCTGTGAAGTAAGGTAGTAGAAAACTGTTGTGAGCTTGCTAGTAGCAGACCTACCAGAAGGAGTTCAAAGAGTAGTACTCAAGCAAGGACAAACCAGTAGACAGATTCAGCGGAGGAGGGGTAAATCCAGAAAATAAACCACAGTTAGGATACCAGGAGGATCAGCAGAAGCCAGTAGGTTAATCCGTAAAACAAGCCACATTCTGATTTCCTGACTCCTATTCACCATTACAGTATAATCTACTGCATCACTGCCACATTTTAAAGGAGTTGTGTCAGTTAGATAACCCCTGTCCATATGCCCAGTTAGGGTGCAATTGAGCCAAACTGATAAATCCATGTGAGTTGCAACATGAACGAACTTTCTTCACAGTTATAGCCTCATTCACATTTCCATGTCCGTTTGATGTGAATTAATCCATCTGTATTTTATTCGCTAAAATGTCAGTGAAGTATAAATGTTTGGTCCGTGTGTCCATTTTTGCCCTTGATGTGTCATCCGTATTCCATGGACACTGTTCAGCTAAAAATTATTTTCCAGAGCATCTCACTAGTGGTTAGTGAGAAACGGACCAAATATGGATGCCACATGTATTAGTGATGAGCGGGAGGGGTCATATTCGAATTTGTGATATTTCACGAATATTTAGTAGAATATTCGTCGTATATTTGTAAATTCGTATATTCGTTATATTCTACATTCTTTTTTTTTTACACGAAAATTGGCAAGGTAATAATCGCGTAATATGCGAATATGCGAATATTACGCGATCAATACAGGCATGGGTCAATAACGAATATATAGCACTATAGAATATAGAATGCTTAAGTTGCTTGTGGGCCAATAACTCATTGGCCCACAAGCAAGAAGCAGGGATAAATCATGTGTTCAGATGGAAAAAATGACGAATATTCGATATAACAAATATATAGCACTATATTCTAAATATTTACGAATTCTCGAAGTGGCGATATTCACGAATAATATTCGCTATTCGAAGATTCGCGCTCAACACTAATCTGTATTGTGTCAGTGATTTTTCATGGACATGTTTGGTCCACATCACGACCGAAGTAGTGCATGTCTCAGTGATTTTTTCACTAACCCGTGGTCAGTAAAAAACTTCTAATATGTAAAGAGACACATTACAATCAATGGGTACATGTCCTGTCCACAGAAAATGTAGATAACACATATGTGAAAAACGCAAACGTGAATGAGGCCTTACTCTGTCTCTGGAGATCTTAACCACTGAGAGAGTTCTACCCTCCTTACATAGTCAGGATAGTGTTGTTGTTTTCCCGAGGACCTCTGTGGGTCATACAGCAGTTGCCAAACACTGCCTCACAATTATTTAATATAGTTACATCATACAACGTGAAGGTAAAAAAAAAACTTTTGTGTGAACTTGTTTGTGGCTCTCCACTGACTCTGGAGTTGACTCCTCTTTTGATATTGTCAAGGCTCTTTGCATATTGTGTCTGCTTGAGGTTTCTGTAGGGAGGATTTTCAGATGGAAACCATGGGCACATACGTTTAACAGATGCCACTGAGTGGCATCCGCCCTCACATGCAGGGGTACACCTAGCCTTTGTGCTGCCTAAGGCGAAAACTGAAACAGCGCTCCCCCTCCCAATTTCTTAAGCTAACCCCTTCCCTCCAGTTCTACTGTTAAAGATATACTTGGAAAACACAGGGTCATACTGCACCACATACTTCTTACATCCAGTGATGTGTCCTCTAATGTAGACATTGTCTTTCTTTATCTTCTCCATTCAACCCAGACCACCATGGTGATTCCCTTTCAATAATTATTGGCACACAGTGCCCTAAAAAATAACTCTGCCCAACAAATAGTGTCCCTGTAACTTATAGTGCTGTAAACATAGTGTCCTCCAAAAATAATTGTGCTAAGCTGATACTGTGCCATGGTGCCTCCTAATGTAACCATTCTCTCAAAAGTTCCACCAGTAGTAATAATTCTCTGCCAGGGTGCACTATGGGGTAACAGTATACCCAATAGTAATAATGTCCCTCATTTTGCCCCCAGAAGTAATAATGTCCCCATAGTGCCCCCAGTAGTAATAACCCCACCCCCCTATAATGTGTGCCATAATGATGACATCGGCCTCTATTAGGCTACAGGAACTAGGACTAAAGCCTATTAGAGGAAACAGTGGGCCAGAGAGACATCACTCCCATGCCCCATCGCAGTATTCAACTGTATTGCTGTCCTGAGTGCAGAGATGTAGTTGAATATGTAGAGATGAGCATTTCTTCAATGGAAGGGGTCATTGCCCATGGCCCTTCTGCTGCCCCTCTCTTGCCCCTACCTGGTGCTGCCTAACCTGGCCTCATTGGTGGCGCACCCCTGCCGACAGGAAGCTTTGCTAAAAAAAAAAAAACATATATTGTATGTTATATACTATTTTTACTGGCTCCGTATGGAATAGAGCAGTCTGCAGCATTATGTCCTGCAGTAAAAAAATCTGAAATTCTACCAACAGAGGCCATCTAACATATGTGCTGTTAGCTTTCCTATTTTATATGTTAAATGAAACAATGTTAAATTAAAAAATCCAAACCGATCCTTCAAGCAGCAGTAGCAGCTTACGCTAACTGACCATGAGTTCAGTTAGAGTAAGCTATAGCAACTTGGTCCCCATTGCAGCATGACATGCAAATGCTGTCTATCACATACAGCTGGAGGGGGAGGCTCCAAAAACACTGCACAGACATATAATAGGAGAGACAGAAAAAATCTTTGACAAAACTGGGGTCTTAACCACCTTTACAAGGGTATATAGATGTCATAGAGGCAGGGATCCCCATGGTATGTTTTCTTTGGCCCCACAAAAAGTGTATTTCCAGAATAGAGACATTTTTTCTCTTCAGTATACTTATTAAAACAAACATGCACACACGTCAACTTTCACAATAACATCTGGAGGTTCCCTTTACTTTAAAAGTTGGCTTAGCAAAAGAGGATTTTAGGTTTACTATTTACAAATGCGAATCTGGTGTGTCTGAGGTTAATGGGGGAGAAAATTTGGGTTTCAGGAACCACCAGTGTTTATGGTTTGACATTTAAACAGCTTTTGAGCAATCTTATACTACTACAGTTTTAAATTAAATACTAATTTTATGTAAATGGTTCATGTTTAAAAAAAAAATGAATTAAAAGTTTTGTCTAGTACTTTTATATTGATAGCATTTCCCAAGGACAGCCCATCAATACTTGATTGGCAGGGGTCAGACACCACACACTTCAGCTGTTCTGCAGTAGCACCATCATCGAAAGTTGGCAGTGGAGCTCTATTGTGTAGTAGATGGAGTTAGTTACTGCAGTATGGCTATCATTTACTTTTTTAAAGGTGTAAACTGACACCAAAATAAATGATTAAATGGCTTCCCTATTTTGTTTTGGTTGTTTTCATATATACTGTAGTATGTATAGTTTTGCTTGAACAGGGCAACTATGACAACATTTTCGATTGTTGTGAGCATTTTTTATTTTTTTTTATTTGTATTTTGTTTTGTTTTATTTTTCATTACTTTTTAAAATATATTTTTGACACATAATATACCCGCCAAAAAGTCATAAAAAGACTTCTTGGTGACATTTTTATATTGGAATTTTGTTTTATAACTTTCCACAGCAGCCCTAATCACAGGTAAAAGAGCCCACTGTGTGGACATTACACAAAGGCAGAGTTAATTTGGGTCGTATAAATCCCTGCAGCTCTGCTCTTCCCAAGAACACCTGGTGATCTCGTGATCCATATCCAATAGAGGAAACAGCATAGCCACGTCCTCTATTTACTGCATAACACCCATTGAGCAGTATGCACACAGAAAAGGAAAAAAACAGGATGCAGTAATAAACCACTTCTGTCTTCTCCTTGGGGTTGGGGACCCGACTTGCTAGATTGCACGTAAGATTAAAACCACGTGAATTTAATATATTTGTAAGGGCTTATGCACACGACATACGGTCCGTGAGCGGGCCATAAGTCCTGGAGCGGCATACATCGTGCGCACGGGATCGCACAGCATCATAGGTTACATGATAATATGAGTGCGGGACAATAGCCCTGCAGGCGGCCCGATGCGCACAGCACCATAGTAACCTATTATGCTGTGTGCTCCCGTGCGCACAATGTATGCCGCTCCGGGACATATGGCCCGCTCACGGACTGTATGTCTCGGAGGGCATACGGTCGTGTGCATGAGCCCTAAGTGACATAGGACAAGGTTTGGTAGCTAAGGTTTGCCTGTTTGCGAATGGCATTCAGTTGACATTACTGGACGGATAAAGTACCATGGAAAATAATTTTTGATTTACTTGATGGATAGTCAAAACAATGAAAATTGCAGTTCAATGTTTCCAAATGTAAAATTCTGCACTTGGGGAGATGGAGTCCTCTGTCTGTGCATCATATTGGCAGTTCTGTGTTTGCCAGGACTTCAGAGTTACTGTTTACTACACAAATGTAAATCCAGCAGAAACTAAACCATTACTTCCTTCTTAATTTTCCTTCTCATCGTAAGGCAGTGGCTATTTAAGTACTTCCTTTTACAATGTGAAAAAAAATTATGTAATAAATGCCACCGATACGCAGCATGAAAATAGTTCTTGCCTGGGAATCCCACAGGAAGTCTATTTATATCTGGGATTTGAAAATGTTTATGTTTCAGTCACTAAACAATGTTCTGAAAGGTACACAAGGAAATCCTAAAATTATCCTGCCTGAAATCTGCTCTCTTTTAATAATTTCTTAGGCTGAGTTCACATACATCCGTCGTGTCTCATGATTTTTTTCTTTTTGGGGCAGCTGTTTGACATCCATCATCAAGATTGATGCACTAGATGCCTACTATATGAGTGATCCCACAGAAAACTATACGATCAGTTCTGGCTTCTGTTTCCCGCTGGTGTTTTCTGTACTGCACTAGAGGGAACTGATCTGGATCGCCAGAACTATATGAAGGGGGCCATATAAGCATCTAATTTCACTATTCTACCAATCCTGTTGACTGTGGGATCTGGGCATCAAACTAAATTGCTGAATCTAGTTTGTGTACACTAAACATATGGGGATGGGATGGAAGCAGGAAGTGTCATGACCACTTCCTGAACTCTATGCAAAATGCGCAGTGCTGTGTACATAGCGATCAGGAAGACAAGGACGGTAATAAACTGTCTCTGTCTTCTCTACGGGGAAAGTGGCTATCACTAACAACTGACTTTCCCTAATGCAGATACATGATCTCACAATCAGGAATGTCCTTGCAAAGTAACATACGGACCATCTGGATGTTTCATAAGTAGATAAGTCTGTGGTTTGAATAATTTTGCACTTTAATTTTGGTTCTGACTAGAGGTGAGCAAAGTATAAAAAAATTCTGATGATTCGCCGAAGTCCTTCAAGAAATTTGATTTGTTCTTAAAATCATTTGTCACGAATCGCTTTAATGGGAATCTGTCACCTATTTTGACCATATAAAACCGTTAACATAGCAATGTGCAATAAAGTACCTTTATTCCTGCTGAGTGCCTGCACCTGTGCGATACTCCTGCTCCAGAGGGCAACAGCGCTCTGATGACGTCACTGGGCTCGGCGCATGCCCAGTGACACTATTGAGGGGGGCGGCACCGTTCGGCAAGTATTTGGGAGGACATTTATTTCTTAGGAGGCGTGCTGGGCTTGGAAGAAAGGCTGGCTGGGCACTGCAGGGGGGCGTTACTGGGCACTAGAGCACTAGAGCAGAGTAATAACGCCCCTCTGGGCACCTTGAGACTTCATTTGCATATCAGAAAAATATTTTTAATAAGAATGGAAATACACTTTTTGAATAAAAGAAAGAAGACACATGCAGGAATGATGGTACTTTATTGCACATTGCTATGTTAACGTTTTTTTATGGTCAAAATAGGTGACAGATTCCCTTTAATCACTGTCTCCGGATCTTTAGGGGCTTTACAAAAATATTACTGAATTAAAGAAAATCCCCTATTAAAATGTAACTTTTAATGATACCAATTAAAACGCCACACTGTTATAAATAATATATATAGTCATAAAAACATATTAACATAGTAAGTCTATGTATAACAGAAAAGATCAAGAATGAATGGCGCAACAGGTAAACAATATGCACAGGATGATTACACTGTCCCTGAAGTCTCCCTAAGCTCTCCTTATGCTTTCCCAACAGTGTCTAAAAACTCTCCCTACAAGGTCCCTACACTGTCCCTGCATAGTCCCTAGCACTTGACATATCTCTCCCTATGCTCAGTTTATAGTGAAATGGCAACAACCACTCGGGATGATGCTTTTATAGGACTGTAACATCACAGAGGATAGCTATCTGCTGATTGGGAAAAAAGACAATGCAAAAGCACCCTGCAAACCAGATAAAGTACAATAATGCCATAGTCAAATGCATTTTCTTACAAAACCATTTGAGCCCTTCTGCCGAACATCAAGGCGATCTCTGTAAGACGGGTCCTAACACTAAATACTACCTGTTATGCGCCATAATGGCCGCCATAAAGTTCAGGAAGTGTTGGATCCACATGCATGCTGGGTCCACTCTGCCTTTTACAATTTTTGGTGCCATAATGGCCTCCATTACTTACAAGGGATGCAGGTAGCAACATTGCATGCTGAGCCCACTTCATACCTTTCCTTGTGCTAGACGGCTTCCAATGATGTAGTGAGAGCAGGCCACAGCTTTATACTAAAACTAATTAAAATCAGCCTATGGGGCAGACAGGCTAATCAGGAGTGCACTACTCGCTGGAGTGCCACATCTCCAGCATTGTAAATCTGCAAAGAAAAGGGGGTTAGTCACCACATCCCAATGCGCAGGTACACGCTGCCATGGCTAAAAACATAGAGAAAAAAGACAATGCAACAGCACTCTGCAAACCAAATAAAGTACAATAATGCCATAATCACAAAAAATATTATAGTGCTAATTCCACGCTTATTTATAAAGTGAGATGCTTGGCAAATGCATTTTGTACAAAACCATTTGAGCCAGTCTGCCGAACGTCAAGGTGATCTCTGTAAGACGGGTCCTAACACTAAATACTACCTGTTATGCGCCATAATGTGGCCTGCTCTCACATTCATTCAAAGCTGTCTGACACAAGGAAAGGTATGAAGTGGTCTCGGCATGCATGTTAGTACCTGCATCCCTTGTAAGTAATGGAGGCTATTATGGCACCAAAAATGGTAAAAGGCAGAGTGGACCCAGCATGCATGTGGAACCAACACTTCCTGAACTTTATGGCGGCCATTATGGCGCATAACAGGTAGTATTTAGTGTTAGGTTCCCGTCTTACAGAGATCGCCTTGACGTTCGGCAGACGGGCTCAAATGGTTTTGTACAAAATGCATTTGCCAAGCATCTCACTTTATACATAAGCGTAGCATTAGCGCTATAATATTTTTTGTGACTATGGCATTATTGTACTTTATCTGGTTTGCAGAGTGCTGTTGCATTGTCTTTTTTCTCTATGTTTTTAGCCATTGCAGCTTGCACCTGCGCAGTGGGATGTGCTGACTAACCCCCTTTTCTTTGCATATGTGCTGATTGGCTGGCTGCACAGCATTATGGGTCTTATCGCATTCCTGGGTTTCTTACTTTCCCTTTGTAACACGTATAGCTACCAATTTAGGAAACAACTTTTTGTTACCATGAGGTGCAAGGAAATTCTGATTTGTTCCAAATAGAATTTTTCCTGAAATTCTGATTGAAGTCAATTCGTTTCACTTAGATTCGCTCAACACTAGTTCTGACGTGTGGGATCTGAATTTGTGGTTTGGAAACTAAATTCGTTGTGGGCTAAGGGTCTAAATTATTTGCTAATCTATGACCTTCATTGTGACAGTCAACTGTAGTTCGTAGAGATAACTTCACTATGGGTGACAGTACTAGTGTAGTTGCATTTCTAGCAGTTTTTAGGTTTCCTGATTTGAAAACAACTATTCTACTGCAACTTTTGTACAGGATTTTCCCTATTTTAATGTAAAAAGTGAAAAACACAACAAATCCACAGCAAAATCTGTATGCCATTCATTTGGATGCCCTAATTAGACCAAATGCCAGGAGAACCCATTTAAGTTGTATCTAGTTAGATAAATAGCTATTAGATGTATTTGGGATACAGTAGGATAGATAACTAGTAGATGTATTGGGGTCTGATTGCTGAGACCTCCACAGATCAAGAGAACAGGGACCCCGTAATATGTAAAACATGTTAGCTTTTGCATATTTTTATATATTAATTTAGGGTGTTTTATTTCGAATACACTTATTTACAGTTATTGTAGTTGTAGTTAATTACAGTCATTTAATTCCACTTTGTGAATATTAAATCTTTGAGCTTTCTAAGGATTTATTAATTTCCGAAAGGTCTTTGCTTCTAAGGTGGACATGCCTGCTTTGTCATTTAGAGGAAACTAAATGTTCACAGCTGAAAACCCCAGAAACCAATCTACTAATAGAAAAAAAGAAACAAGAAGCACCACAACGCCTATCTAACACCATCTCAGCTTTTTAGAAGCCTGTGAAATATGACTAATTGTTGTGACGTGTTACAAGAAGTTTTGTGGGGTATATATACCTGCTATGTTGTACATGAAAGACATTCTCTTCTTTACAAGAAGGTCCACCTAGACTTAGAAATACACTAATTTCACCTGCTTCATCCTGAGAAATGATGACATATTTCAAGATATTTCTCCTTCATTGTGCAGTCCTTTGTTATATTGGACAAATCAATGGATATAATATTAACCTTAAGATAGCACGCGATGATATTGAAAAACTGAGAAAATATTTGGTAAGTACTGCTAGAGTAGGAATTCATAGAAACCATTGAAACTTTCATGAACTATGAATGCTAATCACTGCTTTCTCGCTCATCTGGGCATACTAATATTTGTGGATTGAGTGGCTGTATTCATCATTATATGGTATTGTATTTGGTTGTTCAGTTTTCTGTATCATGTTTTGCTTTGTACCTACGGTATTTTATTATTATATAGTTATTTGGGGGTATTTATGTCATTGATGTTCAGAGGCATTTTTGCTTCATGATGTTAACAATACTGTTTGATCTATAAGTATTATACATAAACTGGAAAGTTTGATGGAAATTATTAACTTGTAAATGTGGTCAAACTTTCAAAAGCTGCTGCATTGTGCAGGAAGTGGCGATTTTTAACAGCACGTCAACAATAGCAGAGCATTCACTTAAATTTATAACCATGCAAACAGTTTTTGCTTACCCTCTTTCTTTAAAATTAAAATAGAGTGGCGAAATGTCCAGAAATTGATTGTGTCCCAGTTGGAAATGCATTCAGCATTGCAGTCACTATAATAAGTTTGCTGTTAGCAATGACCAGATGTCTACAGTATGTGACCATGGGAAATATTGTCTAGTTTTCTAGCATAATTGCACTGAAAGGAATGTCACACTGAACACTACGGGGGATATTTATTAAGACCAACGTATTACGCACTGGTCTTAATCTTTCCCCCGCTGGCATCAGATGCGCCACAATTATTACGAGGTGTTTTTCTCTTAATAGTTGTAGTGCATCTGTGTAGGTCAAAACTATGCGAGCAAAGAAGCTGCTGTAGATTTCAGATATAATCTACAATGTGCTATACTGGCTATGACCAGGCCTCCACTGCTCAGTCCCTGTCCCACTCTGTCCACTTTTGTAGAAAAGTGAAGAGCAGGGAGCAAAACCCATAAAAATTCTCAAATTTTGGAGCATGCCCCAAACGTTGTGACTTTTTGCTTCTAGTTTTCTGGAGTACAGGGGATGATAAATGTCCGATTCTCCCACCATTTTTTCTGACAAGCATCAGAATAAGAGGGCATAGCCTCCACGTTGCCTTCTGTGCATAGCCTCCACGTTGCCTTTACCAAAAAAAGCTGCCACAGCTCTGCACACAGGAAAGTGACAGTAAGCCAAGCCTGGTGCATGTTAGTTTTTGTAGAGGAACTATAAATCATTTTGAATGATATACCGGTAGCTACTCTATCTGTGTTCATCAGATCCAACAGGACGATGGACGCTTTTGTACTTTTTTTTTTATGGTTGCATTACTTGCTACATTACTTGCTATAATTTCATAAATGTTTTAATATATTTTCTACTATTTTCATAATTTAACAATGCTTATGTTTTTAGCAACAGAATTTAAAAGACACAAATGACACTGAAGACACTGACATTTTTTCAAAGCTGCTGGATGACTGGAAGGAGGTAGGTACATAAGAGGATTTAAAAACCTACCAAAATTGTATTATATCTACTGTGTTTAAAATGTATTCTGTTTACTATGTATTGCACTTTGATATTGAAAGCATTGCATGAATTGAAAGCTACAAGGTTGTATATTGTGCTTCGATACTAGGGTTCAATTCTGGTCATATTCTCTAAAGGTTAAATTGTGATTAAAAAATTCTTGACTATAGTAAAAATAAATGTGATGTACAAATGCAAGGCTATGAAGTCACCAACAAACTGACAAATGTGCAAGAATTAGGTCACAAATTGGAGAAAAATAGCTTGTATAGATGCCAAGAGCCAGATTTGCTTTGCATTTTTGACACTTCTTGCGCCTTAATGGACAATTGTCAGGAAAGTGGAATATTAAAATGCTATTAATCTGCAAAATACTATTCTAAAGTGAGCAATATAAGAGGTGGCATAACGTATACACCAAATCTATCATACAGTGTGTTAGCTTTGCCACATCTTCTGCCTGTAGTCTTTTGGTTTATGGTGTCTTCATTTTAGACAATATTAACAAATCTGTCCTAGTGTGATCAAAAACCAATCCTATGGTCCAATGGATACTTCCCTCAAAGAGAAAAACTATTGAAACAGAGCCATGTGACAGGCAGCAGTGACACGGGTAAATGTAAATGCCACTACCAGTGGGCTACAGTATAATGTGTCGTGTGGCAGCAAGTCACATGTTGCAAGCGACATACTTTAAAGTTAATGGAGCAAAAGTCACATGCGATTTGCAACCTATGACACAAAATCCATCAGGTCGCGTTGCAGTCATGGCATGTCATGTGTTGCAATGCAACACCACTGACAATCATTTGATCCTGTGCCATCCAACTTTCACGTCGATATGTAACCCCATTCCTTAGTGACGGTTGATCATCTTCTTCATTTACACAAACCAATGACCACACTTAGAAAGACTTGATCGTAATTGGCCAGTATTAAGCTGTTTTAAAGGGGTTGTCCAAGATAAGTCCTGCAATATCCTAATCTAAAAAAAAATCTTATACTTACGCCTTTCTCCAGTGGCGCTGGTCTGATTCTACTGCCCATGCTTCTTTACAAACGTATGTCATGACTGCAGGAAATCGTTCTCAGTGGTAGACCAGAAGGTTTTCTGCAGCCATGATTGCAATGTTCACCTGTCATATACCAGCCTGCCCCCTCTGCAATAGTAGAAGGTCTGGACCACAGAGGAGAATGCCGGAGAAAGGGGTGAGTATATGGTCATTATGTATTTTTGGCTATTAGGCTTGTCTAAGATTTTTAATTATCTCAGACAATCCCTTTGTGTTGGGTGTATATGGTGGAGAAAACTTTTGTAAGCTTTACATACTATAGCTAAGAGAATATGTTTTTTAGTGGACATTGGACACTGGTTAAATTCTGGTTACGGTATATTCTCTTGAAGCTAAGGCTACTTTCACACTCGCGTTTGGTGCGGATCTGGTCTGTATCTGCACAGACGGATCTGCACCAATAATGCAAACGCTTGTATCTGTTCATAACGGATCCGTTTGCATTGTTCAATCAAAAAAAATCCGTCTTGACTTTGAAAGTCAATGGGGGACGGATCTGTTTTCAATTGCACCATATTGTGTCAGTGAAAAACGGATCCATCCCCTTTGACTTACATTGTAAGTCAAGACGGATCTGTTTGGCTCCGCATAGTCAGATGGTCACCAAAACGCTGCAAGCTGCGTTTTAGTGACCATCTAAGAAACACAACGAAGACCAAACGCAGCCAAATTGATGCATTCTGAACGGGTCCTTATCCATTCAGAATGCATTAGGGCTTAAATGATTGTTTTGGGCCGCTTGAGAGCCCTGAAATCGATTTTACAAGCGGACCCAGAAACGCCAGCGTGAAAGTAGCCTAAATTCTGATTAGAAAATTCTTGACTGTAGTAAAGCAAATTTGATGTACAAACGCCAGGTGATAAAATCACTAACAAACTGGCAAATGGACTACAATTTTGTCACAAATATCTTTGCATAGATGCAGTGTGTTAGATTTGTTTTGTGTTTTAGACACTTTTTGCGCCTTACTGGACAATTGTCAAAAAAGTGGAATCCTAAAATGTTTATTCTTACATTTATCTAAAACTAGGAATGACAAACTCACACTTTTATAGAAGTGAATCAGGCTAGGGTGTAACCCCATTTGCAGGGGAGGGGTACTCTATATTGTAATCCTCCCATCTCATGCTAAATAAAAATCGCTTTTATGGTTATACCTTTCTGTATCATATTGATACTCTCCGCTTAGTTGAACACCATGCTGTGATGCCTGCATGAGTGACAGATGGGGCCGCCTATAGGTTCCCCCGCTTACATAGACATTCCCCAGTCATGACACAAGCAGTGAGCGCCAAGCAGCGGGCCGGTGACGATGATTACACCCCCCACCGCTCCTATTGGCTGTTCCCCGAGACCGTCATAGTGCCAGTATGCTGCCAAACTGCACGCCACTCTGTGCAGTATCTTAGTGTTGTACACTTACTAAACAATCCTGCACCTGCTCCTGATGAAATGCGGGCTCCCCATCGCATGGAAACGCGTTGAGCAGGAGAAATAAGACTAAGGGCTTGCTGGTAGGGGTGGGAAATCCTGTATAGGCACTGCAATTACCATGCTTATATAGGGAAACAAGATAATATCCCAGACAATACCTGCAGCTAGATAGATTAGGCAGTTTCTGGCAACATAGTAATTGCTCCATACACTAGTGGGCAACTGCATGATTGCTGATTAATGCACTCAGGGACAACATAGCAATTGCTGTATACATCAGTGGGCAATTTCCTCTGTATTGCAGCAACACTGTCACTTTATTAATGCTCAACAAAGTGTGAGATAGCATCAGAGGGTGCTGAGAGGTACGTCTCTCTGTCTCAACATATCTATTTTTGAGATAGGAGGATCACAATATAGAGTACCCCTCCCACTCAAATGGGGTTACACCCTAGCCTGATTCACTTCTATAAAAGTGTGAGTTTGTGATTCCTAGGTTCAGATAAATTTAACAATAAAAATGTATTATTTTGTTCTTAACGTTCTATTTAGGCAAGGTTTGAGTTTTCAACTTGTAGGAACGTATACATACATATACCTATTTTCTAGATTAGAATTCTAAAATGTGCCAAATTTCTTCACTTGCAAAATAATTTTCTAAAGTAAGGCTTACTTCACACTTGCAGCAAAGCTATCTGACAGGCTGTGTCGGAAGAAAACAACCTGCCAGTGTTCTCCGAATCTCCGGAAATGCTGTATGACCGCCAGACCCCAATGACTATAAATGGATCTGGCTGCTCCCTGACCAGACAAAAAATGTTGGGTGCGATGCTTTTTATCTGCTGAATCCCATCATTTATGACGGGAAGCGCCCGGATCCCCGCCGGATTCCATTATAGTTAATGGGGTCCAGCGGGAAAGCAGAACTATCCGGCTATGCTGGATCTAGAGAACTTCAGCAAGCTCTGCTGGAACAGCTTATCCGCTAGCTTTGCCACAAATGTGAAGTCAGCCTAAGCTAGAGATGACATAAGTTATACACCAAATCTTTCACTGCTTTCCCTACACAGAATTGACTGTTGATTTTACTATATTTACTTCCCGGTTTATTATATGCACCCATTTTTTTGTTAAATTAAATAATCAACAATGAATTATGTTATTTCAACCTTTCAGGAAGGCGAAAAGAAACTGTTATTGAGCCAGATTGTTCCTATGTACCTGAAGATGCTTGACTCCATGAAAGCGTCAGAAGTAAATGACAGTATTACTAATTTGACACAAATGCTTTACACATCAAATAAAGATTATTTGGAGAAAACTGACCAAAAAATGAAAAGACTGAATGAACTGAAAAAATTGCAGGTATGATAAAATGAGTGAATATGGGAAACTATAAATGTTAAATGCTTCCTAGGTATAGATTCAATTAAACCTACAGTGGTTTAGTAAGTCGCATTTGGAAGTTAGATATGTTGAGAAATAAAGTGAACTACTAGAACTACAGTTATATGTGAAACATGACAATTGTATGGCTTGCTCCTGATCAGTTTGACATTCTGCTACCATGTACTCACACATTCTATGGTTCAAATCACTATATCAAAAAGTGCAGTGGTATGTTTCCAAAAAATGCTGTGTGTGAAATCACCCTTTAGAGGCCCCATGATACCCTGAATTCTTTCTCTGCAAAATAAAACATAGACCAGTTATTTAACTTCAAAGACAACAACCAGTATGCTTGAAGTCCTGGGCCATAGCGGCCAAATCACAAGTACATATTTGTTTTACTTCAGAAATATATCCAGAAGTACAGTATAATGCATTATATAACCAGTCAAAATATGTGTGCAAATTGAGCAATGTTAGTTTTACAGTACCTACTGAGAACCTTTAGAAGAAAGTGACCAAGCACTGAATGCAAAATGTCCCAGTACACAATTACAATACTGTCCTCCCATTTTGTTAGGACTGCAAGTGACATATAATCAAACATAAAGACAAAAATGGTACAAACATACTACATGCAAGCTATAAGATCTTTCCTTTCTGACCTGGTTGCTGGGTTAGAGAGACCTACAAATTTAAAAGGAGAAAATAAATTGTACATTGTAGGCAAAATTTACTGTCTACATTGTGTAAATATATATATATATATATTTTTTTTTTTTAAGCTGAAATTTCATGAATGGCAAAAAAAAATTACCTTATGCAGAAAACTTCAACATAAATATGCTATACTCAATATAGTAGAAAGTACTAATGACATGTTTTTTTTCCCTAAAAATAGATGTCAGACATAAAAATTCAACGTGCAGCCATCAAAGAATTATTGCGTGTTCTCCGAGATGTTTCTACTCTTCAAGGTGAACAAAAACCAGGCTCAAATAAATGCAAAAGAGAAAACATACGAAGAAGAAGAGGATGTTAGTCGACGAGTTTCTAATAAACAGTACTACCATAAAGATTGCTAGCTACGATAAATGAACAAACAAATATATTTATAATATTTATCTACTTTTAATTATATTTTGTATTCAGAAAAAAAATTATTTATTTATTTTTATTTATTTGGTGCTAACTGACAATAAACTGTTCTATTATTTATAAATTAAGTATCCTGTCTCATGAATGAGGACTCATGCTCGCAAACGTATTTTTGGTCCCCATCCGATCAGCATTTTTGCGGGTCGGATACGGATCCATTCACTTAAATTGGGCTGCAAAATGGGGCTGCTGTCCACATCCGCACATCCATTCCAAGCATGAAAGTAGATATCGGGCGGCACTGCTATTGTGGGTGCACGATCCGCGGGTGTCCCCCAGATACTTGATACGAAGAAAGGATCGGCACTCCTTACGATATAATTACCAATATTTTATTCGCCAATCTTGAATAGAAGTGACGAGCGTTTTGGCACGTACAAGTGCCTTTGTCAAACTCATGCAAACGGCAGTTTGAAATGAACATCAACATATGCTTAAATAGCCCGCCCCTCATCACATGATAGAAATCTTCAGGTCATCTGATTCTGACGTCATGTTGGCAAGGCAACCGAAGGTATGTTTACTAACATCCAAGAAAGAAATAAATGCAATCCTTCTGTATCATCGAGGATCGCTAAATGTCAGTTACACTGTGGAAACACATAAAAAGTATAGAAACAAAGATGATTACCTACAAGAATGTAGATGAGTGATTACTCGCAAGGATAATTCATATGTACTCTCATAGAAAACTGCTCACCGCATACTCACGATTCAACCCCTTGGGTGTCATCGTTTGTAGGCGGTGAATCCAATAGGCTTCACGCTTCAACAATAACTCCACCCTATTACCTCCCCTTCGAGGGGGTAGTACCTCCTCGATAATTTGAAACCTAAGCTGGGACACATTATGTTTTTGTTGCGAAAAATGCAAAGGAATCGGCAATAGTAAATTTTCATTGCGGATGGTCGATTTGTGTTTGGCAAATCGATCTTTCATTCGCATTGTAGTTTCCCCTACGTAGCAGAGTCCACACGGACATTTAAATAGGTATATAACAAAGGAACTGTTACATGTAAAATGTCCCTTAACAGGAATTTGTTCCCCACTATGTGGATGTGAGATGTAAGGGCCTTTTATTATACTCGAGCAGTGAATGCATGTTAGACAGGAGAAGGTGCCCTTCCTGACAGTAGAAAATGTCATTTGTCGGGAGCCCTTTTTAGCAGTGCCTATATCTGCTCTGATGATTTTGTCCCTTAAATTACTTGCCCGCTTGTAACATAGCATTGGTGGACTTTGGAATTCTGCAATCTGGGGGTAAGACCTAGTAATAATATTCCAATGTTTATTGACCACTGCCCTTATGCGGTTAATCCAAGGATGGTACTGTATAACCAGGGGGAGTTTTTTTTTAGATGTCATATTCCGCTCTATTGGAGATATTTCACATTTATTGCGTTGGTGTGTGAGTAACCATTCAGGATAGCCCCTTTGCCTAAACTTATTGGTCATCTCTCTAAAACGAACAATTCGAGTAGAAGGATCGCTAACAATCTTATTAACCCTCTGGAATTGTGCATAAGGAATGGACCTTTTCGTGGCAGGTGGATGATTACTATCATAACTAAGCAGGCTATTACGATCTGTACTTTTAGTATATAAATCTGTTTGGCAAGCCCCATCTTGACCCTTTATGACCCAAGTATCTAAAAAAGGTATTTTAGAAAAATCTGTATGTGCTGTGAATTTTAATTCGGGCCATATGCTATTAATAAAGACAAAAAATTCTTGGAGGGTCACAATGTCGCACCGCCATATGCAAAACACATTGTCTATGAAACGCTTCCAAAAAATACAATGCTCTTGAAAAAGTGGATGAGGATATATAAAATCCTGTTCAAACTGAGCCATGTAGCAATTTGCATACGGCGGTGCGACATTTGACCCCATCGCGGTCCCACGGCACTGTTGATAATAAATATCTTGAAAAAGAAAATAATTTTGTGTCAAAACTATGGTCAAAAGGGCAAGAAAAAAATCTTTCTGCTGTGATGTGTATTCACTACGGTCCAACATCTTCCGCACTGCGGTTAACCCTTTATTATGAATTATAGAGGTGTATAGGCTACACACATCTAGAGTCACTAGTATATCCTCTGTATCTATCTTGATTTTTCTTAGTTCTTGTAGAAAATGGTGAGTATCCCTTAAATACGAAGGGGCTGTTTGTGTTAAGGGTGTGAGAATTTTTTCAAGGAGAACAGCTGGTGGGGTTAGTATCGAATCAGTTGCTGCGACTATTGGTCATCCTGGTGGACGTTCCATACACTTGTGCACCTTGGGGAGAGTGTAGAATACGGGAGTGATAGGATGTTGTTTAATGAGAAACTCTGCTAACTTCCGATCTATAGTTGTATTCGCTTTATATTGATTAACTAATTTTTTCAAGCTCACGCTTGATATCAAAAATCGGATTCCTTGGTAAGGTTATGTACGTTTCACTGTCGGACAATTGGCCAAGAATTTCTTGCACGTAATAATCCTTATCAAGTATCACCAAGGCTCCCCCTTTGTCTGCAGGTTTAAATATGAGTGTGTCATCATCCAATAGGTGACAAATAGTCTGTCTCTCCAAAGTCGAGAGATTCTGATGTAAATAACATTCTCCCCCCTGTTTTAGCTTTGTTAATAACTTATCAATATTCCTCTTGACCAGCCCTATATATGTTTCTACGGGATATTCACTCTTATAATGGCTTTTCAGCCGTAAACCAAACTGTTTCAAAGTCAATAAACCTTTGATTTCTTCAGAATGTCCAATGTCCGCTAGTGCGGGCTCTTTCTCTTTAGAAAAATGAGCTTTTAGCCGCATAGATCGGAAAAAATGGAGATCCATGTCCAAATTAAAGGTGTCCAGAGGTGCAGTGGGGCTAAATGATAGACCCCTCTGTAATAGCTGTATTTGGGCTACATTCAAAGTCTTAGAGGACAGATTTAATACTAATGAATCGGGCGTACCTGTGAGCGGGTCACTCGTGGCGCGTCTACTTCTCCGATGATGGCGGCCGGCTCTCCTTGTGTTGGCTTTCTTGGCCGGCGTTGTTTCCCTAAAAAAGGTTGTTGGCCAATAGTAGATTCGCTCCCAGATCCTGAGGATGAATGGCCTGCCCTGCGGCCTGGGCGTCTGATGTTCTGGATAGCCACGCCAGACTTGTCTTGCCACCGGTATACACGGTTGGTTGAGTAATCCTCGGAATCCCGAATGTATTTGTTTCTTTTGGTAGCTTGAATTTGTACCCTTAAATCTGTGCATTGTTTATCAACTTTGGTTTTCAATGCTTGTAGATCCTCTATTTTAAGACAATCCTTTAGTTGGGTTTCAATGGAATCAATAGCCTGCTTGCTATCAGTGATAGCTTGAGTGAGATGTTCAATGGTTAATGTGATCAAATCCAGGGAACACTTGTTTAGAATATTAGCAAATCGAGTACAATATTCGAGATTATCACCAAACAGTGTAGGTCTAAGGTTCACACGAAGACCTCGTGGTATACGTTGTGTGCGGTAATATTCCGCAAGTGTTGCCGCGTGTAACTCTAAAGAAATTAGATGCTTGGATTCTCTTTCCAAATCACGGCTTCTAAACTCACTGGATGGAACCTTCAAAAATTCAACAGATGAGTCGACTTGCGCTACTATCCAGCGTGCTTGGTCATCATCATAGCTGAAAGTGTTCATTTGCGATGCTGCAGCTGATTGCATGGTAAGCGTGCATGCTCCGAGAAGACGTAAAACTTGAAAGTAGATATCGGGCGGCACTGCTATTGTGGGTGCACGATCCGCGGGTGTCCCCCAGATACTTGATACGAAGAAAGGACCGGCACTCCTTACGATATAATTACCAATATTTTATTCGCCAATCTTGAATAGAAGTGATGCGCTTTTCGGCACGTACAAGTGCCTTTGTCAAACTCATGCAAAAGGCAAATGGCAATGAAATGAACATCAACATATGTTTAAATAGCCCGCCCCTCATCACATGATAGAAATCTATAGGTTAATAAGATTGTTAGTGATCTTTAGGGATGAGCGAACTCGAACTGTATAGTTCGGGTTCGTACCGAATTTTGGGGTGTCCGTGACACGGACCCGAACCCGGACATTTTCGTAAAAGTCCGGGTTCGGTGTTCGTCGCTTTCTTGGCGCTTTTGTGACGCTTTCTTGGCGCTTTTTGAAAGGCTGCAAAGCAGCCAATCAACAAGCGTCATACTACTTGCCCCAAGAGGCCATCACAGCCATGCCTACTATTGGCATGGCTGTGATTGGCCAGAGCACCATGTGACCCAGCCTCTATTTAAGCTGGAGTCACATAGCGCCGCCCGTCACTCTGCTCTGATTAGCGTAGGGAGAGGTTGCGGCTGCGACAGTAGGGCGAGATTAGGCAGATTAACTCCTCCAAAGGACTTGATTAATCGATCGATCTGCAGCTGTGCATCATTGAGCTGCTGAAATTCAATTGCTCACTGTTTTTAGGCTGCCCAGACCGTTTGTCAGTCACTTTTTTCTGGGGTGATCGGCGGCCATTTTGTGTCTTGTGGTGCGCCAGCACAAGCTGCGACCAAGTGCATTTAACCCTCAATGGTGTGGTTGTTTTTTGGCTAAAGCCTACATCAGGGTGAAGCTGTCACACCAAGTGCATTTAACCAGCAATAGTCTGTTTATTTTTTGGCCATATACTACATCAGGGGCAAGCTGCGCCTCACACCAAGTGAATTTAACCCTCAATGGTGTGGTTGTTTTTTTGGCTAAAGCCTACATCAGGGTGAAGCTGTCACACCAAGTGCATTTAACCAGCAATAGTCTGTTCATTTTTTGGCCATATACTACATCAGGGGCAAGCTGCGCCTGTCACCAAGTGCATTTAACCCTCAGTAGTGTGGTTGGTCAAGCTGTCACACCAAGTGCATTTAACCAGCAATAGTGTGGTTATTTTTAGGCCATATCCCAGTCTAATTCTGTCAGTAAATCCATACCGGTCACCCAGCGCCTAAATATTAGGCCTCAAATTTATATCCCGCTAAATCTGTCGTTACCGCTGTACTGTTGTGGCTGGGCAAGTTATTTAGTGTCCGTCAAAGCACATTTTTTGTTCTGGGTTGAAATACAATTCCAAATTTAGCAATTTCATAATTTAGTGGTTTCTGCTATATCAGAGCTATTTGAAATCTATCCCTAAAAGGGTATATAATATTGAAGGTGCACATAGGGTCATTCAGAATAACTTCACACACACGCTACTGTGCATTTCCAAGTCTAATTCTGTCAGTAAATCCATACCGGTCACCCAGCGCCTAAATACTAGGCCTTAAATTTATATTCAGCTGAATTTGAATACAACACATTGGGCCAAATAATATTTTTGTTGTTGTGGTGAACCATAACAATGAGGAAAACATCTAGTAAGGGACGCGGACGTGGACATGGTCGTGGTGGTGTTAGTGGACCCTCTGGTGCTGGGAGAGGACGTGGCCGTTCTGCCACATCCACACGTCCTAGTGTACCAACTACCTCAGGTCCCAGTAGCCGCCAGAATTTACAGCGATATATGGTGGGGCCCAATGCCGTTCTAAGGATGGTAAGGCCTTAGCAGGTACAGGCATTAGTCAATTGGGTGGCCGACAGTGGATCCAGCACGTTCACATTATCTCCCACCCAGTCTGCTGCAGAAAGCGCACAGATGGCGCCTGAAAACCAACCCCATCAGTCTGTCACATCACCCCCATGCATATCAGGGAAACTGTCTGAGCCTCAAGTTATGCAGCAGTCTCTTATGCTGTTTGAAGACTCTGCTGGCAGGGTTTCCCAAGGGCATCCACCTAGCCCTTCCCCAGCGGTGGAAGACATAGACTGCACTGACGCACAACCACTTATGTTTCCTGATGATGAGGACATGGGAATACCACCTCAGCATGTCTCTGATGATGACGAAACACAGGTGCCAACTGCTGCGTCTTTCTGCAGTGTGCAGACTGAACAGGAGGTCAGGGATCAAGACTGGGTGGAAGACGATGCAGGGGACGATGAGGTCCTAGACCCCACATGGAATGAAGGTCGTGCCACTGACTTTCACAGTTCGGAGGAAGAGGCAGTGGTGAGACCGAGCCAACAGCGTAGCAAAAGAGGGAGCAGTGGGCAAAAGCAGAACACCCGCCGCCAAGAGAACACCCGCCGCCTGCTACTGACCGCCGCCATCTGGGACCGAGCACCCCAAAGGCAGCTTCAAGGAGTTCCCTGGCATGGCACTTCTTCAAACAATGTGCTGACGACAAGACCCGAGTGGTTTGCACGCTGTGCCATCAGAGCCTGAAGCGAGGCATTAACGTTCTGAACCTGAGCACAACCTGCATGACCAGGCACCTGCATGCAAAGCATGAACTGCAGTGGAGTAAACACCTTAAAACCAAGGAAGTCACTCAGGCTCCCCCTGCTACCTCTTCTGCTGCTGCCGCCTCGGCCTCTTCTGCTGCTGCCGCCTCGGCCTCTTCCTCCGCCTCTGGAGGAACGTTGGCACCTGCCGCCCAGCAAACAGGGGATGTACCACCAACACCACCACCACCTCCGTCACCAAGCATCTCAACCATGTCACACGGCAGCGTTCAGCTCTCCATCTCACAAACATTTGAGAGAAAGCGTAAATTCCCACCTAGCCACCCTCGATCCCTGGCCCTGAATGCCAGCATTTCTAAACTACTGGCCTATGAAATGCTGTCATTTAGGCTGGTGGACACAGACAGCTTCAAACAGCTCATGTCGCTTGCTGTCCCACAGTATGTTGTTTCCAGCCGCCACTACTTCTCCAAGAGAGCCGTGCCTTCCCTGCACAACCAAGTATCCGATAAAATCAAGTGTGCACTGCGCAACGCCATCTGTAGCAAGGTCCACCTAACCACAGATACGTGGACCAGTAAGCACGGCCAGGGACACTATATCTCCCTAACTGCACACTGGGTAAATGTAGTGGCAGCTGGGCCCCAGGCGGAGAGCTGTTTGGCGCACGTCCTTCCGCCGCCAAGGATCGCAGGGCAACATTCTTTGCCTCCTGTTGCCACCTCCTCCTTCTCGGCTTCCTCCTCCTCTTCTTCCACCTGCTCATCCAGTCAGCCACACACCTTCACCACCAACTTCAGCACAGCCCGGGGTAAACGTCAGCAGGCCATTCTGAAACTCATATGTTTGGGGGACAGGCCCCACACCGCACAGGAGTTGTGGCGGGGTATAGAACAACAGACCGACGAGTGGTTGCTGCCGGTGAGCCTCAAGCCCGGCCTGGTGGTGTGTGATAATGGGCGAAATCTCGTTGCAGCTCTGGGACTAGCCAATTTGACGCACATCCCTTGCTTGGCGCATGTGCTGAATTTGGTGGTGCAGAAGTTCATTCACAACTACCCCGACATGTCAGAGCTGCTGCATAAAGTGCGGGCCGTCTGTTCGCGCTTCCGGCGTTCACATCCTGCTGCTGCTTGCCTGTCTGCGCTACAGCGTAACTTCGGCCTTCCCGCTCACCGCCTCATATGCGACGTGCCCACCAGGTGGAACTCCACCTTGCACATGCTGGACAGACTGTGCGAGCAGCAGCAGGCCATAGTGGAGTTTCAGCTGCAGCACGCACGGGTCAGTCGCACTACAGAACAGCACCACTTCACCACCAATGACTGGGCCTCCATGCGAGACCTGTGTGCCCTGTTGCGCTGTTTCGAGTACTCCACCAACATGGCCAGTGGCGATGACGCCGTTATCAGCGTTACAATACCACTTCTATGTCTCCTTGAGAAAACACTTAGGGCGATGATGGAAGAGGAGGTGGCCCAGGAGGAGGAGGAGGAGGAGGAAGAGGGGTCATTTTTAGCACTTTCAGGCCAGTCTCTTCGAAGTGACTCAGAGGGAGGTTTTTGGCAACAGCAGAGGCCAGGTACAAATGTGGCCAGCCAGGGCCCACTACTGGAGGACGAGGAGGACGAGGATGAGGAGGAGGTGGAGGAGGATGAGGATGAAGCATGGTCACAGCGGGGTGGCACCCAACGCAGCTCGGGTCCATCACTGGTGCGTGGCTGGGGGGAAAGGCAGGACGATGACGATACGCCTCCCACAGAGGACAGCTTGTCCTTACCCCTGGGCAGCCTGGCACACATGAGCGACTACATGCTGCAGTGCCTGCGCAACGACAGCAGAGTTGCCCACATTTTAACCTGTGCGGACTACTGGGTTGCCACCCTGCTGGATCCACGCTACAAAGACAATGTGCCCACCTTACTTCCTGCACTGGAGCGTGATAGGAAGATGCGCGAGTACAAGCGCACGTTGGTAGACGCGCTACTGAGAGCATTCCCAAATGACACAGGGGAACAAGTGGAAGCCCAAGGCCAAGGCAGAGGAGGAGCAAGAGGTCGCCAAGGCAGCTGTGTCACGGCCAGCTCCTCTGAGGGCAGGGTTAGCATGGCAGAGATGTGGAAAACTTTTGTCAACACGCCACAGCTAACTGCACCACCACCTGATACGCAACGTGTTAGCAGGAGGCAACATTTCACTAACATGGTGGAACAGTACGTGTGCACACCCCTCCACGTACTGACTGATGGTTCGGCCCCATTCAACTTCTGGGGCTCTAAATTGTCCACGTGGCCAGAGCTAGCCTTTTATGCCTTGGAGGTGCTGGCCTGCCCGGCAGCCAGCGTTTTGTCTGAACGTGTATTCAGCACGGCAGGGGGCGTCATTACAGACAAACGCAGCCGCCTGTCTACAGCCAATGTGGACAAGCTGACGTTCATAAAAATGAACCAGGCATGGATCCCACAGGACCTGTCCGTCCCTTGTCCAGATTAGACATTAACTACCTCCCCTTAACCATATATTATTGGACTCCAGGGCACTTCCACATTCAATCCTATTTTTATTTTCATTTTACCATTATATTGCGAGGCTACCCAAAGTTGAATGAACCTCTCCTCTGTCTGGGTGCCAGGGCCTAAATATATGCCAATGGACTGTTCCAATGTTGGGTGACGTGAAGCCTGATTCTCTGCTATGACATGCAGACTAATTCTCTGCTGACATGAAGCCAGATCCTCTGTTACAGGACCTCTCTCCTCTGCCTGGGTGCTGGGCCTAAATATCTGACAATGGACTGTTGCAGTGGTGGCTGACGTGAAGCCTGATTTTCTGCTATGACATGCAGACTGATTCTCTGCTGACATGAAGCCAGATCCTCTGTTATGGGACCTCTCTCCTCTGCCTGGGTGCTGGGCCTAAATATATGCCAATGGACTGTTGCAGTGGTGGCTGACGTGAAGCCTGATTCTCTGCTATGATATGAAGACTGATTCTCTGCTGACATGAAGCCAGATTCTCTGTTACGGGACCTCTCTACTCTGCCTGGGTGCCGGGGCCTTAATATCTGAGAATGGACTGTTCCAGTGGTGGTGACGGGAAGCCAGATTCTCTGCTATGGGACCTCTCTCCAATTGATTTTGGTTAATTTTTATTTATTTAATTTTTATTTTAATTCATTTCCCTATCCACATTTGTTTGCAGGGGATTTACCTACATGTTGCTGCCTTTTGCAGCCCTCTAGCCCTTTCCTGGGCTGTTTTACAGCCGTTTTAGTGCCGAAAAGTTCGGGTCCCCATTGACTTAAAGGGGTTCGGGTTCGGGACGAAGTTCGGATCGGGTTCGGATCCCGAACCCGAACATTTTCGGGAAGTTCGGCCGAACTTCTCGAACCCGAACATCCAGGTGTTCGCTCAACTCTAATCACAACTTGTGGTCACTGTTAGACCATTGTTATGTTACTGTTATTTATTACTTACTTTATTTTCTATGTTTTAACTTATTGTTTTGCAAGGTTACACAAAAAAGGTCTACCTCTACCTCCTCAAATAACTGAAACCAAAGGTACAATTCTACGATTCCCACAATTACTATACGGTAACATTTGGGTACTTTATTATGTTATTCACACACTACTAGTTAATCAATTCAGATCAGAAACTTTAGCATGTTGCCTTAAAGTTCAAGATGGCCAGTAAAGGTATAAAAGTCTTCTCTGCAAATGTTAAGGGTCTTAATAGTCCCTTTAAGCGCTCAGCATGTTGGAATGAGGTGAGGAAACAGAGAGCTGACATTATCTGTATTCAAGAGTCCCACCTTAATGAGGAAGACTCCTACAGATTTTCTCATCCCTCCTTTCCGCACACTTTTTTCTTGCCAGCTTCAAAAAAAAAGAAAAGTTGTGATTATAGGCTTTAAGAATTCTGTTGCTTTTCAATGTCATAATATAACATTAGATGAAGAGGGTAGATATATTATCATTATATGTGACATAAACAATTCTAGATACACAATAGTTAATCTTTATGCCCCTAATGCTGATCAGATAAACTTTATCAAACGTACCATTAAATTAGCTCAGGATTCTAAACAAGGATCCTTATTGATTTGTGGCGACTTTAATATGTGCCCTGACTCCTCAATTGATAGGCTTCCTTCTCCTCCCCCCTCTCTTAAAAACTCGCACCTCAGAGATTTCTTATTTCAGGAAGGACTTCTTGATATCTGGAGGGTTCATCATGCCAATGAAAAAGATTTCACCTTCTTTTCACACCCACACAACACTTACTCTAGAATTGACCTCTTTGTCTCAGATAAGTGGCTTCTTCAAAAAGTGCTAGAGGTAACAATTTCTAATATAACGTGGTCTGACCATGCGTTTATTACTCTTACACTAGACGACATGTATAGCAACAGAATATATTCCCCGTGGAGACTCAACAATTCTTTACTCCAAAATTCCTCTATACGCATAGATGTAGAAAATTCACTAAAAGAATATTTTAAAACCAATGACAATAATTTGGTATCAGACATTACACTATGGAGTGCGCACAAGGCATTTATAAGAGGTGTATTGTTAAAACATGCAGCTATTCAGAAGAAAAATAGAAGGAAAATCCTAGATAAATTACTAGCTGATATCAAAACCTTGGAGGACTCCTGTAAGACCTCTTTAGATCCAAAAATTCTCAGCAAACTAAAAACAGCCAGACATCATCTATACCTCCATCTTCATGAAAAACATGAATTCCACCTTCGTAAAGTCAAATCAGACCATTACTCTCAAGGTAATAAAGCATCAAAAATTTTGGCTAATAGAATTAAAAAAAGAGAAGTCAAATCTAGAATCCCCTTTTTATATGATAATCAGGGCCAAAAACTATATAATCCCAAACACATAGCAGAGGAATTTGCTAAATATTATGAAAATTTATACAATCTGGAAAAAACATCTGACATTGTTCAACCAACTAATGAATATATCAATGACTTTCTTAATGGCATCTCCCTTCCGTCTATAACCTCATCCCAAAGTCAATTTCTTAACTCTAAAATCACACACCTGGAAATATCCGAAGCAATTAATTCCCTAAAAAATAATAAGTCTCCTGGCCCAGATGGACTCACAAACGAATATTATAAAAATTTCTCATACATTTTAAACCCCTTCCTAACTAGATCCTTCAATTTGATAGCAGAACAAAACTCAATCCCCAAGGATATGTTAAATGCACTGATAATTACGCTCCCAAAACCTGGTAAGCCTGCAGATAAACCGGCTAACTTTAGACCTATATCTCTATTAAACTCTGATATAAAGATATTTGCGAAAATTTTAGCAAAGAGATTATCTAGCATTCTTCCTTCCATAGCCAATGATCAAATCGGTTTTGTTCCTAACAGACAATCATCAGACGGTACTAGGAGATTCATAGATCTTCTAGATGTGGCATATGCCAGCCGAACGCCTTCTTTGCTCCTCTCCTTGGATGCGGAGAAGGCGTTCGATAGGATACATGGGAAATACATTCATGCAACTTGGAAAAAGTTTGGATTTGGGGATTTCTTCCTATCTGCAGTCATGTCTTTATATTCTAATCCCAGTGCCTCTATATACTCATCTAGTTTTTTGTCTGCTCCATTCAATATGAAGAATGGAACCAGACAAGGCTGCCCCATGTCACCCTTAATATTTGCCCTGGCAATGGAACCCTTCGCGGAACATATCAGATCCTCCACTCTTATTAAAGGGATAAAGGTGGGAAACACAGATCACCGCATAGGACTTTTTGCAGATGATGTTTTAATTTTAACATCAAACCCAACTACTGCATTAAATGCTATCAATGATATTATTTCTAATTTTGGCAAAGCTTCCTTTTATAAAGTTAATATCAATAAATCCCAAATTCTTGACCTGGGTTTATCTCGAACTACCAAGCGTTTGATTTCCAACTCGTACAAATATCCCTGGGCTGATGAATTATTGACATATCTAGGCATTCAACTCGCCTTCCCTACTAGCAAATTATTTAAAGTTAATTTTTGGCCACTGTACAATAAAATTAGCGACTCTTTAAACAACCTAAGAATGGACTCGCTTTCATGGTTAGGAAGAATAGCTGCAATTAAAATGGTGATTCTACCCAAAATTATTTATATGTTTCGTAATATCCCAATTGCTATTCCCAATGGGTATATAACAAAACTGCAAGCCTTAATCAACCGTCACATCTGGGGGAAATTTAAACCCAGAGTGAAAGGACTAATACTTAACAAATCACTCAATACAGGTGGCCTTAATGTCCCTTCTATTAAACATTATTATGCCTCTTCTATACTTGATCAAATGAGATACTTGATTAAAAATGACATTTCAAAAAAATGGGTTTTACTTGAAAAAACTATAATGGGATCCCATGATTTAAGTATGCGTCTTTCTGCTACAGCGGTCTTTGGTATTAAAAATATCTCTTCTCTATCAACTCTAAATGCAATACATAACATCTGGTATTCCATTGCTAGAATAGAAAAATTAATTACCACTTCAGTCTCTTCCTTGCCTCTGGAAATTTGTGAGTTAGCCATTCCAGACCTACGGATTAATAATTGGATTTCCTTGGGTATTACTGATATAGGTCAGTTGAGGAAAAATGATGTTTTTGTTGATTTTGCTTACCTACACAAAGAGTTCAACATCCCCAACTCAGATTTCTATAAGTATCTAAGAATAAGACACTTACTTCAATCCCCAAGAAACTTTCACTTTATCTCACACAACCACTCTCTATCGGATTGGATCCTCATGACACATAGTTTGGATAAAGGTATCACTAAAGGTTATCAACTATTAAAGGAATCAAATACAAATCCCTTACAACATACCCTGAATTCTGAGTTGGGCTCTGATCTCACAGATTCAGAGTGGAACGAAGTTTTTACCTCTGTTTCTAAACTCTCTAAATGCTCTGATCACTTAGAAGGAGCGAGAAAATTTTTATATAGATGGTATAGGACCCCTGTTTATTTAAATATAATTTTTCCTGAAATTTCTCCAGCATGTTGGAGATGTGGTCATGTTTCTGGCACATATATACACATGTGGTGGGACTGTCTAACAGTTAAATGCTTATGGAACTCAATCTTCGAGTTCATATCATCTCTAGCATGTTACCCTATTGATCCCTCACCTAAGATGGCTTTACTATCTGTTGGTCTTATAGACCTTCCCTATCATTTTAGATCCGTTGCCAGTCATTTAATATTTGCTACTCGCTTGAAATTGCTACATGCTGGAAATCTGGCAACCTTCCTAATATCAATAGAATTCTCAGAACGCTAGATAACAGCTGCTTATATGAGGGTCTATGGGCATCAGCTAAGAACTCGAAATCTGTCTTTCTAAAGAAGTGGGACGTGTGGCTAAATGACAGTAAATGCAAAATACCTCCTAATGCATCTATTAGATTATAGACTCTATGCTCTCTATCCCATTACTTGCATACTAGTATATATTTTAGTACTTAAGTACCTGTATTGTCATTTCTTATTATTGGTATTTGATTATCTGTAGAGTTGAGCGAACACCTGGATGTTCGGGTTCGAGAAGTTCGGCCGAACATCCCGGAAATGTTCGGGTTCGGGATCCGAACCCGATCCGAACTTCGTCCCGAACCCGAACCCCATTGAAGTCAATGGGGACCCGAACTTTTCGGCACTAAAAAGGCTGTAAAACAGCCCAGGAAAGAGCTAGAGGGCTGCAAAAGGCAGCAACATGTAGGTAAATCCCCTGCAAACAAATGTGGATAGGGAAATGAATTAAAATAAAAATTAAATAAATAAAAATTAACCAAAATCAATTGGAGAGAGGTTCCATAGCAGAGAATCTGGCTTCCCGTCACCCACCACTGGAACAGTCCATTCTCAGATATTTAGGCCCCGGCACCCAGGCAGAGGAGAGAGGTCCCGTAACAGAGAATCTGTCTTCATGTCAGCAGAGAATTAGTCTGCATGTCATAGCAGAGAATGAGGCTTCACGTCAGCCACCACTGCAACAGTCCATTGGCATATATTTAGGCCCAGCACCCAGGCAGAGGAGGGAGGTCCCGTAACAGAGAATCTGTCTTCATGTCAGCAGAGAATTAGTCTGCATGTCATAGCAGAGAATGAGGCTTCACGTCAGCCACCACTGCAACAGTCCATTGGCATATATTTAGGCCCAGCACACACACAGGCAGAGGAGAGAGGTCCCGTAACAGAGAATCTGGCTTCATGTCAGCAGAGAATCAGTCTGCATGTCATAGCAGAGAATGAGGCTTCACGTCAGCCACCACTGCAACAGTCCATTGGCATATATTTAGGCCTAGCACACAGGCAGAGCAGAGAGGTCCCGTAACAGACAATCTGGCTTCATGACAGCAGAGAATCAGTCTGCATGTCATAGCAGAGAATGAGGCTTCACGTCACCCACCACTGCAACAGTCCATTGGCATATATTTAGGCCTAGCACACAGGCAGAGCAGAGAGGTCCCGTAACAGACGATCTGGCTTCATGTCAGCAGAGAATCAGTCTGCATGTCATAGCAGAGAATGAGGCTTCACGTCAGCCACCACTGCAACAGTCCATTGGCATATATTTAGGCCTAGCACACAGGCAGAGGAGAGAGGTCCCGTAACAGACAATCTGGCTTCATGTCAGCAGAGAATCAGTCTGCATGTCATAGCAGAGAATGAGGCTTCACGTCACCCACCACTGCAACAGTCCATTGGCATATATTTAGGCCTAGCACACAGGCAGAGCAGAGAGGTCCCGTAACAGACAATCTGGCTTCATGACAGCAGAGAATCAGTCTGCATGTCATAGCAGAGAATGAGGCTTCACGTCACCCACCACTGCAACAGTCCATTGGCATATATTTAGGCCTAGCACACAGGCAGAGCAGAGAGGTCCCATAACAGACGATCTGGCTTCATGTCAGCAGAGAATCAGTCTGCATGTCATAGCAGAGAATGAGGCTTCACGTCACCCACCACTGCAACAGTCCATTGGCATATATTTAGGCCTAGCACACAGGCAGAGCAGAGAGGTCCCGTAACAGACAATCTGGCTTCATGTCAGCAGAGAATCAGTCTGCATGTCATAGCAGAGAATCAGGCTTCACGTCAGCCACCACTGCAACAGTCCATTGTCATAAATTTAGGCCCAGCACCCAGGCAGAGGAGAGAGGTCCCGTAACAGACAATCTGGCTTCATGTCAGCAGAGAATTAGTCTGCATGTCATAGCAGAGAATCAGGCTTCATGTCAGCCACCACTGCAACAGTCCATTGGCATATATTTAGGCCTAGCACACAGGCAGAGGAGAGGTTCATTCAACTTTGGGTAGCCTCGCAATATAATGGTAAAATGAAAATAAAAATAGGATTGAATGAGGAAGTGCCCTGGAGTCCAATAATATATGGTTATGGGGAGGTAGTTAATGTCTAATCTGGACAAGGGACGGACAGGTCCTGTGGGATCCATGCCTGGTTCATTTTTATGAACGTCAGCTTGTCCACATTGGCTGTAGACAGGCGGCTGCGTTTGTCTGTAATGACGCCCCCTGCCGTGCTGAATACACGTTCAGACAAAACGCTGGCTGCCGGGCAGGCCAGCACCTCCAAGGCATAAAAGGCTAGCTCTGGCCACGTGGACAATTTAGAGACCCAGAAGTTGAATGGGGCCGAACCATCAGTCAGTACGTGGAGGGGTGTGCACACGTACTGTTCCACCATGTTAGTGAAATGTTGCCTCCTGCTAACACGTTGCGTATCAGGTGGTGGTGCAGTTAGCTGTGGCGTGTTGACAAAAGTTTTCCACATCTCTGCCATGCTAACCCTGCCCTCAGAGGAGCTGGCCGTGACACAGCTGCCTTGGCGACCTCTTGCTCCTCCTCTGCCTTGGCCTTGGGCTTCCACTTGTTCCCCTGTGACATTTGGGAATGCTCTCAGTAGCGCGTCTACCAACGTGCGCTTGTACTCGCGCATCTTCCTATCACGCTCCAGTGCAGGAAGTAAGGTGGGCACATTGTCTTTGTAGCGTGGATCCAGCAGGGTGGCAACCCAGTAGTCCGCACAGGTTAAAATGTGGGCAACTCTGCTGTCGTTGCGCAGGCACTGCAGCATGTAGTCGCTCATGTGTGCCAGGCTGCCCAGGGGTAAGGACAAGCTGTCCTCTGTGGGAGGCGTATCGTCATCGTCCTGCCTTTCCCCCCAGCCACGCACCAGTGATGGACCCGAGCTGCGTTGGGTGCCACCCCGCTGTGACCATGCTTCATCCTCATCCTCCTCCACCTCCTCCTCATCCTCGTCCTCCTCGTCCTCCAGTAGTGGGCCCTGGCTGGCCACATTTGTACCTGGCCTCTGCTGTTGCCAAAAACCTCCCTCTGAGTCACTTCGAAGAGACTGGCCTGAAAGTGCTAAAAATGACCCCTCTTCCTCCTCCTCCTCCTCCTCCTGGGCCACCTCCTCTTCCATCATCGCCCTAAGTGTTTTCTCAAGGAGACATAGAAGTGGTATTGTAACGCTGATAACGGTGTCATCGCCACTGGCCATGTTGGTGGAGTACTCGAAACAGCGCAACAGGGCACACAGGTCTCGCATGGAGGCCCAGTCATTGGTGGTGAAGTGGTGCTGTTCTGTAGTGCGACTGACCCGTGCGTGCTGCAGCTGAAACTCCACTATGGCCTGCTGCTGCTCGCACAGTCTGTCCAGCATGTGCAAGGTGGAGTTCCACCTGGTGGGCACGTCGCATATGAGGCGGTGAGCGGGAAGGCCGAAGTTACGCTGTAGCGCAGACAGGCGAGCAGCAGCAGGATGTGAACGCCGGAAGCGCGAACAGACGGCCCGCACTTTATGCAGCAGCTCTGACATGTCGGGGTAGTTGTGAATGAACTTCTGCACCACCAAATTCAGCACATGCGCCAAGCAAGGGATGTGCGTCAAATTGGCTAGTCCCAGAGCTGCAACGAGATTTCGCCCATTATCACACACCACCAGGCCGGGCTTGAGGCTCACCGGCAGCAACCACTCGTCGGTCTGTTGTTCAATACCCCGCCACAACTCCTGTGCGGTGTGGGGCCTGTCCCCCAAACATATGAGTTTCAGAATGGCCTGCTGACGTTTACCCCGGGCTGTGCTGAAGTTGGTGGTGAAGGTGTGTGGCTGACTGGATGAGCAGGTGGAAGAAGAGGAGGAGGAAGCCGAGAAGGAGGAGGTGGCAACAGGAGGCAAAGAATGTTGCCCTGCGATCCTTGGCGGCGGAAGGACGTGCGCCAAACAGCTCTCCGCCTGGGGCCCAGCTGCCACTACATTTACCCAGTGTGCAGTTAGGGAGATATAGCGTCCCTGGCCGTGCTTACTGGTCCACGTATCTGTGGTTAGGTGGACCTTGCTACAGATGGCGTTGCGCAGTGCACACTTGATTTTATCGGATACTTGGTTGTGCAGGGAAGGCACGGCTCTCTTGGAGAAGTAGTGCCGGCTGGGAACAACATACTGTGGGACAGCAAGCGACATGAGCTGTTTGAAGCTGTCTGTGTCCACCAGCCTAAATGACAGCATTTCATAGGCCAGTAGTTTAGAAATGCTGGCATTCAGGGCCAGGGATCGAGGGTGGCTAGGTGGGAATTTACGCTTTCTATCAAATGTTTGTGAGATGGAGAGCTGAACGCTGGCGTGTGACATGGTTGAGACGCTTGGTGACGGAGGTGGTGGTGGTGGTGTTGGTGGTACATCCCCTGTTTGCTGGGCGGCAGGTGCCAACGTTCCTCCAGAGGCGGAGGAAGAGGCCGAGGCGGCAGCAGCAGAATAGGCCGAGGCGGCAGCAGCAGAAGAGGTAGCAGGGGGAGCCTGAGTGACTTCCTTGGTTTTAAGGTGTTTACTCCACTGCAGTTCATGCTTTGCATGCAGGTGCCTGGTCATGCAGGTTGTGCTCAGGTTCAGAACGTTAATGCCTCGCTTCAGGCTCTGATGGCACAGCGTGCAAACCACTCGGGTCTTGTCGTCAGCACATTGTTTGAAGAAGTGCCATGCCAGGGAACTCCTTGAAGCTGCCTTTGGGGTGCTCGGTCCCAGATGGCGGCGGTCAGTAGCAGGCGGAGTCTCTTGGCGGCGGGTGTTCTGCTTTTGCCCACTGCTCCCTCTTTTGCTACGCTGTTGGCTCGGTCTCACCACTGCCTCTTCCTCCGAACTGTGAAAGTCAGTGGCACGACCTTCATTCCATGTGGGGTCTAGGACCTCATTGTCCCCTGCATCGTCTTCCACCCAGTCTTGATCCCTGACCTCCTGTTCAGTCTGCACACTGCAGAAAGACGCAGCAGTTGGCACCTGTGTTTCGTCATCATCAGAGACATGCTGAGGTGGTATTCCCATGTCCTCATCATCAGGAAACATAAGTGGTTGTGCGTCAGTGCATTCTATGTCTTTCACCGCTGGGGAAGGGCTAGGTGGATGCCCTTGGGAAACCCTGCCAGCGGAGTCTTCAAACAGCATAAGAGACTGCTGCATAACTTGAGGCTGAGACAGTTTCCCTGGTATGCATGGGGGTGATGTGACAGACTGATGGGGTTGGTTTTCAGGCGCCATCTGTGCGCTTTCTGCAGAAGACTGGGTGGGAGATAATGTGAACGTGCTGGATCCACTGTCGGCCACCCAATTGACTAATGCCTGTACCTGCTCAGGCCTTACCATCCTTAGAACGGCATTGGGCCCCACCATATATCGCTGTAAATTCTGGCGGCTACTGGGACCTGAGGTAGTTGGTACACTAGGACGTGTGGATGTGGCAGAACGGCCACGTCCTCTCCCAGCACCAGAGGGTCCACTAACACCACCACGACCATGTCCACGTCCGCGTCCCTTACTAGATGTTTTTCTCATTGTTATGGTTCACCACAACAACAAATATATTATTTGGCCCAATGTATTGTATTCAAATTCAGCGGGATATAAATTTGAGGCCTAGTATTTAGGCGCTGGGTGACCGGTATGGATTTAGTGACAGAATTAGACTTGGAAATGCACAGAAGCGTGTGTGTGTGTGAAGTTATTCTGAATGACCCAATGTGCACCTTGAATATTATATACCCTTTTAGGGATAGATTTCAAATAGCTCTGATATAGCAGAAACCACTAAATTATGAAATTGCTAAATTGGGAATTGTATTTCAACCCAGAACAAAAAATGTGCTTTGACGGACACTAAATAACTTTCCCAGCCACAACAGGACAGCGTTAACGAGAGATTTAGCAGGATATAAATTTGAGGCCTAGTATTTAGGCACTGGGTGACCGGTATGGATTTAGTGACAGAATTAGACTTGGAAATGCACAGAAGCGTGTGTGTGTGAAGTTATTCTGAATGACCCAATGTGCACCTTGAATATTATATACCCTTTTAGGGATAGATTTCAAATAGCTCTGATATAGCAGAAACCACTAAATTATGAAATTGCTAAATTGGGAATTGTATTTCAACCCAGAACAAAAAATGTGCTTTGACGGACACTAAATAACTTTCCCAGCCACAACAGGACAGCGTTAACGAGAGATTTAGCAGGATATAAATTTGAGGCCTAGTATTTAGGCGCTGGGTGACAGGTATGGGTTTAGTGACAGAATTAGACTTAGAAATACACAGTAGCGGGTGTGTGTGAAGTTATTCTGAATGACCCAATGTGCACCTTGAATATTATATACCCTTTTAGGGATAGATTTCAAATAGCTCTGATATAGCAGAAACCACTAAATTATGAAATTGCTAAATTGGGAATTGTATTTCAACCCAGAACAAAAAATGTGCTTTGACGGACACTAAATAACTTTCCCAGCCACAACAGGACAGCGTTAACGAGAGATTTAGCAGGATATAAATTTGAGGCCTAGTATTTAGGCGCTGGGTGACAGGTATGGGTTTAGTGACAGAATTAGACTTGGAAATACACAGTAGCGGGTGTGTGTGAAGTTATTCTGAATGACCCAATGTGCACCTTGAATGTTATATACCCTTTTAGGGATAGATTTCAATTAGCTCTGATATAGCAGAAACCACTAAATTATGAAATTGCTAAATTGGGAATTGTATTTCAACCCAGAACAAGAAATGTGCTTGAACGGACACTAAATAACTCGCCCAGCTACAGCACTAAGGACAGATTTAGCTGGATATAAATTTGAGGCCTAGTATTTAGGCGCTGGGTGACAGGTATGGGTTTAGTGACAGAATTAGACTTGGAAATGCACAGTAGCGGGTGTGTGAAGTTATTCTGAATGTCCCTATGTGCACCTTCAATATGATCTACCCTTTTAGGGATAGATTTCAAATAGCTCTGATATAGCAGAAACCACTAAATTATGAAATTGCTAAATTGGGAATTGTATTTCAACCCAGAACAAGAAATGTGCTTGAACGGACACTAAATAACTCGCCCAGCTACAGCACTAAGGACAGATTTAGCTGGATATAAATTTGAGGCCTAGTATTTAGGCGCTGGGTGACAGGTATGGGTTTAGTGACAGAATTAGACTTGGAAATACACAGTAGCGGGTGTGTGTGAAGTTATTCTGAATGACCCAATGTGCACCTTGAATATTATATACCCTTTTAGGGATAGATTTCAAATAGCTCTGATATAGCAGAAACCACTAAATTATGAAATTGCTAAATTGGGAATTGTATTTCAACCCAGAACAAGAAATGTGCTTGAACGGACACTAAATAACTCGCCCAGCTACAGCACTAAGGACAGATTTAGCTGGATATAAATTTGAGGCCTAGTATTTAGGCGCTGGGTGACAGGTATGGGTTTAGTGACAGAATTAGACTTGGAAATGCACAGTAGCGGGTGTGTGAAGTTATTCTGAATGTCCCTATGTGCACCTTCAATATGATCTACCCTTTTAGGGATAGATTTCAAATAGCTCTGATATAGCAGAAACCACTAAATTATGAAATTGCTAAATTGGGAATTGTATTTCAACCCAGAACAAGAAATGTGCTTGAACGGACACTAAATAACTCGCCCAGCTACAGCACTAACGACAGATTTAGCTGGATATGAATTTGAGGCCTAGTATTTAGGCGCTGGGTGACAGGTATGGGTTTAGTGACAGAATTAGACTTGGAAATACACAGTAGCGGGTGTGTGTGAAGTTATTCTGAATGACCCAATGTGCACCTTGAATATTATATACCCTTTTAGGGATAGATTTCAAATAGCTCTGATATAGCAGAAACCACTAAATTATGAAATTGCTAAATTGGGAATTGTATTTCAACCCAGAACAAGAAATGTGCTTGAACGGACACTAAATAACTCGCCCAGCTACAGCACTAAGGACAGATTTAGCTGGATATAAATTTGAGGCCTAGTATTTAGGCGCTGGGTGACAGGTATGGGTTTAGTGACAGAATTAGACTTGGAAATGCACAGTAGCGGGTGTGTGAAGTTATTCTGAATGTCCCTATGTGCACCTTCAATATGATCTACCCTTTTAGGGATAGATTTCAAATAGCTCTGATATAGCAGAAACCACTAAATTATGAAATTGCTAAATTGGGAATTGTATTTCAACCCAGAACAAGAAATGTGCTTGAATGGACACTAAATAACTCGCCCAGCTACAGCACTAAGGACAGATTTAGCTGGATATAAATTTGAGGCCTAGTATTTAGGCGCTGGGTGACAGGTATGGGTTTAGTGACAGAATTAGACTTGGAAATGCACAGTAGCGGGTGTGTGAAGTTATTCTGAATGTCCCTATGTGCACCTTCAATATGATCTACCCTTTTAGGGATAGATTTCAAATAGCTCTGATATAGCAGAAACCACTAAATTATGAAATTGCTAAATTGGGAATTGTATTTCAACCCAGAACAAGAAATGTGCTTGAACGGACACTAAATAACTCGCCCAGCTACAGCACTAACGACAGATTTAGCTGGATATGAATTTGAGGCCTAGTATTTAGGCGCTGGGTGACAGGTATGGGTTTAGTGACAGAATTAGACTTGGAAATGCACAGTAGCGGGTGTGTGAAGTTATTCTGAATGACCCTATGTGCACCTTGAATATTATATACCCTTTTAGGGATAGATTTCAAATAGCTCTGATACAGCAGAAACCACTAAATTTTTAAATTGCTAAATTGGGAATTGTATTTCAACCCAGAACAAAAAATGTGCTTTGACGGACACTAAATAACTTTCCCAGCCACAACAGGACAGCGGTAACGAGAGATTTAGCGGGATATAAATTTGAGGCCTAGTATTTAGGCGCTGGGTGACCGGTATGGATTTAGTGACAGAATTAGACTGGGATATGGCCAAAAAATAACCACACTATTGCTGGTTAAATGCACTTGGTGATGGGCGCAGCTTGCCCCTGATGTAGTATATGGCCAAAAAATGAACAGACTATTGCTGGTTAAATGCACTTGGTGTCACAGCTTGACCAACCACACTACTGAGGGTTAAATGCACTTGGTGACGGGCGCAGCTTGCCCCTGATGTAGTATATGGCCAAAAAATGAACAGACTATTGCTGGTTAAATGCACTTGGTGACGGGCGCAGCTTGCCCCTGATTTAGTATATGGCCAAAAAATGAACAGACTATTGCTGGTTAAATGCACTTGGTGTGATAGCTTGACCAACCACACTACTGAGGGTTAAATGCACTTGGTGACGGGCGCAGCTTGCCCCTGATGTAGTATATGGCCAAAAAATAAACAGACTATTGCTGGTTAAATGCACTTGGTGTGACAGCTTCACCCTGATGTAGGCTTTAGCCAAAAAACAAACGCACCATTGAGGGTTAAATGCACTTGGTGACAGGCGCAGCTTGCCCCTGATGTAGTATATGGCCAAAAAATAAACAGACTATTGCTGGTTAAATGCACTTGGTGTGACAGCTTCACCCTGATGTAGGCTTTAGCCAAAAAACAACCACACCATTGAGGGTTAAATGCACTTGGTCGCAGCTTGTGCTGGCGCACCACAAGACACAAAATGGCCGCCGATCACCCCAGAAAAATGTGACTGACAAACGGTCTGGGCAGCCTAAAAACAGTGAGCAATTGAGGATCAGCAGCTCAATGATCCACAGCTGCAGATCGATCAGTTAATCAAGTCCTTTGGAGGAGTTAATCTGCCTAATCTCGCCCTACTGTCGCAGCCGCAACCTCTCCCTACGCTAATCAGAGCAGAGTGACGGGCGGCGCTATGTGACTCCAGCTTAAATAGAGGCTGGGTCACATGGTGCTCTGGCCAATCACAGCCATGCCAATAGTAGGCATGGCTGTGATGGCCTCTTGGGGCAAGTAGTATGACGCTTGTTGATTGGCTGCTTTGCAGCCTTTCAAAAAGCGCCAAGAAAGCGTCACAAAAGCGCCAAGAAAGCGACGAACACCGAACCCGAACCCGGACTTTTACGAAAATGTCCGGGTTCGGGTCCGTGTCACGGACACCCCAAAATTCGGTACGAACCCGAACTATACAGTTCGAGTTCGCTCATCCCTAATTATCTGTCCTGTGAAGTGTAATTTCTCTCTTCATTAGAATTTTTCAAAAGTGCCTTAATTACTCTCATGTTACAACCTTGTACATGTGACTGAATTCATTCAGAATGTAACCTATTTTTTTTTGTGTTTTTTTTTATATGAAAATGTTAATAAAAATTATTGTTCAAAAAAAGAAAATAAAAAAAAGAAACACTGACAATCTCCCCTCTCATTCCGAACTTACCGTTGGCTAAACTATTCAGGCCTTTCCTGAAGGCATTATATTGGGCAATTAAGCCTTCGAACGGCATTAACCACGCTGATCAAAATATAAAGCTACAATTTAGGTGGTATCTCACTCCTCATAGAATAGCACATATTAAACTTGATTATTCCTCCTCTTGTTGGCTAGGTTGCGGTCAAAGAGGTACCCCGGCCCACATGTGGTGGTTTTGTCCGCTTACTTTACCACTGTGGCAAAACATTGCTTACCTCATATCGGAAGTTATTGGGTCCCCCTTTAATTTAGCCCCAGAACTAGCATTACTATGCTTAGGGCTTTCTGACGTCCCCTCTGAGCAAAGATGGGTGGTAGCCTATATTTTCACGCTACACGCACAATTGCCCACCACTGGAAACAAAATATTACCCCACTAATCACAGAGGTTCAACATTTGGTGAATCAACATAGGCATTCTGAGATTATTTTCTTGCCATTTCTGCAATCAGGTCAAAGGCAATTAATCAATGGATGCCTTGGCTTTCCATCTCCTACGTATCACCTATGCCAGAGATAATGTTATGCTATATCAGGTAGATCATCCACTACCGTTGTCCCCTCTAAACTATATATGCGAATAGCTCATTAGATGAGAAGTGCATTCCAGATCCATCATTCTACCGGTGTAATGTCATGCAGGAATTTCTGCACTTTTCTCTGCAGAGATTTATTTAGTTTTTTGCTCATTTCTTTTCTGTACCTTGTCTATCTTGGGTACACCCAAGTTTGTGTATGTAATACCTTAGTTCAAAATTCTATAAAAACAATTGAAGAACAACCGACCAGCTAGTACGAAGTCAGGAAGAAAATCTATAAACCGCACCTCAAAGAGTGAGAAGCCGCTACTTATGGTAATGGTGATTTACCAACAAATAACACCTGAAGCAAGGGGTGTGGCATTCACCAAAACACGGACATAACAAGATCCACAGGGAACTTGTCAATTTAACCCACGAGTTGCCAGTCTCTCTGATCTCCTGTTACATGCCACGGGAATGTCCGTGACATGTCTTCAGTTCAGTCTTTTTGCATTTTCAGGACGGAGATAATACTGCAGCATGCTGCGGTTATATCTCCATCCAAAATTCCAGAACACTTGTCGGATCTGGCATTTTTTCCCATTGACATGCATTAATGCCCCGAGTGTTCCGGCAAAACGGATCCGGCATTGCGGTCTGCGCATGCTCACACCGCAAATAATGTAAAAATAAATAAATGCTGTTTCCGTTTTTCCGGATGACATCGGCACCGGCATTTCAATGCATTTGTCATATGGATCAGGATCCTGATGTGTCTGACAAATGCCTCCAGTTTGCATATGTTTTGACGGATCCGGCAGGCAGTTCCAACGACTGAACTGCCTGACGGAATCCTCTGCCGCAAGTGTAAAAGTACACAAAGTGTTTCTGGTATGTGAACTTACCTTCTATCTCTACCGGAAAAGATGAAGAAAGGGACTCACCTAATTCAGAACTAAGTGAGAAAATAGAACTGTGTAATTCTATTCCTAGATGTCACGGCAACGGTCAGGAGAATGTTACAACTATTGTCCCAGCTAGGCAACAGAGAACAGTCCTCACTAGACTTTGCGTTCCAGAACCCACTGTATTTTCAGGGGACGTACTGAAGTTCATAGAGTGGAAGGCAATTTTTTAAATGATCATCGAGCATCATTGCTTCAGTCCAGTCAAAGTTTTTTCTATCTTTAGAGATAAGTTGGTGGAGAAGCAAAGGAAGTTCTTGAAGGTAACTTCTATAGAAAAGACAAAGAAGCCTACAAGCAAGCTTGGGAAAAATTTAATACAAGATATGGTCATTATTTCTTAGTTTAACCACCTCAGCTCCCCTAGCTTAAACCCCCTTAATGACCAGACCACTTTTTACAATTCTGCACTACACTACTTTCACAGTTTATTGCTCGGTCATACAACTTACTACCCAAATTCATTTTACCTCCTTTTCTTCTCACTAATAGAGCTTTCATTTGGTAGTATTTCATTGCTGCTGACATTTTTACTTTTTTTTATATTAATCGAAATTTACTGAACTTTTTGCAAACAAATGACATTTTTCACTTTCGGTTGTAAAATTTTTAAAATAAAACTACATTTCTATATAAATTTTTCTCTAAATTTATTGTTCTACATGTCTTTGATAAAAAAAAAAATGCAATAAGTATATATTTATTGGTTTGGGTAAAAGTTATAGCGTTTACAAACTATGGTACAAAATTGTGAATTTCCGCATTTTGAAGCAGCTCTGACTTTCTGAGCACCTGTCATGTTTCCTGAGGTTCTACAATGCCCAGGCAGTAGAAACATGCCACAAATGACCCCATTTCGGAAAGTAGACACCCTAAGGTATTCGCTGATGGGCATAGTGAGTTCATGGAAGTTTTTAGTTAGCAGAAAAAGATTTTATTTTATTTTTTCTTACAAAGTCCCATATTCCACAAAATTGTGACAAAAAATTTAAATTTACATGAACTCACCATACCCCTCACGGAATACCTTGGGATTTCTTCTTTCCATAATAGGGTCACTTGTGGGGTAGTTATACTGCCCTGGAATTTTAGGGGACCTAAAGCGTGAGAAGTAGTTTGGAATCCAAATGCGTAAAAAATGCCCTGTGAAATTGTAAAGATACTCTTTAGAATTTGGGCCCCTTTGTGCACATAGGCTGAAAAAAAGTGTCACACATGTGGCATCGCCGTACTCAGAAGAAGTAGGGCAATGTGTTTTGTGGTGTATTTTTACATATACCCATGCTGGGTGAGAGAAATATCTCTCTAAACGACAACTTTTCAATTTTTTTTTATACAAAGTTGTCATTTGACAGAGATATTTCTCTCACCCAGCATGGGTATATGTAAAATGACACCCCAAAACACATTGCCCTACTTCTCCTGAGTACGTCGATACCACATGTGTGACACTTTTTTACAGCTTAGGTGGCAAAGGGGCCCAAATTCCAATGAGTACCTTTTAGGAGGGCATTTTTAGGCATTTGGATTCCACACTTCTTCTCACATGAACTACCCATACCCCTCACAGAATCCAATTGCGTAATATTTTTTAGACATTTATATTCCAGACTTCTACTCACGCTTTAGGGCCCCTAAAATGCCAGGGCAGTATAAATACCCCACATGTGACCCTATTTTGGAAAGAAAACTCCGTGAGGGGAATGGTGAGTTCCTAGAATATTATTTTTTTTTTGGCACAAGTTAGCGGAAAAAAAATAAAAAACATTTTCCGCTAACTTGTGCCCAAAAAAAATATATTCTAGGAACTTGCCATGCCCCTCACGGAATACCTTGGGGCGTCTTCTTTCCAAAATGGGGTCACTTGTGGGATATTTATACTGCCCTGGCATTTTAGGGGCCCTAAAGCGTGAGTAGAAGTCTGGAATATAAATGTCTAAAAAATATTACGCAATTGAATTCCGTGAGGGGTATGGGTAGTTCATGTGAGATTTTTTTTTTGTCACAAGTTAGTGGAATATGAGAAAAAAAAATAAAAAATCAATTTCCGCTAACTTGTGCCAAAAAAAAAAATTATTCTATTAACTCGCCATGCCCCTCAAAAGTGATCTTTTTATAGCGCCACAGCGATTTTATGGTGTTTTTGCAGTGATCAGAAAAAAAAACATTTCTGTCACTGCGGTGGGGCGGACTGAACGCAAGTGTGCGCACAAGATCAGGCCTGATCGGGCGAACACTGCATTTTTTGTAGAGCCTATAGTACATGTCCTATTCTTGTCCGCAATTGCGGACAAGAAAAGGCATTTTCTATATAGTTCTGGCAATGTGCGTATCCGCAAAATGCGGAAAGCACATTTCCGATGTCCGTGTTTTGCAGATCCGCGGTGTCCGTGTTTTGTGGATCCGTGGATCCTTAAAACACATACGGACGTCTGAATGGAGCCTTACAGGGGGATTATCAATGACAGGGGGGTGATCAGGGAGTCTATCATTGATCACCCCCTGTCATTGATCACCCCCCTGTAAGGCTCCATTCAGACGTCCGTATGTGTTTTGCGGATCCATGGATCTGCAGATCTGTGGATCCGCAAAACACATACGGACGTCTGAATGGAGCCTAAAGGGGGGTGATCAATGACAGGGGGGTGATTAGGGAGTCTATATGGGGTGATCAGGGGTTAATAAGGGGTTACTAAGTGACAGGGGGGTGGGGAGTGTAGTAGTGTTTTGTGCTACTTACAGAGCTGCCTGTGTCCTCTGGTGGTCAATCCAAGCAAAAGGGACCACCAGAGGACCAGGTAGCAGGTATATCAGAGGCTGTTAACAAAACAGCGTCTGATATACCTTTCAAGGGTTAAAAAAAATCGCATCTACAGCCTGCCAGTGAATGATCACCGCTGGCAGGCTGTAGATGAACTAGTTTACCTCCCGATCCTGTGAACGTGCGCTCCTGTGTGCGCGCGTTCACAGGAAATCTTGCGTCTCGCGAGATGACGCACCGGCGCGTCAAGGAGGAACAAATCGACCGCCGCCGGAACGCAATCCTGCGTTAGGCGTTCAAAGAGCTTTTAGAGAGAAATTGAATTGCTGGCCTAAAATAGTTCCTAAAAGAACACTTCAGAATCCAAAAGTATGGTGACTTCCTGCAAGCATGCAGCAATGCCATCCCACATGTTCAAGGTATAGAAGTACTGAACAACTATCTAGAAAACCACAGGATGCTAACGAAGCTGCCTGAAGAAGTGGCTTCTAGTTGAAATCTCTATGTGACTGAACTGTTAGATCTAGGTAAGGACTTTTCAAGTTTTCAAGAGTTCTCTGAGTTCATCAATAAGGAAGCACGAATAGCATGTAATCCAGTAACATCTTTTTACGTCTTAAAAATGAAGAAAGGCCTGCGAGAGATATAATACGCGCAAGAGCAACTAGCTTTGCAACCAACGCAGCAGCTAAAGGTCTAGTTACCTATGAGAACAAGTTCAAAGTCACTACTGGGATTAGTAGAGAGACAGAACCGACAAATCTTCAGTCTACCTTTAAACAGCTCCATACACAAGTGCCAACAATTGAAGAAGAAGTCCCAAAATGAAAAGAAAAAAATTGTACTTGATAGCCAACTGTGTGTTGGATGCCTAAGAAAAGGCCATGTTACTAAGGAGTGTAAGAAAAAGGCCACATGCAGCGTTTGCAAAGGATGCCATCCCACACCACTACATGAAGAATGTAAAAAAAAAAGATAAATCCTCAATACCTAAAGATGGTGAGGAAGAAAATAAAGTATCGGTATTCTCTTGCAGAGTGAGAGAAGGAGAAAGCAATGGCACATCAATGGTTGTACCAGTGTGCATTACAAATCCTAAAAGGAGTAGTGTTGAGCAGGAATATTGAAATAGCAAATTTTTATCGCAAATATCGCCCCTTCAAGAATTTGTGAATATTTAGAATATAGTGCTATATCGAATATTCGGCATTTCCATCTGAACACATGATTCCTCACTGCTTCTTGCTTGTGGGCTAATGAAAAGGAAGCAATGTCAAGTTCACAACAATACTTAGTGCACCAATGGTAATCTGTAGTCAGACCTGCAAAAATGTGAAGTTGTACGTAGTGCGAAAAAATATTCTAATCACTGCCAATTAGCGCAATTGCAAATATATTGAAGCACTTGACTCTATCTGCATATAAAGTGTCACAATAGGTAGGTAAGGGAAATAGCCAAACATGGTAAAACAAACAGAACAAACGACTAGGCCCAAAAGTTAGGGAGAAAAGGGTCACCTCCTAGCGATCCCTAAAAGCTTTCCCTAAACTGCTGTGACCATGTGCATACCCTTAGGGTGGATATGCACATTCCCTCATGCCTAAACCTAAACACCCTGGGCAAACCCTAAGCAGCAGGGAAAAGGGAAGAGGCAACCTGCTTCTTCAAACCAGGAGGAAGCAAGCGTCTCCCTAGAGACCTAGATAAAACACACAAAGTGAAATAAAGGAGAGGACTTATCTTGAGCAGAGCTGGAGCAGATGATCCACCACACATCAAGAGCTCCCAGGAAATAACTATAATCTACACAGGCCACTGGGGGAAGGAGGGATAAATAGCCTCACTAGCAATGAAACCCAGTACACTTGAGGGAAGGTGGATCCAGCTCAAACCCAAATCAAAACAAACATAGAAGTCAGACATGTGCAGCCAGTCTGACAGACCTCCGCACATTCACAGGGCAAGGTGTGACAGTATCCCCCCTTCTACGGGTGACCTCCGGACACCCCGGACCAACTTTATCTGGGTGTACCCTGTTAAAGGCCCTCACCAGGCGGCTAGCACTGACATCAGCAGTCAGAATCCACATTCTTTCCTCTGGACCGTATCCCTTCCAGTGCACCAGGTACTGGAGGGAACCCCAAAGAACATGTAAGTCGAGAATCTTAGAGATTTCAAACTCCAAATTGCCATCCACCAGGACAGGGGGGGGGGGGTGGCAATGGATATGGTTCCACAGGTTCCACATATTTATTTAATAAAGACCTGTGAAACACATTATGGATCTTCCAGGTCTGCGGAAGATCCAGACGAAACGCCACTGGGTTGACAATTGCAGAGATTTTGTAAGAGCCAATAAATCTTGGACCCAATTTCCAAGATGGTACCTTCAGCTTAATGTTTCTAGTGGACAACCACACCAAATCACCCACACACAGGTCCAGACCAGTCATACGTCTCCTGTCAGTCTCCGTTTATATCTTTCACCCATCTTTTCCAAATTAACTTGGATCTTCCGCCAGATAGATGACAAGGCGGAAGAGAATCTCTCCTCTTCTGACATCCCAGAAGATCCAGTCCCAGTAAAAGTACCAAACTGTGGGTGAAAACCATATGCGCCAAAAAATGGCGAGTTATCAGTGGACTCCTGCCTACGGTTATTCAGGGCAAATTCAGCTAGAGACAAGAACAAATCTCCGGGAAATAAGATCTATGGTGGATTTGCTTCCAGGATGTCCAGCAATGACCATAATCATGATGTTCCTTGAACATTTTGTATCGCAGTTCAGCAGGAACAAACAACTTGTCTGGAGGACAAGAATCAGGAGCCTCCTCCTGGGCCCCCAACAAGTCCATCTCCAACTCAGAGTACAGAGCGGAATCCACCACCCCATCAGCCAAAATCGGAGCGGGATCCTCCGAATCACTCGCCCCAGGAAAACTACGTGACAACGCATCTGCCCTGACGTTTTTAACCCCAGGGCGAAAGGTGACCACAAAATTGAACCTAGTAAAAAACTGTGACCATCTAGCCTGTCTAGGATTCAGGGGCTTAGCAGACTGCAGGTAAGCCAAATTCTTGTGGTCAGTATATACCATAATAGGATGAGTAGCCCTCGCCAACCAATTATGCCATTCTTCAAAGGCCAATTTAATGGCCAGCAACTCTCTATCTCCTACATCATAATTTATTTCAGCGGCCGAGAGTTTCTTGGAGAAAAAAGCATATGGACGCCATTTGCTAGGGGATGAACCCTGCGTCAGAACTGCTCCGACCCCCACTTCTGATGCATCAACCTCCACGATGAACGAGACACCTCAGGTTGCTTTAGAATGGGAGCAAACTCAAAACATTTCTTAATAGCAGAAAAGGCCTGTAATGCCTCATCCAACCAGACAGAAAAGTCGGCGCCTTTTTAGTCATATCTGTCTAAGGTTTTACAATGGTGGAATAATTCAAGATGCATTTTTTGTAGTAATTAGTAAAATCCAAAAACCGCATCAGAGCTTTCTGATTCTCAGGCCGCCCGGACCTTTTCGGGGTCCATACGAAAACCAGAGTCAGAAAGCAGGTATCTTAAAAACGGTAGCTCCTGGACAGCAAATACACATTTTTCCAATTTTGCATACAATTTATTCTCCCGAAGGATCGACAACACCTGTCTCACGTGATCCTGATGGGACTTCAAATCGGGTGAGTAATTTAGTATATCATCAAGGTAAATAACAATGAACCTTCCCACTAAATGATGGAAAATATCATTGACAAATCGCTGAAAGACCGCTTGCGCATTAGTTGAACCAAAGGGCATGACAAGATTATCGAAATTACCTTGGGGTTTATTGAAGGCCCTTTTCCACTCATCTCCTTCCTTAAATATGATCAGATTATAAGCTCCTCTTAAATCCAACTTGGAGAACACCTTGGCTCCGACAATTTTATGAAATAGATCAGAAATCAAAGGAAGGGGATATGGATCACGGACCGTAATGAAATTCAATTCCCGGAATTGAATCTCATTACACTAGGGAGAAAAGGGTCACCTCCTAACGATCCCTAAAAGCTTTCCCTAAACTGATGTGCCCATGTGCATACCCTTAGGGTGGATATGCACATGCCCTCGTGCCTAAACCTAAACACCCTGGGCAAACCCTAAGCAGCAGGAAAAAGGGAAGAGGCAACCTGCTTCTTCAAACCAAGAGGAAGTAAGCGTCTCCCTAGAGGCCTAGATAAAACACACAAAGGGAAATAAAGGAGAGGACTTATCTTGAGCAGAGCTGGAGCAGATGATCCACCACACATCAAGAGCTCCCAGGAAATAACTATAACCTGCACAGGCCACTGGGGGAAGGAGGGATAAATAGCCTCACTAGCAATGAAACCCAGTAAACCTGAGGGAAGGTGGATCCAGCCCAAACCGAAATGAAAACAAACAGATCAGCTTGAAAAATGTAGCCAAAATGACCCACGCCTGTATTTCGCGTTATGAATTCGCATTACGTAATTTTCACATTGCCGATTTATCGCATTCAATAAAATAATCTCAAATTTGCAAAATTCGCGAATATATGACGACTATTCTACAAAATATTTGTGAAATATTGCGAATTCGAATATAGCCCCTGCTGCTTATCACTAAAAAGGAGGAACAAGAAGGTATACGCCTATGCGCTACTGGATGCCCAGAGTGACATCACCTTCATTGATCAAAAATGTAGTGGCTACAGAACCAGTGAAGCTCTAACTCACCACAATGACGGGAAGAGACACATTAGTGAACAGTCAAAGGGTCAAAGGACTGAGAGTTAGAGGACTTCATTCAAACTTCACATTAGATCTACCTCCAGCTTATACAAAAGGTGATATACCTCGAGATCGCATGCCTTCCTGTGAAACAGACAATAAATAAATGGGAGCACCTATCTGCCATATCTCATGAAATGTCCCCGCTGAAGGCGTTTGGTGTTGGACTGTTGATAGGTTTCAATTGTCCTAAAGCCTTGGTACAACGAAAGGTAATCACAGGAGGAAAGGGTGAACCCTACGCTGTTCAAACTGATCTAGGATGGGGCGTTGTAGTAGGAAAACAGCAGATTGCAAACTCAAGACAGGTGACAGGATTGTGTCATTGACTATCTGTCCAAGAGTTAACAACTGTAAGTGCAGCAAAAGTAACCAAGATCCTTGAATATGCTTTTGAAGAAATAAGTTCTAAAAAAAAGTGTATCCCAAGAAGACATAAAGATCGTACACTAGAAGAAAGCATTAAGCAGAATCAACAAGGTCATCTTGAAATGCCCTTACCCTTTAGGAAACAACCTCGTCTGCAAAATAACAGAGATATTGCCCTAGCAAAACTGAAGAAAAAGTTGGGAAGAGATCCCAAATTTAAAAAGGATTATTTGAAATTCATGGAAGGCTTCCTCGAAGAAGGACATGCAGAGAAAGTCAATAGTTGGCCTAAAGAAGGAGAAGTGTGGTACATCCCACATCAAGGAGATTACTACTCAAGAAAACCAGATAAGATTGAAGTAGTATTTGATTTCTCAGCAAAATACGATGGTGTTGCATTGAATAATTGAATGGCAGCACGGTGGCCCAGTGGTTAGCACTGGTGCCTTGCAGCGCTGGGGTCCTAGATTTGAATCCGACCAAGGACAACATCTGTATGGAGTTTGTATGTTCTCCCTGTGTTTGCGTGGGTTTCCTCCAGGTTCTCCGGTTTTCTCCCACACTCCAAAGACATACTGATAGGGACCTTAGATTGTGAGCCCCATTGGGGACAGTTGGATGCTAATGTCTGTAAAGCGCTGTGAAATATAGTAGCGCTATATGTGCATAAGATAAATAAATTATCATCTATTAAAAGGGCCAGATCTTACGAACACTCTGCTTGGAGTACTCTGTAGATTTAGAAAGTATCCCGTAGCAGTCATGTGTGATGTTGAAAAGATATTCCAGCAGTTTCATGTGAAGAATTAAGATAGAGACTTCCTGAGATTCCAATGGTGGAAGGACAGAGGCACAGATACAGAGCCAGCAGAATACAAAAAGTACACTTGTTCGGAGCAGCAGCATCTCCAGGTTGCGCCAATTATGATATGAAGTACCTGGCCAATCAGAATGAAAAGGATTGCCCATCAGCAGCAGATTTTCTGAAGAAAAACTTTTATGTAGATGATGGTCTTATAAGTCTAGAGTCCACGGAATCTGCAATCAAACTAGTGAAATAAAGCCAAGAGTTATGCACAAGAGGAAACCTGCGCATTCACAAATTCATCTCAAACAACAGAGAGGTACTGGAATCCATCAGTGACTCTGAACTTGCATCAACAATGAAGAATGTAGATCTCAATTATGATCATCTTCCAGTTAAAAACGTACTTGGATTGGGGTGGAATGTAGAGAACGACAAGTTCTTCTTTGAAGTATCTAAAAAAGGAGAAAGGTGCAACTAGCAGTACCATTCTTTCCGCAGTGGCTTCTATATTTGATCCATTGGGATTCTTGGCCCCCGTGATCTTCAAAACAAGAGAAATACTGCAAGAATTATGCAGACAGAAGTTAGGATGGGCTGAACCCACACCTGAAAATTTGAGGCCAAGGTGGAAGAGTTGGATAAGAGACTTGCAAAACTTGAGAGAAGTTCGGATACCCAGATGTTTTGTACCTCATGATTTTGGAGAATACTAGAAAATAGAACTTCGTGGATAGGTTTAAAAAAGTGAACCTTATGAAAAACGGCGCTGCTGCAGAAAACAGGACTCAAGTAGATAAAATAAAGTGGGTCTTTATTTATATCGGTCTACGCAGTTTCAGGGGTGGACTGCCCCCTTCATCAGGACAATATGTCATCAGGTAATGACATATTGTCCTGATGAAGGGGGCAGTCCGCCCCTGAAACACGTAGACCGATATAAATAAAGACCCACTTTATTTTATCTACTTGAGTCCTGTTTTCTGCAGCAGCGCCGTTTTTCATAAGGTTCACTTTTTTAAACCTATCCACTATTCTCCATACCCCGGATATGTGCTCCACGAAAACGGGTAAGAACCTGGGCAGCAGCAGCAGTCACCCACGCAAGCTGGACGGGCTTTTGCCAGCACAAGCGATTCATAGGAGTTGTGACTAGGGATGAGCAAACCCGAACTGTATAGTTCGGGTTCGTACCGAATTTTGGGGTGTCCGTGACACGGACCCGAACCCGGACATTTTCGTAAAAGTCCGGGTTCGGGTTCGGTGTTCGTCGCTTTCTTGGCGCTTTTGTGACGCTTTCTTGGCGCTTTTTGAAAGGCTGCAAAGCAGCCAATCAACAAGCGTCATACTACTTGCCCCAAGAGGCCATCACAGCCATGCCTACTATTGGCATGGCTGTGATTGGCCAGAGCACCATGTGACCCAGCCTCTATTTAAGCTGGAGTCACATAGCGCCGCCCGTCACTCTGCTCTGATTAGCGTAGGGAGAGGTTGCGGCTGCGACAGTAGGGCGAGATTAGGCAGATTAACTCCTCCAAAGGACTTGATTATTGATCGATCTGCAGCTGTGGGTCATTGAGCTGCTGATACTCAATTGCTCACTGTTTTTAGGCTGCCCAGACCGTTTGTCAGTCACATTTTTCTGGGGTGATCGGCGGCCATTTTGTGTCTTGTGGTGCGCCAGCACAAGCTGCGACCAAGTGCATTTAACCCTCAATGGTGTGGTTGTTTTTTGGCTAAAGCCTACATCAGGGTGAAGCTGTCACACCAAGTGCATTTAACCAGCAATAGTCTGTTTATTTTTTGGCCATATACTACATCAGGGGCAAGCTGCGCCTGTCACCAAGTGCATTTAACCCTCAATGGTGTGGTTGTTTTTTGGCTAAAGCCTACATCAGGGTGAAGCTGTCACACCAAGTGCATTTAACCAGCAATAGTCTGTTTATTTTTTGGCCATATACTACATCAGGGGCAAGCTGCGCCCGTCACCAAGTGCATTTAACCCTCAGTAGTGTGGTTGGTCAAGCTATCACACCAAGTGCATTTAATCAGCAATAGTCTGTTCATTTTTTGGCCATATACTAAATCAGGGGCAAGCTGCGCCTGTCACCAAGTGCATTTAACCAGCAATAGTCTGTTCATTTTTTGGCCATATACTACATCAGGGGCAAGCTGCGCCCGTCACCAAGTGCATTTAACCCTCAGTAGTGTGGTTGGTCAAGCTGTGACACCAAGTGCATTTAACCAGCAATAGTCTGTTCATTTTTTGGCCATATACTACATCAGGGGCAAGCTGCGCCCGTCACCAAGTGCATTTAACCCTCAGTAGTGTGGTTGGTCAAGCTATCACACCAAGTGCATTTAACCAGCAATAGTCTGTTCATTTTTTGGCCATATACTAAATCAGGGGCAAGCTGCGCCCGTCACCAAGTGCATTTAACCAGCAATAGTCTGTTCATTTTTTGGCCATATACTACATCAGGGGCAAGCTGCGCCCGTCACCAAGTGCATTTAACCCTCAGTAGTGTGGTTCGTCAAGCTGTGACACCAAGTGCATTTAACCAGCAATAGGCTGTTCATTTTTTGGCCATACACTACATCAGGGGCAAGCTGCGCCCGTCACCAAGTGCATTTAACCAGCAATAGTGTGGTTATTTTTTGGCCATATCCCAGTCTAATTCTGTCACTAAATCCATACCGGTCACCCAGCGCCTAAATACTAGGCCTCAAATTTATATCCCGCTAAATCTGTCGTTACCGCTGTCCTGTTGTGGCTGGGAAAGTTATTTAGTGTCCGTCAAAGCACATTTTTTGTTCTGGGTTGAAATACAATTCCCAATTTAGCAATTTCATAATTTAGTGGTTCCTGCTATATCAGAGCTATTTGAAATCTATCCCTAAAAGGGTATATAATATTCAAGGTGCACATAGGGTCATTCAGAATAACTTCACACACACGCTACTGTGCATTTCCAAGTCTAATTCTGTTAGTAAATCCATACCGGTCACCCAGCGCCTAAATACTAGGCCTCAAATTTATATCCCGCTAAATCTCTCGTTACCGCTGTCCTGTTGTGGCTGGGAAAGTTATTTAGTGTCCGTCAAAGCACATTTTTTGTTCTGGGTTGAAATACAATTCCCAATTTAGCAATTTCATAATTTAGTTGTTCCTGCTATATCAGAGCTATTTGAAATCTATCCCTAAAAGGGTATATAATATTCAAGGGGCACATAGGGTCATTCAGAATAACTTCACACACACGCTACTGTGCATTTCCAAGTCCAATTCTGTTAGTAAATCCATACCGGTCACCCAGCGCCTAAATACTAGGCCTCAAATTTATATCCCACTAAATCTCTCATTACCGCTGTCCTGTTGTGGCTGGGAAAGTTATTTAGTGTCCGTCAAAGCACATTTTTTGTTCTGGGTTGAAATACAATTCCCAATTTAGCAATTTCATAATTTAGTGGTTCCTGCTATATCAGATCTATTTGAAATCTATCCCTAAAAGGGTATATAATATTCAAGGTGCACATAGGGTCATTCAGAATAACTTCACACACACGCTACTGTGCATTTCCAAGTCTAATTCTGTCACTAAATCCATACCGGTCACCCAGCGCCTAAATACTAGGCCTCAAATTCATATCCCGCTAAATCTCTCGTTACCGCTGTACTGTTGTGGCTGGGAAAGTTATTTAGTGTCCGTCAAAGCACATTTTTTGTTCAGGGTTGAAATACAATTCCCAATTTAGCAATTTCATAATTTAGTGGTTTCTGCTATATCAGAGCTATTTGAAATCTATCCCTAAAAGGGTATATAATATTCAAGGTGCACATAGGGTCATTCAGAATAACTTCACACACACGCTACTGTGCATTTCCAAGTCTAATTCTGTTAGTAAATCCATACCGGTCACCCAGCGCCTAAATACTAGGCCTCAAATTTATATCCCGCTAAATCTCTCGTTACCGCTGTCCTGTTGTGGCTGGGAAAGTTATTTAGTGTCCGTCAAAGCACATTTTTTGTTCTGGGTTGAAATACAATTCCCAATTTAGCAATTTCATAATTTAGTGGTTCCTGCTATATCAGAGCTATTTGAAATCTATCCCTAAAAGGGTATATAATATTCAAGGGGCACATAGGGTCATTCAGAATAACTTCACACACACGCTACTGTGCATTTCCAAGTCCTAATTCTGTTAGTAAATCCATACCGGTCACCCAGCGCCTAAATACTAGGCCTCAAATTTATATCCCGCTAAATCTCTCATTACCGCTGTCCTGTTGTGGCTGGGAAAGTTATTTAGTGTCCGTCAAAGCACATTTTTTGTTCTGGGTTGAAATACAATTCCCAATTTAGCAATTTCATAATTTAGTGGTTCCTGCTATATCAGAGCTATTTGAAATCTATCCCTAAAAGGGTATATAATATTCAAGGTGCACATAGGGTCATTCAGAATAACTTCACACACACGCTACTGTGCATTTCCAAGTCTAATTCTGTCACTAAATCCATACCGGTCACCCAGCGCCTAAATACTAGGCCTCAAATTTATATCCCGCTAAATCTCTCGTTACCGCTGTCCTGTTGTGGCTGGGAAAGTTATTTAGTGTCCGTCAAAGCACATTTTTTGTTCTGGGTTGAAATACAATTCCAAATTTAGCAATTTCATAATTTAGTGGTTCCTGCTATATCAGAGCTATTTGAAATCTATCCCTAAAAGGGTATATAATATTCAAGGGGCACATAGGGTCATTCAGAATAACTTCACACACACGCTACTGTGCATTTCCAAGTCTAATTCTGTCACTAAATCCATACCGGTCACCCAGCGCCTAAATACTAGGCCTCAAATTCATATCCCGCTAAATCTCTCGTTACCGCTGTACTGTTGTGGCTGGGAAAGTTATTTAGTGTCCGTCAAAGCACATTTTTTGTTCAGGGTTGAAATACAATTCCCAATTTAGCAATTTCATAATTTAGTGGTTTCTGCTATATCAGAGCTATTTGAAATCTATCCCTAAAAGGGTATATAATATTCAAGGTGCACATAGGGTCATTCAGAATAACTTCACACACACGCTACTGTGCATTTCCAAGTCCAATTCTGTTAGTAAATCCATACCGGTCACCCAGCGCCTAAATACTAGGCCTCAAATTTATATCCCGCTGAATTTGAATACAATACATTGGGCCAAATAATATTTTTGTTGTTGTGGTGAACCATAACAATGAGGAAAACATCTAGTAAGGGACGCGGACGTGGACATGGTCGTGGTGGTGTTAGTGGACCCTCTGGTGCTGGGAGAGGACGTGGCCGTTCTGCCACATCCACACGTCCTAGTGTACCAACTACCTCAGGTCCCAGTAGCCGCCAGAATTTACAGCGATATATGGTGGGGCCCAATGCCGTTCTAAGGATGGTAAGGCCTGAGCAGGTACAGGCATTAGTCAATTGGGTGGCCGACAGTGGATCCAGCACGTTCACATTATCTCCCACCCAGTCTTCTGCAGAAAGCGCACAGATGGCGCCTGAAAACCAACCCCATCAGTCTGTCACATCACCCCCATGCATACCAGGGAAACTGTCTCAGCCTCAAGTTATGCAGCAGTCTCTTATGCTGTTTGAAGACTCCGCTGGCAGGGTTTCCCAAGGGCATCCACCTAGCCCTTCCCCAGCGGTGAAAGACATAGAATGCACTGACGCACAACCACTTATGTTTCCTGATGATGAGGACATGGGAATACCACCTCAGCATGTCTCTGATGATGACGAAACACAGGTGCCAACTGCTGCGTCTTTCTGCAGTGTGCAGACTGAACAGGAGGTCAGGGATCAAGACTGGGTGGAAGACGATGCAGGGGACGATGAGGTCCTAGACCCCACATGGAATGAAGGTCGTGCCACTGACTTTCACAGTTCGGAGGAAGAGGCAGTGGTGAGACCGAGCCAACAGCGTAGGAAAAGAGGGAGCAGTGGGCAAAAGCAGAACACCCGCCGCCAAGAGAACACCCGCCGCCTGCTACTGACCGCCGCCATCTGGGACCGAGCACCCCAAAGGCAGCTTCAAGGAGTTCCCTGGCATGGCACTTCTTCAAACAATGTGCTGACGACAAGACCCGAGTGGTTTGCACGCTGTGAAGCGAGGCATTAACGTTCTGAACCTGAGCACAACCTGCATGACCAGGCACCTGCATGCAAAGCATGAACTGCAGTGGAGTAAACACCTTAAAACCAAGGAAGTCACTCAGGCTCCCCCTGCTACCTCTTCTGCTGCTGCCGCCTCGGCCTCTTCTGCTGCTGCCGCCTCGGCCTCTTCCTCCGCCTCTGGAGGAACGTTGGCACCTGCCGCCCAGCAAACAGGGGATGTACCACCAACACCACCACCACCTCCGTCACCAAGCGTCTCAACCATGTCACACGGCAGCGTTCAGCTCTCCATCTCACAAACATTTGAGAGAAAGCGTAAATTCCCACCTAGCCACCCTCGATCCCTGGCCCTGAATGCCAGCATTTCTAAACTACTGGCCTATGAAATGCTGTCATTTAGGCTGGTGGACACAGACAGCTTCAAACAGCTCATGTCGCTTGCTGTCCCACAGTATGTTGTTCCCAGCCGCCACTACTTCTCCAAGAGAGCCGTGCCTTCCCTGCACAACCAAGTATCCGATAAAATCAAGTGTGCACTGCGCAACGCCATCTGTAGCAAGGTCCACCTAACCACAGATACGTGGACCAGTAAGCACGGCCAGGGACGCTATATCTCCCTAACTGCACACTGGGTAAATGTAGTGGCAGCTGGGCCCCAGGCGGAGAGCTGTTTGGCGCACGTCCTTCCGCCGCCAAGGATCGCAGGGCAACATTCTTTGCCTCCTGTTGCCACCTCCTCCTTCTCGGCTTCCTCCTCCTCTTCTTCCACCTGCTCATCCAGTCAGCCACACACCTTCACCACCAACTTCAGCACAGCCCGGGGTAAACGTCAGCAGGCCATTCTGAAACTCATATGTTTGGGGGACAGGCCCCACACCGCACAGGAGTTAGGGTATAGAACAACAGACCGACGTGTGGTTGCTGCCGGTGAGCCTCAAGCCCAGCCTGGTGGTGTGTGATAATGGGCGAAATCTCGTTGCAGCTCTGGGACTAGCCAATTTGACGCACATCCCTTGCTTGGCGCATGTGCTAAATTTGGTGGTGCAGAAGTTCATACACAACTACCCCGACATGTCAGAGCTGCTGCATAAAGTGCGGGCCGTCTGTTCGCGCTTCCGGCGTTCACATCCTGCTGCTGCTCGCCTGTCTGCGCTACAGCGTAACTTCAGCCTTCCCGCTCACCGCCTCATATGCGACGTGCCCACCAGGTGGAACTCCACCTTGCACATGCTGGACAGACTGTGAGAGCAGCAGCAGGCCATAGTGGAGTTTCAGCTGCAGCACGCACGGGTCAGTCGCACTACAGAACAGCACCACTTCACCACCAATGACTGGGCCTCCATGCGAGACCTGTGTGCCCTGTTGCGCGGTTTCGAGTACTCCACCAACATGGCCAGTGGCGATGACGCCGTTATCAGCGTTACAATACCACTTCTATGTCTCCTTGAGAAAACACTTAGGGCGATGATGGAAGAGGAGGTGGCCCAGGAGGAGGAGGAAGAGGGGTCATTTTTAGCACTTTCAGGCCAGTCTCTTCGAAGTGACTCAGAGGGAGGTTTTTGGCAACAGCAGAGGCCAGGTACAAATGTGGCCAGCCAGGGCCCACTACTGGAGGACGAGGAGGACGAGGATGAGGAGGAGGTGGAGGAGGATGAGGATGAAGCATGGTCACAGCGGGGTGGCACCCAACGCAGCTCGGGTCCATCACTGGTGCGTGGCTGGGGGGAAAGGCAGGACGATGACGATACGCCTCCCACAGAGGACAGCTTGTCCTTACCCCTGGGCAGCCTGGCACACATGAGCGACTACATGCTGCAGTGCCTGCGCAACGACAGCAGAGTTGCCCACATTTTAACCTGTGCGGACTACTGGGTTGCCACCCTGCTGGATCCACGCTACAAAGACAATGTGCCCACCTTACTTCCTGCACTGGAGCGTGATAGGAAGATGCGCGAGTACAAGCGCACGTTGGTAGACGCGCTACTGAGAGCATTCCCAAATGTCACAGGGGAACAAGTGGAAGCCCAAGGCCAAGGCAGAGGAGGAGCAAGAGGTCGCCAAGGCAGCTGTGTCAATGCCAGCTCCTCTGAGGGCAGGGTTAGCATGGCAGAGATGTGGAAAACTTTTGTCAACACGCCACAGCTAACTGCACCACCACCTGATACGCAACGTGTTAGCAGGAGGCAACATTTCACTAACATGGTGGAACAGTACATGTGCACACCCCTCTACATACTGACTGATGGTTCGGCCCCATTCAACTTCTGGGTCTCTAAATTGTCCACGTGGCCAGAGCTAGCCTTTTATGCCTTGGAGGTGCTGGCCTGCCCGGCGGCCAGCGTTTTGTCTGAACGTGTATTCAGCACGGCAGGGGGCGTCATTACAGACAAACGCAGCCGCCTGTCTACAGCCAATGTGGACAAGCTGACGTTCATAAAAATGAACCAGGCATGGATCCCACAGGATCTGTCCGTCCCTTGTCCAGATTAGACATTAACTACCTCCCCTTAACCATATATTATTGGACTCCAGGGCACTTCCACATTCAATCCTATTTTTATTTTCATTTTACCATTATATTGCGAGGCTACCCAAAGTTGAATGAACCTCTCCTCTGTCTGGGTGCCGGGGCCTAAATATATGCCAATGGACTGTTCCAATGTTGGGTGACGTGAAGCCTGATTCTCTGCTATGACATGCAGACTGATTCTCTGCTGACATGAAGCCAGATCCTCTGTTACGGGACCTCTCTCCTCTGCCTGGGTGCTGGGCCTAAATTTATGAAAATGGACTCTTACAGTGGTGGGTGACGTGAAGCCTGATTCTCTGCTATGATATGAAGACTGATTCTCTGCTGACATGAAGCCAGATTGTCTGTTACGGGACCTCTCTCCTCTGCCTGGGTGCTGGGCCTAAATATATGCCAATGGACTGTTGCAGTGGTGGCTGACGTGAAGCCTCATTCTCTGCTATGACATGCAGACTGATTCTCTGCTGACATGAAGCCAGATTGTCTGTTACGGGACCTCTCTCCTCTGCCTGGGTGCTGGGCCTATATATATGCCAATGGACTGTTGCAGTGGTGGCTGACGTCAAGCCTCATTCTCTGCTATGACATGCAGACTAATTCTCTGCTGACATGAAGCCAGATTGTCTGTTACGGGACCTCTCTCCTCTGCCTGGGTGCTGGGCCTAAATATATGCCAATGGACTGTTGCAGTGGTGGCTGACGTGAAGCCTCATTCTCTGCTATGACATGCAGACTAATTCTCTGCTGACATGAAGCCAGATTATCTGTTACGGGACCTCTCTCCTCTGCCTGGGTGCTGGGCCTAAATATATGCCAATGGACTGTTGCAGTGGTGGCTGACGTGAAGCCTGATTCTCTGCTATGACATGAAGACTGATTCTCTGCTGACATGAAGCCAGATTGTCTGTTACGGGACCTCTCTCCTCTGCCTGGGTGCTGGGCCTAAATATATGCCAATGGACTGTTGCAGTGGTGGCTGACGTGAAGCCTCATTCTCTGCTATGACATGCAGACTAATTCTCTGCTGACATGAAGCCAGATTGTCTGTTACGGGACCTCTCTCCTCTGCCTGGGTGCTGGGCCTAAACTTATGAAAATGGACTCTTACAGTGGTGGGTGACGTGAAGCCTGATTCTCTGCTATGACATGAAGACTGATTCTCTGCTGACATGAAGCCAGATTGTCTGTTACGGGACCTCTCTCCTCTGCCTGGGTGCTGGGCCTAAATATATGCCAATGGACTGTTGCAGTGGTGGCTGACGTGAAGCCTCATTCTCTGTTATGACATGCAGACTAATTCTCTGCTGACATGAAGCCAGTTTGTCTGTTACGGGACCTCTCTCCTCTGCCTGGGTGCTGGGCCTAAACTTATGAAAATGGACTCTTACAGTGGTGGCTGACGTGAAGCCTGATTCTCTGCTATGACATGAAGACTGATTCTCTGCTGACATGAAGCCAGATCCTCTGTTACGGGACCTCTCTCCTCTGCCTGGGTGCTGGGCCTAAACTTATGAAAATGGACTCTTACAGTGGTGGGTGACGTGAAGCCTCATTCTCTGCTATGACATGCAGACTAATTCTCTGCTGACATGAAGCCAGATTTTCTGTTACGGGACCTCTCTCCTCTGCCTGGGTGCTGGGCCTAAATTTATGACAATGGACTGTTGCAGTGGTGGGTGACGTGAAGCCTGATTCTCTGCTATGACATGCAGACTGATTCTCTGCTGACATGAAGCCAGATTGTCTGTTACGGGACCTCTCTCCTCTGCCTGGGTGCTGGGCCTAAATATATGCCAATGGACTGTTGCAGTCGTGGCTGAAGTGAAGCCTCATTCTCTGCTATGACATGCAGACTAATTCTCTGCTGACATGAAGCCAGATCCTCTGTTACGGGACCTCTCTCCTCTGCCTGGGTGCTGGGCCTAAATATATGCCAATGGAGTGTTGCAGTGGTGGCTGACGTGAAGCCTCATTCTCTGCTATGACATGCAGACTAATTCTCTGCTGACATGAAGCCAGATTGTCTGTTACGGGACCTCTCTCCTCTGCCTGGGTGCTGGGCCTAAATATATGCCAATGGACTGTTGCAGTGGTGGCTGACGTGAAGCCTCATTCTCTGCTATGACATGCAGACTAATTCTCTGCTGACATGAAGCCAGATTGTCTGTTACGGGACCTCTCTCCTCTGCCTGGGTGCTGGGCCTAAACTTATGAAAATGGACTCTTACAGTGGTGGGTGACGTGAAGCCTGATTCTCTGCTATGACATGAAGACTGATTCTCTGCTGACATGAAGCCAGATTGTCTGTTACGGGACCTCTCTCCTCTGCCTGGGTGCTGGGCCTAAATATATGCCAATGGACTGTTGCAGTGGTGGCTGACGTGAAGCCTCATTCTCTGTTATGACATGCAGACTAATTCTCTGCTGACATGAAGCCAGTTTGTCTGTTACGGGACCTCTCTCCTCTGCCTGGGTGCTGGGCCTAAACTTATGAAAATGGACTCTTACAGTGGTGGCTGACGTGAAGCCTGATTCTCTGCTATGACATGAAGACTGATTCTCTGCTGACATGAAGCCAGATCCTCTGTTACGGGACCTCTCTCCTCTGCCTGGGTGCTGGGCCTAAACTTATGAAAATGGACTCTTACAGTGGTGGCTGACGTGAAGCCTCATTCTCTGCTATGACATGCAGACTAATTCTCTGCTGACATGAAGCCAGATTGTCTGTTACCGGGACCTCTCTCCTCTGCCTGGGTGCTGGGCCTAAATTTATGACAATGGACTGTTGCAGTGGTGGGTGACGTGAAGCCTGATTCTCTGCTATGACATGCAGACTGATTCTCTGCTGACATGAAGCCAGATTGTCTGTTACGGGACCTCTCTCCTCTGCCTGGGTGCTGGGCCTAAATACAGTCATGTGAAAAAATTAGGACACCCTTTGAAAGCATGTGGTTTTTTGTAACATTTTTAATAAAAGGTTATTTCATCTCCGTTTCAACAATACAGAGAGATTAAAGTAATCCAACTAAACAAAGAAAACTGAAGAAAAGTCTTTTCAAGATCTTCTGTAAATGTCATTCTACAAAAATGCCTATTCTAACTGAGGAAAAAGATAGGACACCCTTGCCCCTAATAGCGAGTGTTACCTCCTTTGGCTGAAATAACTGCAGTGAGACGGTTCTTGTAGCCATCTACCAGTCTTCGACATCGGTCTGAGGAAATTTTACCCCACTCCTCAATGCAGAACTTTTTCAGCTGTGAGATGTTTGAGGGGTTTCTTGCACGTACAGCCCTTTTCAAGTCACCCCACAGCATCTCAATGGGATTCAAATCTGGACTTTGACTTGGCCATTCCAGGACTCTCCATTTCTTCTTTTTCAGCCAATCTTTGGTTGATTTACTAGTATGTTTTGGGTCATTGTCATGTTGCATGGTCCAGTTCCGCTTCAGCTTTAATTTTCTAACTGATGGTCTCACATGTTCTTCAAGCACCTTCTGATACACAGTAGAATTCATCGTGGATTCTATGATGGTGAGCTGACCAGGTCCTGCTGCAGCAAAGCAGCCCCAAACCATGACACTTCCACCTCCATGCTTCACAGTTGGTATGAGGTTCTTTTCTTGGAATGCTGTGTTTGGTTTACGCCAAACATGTCCTCTGCTGTTGTGTCCAAATAATTCAATTTTGGACTCATCTGTCCAAAGAACATTATTCCAGAAGTCCTGGTCTTTGTCAACTTTATCTCTGGCAAATGTCAGTCTGGCCTCGATGTTTCTCTTGGAAAGCAAAGGTTTCCTCCTTGCACACCTCCCATGCAAGTTAAACTTGTACAGTCTCTTTCTGATTGTAGAGGCATGTACTTCTACATCAACAGTAGCCAGAGCCTGCTGTAGTTCTCGAGATGACACTTTAGGGTTTTTGGAGACCTCTTTTAGCATCTTGCGGTCTGCTCTTGGGGTGAACTTGCTGGGGCGACCAGTCCTGGGCATGTTGGCAGTTGTTTTGAAAGCCCTCCACTTGTAGACTATCTTCCGGACAGTGGAATGGCTGATTTCAAAATCTTTTGAGATCTTTTTAAATCCCTTCCCAGACTCATAGGCTGCTACAATCTTTTTTCTGAAGTCCTCTGACAGCTCTTTTGCTCTCACCATGGTGCTCACTCTCACTTCAACAGTCAGGAGCACACCAAACTAAATGTCTGAGGTTTAAATAGGGCAAGCCTCATTCAACATGCAGAGTAACGATCTACTAATTATGTGCACCTGGTGTGATATACCTGTGTGAGATCTGAGCCAATTTAAGAGGGAATACATGTGAGGGTGTCCTATCTTTTTCCTCAGTTAGAATAGGCATTTTTGTAGAATGACATTTACAGAAGATCTTGAAAAGACTTTTCTTCAGTTTTCTTTGTTTAGTTGGATTACTTTAATATCTCTGTATTGTTGAAACGGAGATGAAATAACCTTTTATTAAAAATGTTACAAAAAACCACATGCTTTCAAAGGGTGTCCTAATTTTTTCACATGACTGTATATGCCAATGGACTGTTGCAGTGGTGGCTGACGTGAAGCCTCATTCTCTGCTATGACATGCAGACTAATTCTCTGCTGACATGAAGCCAGATCCTCTGTTACGGGACCTCTCTCCTCTGCCTGGGTGCTGGGCCTAAATTTATGAAAATGGACTCTTACAGTGGTGGCTGACGTGAAGCCTGATTCTCTGCTATGATATGAAGACTGATTCTCTGCTGACATGAAGCCAGATTGTCTGTTACGGGACCTCTCTCCTCTGCCTGGGCCTAAATATATGCCAATGGACTGTTGCAGTGGTGGCTGACGTGAAGCCTCATTCTCTGCTATGACATGCAGACTGATTCTCTGCTGACATGAAGCCAGATTGTCTGTTACGGGACCTCTCTCCTCTGCCTGGGTGCTGGGCCTAAATATATGCCAATGGAGTGTTGCAGTGGTGGCTGACGTGAAGCCTCATTCTCTGCTATGACATGCAGACTAATTCTCTGCTGACATGAAGCCAGATTGTCTGTTACGGGACCTCTCTCCTCTGCCTGTGTGCTGGGCCTAAATATATGCCAATGGACTGTTGCAGTCGTGGCTGACGTGAAGCCTGATTCTCTGCTATGACATGAAGACTGATTCTCTGCTGACATGAAGCCAGATTGTCTGTTACGGGACCTCTCTCCTCTGCCTGGGTGCTGGGCCTAAATATATGCCAATGGACTGTTGCAGTGGTGGCTGACGTGAAGCCTCATTCTCTGCTATGACATGCAGACTAATTCTCTGCTGACATGAAGCCAGATTGTCTGTTACGGGACCTCTCTCCTCTGCCTGGGTGCTGGGCCTAAACTTATGAAAATGGACTCTTACAGTGGTAGGTGACGTGAAGCCTGATTCTCTGCTATGACATGAAGACTGATTCTCTGCTGACATGAAGCCAGATTGTCTGTTACGGGACCTCTCTCCTCTGCCTGGGTGCTGGGCCTAAATATATGCCAATGGACTGTTGCAGTGGTGGCTGACGTGAAGCCTCATTCTCTGCTATGACATGCAGACTAATTCTCTGCTGACATGAAGCCAGATCCTCTGTTACGGGACCTCTCTCCTCTGCCTGGGTGCTGGGCCTAAATTTATGAAAATGGACTCTTACAGTGGTGGGTGACGTGAAGCCTGATTCTCTGCTATGACATGAAGACTGATTCTCTGCTGACATGAAGCCAGATTGTCTGTTACGGGACCTCTCTCCTCTGCCTGGGTGCTGGGCCTAAATATATGCCAATGGACTGTTGCAGTGGTGGCTGACGTGAAGCCTCATTCTCTGCTATGACATGCAGACTAATTCTCTGCTGACATGAAGCCAGATTCTCTGTTACGGGACCTCTCTCCTCTGCCTGGGTTCCGGGGCCTAAATATCTGAGAATGGACTGTTCCAGTGGTGGGTGACGGGAAGCCAGATTCTCTGCTATAGGACCTCTCTCCAATTGATTTTGGTTAATTTTTATTTATTTAATTTTTATTTTAATTCATTTCCCTATCCACATTTGTTTGCAGGGGATTTACCTACATGTTGCTGCCTTTTGCAGCCCTCTAGCCCTTTCCTTTTACAGCCTTTTTAGTGCCGAAAAGTTCGGGTCCCCATTGACTTCAATGGGGTTCGGGTTCGGGACGAAGTTCGGATCGGGTTCGGATCCCGAACCCGAACATTTTCGGGAAGTTCGGCCGAACTTCTCGAACCCGAACATCCAGGTGTTCGCTCAACTCTAGTTGTGACCCATCACAACCCAATACGGTAAGCACAATCAGTTTGTTTGTTTGTTTTTAATACTATCATACGGTTCTACACGCGAGGCGCTGCCTCCTGTCTCTCTCCTTTTTTACAGAAAATAGAACTTCATCACTTTTCAGATGCCAGTAGTTATAATTATGGTCATTGCTCCTACATCAGAGTGATAGGAGAAGGAAAAATACATTGTGCCCTGGTTATGGGAAAGTCCAGAGTTGCTCCTACCAGTATTCAAACAATACCATAACTTGAACTGACAGCAGCAGTAGTTTCAGCATCAGTAAGCAAGTTCCTGAAAGACGAATTGGAATTGAAAATAGATGAAGAATATTTTTGGACAGATTCACAAGTTGTCCTAGGATACATAAACAACAAAGCATGAAGATTCCATATCTTTGTCACCAACAGAGTTCAGAAAATTTGAGAAATAACAAATCCATACCATTGGCATAACAATGATACAAAGCATAACCCAGCAGATCATGCTTCAAGAGGTCTGTATGTAACATAATTAAAGAATTAAAATTGGTTCACAGGTCCAGAGTTCCTTTGGGAAAAGGAAATCATGCCCAGTAAAGGTTACACAAAATTGTCTATGTACGATCCAGAAGTAAAGGTTGTACAAACATTGAGCACTGCAGCCAAGTGTCAAGATGATATACTTGAAAGATTAGCCAAATGTTCAAAATGGAATATGGTCATAAATGTAGTAGCTTGAATTCAACATTGGGCACAGGTAATCAGAAAGAAGGAATCATTGAATGTAGCGGAAAGAATGAAAGCTGAAGAAACAGTCATAAGACTCAGTCAACAGAGATTCTACAGTGAAGAGTTGAAGAGACTTAGTCAAGAACCTAAAAGGCTTCCAAACAACCACCCATTGTACAAGCTTAATCTTGTTCTGCCGGATAGTATACTGAAGGTAGGAGGGAGATTGGAAAATGCATAGTTACCTAGCAGAGTTAAGCATCCAGCAATTCTACCCAAAAAATCTTCCTTCACAAGATTGATTATTGAGCACTACCACAACAAATCCTTACATCAAGCTTTACCCAAAGCTGTCTAAAAGAAGGTGGTTACTGGATAGTGAAAGGAAGCAAAGTTATAGCAAAGTATATAAGTAAATGTGTAGTCTGTAGAAAGGCACGTAGACCTACTGAAGAACAAAGAATGGCAGATTTACCGGCAGATTGTGTAAACCCATCACCACAATTTCTTTATAGCGGAATGTATTGTTTTGACCCATTCTTTACCAAGCAGAACCGTAAGGAGTACAAGAGTTATAAACTAATATTTACATGTCTGAGTTCCAGAGAGATTCACCTGGAAATTTTAGAAAATATGTCAACTGACACATTCATCAATGCCTTAAGATATTTCATAGCAATTGGGGGTACTGTCAGAGCTTAGATCTGACCATGGATCTAATTTTGTTGGAGCAAAGAATGAATTGAAGAAAGCTCTGAAGGAGATTGATAAAGAAATGGTAACTGAGTATTTGTTAGAGAAACAGTGTGATTTTTACATGAATGCTCCAAATGCAAGCCATACAGGGGGAGTTTGGGAAATACAAATCAGAACTGTAAGAAAAAACTGTTTTGGAATAGATGGAGGAAAGAGTACTTAGAAGTAAATGGCAAACACCCAGAAGTAATGTTCAAGTTGAGGACATAGTGTTAGTAAAAGACGATTTACCTAAAAGTCTATGAAAATTGACCAAAGTCATAAAAGTTCAAAAGGATGAAGACAGACTAGTAAGAAGAGTGTTATTGCAAATAGGAGACAAAAAACTTGCCAAAAAAGAAAAACGTCTCACTACTCCACTTATGTTGAAACGTCCCATACAGAAGTTAGTTGTTCTACTTGAGAGTGATAAAAGACACTTGGAAAGTTGAGAATCTGAGGGAAAATTCCCCAAATTCATGTTAAAGTCCTACTACTGAGAACATAGAATTATAGGTAATTTTGATGAGAGTGTAGCTGGCCAGCTAAGACCTGTCCTAGGTTGCTAATATGACTAACATGTTTATACAGCTAGACCTGCCAATAATGTTAATACAGTTTATATGTTAGAGACAGAAATAGTTATTTACAGTGACTTCATGTTTCTGGATGTCATATAACAGTTATATATTGTGTTCACAGAAGCAGAAAGATAATATACCTTTAAGATTCAGTAAGTGAATGTAAGGTAAGCATAATGGCACAGCAGAATTAACAACACAAAGCATAGTTAAACTGTTGTTACTGCCCAGGAGTACACCCCAATCACAGCCAACCTCACACTGAGTATGTGTAGGCAATCCCCTAGCAGAATCTTCTGGAGTCAGTATAGACCAGAGAAGAGGAACTGAATAGGCACATCCAGTCAGAGCTATGTTTTATGGGAAAAAGAGGCCAAGTAGGTATTTAGAATAGTTATATGATGTTCATATCGTTAATGTTGTGATTAGAACTTTATACTGAGACCAGTTATATGTTTGTTTACAGTTCCACCAAACTGCGACCAAACTACCATAAAAGCAATCAATCATCAAATAATTGCATACATACAAACAAACCAATAGTAAACCTCAGATATGCCTCTCAGAGAGAATATAAAGTGATAAGTGAGAGCACAGATACTGAAAAGAGAAATATATCCACCATCAACCATTTATGTTGAATGACAAGATTGAACAGTTAAACCACCATCTTATGCATACCGCCATTTTGTGATACTTTATGCAACACGTGTTTATACATGGATAGAGTTGAGCGAACACCTGGATGTTCGGGTTCGAGAAGTTCGGCCGAACATCCCGGAAATGTTCGGGTTCGGGATCCGAACCCGATCCGAACTTCGTCCCGAACCCGAACCCCATTGAAGTCAATGGGGACCCGAACTTTTCGGCACTAAAACGGCTGTAAAACAGCCCAGGAAAGGGCTAGAGGGCTGCAAAAGGCAGCAACATGTAGGTAAATCCCCTGCAAACAAATGTGGATAGGGAAATTAATTAAAATAAAAATTAAATAAATAAAAATTAACCAAAATCAATTGGAGAGAGGTTCCATAGCAGAGAATCTGGCTTCCCGTCACCCACCACTGGAACAGTCCATTCTCAGATATTTAGGCCCCGGCACCCAGGCAGAGGAGAGAGGTCCCGTAACAGACAATCTGGCTTCATGTCAGCAGAGAATTAGTCTGCATGTCATAGCAGAGAATGAGGCTTCACGTCAGCCACCACTGCAACAGTCCATTGGCATATATTTAGGCCTAGCACACAGGCAGAGGAGAGAGGTCCCGTAACAGACAATCTGGCTTCATGTCAGCAGAGAATCAGTCTGCATGTCATAGCAGAGAATGAGGCTTCACGTCACCCACCACTGCAACAGTCCATTGGCATATATTTAGGCCTAGCACACAGGCAGAGCAGAGAGGTCCCGTAACAGACAATCTGGCTTCATGACAGCAGAGAATCAGTCTGCATGTCATAGCAGAGAATGAGGCTTCACGTCACCCACCACTGCAACAGTCCATTGGCATATATTTAGGCCTAGCACACAGGCAGAGCAGAGAGGTCCCGTAACAGACAATCTGGCTTCATGTCAGCAGAGAATCAGTCTGCATGTCATAGCAGAGAATGAGGCTTCACGTCACACACCACTGCAACAGTCCATTGGCATATATTTAGGCCTAGCACACAGGCAGAGCAGAGAGGTCCCGTAACAGACAATCTGGCTTCATGTCAGCAGAGAATCAGTCTGCATGTCATAGCAGAGAATGAGGCTTCATGTCACCCACCACTGCAACAGTCCATTGGCATATATTTAGGCCTAGCACACAGGCAGAGCAGAGAGGTCCCGTAACAGACAATCTGGCTTCATGACAGCAGAGAATCAGTCTGCATGTCATAGCAGAGAATGAGGCTTCACGTCACCCACCACTGCAACAGTCCATTGGCATATATTTAGGCCTAGCACACAGGCAGAGCAGAGAGGTCCTGTAACAGACAATCTGGCTTCATGTCAGCAGAGAATCAGTCTGCATGTCATAGCAGAGAATGAGGCTTCACGTCACCCACCACTGCAACAGTCCATTGGCATATATTTAGGCCTAGCACACAGGCAGAGCAGAGAGGTCCCGTAACAGACAATCTGGCTTCATGACAGCAGAGAATCAGTCTGCATGTCATAGCAGAGAATGAGGCTTCACGTCACCCACCACTGCAACAGTCCATTGGCATATATTTAGGCCTAGCACACAGGCAGAGCAGAGAGGTCCCGTAACAGACGATCTGGCTTCATGTCAGCAGAGAATCAGTCTGCATGTCATAGCAGAGAATGAGGCTTCACGTCACCCACCACTGCAACAGTCCATTGGCATATATTTAGGCCTAGCACACAGGCAGAGCAGAGAGGTCCCGTAACAGACAATCTGGCTTCATGACAGCAGAGAATCAGTCTGCATGTCATAGCAGAGAATGAGGCTTCACGTCACCCACCATGTCCGACCATGTCCACGACCATGTCCACGTCCGCGTCCCTTACTAGATGTTTTTCTCATTGTTATGGTTCACCACAACAACAAATATATTATTTGGCCCAATGTATTGTATTCAAATTCAGCGGGATATAAATTTGAGGCCTAGTATTTAGGCGCTGGGTGACCGGTATGGATTTAGTGACAGAATTAGACTTGGAAATGCACAGAAGCGTGTGTGTGTGAAGTTATTCTGAATGACCCAATGTGCACCTTGAATATTATATACCCTTTTAGGGATAGATTTCAAATAGCTCTGATATAGCAGAAACCACTAAATTATGAAATTGCTAAATTGGGAATTGTATTTCAACCCAGAACAAAAAATGTGCTTTGACGGACACTAAATAACTTTCCCAGCCACAACAGGACAGCGTTAACGAGAGATTTAGCAGGATATAAATTTGAGGCCTAGTATTTAGGCGCTGGGTGACAGGTATGGGTTTAGTGACAGAATTAGACTTGGAAATACACAGTAGCGGGTGTGTGTGAAGTTATTCTGAATGACCCAATGTGCACCTTGAATATTATATACCCTTTTAGGGATAGATTTCAAATAGCTCTGATATAGCAGAAACCACTAAATTATGAAATTGCTAAATTGGGAATTGTATTTCAACCCAGAACAAAAAATGTGCTTTGACGGACACTAAATAACTTTCCCAGCCACAACAGGACAGCGTTAACGAGAGATTTAGCAGGATATAAATTTGAGGCCTAGTATTTAGGCGCTGGGTGACAGGTATGGGTTTAGTGACAGAATTAGACTTGGAAATACACAGTAGCGGGTGTGTGTGAAGTTATTCTGAATGACCCAATGTGCACCTTGAATATTATATACCCTTTTAGGGATAGATTTCAAATAGCTCTGATATAGCAGAAACCACTAAATTATAAAATTGCTAAATTGGGAATTGTATTTCAACCCAGAACAAAAAATGTGCTTTGACGGACACTAAATAACTTTCCCAGCCACAACAGGACAGCGGTAACGAGAGATTTAGCGGGATATAAATTTGAGGCCTAGTATTTAGGCGCTGGGTGACCGGTATGGATTTACTAACAGAATTGGACTTGGAAATGCACAGTAGCGTGTGTGTGAAGTTATTCTGAATGACCCTATGTGCACCTTGAATATTATATACCCTTTTAGGGATAGATTTCAAATAGCTCTGATATAGCAGAAACCACTAAATTATGAAATTGCTAAATTGGGAATTGTATTTCAACCCTGAACAAAAAATGTGCTTTGACGGACACTAAATAACTTGCCCAGCCACAACAGTACAGCGGTAACGACAGATTTAGCGGGATATAAATTTGAGGCCTAGTATTTAGGCGCTGGGTGACCGGTATGGATTTAGTGACAGAATTAGACTGGGATATGGCCAAAAAATAACTACACTATTGCTGGTTAAATGCACTTGGTGACGGGCGCAGCTTGCCCCTGATGTAGTATATGGACAAAAAATGAACAGACTATTGCTGGTTAAATGCACTTGGTGTCACAGCTTGACCAACCACACTACTGAGGGTTAAAAGCACTTGGTGACGGGCGCAGCTTGCCCCTGATGTAGTATATGGCCAAAAAATGAACAGACTATTGCTGGTTAAATGCACTTGGTGACGGGCGCAGCTTGCCCCTGATTTAGTATATGGCCAAAAAATGAACAGACTATTGCTGGTTAAATGCACTTGGTGTGATAGCTTGACCAACCACACTACTGAGGGTTAAATGCACTTGGTGACGGGCGCAGCTTGCCCCTGATGTAGTATATGGCCAAAAAATAAACAGACTATTGCTGGTTAAATGCACTTGGTGTGACAGCTTCACCCTGATGTAGGCTTTAGCCAAAAAACAACCACACCATTGAGGGTTAAATGCACTTGGTGACAGGCACAGCTTGCCCCTGATGTAGTATATGGCCAAAAAACAACCACACCATTGAGGGTTAAATGCACTTGGTGACAGGCGCAGCTTGCCCCTGATTTAGTATATGGCCAAAAAATGAACAGACTATTGCTGGTTAAATGCACTTGGTGTGACAGCTTCACCCTGATGTAGGCTTTAGCCAAAAAACAACCACACCATTGAGGGTTAAATGCACTTGGTCGCAGCTTGGATGCACTTGGTCGCAGCACCGCACAAGACACAAAATGGCCGCCGATCACCCCAGAAAAAAGTGACTGACAAACGGTCTGGGCAGCCTAAAAACAGTGAGTGAGCATTTGAATTTCAGCAGCTCAATGATGCACAGCTGCAGATCGATCGATTAATCAAGTGAAGTCCTTTGGAGGAGTTAATCTGCCTAATCTCGCCCTACTGTCGCATCCGCAACCTCTCCCTACGCTAATCAGAGCAGAGTGACGGGCGGCGCTATGTGACTCCAGCTTAAATAGAGGCTGGGTCACATGGTGCTCTGGCCAATCACAGCCATGCCAATAGTAGGCATGGCTGTGACGGCCTCTTGGGGCAAGTAGTATGACGCTTGTTGATTGGCTGCTTTGCAGCCTTTCAAAAAGCGCCAAGAAAGCGTCACAAAAGCGCCAAGAAAGCGACGAACACCGAACCCGAACCCGGACTTTTACGAAAATGTCCGGGTTCGGGTCCGTGTCACGGACACCCCAAAATTCGGTACGAACCCGAACTATACAGTTCGAGTTCGCTCATCCCTATACATGGACTATCTGCGACGGAGGTGGCAGTGTTATATATGAAGAAAGGTTGAGGTTAATAAAGAAGTTATTTTAAGCATTTGGTGTGCTCTTAAAGCCTACTGTTTGAATGGAACGGCGCTAGAAGAATTAAAACAGAGTAACAGACATTCTTCTAATGCCACAGCGCAAAGGCATTTCATAGTGCTGAGCCTGTCACACTATATGCATGTATGCTTGTGATTGGGGTGCTTCACTTAGTGAGACACACCTCCGATCGCCTATTGGCCTTAAGCATTGAAGCTTATGCAACTGCAGCGCTCCTCCAAGCCAATGTACAGGACTAATCAACAATTATCATAAATGTTTAGTTGCAGTTGTTGTTGCACAAGGGGGTCACACAAGATACTGAAAGCAAAGGTTTATTTTCTTTAATAAATGACTGTGTGATATAGTTATTAATCATTTGTTTAATTTGGTTATCTTTATCTACTTTTAGGACTTGTGTGAAAATGTGATGTAGTTTTAGGTCACATTTATGCAGAAATATAGAAAATTCTGAAGGGATCACAAACTTTCAATCACCACTGTACAGTAGCTGAAAATGAAGAAAGAACACCTGGAAAACATGTGATTGAGCAGAGACTGACTGTCATGGAACCATGAACCAGACGTACAACAAGAGATAAGTGGAAAATAAGAAGGTTTTATTGAAGAGCAAGCCGTAAGCAAAGTCCGAACGGATGGCTACCGAAGCAGGGTCTTGCGGAGACAGAGGTCAGGAACCAGAAGGGTAGTCAGACGAAGCCAGGAACAGGAACCAACGGGGTAGTCAGACGAAGCCGGAATCAGGAACCAACGGGGTAGTCAGACGAAGCCGGAATCAGGAACCAACGGGGTAGTCAGACGAAGCCGGAATCAGGAACCAACGGGGTAGTCAGACGAGGCCAGGATCAGGAACCAGAAGCAGCAGCAGTCTAGGAAGCATGTGAACACAGGAGGACCAAGCAAGGAACTGAAGCCACAGGCCTCCTATATATATGAGCTGGGCATCCAGCTCCTCCCAGTGGGAAGGAGGAGCCGCAGGGTGGGAGGCTACAAGAAAACCCAGAAACCAAGATGGCCGCCAGCACATGTCAAACGAAGGGAACAGCAAGGAGGTAAGACCATGACACTGACGTATGAACTTGGTGCTTGGTCAATGATCATACAACCAAGGTGGTACACCCTTTAGCAAGACTTCTGGTAGGAGACTTTGCATTTCCAGGGCAGAACTGTGGAAGGCCCAGGAGTAGGGTTGAGCGAACCCAAACTGTAAAGTTTGGGTTCGTACCGAACTTTAGGATTTTTGGACCCTGGACCCTAACCCAAACATTTCAGTAAAAGTTCGGGTTCGGTGTTCGGCGATTTATTGGCGCTTTTTGAAAGGCTGCAGAGCAGCTAATCAACAAGCGTTTAACTCTGTGCCCTTAGAAGCCATCACAGCGATGCCTACTAATGGCATGGCTGTGATTGGCCAGTGCAGCATGTGACCCAGCCTCTATATAAGCTGGAGTCACGTAGCGCTGCACATCACTCTGCTGTGCTTAGTGTAGGGATAGGATGCTGCTGCTGTGAGGAACAGAATAGGAAAGAAGCTTTAATCAGAACTGCAATTGAGCTCAGCAATCTACATAGATTTTGTTGTGTGGGTGCAGTACACAATCTTTTTACCCTGCCCTGAGCCCAGTGACAGAGAAAAATAGTTAGGTGGGCGGCGGCCATTTTATGCAAGCTCAGTGCACCAGCACTGCATATGTGCTTTTGTGACATTGAAATCTAAGCTTGAAATACTGCAATAATAATCTGGGTTAAAAAAACAACTATTTTTGGCAATATCCTACATCTGGTGCCTTTGCAGCATTAGTCAGTGTGCAATTTAAGCTAGAAATACATCTATAATTTTCTGAGTTCTAAAAAACACCCTTTTTGGGCAAAATAATAAATTTTACAGCCCTTGCTGCATCTATACATGTGAAATTCAAGCGTTATATACTGTTGTCATATTCTGTTATAAAAAAACACCCTTTTTGGGCAAAGTACTTAATTTGCAGACTTGTCTGCATCTGTATGTGTTAAATTCAAGCGTTATATACTGCTGTCACACCCTTTTTGGGCAAAGTACTTAATATTGCAGCCTTTGCTGCATCTGTTATTGTTAAAACAAGCTTTAAATACTTCGATAATTTTCTGGGTTTTAAAAAACGCCAATTTTTGGCAATACCCTCCATCTGGGGCCTCTGCCGCATTAGTCAGTGTGCAATTTAAGCTTGAAATACAGCAAAAATTTTCTGGGTTTTAAAAAACACCCTTTTTGGGCAAAATACTCAATTTTACAGCCTTTCTGCATCTGTACATGTGAAATTCAAGCGTTATATACTGCTGTTGTATTCTGTTATTAAAAAAAACACCCATTTTGGGCAAAATACTTAATTTGCGGACTTGTCTGCATCTGTATGTGTGAAATTCAAGCATTATATACTGCTGTCACACCCTTTTTGGGCAAAGTACTTAATATTGCAGCCTTTGCTGCATCTGTTATTGTTAAAACAAGCTTTAAATACTTCAATAATTTTCTGGGTTTTAAAAAACACCCATTTAGGGCAAAATACTTAATTTGCTGCCTTGTCTGCATCTGTCCGTGTGAGATACACCCTTTAGATACTGTTGATCTATTCTGCTATTAAAAAACACCCATTTGAGGCAAAAATCTTAATTTTGCAGCCTTTGCTGCATATGTCATTGTAAGATACACCCTTTAGATACTGTTCTATTCTGCTATTAAAAAAACACCTATTTAGGGCAAAAATAATAATTTTGCAGCATCTGTCATTGTGAGATACACCCTTTACATACTGCTGTGCTAATCTGGTATTAAAAAAACACCCATTTAGGGCAAAAATCTTAATTTTGCAGCCTTTGCTGCATATGTAATTGTGAGATACACCCTTTAGATACTGTTGTTCTATTCTGCTATTACAAAAACACCCATTTAGGGCAAAAATCTTAATTTTGCAGCCTTTGCTGTATCTGTCATTGTGAGATCCCCTCTATACATACTGCTGTGCTATTCTGGTATTAAATAAACACCCATTTAGGGCAAAAATCTTAATTTGCGGCCTTGTCTGCATCTGTACGTGTGACATACACGCTTTAGATACTGCTCTGCTACTCTGGTATTAAAAAAACACCCATTTAGGGCAAAAATCTTAATTTTGCAGCCCTTGCTGCATCTGTCATTGTGAGATACCCCCTTTACATACTGCTGTGCTATTCTGGTATTAAATAAACACCAATTTAGGGCAAAAATCTTAATTTGCGGCCTTGCTTGCATCTGTACGTGTGAGATACACGCTTTACATACTGTTGTGCTATTCTTGTATAAAACAAATCCATTTTGGGCAAAAATCTTTATTTTCTGGCCTTGTCTGCATCTGTACGTGTGAGATACATGCTTTAAATACTGCGCTGCTATTGTGATATTAACCACTTCAGCCCCGCTAGGTGAAACCCCCTTCATGACCAGGCCACTTTTTACACTTCGGCACTACACTACTTTCACCGTTTATCGCTCGGTCATGCAACTTACCACCCAAATGAATTTTACCTCCTTTTCTTCTCACTAATGGAGCTTTCATTTGGTGGTATTTTATTGCTGCTGACATTTTTCCTTTTTTTGTTATTAATCAAAATGTAACGATTTTTTTGCAAAAAAATGACATTTTTCACTTTCAGCTGTGAAATTTTGCAAAAAAAAACGACATCCATATATAAATTTTTCGCTAAATTTATAGTTCTACATGTCTTTGATAAAAAAAAATGTTTGGGCAAAAAAAAAATGGTTTGGGTAAAAGTTATAGCATTTACAAACTATGGTACAAAAATGTGAATTTCCGCTTTTTGAAACGGCTCTGATTTTCTGAGCACCTGTCATGTTTCCTGAGGTTCTACAATGCCCAAACAGTAGAAAAACCCCACAAATGACCCCATTTCGGAAAGTAGACACCCTAAGGTATTCGCTGATGGGCATAGTGAGTTCATAGAACTTTTTATTTTTTGTCACAAGTTAGCGGAAAATGATGATGATTTTTTTTTTTTTTTTTTTCTTACAAAGTCTCATATTCCACTAACTTGCGACAAAAAATAAAAAATTCTAGGAACTCACCATGCCCCTCACAGAATACCTTGGGGTGTCTTCTTTCCAAAATGGGGTCACTTGTGGGGTAGTTATACTGCCCTGGCAATTTAGGGGCCCAAATGTGTGAGAAGAACTTTGCAATCAAAATGTGTAAGAAATGACCGGTGAAATCCGAAAGGTGCACTTTGGAATATGCGCCCCTTTGCCCACCTTGGCAGCAAAAAAGTGTGACACATGTGGTATCGCCGTACTCAGGAGAAGTTGGGGAATGTGTTTTGGGGTGTCATTTTACATATACCCATGCTGGGTGAGAGAAATATCTTGGCAAAAGACAACTTTTCCCATTTTTTTATACAAAGTTGGCATTTGACCAAGATATTTTTCTCACCCAGCATGGGTATATGTAAAATGACACCCCAAAACACATTCCCCAACTTCTCCTGAGTACGGCGATACCAGATGTGTCACACTTTTTTTCTGCCAAGGTGGACAAAGGGGCACATATTCCAAAGTGCACCTTTCGGATTTTGCAGGGCATTTTTTACACATTTTGATTGCAAAGTTCTTCTCACACATTTGGGCCCCTAAATTGCCAGGGCAGTATAACTACGCCACAAGTGACCCCATTTTGGAAAGAAGACACCCTAAGGTATTCCGTGAGGGGCACTGCGAGTTCCTAGAATTTTTTATTTTTTGTCACAAGTTAGCGGAAAATGATGATTTTTTTTTTTTTCTCTTTTTTCCTTACAAAGTCTCATATTCCACTAACTTGCGACAAAAAATAAAAAATTCTAGGAACTCGCAGTGCCCCTCACGGAATACCTTGGGGTGTCCTCTTTCCAAAATGGGGTCACTTGTGGGGTAGTTATACTGCCCTGGCAATTTAGGGGCCCATATGTGTGAGAAGAACTTTGCAATCAAAATCTGTAAAAAATGACTGGTGAAATCCGAAAGGTGCACTTTGGAATATGTGCCCCTTTGCCCACCTTGGCATCAAAAAAGTGTCACACATCTGGTATCGCCGTACTCAGGAGAAGTTGGGGAATGTGTTTTGGGCTGTCATTTTACATATACCCATGCTGGGTGAGAGAAATATCTTGGCAAAAGACAACTTTTCCAATTTTTTTATACAAAGTTGGCATTTGACCAAGATATTTTTCTCACCCAGCATGGGTATATGTAAAATGACACCCCAAAACACATTGCCCAACTTCTCCTGAGTACGGCGATACCAGATGTGTCACACTTTTTTGCTGCCAAGGTGGACAAAGGGGCACATATTCCAAAGTGCACCTTTCGGATTTTGCAGGGCATTTTTTACACATTTTGATTGCAAAGTTCTTCTCACACATTTGGGCCCCTAAATTGCCAGGGCAGTATAACTACCCCACAAGTGACCCCATTTTGGAAAGAAGACACCCCAAGGTATTCCGTGAGGGGCATGGCGAGTTCCTAGAATTTTTTATTTTTTGTCGCAAGTTAGTGGAATATGAGACTTTGTAAGGAAAAAAGAAAAAAAATGAAAAATCATCATTTTCCGCTAAATTGTGACAAAAAATAAAAAATTATAGGAACTCGCCGTGCCCCCCACGGAATACCTTGGGGTGTCTTCTTTCCAAAATGGGGTCACTTGTGGCGTAGTTATACTGCCCTGGCAATTTAGGGGCCCAAATGTGTAAGAAGTACCTTGAAATCAAAATGTGTAAAAAAATGGCCTGCGAAATCCGAAAGGTGCCCCTTTGCCCACCTTGGCTGCAAAAAAGTGTCACACATCTGGTATCGCCGTACTCAGGAGAAGTTGGGCAATGTGTTTTGGGGGGTCATTTTACATATACCCATGCTGGGTGAGAGAAATATCTTGGCAAAAGACAACTTTTCCCATTTTTTTATACAAAGTTGGCATTTGACCAAGATATTTATCTCACCCAGCATGGGTATATGTAAAATGACACCCCAAAACACATTCCCCAACTTCTCCTGAGTACGGCGATACCACATGTGTGACACTTTTTTGCAGCCTAGATGCGCAAAGGGGCCCAAATTCCTTTTAGGAGGGCATTTTTAGACATTTGGATCCCAGACTTCTTCTCACACTTTCGGGCCCCTAAAAAGCCAGGGCAGTATAAATACCCCACATGTGACCCCACTTTGGAAAGAAGACACCCCAAGGTATTCAATGAGGGGCATGGCGAGTTCCTAGAATTTTTTATTTTTTTGCATAAGTTAGCGGATATTGATTTTTTTTTTTTTTTCTCACAAAGTCTCACTTTCCGCTAACTTAGGAGAAAAATTTCAATCTTTCATGGACTCAATATGCTCCTCACGGAATACCTTGGGGTGTCTTCTTTCCGAAATGGGGTCACATGTGGGGTATTTATACTGCCCTGGCTTTTTAGGGGCCCTAAAGCGTGAGAAGTCTGGAATATAAATGTCTAAAAATGTTTACGCATTTGGATTCCGTGAGGGGTATGGCGAGTTCATGGGAGATTTTATTTTTTGACACAAGTTAGTGGAATATGAGACTTTGTAAGAAAAAACAAAAACAAACAAAAAATGTCCGCTAACTTGTGCCAAAAAAAATGGCTGAATGGAGCCTTACCAGGGGGGGGAGTGATCAATGACAGGGGGGTGATCAATGACAGGGGGGTGATCACCCATATAGACTCCCTGATCACCCCCCTGTCATTGATCACCCCCCCTGTAAGGCTCCATTCAGACGTCCGCATGATTTTTACGGATCCATGGATACATGGATCGGATCCACAGAACGCATGCGGACGTCTGAATGGAGCCTTACAGGGGGGTTATCAATGACAGGGGGTGATCAGGGTAATCAGGGTGATCACCCCCCTGTCACTGATCACCCCCCCTGTAAGGCTCCATTCAGACGTCCGCATGATTTTTACGGATCCATGGATACATGGATCGGATCCGTAAAAATCATGCGGACGTCTGAATGGAGCCTGACAGGGGGGTGATCAATGACAGGGGGTGATCAGGGAGTGTATATGGGTGATCACCCGCCTGTCATTGATCACCCCCCTGTAAGGCTCCATTCAGACGTCCGCATGATTTTTACGGATCCATGGATACATGGATCGGATCCGTAAAAATCATGCGGACGTCTGAATGGAGCCTGACAGGGCGGTGATCAATGACAGGGGGTGATCAGGGAGTGTATATGGGTGATCACCCGCCTGTCATTGATCACCCCCCTGTAAGGCTCCATTCAGACGTCCGCATGATTTTTACGGATCCATGGATACATGGATCGGATCCACAGAACGCATGCGGACATCTGAATGGAGCCTTACAGGGGGGTTATCAATGACAGGGGGTGATCAGGGTAATCAGGGTGATCACCCCCCTGTCACTGATCACCCCCCCTGTAAGGTTCCATTCAGACATCCGCATGATTTTTTACGGATCCATGGATACATGTATCGGATCCACAGAACGCATGCGGACGTCTGAATGGAGCCTTACAGAGGGGTTATCAATGACAGGGGGTGATCAGGGTAATCAGGGTGATCACCCCCCTGTCACTGATCACCCCCCCTGTAAGGCTCCATTCAGACGTCCGCATGATTTTTACGGATCCATGGATACATGGATCGGATCCACAGAACGCATGCGGACGTCTGAATGGAGCCTTACAGGGGGGTTATCAATGACAGGGGGTGATCAGGGTAATCAGGGTGATCACCCCCCTGTCACTGATCACCCCCCCTGTAAGGCTCCATTCAGACATCCGCATGATTTTTTACGGATCCATGGATACATGGATCGGATCCACAAAACGCATGCGGACGTCTGAATGGAGCCTTACAGGGGGGTTATCAATGACAGGGGGTGATCAGGGTGATCAGGGTGATCACCCCCCTGTCACTGATCACCCCCCCTGTAAGGTTCCATTCAGACATCCGCATGATTTTTTACGGATCCATGGATACATGTATCGGATCCACAGAACGCATGCGGACGTCTGAATGGAGCCTTACAGAGGGGTTATCAATGACAGGGGGTGATCAGGGTAATCAGGGTGATCACCCCCCTGTCACTGATCACCCCCCCTGTAAGGCTCCATTCAGACATCCGCATGATTTTTTACGGATCCATGGATACATGGATCGGATCCACAGAACGCATGCGGACGTCTGAATGGAGCCTTACAGGGGGGTTATCAATGACAGGGGGTGATCAGGGTGATCACCCCCCTGTCACTGATCACCCCCCCTGTAAGGCTCCATTCAGACATCCGCATGATTTTTTACGGATCCATGGATACATGGATCGGATCCACAGAACGCATGCGGACGTCTGAATGGAGCCTTACAGGGGGGTTATCAATGACAGGGGGTGATCAGGGTAATCAGGGTGATCACCCCCCTGTCACTGATCACCCCCCCTGTAAGGCTCCATTCAGACGTCCGCATGATTTTTACGGATCCATGGATACATGGATCGGATCCGTAAAAATCATGCGGACGTCTGAATGGAGCCTGACAGGGGGGTGATCAATGACAGGGGGTGATCAGGGAGTGTATATGGGTGATCACCCGCCTGTCATTGATCACCCCCCTGTAAGGCTCCATTCAGACGTCCGCATGATTTTTACGGATCCATGGATACATGGATCGGATCCGTAAAAATCATGCGGACGTCTGAATGGAGCCTGACAGGGCGGTGATCAATGACAGGGGGTGATCAGGGAGTGTATATGGGTGATCACCCGCCTGTCATTGATCACCCCCCTGTAAGGCTCCATTCAGACGTCCGCATGATTTTTACGGATCCATGGATACATGGATCGGATCCGTAAAAATCATGCGGACGTCTGAACGGAGCCTGACAGGGGGGTGATCAATGACAGGGCGGTGATCAATGACAGGGGGGTGATCAGGGAGTTTATATGGGGTGATCAGGGGTTTATAAGGGGTTAATAAGTGACGGGGGGGGGGGGTGTAGTGTAGTGTAGTGTGGTGTTTGGTGGGACTGTACTGACCTACCTGAGTCCTCTGGTGGTCGATCCTAACAAAGGGACCACCAGAGGACCAGGTAGGAGGTATATTAGACGCTGTTATGAAAACAGCGTCTAATATACCTGTTAGGGGTTAAAAAATTCGGATCGCCAGCCTGCCAGCGAGCGATCGCCGCTGGCAGGCTGGAGATCCACTCGCTTACCTTCTGTTCCTGTGAGCGCGCGCGCCTGTGCCCGCGCGTTCACAGGAAATCTCGCGTCTCGCGAGAAGACGCGTATATGCGTCCAGGAGGAATAAAGCAACCACCTCCCGGACGCATATATGCGTACGGCGGTCGGGAGGTGGTTAAAAAAACACAAATTTAGGGCAAAAATCTTAATTTTGCAGCCTTTGCTGCATCTGTCATTGTGAGATACACCCTTTACATACTGCTGTGCTATTCTGGTATTAAATAAACACCCATTTAGGGCAAAAATCTTAATTTGCGGCCTTGTCTGCATCTGTACCTGTGAGATTCACACTTTAGATACTGCTGTGCTATTTGGGTATTTAAAAAACACCCATTTTGGCAATAAATCTTATTTTGCAGCCTTGTCTGCATCTGTACATGTGAGATTCACACTTTAGATACTGTTGTTCTATTCTGCTATTAAGAAAACACCCATTTAGGGCAAAAATCTTAATTTTGCAGCCTTTGCTGCATATGTCATTGTGAGATATACCCTTTAGATACTGTTGTTTTATTCTGCTATTAAAAAAACACCAATTTAGGGCAAAAAACTTAATTTTGCAGCCTTTGCTGCATATGCTATTGTGCGATACACTCGTTAGATACTGTTGTTCTATTCTGTTATAAAAAAAACACCCATTTTGGCAAGATCCTAAATTTGAAAAATATGAGGAGAGCGTCAAATAAGGGACGTAGCCCCAGTCGTGGTGCGGCCGTCCTTTAAACAGTACGCCTGCTACTGCCCACCGCCGCAAGGGACCGAGCACACCGAAGCCAGCTCCAAGGAGTTCCCAGGCGTGGCAGTTCTTCAGACAATGTGCTGACAACAAGACACGAGTAGTTTGCGCTCTGTGCAATCAGAGCCTGAAGTGAGGAATAAACGTTCTAAACCTGAGCACAACCTGCATGACCAGGCATCTAAGTGAGCTGTAGTGGAGTAGATACCTCAAAAATTAAAGAGAGGTCTCTGGCTCCTCCTGCTTCCTCTTCTGCTGCAGTCTCGGTCTCTTCATCCACCTCTGGAGTGACAGTGGCACCTGCCACCCTGCAAACAGAGCATCTGCCAGCAACACCACCATCTGGGTCACCAAGCATCTCCACAATGTCCAACGGAAGTGTTCAGCTCTATATCTCCCAAACACTGGCGCGGAAGAGGAAGTACCCCCCTACCCACCCGCGATCCCTTGAACTGGCCTTTGAAATGCTGTCATTCCGTCTGGTGGAGACGGATAGTTTTAAAAGCCTTATGGCGGTGGCTGTCCCACAGTACGTTGTGCCCAGCCGCCACTACTTTTCCAGGCGTGCCTTCCCTTCCCTGCACAACCAAGTGGGGGACAAAATCAGGTGTGCACAGCATTACGCCATCTGTGGCAAGGTGCACCTCACTATGGATACTTTGACCAGTAAGCACGGTCAGGGACGTTATATCTCCATATCAGCACACTGGGTAAATAAAGTGGCGGCTGGGCCTGAGGCGGATAGTAGGTTGCCGCATGTCCTTCCACCACCGAGGATTGCAGGGCGCTTCAGTTTGCCTCTTGTTGCTTCCTCCTCCTACTCCGCTTCCTCATCCTCTACCGGCTCCTCATCCGGTCAGCATAACACCTTCAACACCAACTCCAGCACAGCCAGGGGTAAACGACAGCAGGCAGTTTTAAAACTTATCTGTTTGAGGGACAAACCCCACACCGCGCAGGAGCTGTGGACGGGCCTTGAACAACAGACCGATGAGTGGTTAGTGCCAGTGAGCCTCAAGCCCAGCCTGGTGGTGTGCGATAATGGGCAAAATCTTGTAGCAGTCTGGGACTAGCCGGTTTCACGCACATCCCTTGCCTGGCGCATGTGCTGAATTTTGTAGCGCAGAGATTTCTTAAAAATGACCACGATATGTCAGAGCTGCTGCATAAAGTGCGGGCCATCTGTGCGCGCTTTCAGCATTATCTGAACCCTGCTGCTGCTCGTCTGTCAGCACTGCAGCATAACTTCGGCCTTCCTGCTCACCGCCTCATATGCGACGTGCCCACAAGGTGGAACTCCACCTTGCACATGCTGGCCAGACTGTGCAAGCAGCAGCAGGCGATAGTGGAGTTTCAGCTGCAGCATGCACGGGTGAGTCACTCTGCGGAACAGCATCACTTCACCACCAATGACTGGGTCTCAATGCGAGACCTGTGTTCCTTGTTGCGCTGTTTCGAGTACTCCACCAACATGACAGGTGCCAATAACGCCGTTCTCAGCGTTACTATCCCACTTCTATGCCTCCTTGAAAAAACACTGCTGGCGATGATGGAAGAGGATGTGACAGTAGGAGGAGGAAGAGGGATCATTTCATAGGGTTTCCGGCCAGTCATTCACAAGTGGCTCCAAAGGTGGGTTTCTGCACCCACAAATGCCAGGTACACAATTGTCCAGCCAGGGCACAGTTCTGGAGGATGACGAGGTGGAGGATGAGGAGGAGGAACCATGTTCACAGCAGGGTGGCACCCAGACCAGGTCATGGCCATCACTGGTGTATTGCTGGGGGGATACAGAGGACACAGACGATACACCTTCCACAGAGGACAGCTTTTTGTTGCCTCTAGGCAGCCTGGCACACATGAGCGATTACATGCTGCAGTGTCTCCGCAATGACCACCAAGTTGCCCACATTCTAACTTGTGCTGATTACAGGGTGACCACGCTGCTGGATCACCATTACAAGTACAACATACCATCCTTAATTCCCTCACTGGAGCGCGATCGTAAGATGCGCGAGTACAAGCGCACACTGGTAGACCCGCTGTTGGTGGCATTCCCACCTGACAGTGGAAGCACAAGGCGAAAGCAGAGGAGGAGGAAGAGGTCGCCAATGCAGCTGGGCCACCGCTAGCACCTCAGAAGGCAGGGTTAGCATGGCCGAAATGTGGAAAAGCTTTGTCAGCAAGCCACAACAACCAGCACCACCAGCTGATATGGAACGTCTTAGCAGGAGGCAGCATTTCAGCAACATGGTTGAGCAGTATGTGTGCACACGCCTACACATACTGAGTGACGGGTCTGCCCCCTTCAACTTCTAGGTCTCTAAATTGGGCACATGGCCTGAGCTTGCCCTTTGCACCTTGGAGGTGCTGGCCTGCCCTGCAGCCAGTGTATTATCTGAACATGTGTTTAGCACGGCAGGGGGCGTTATCACAGACAAGCACAGCTCACGTTTACTAAAATGAACCAGGCATGGATCCCACAGGACTGGTCCGTACCTTGTGCAGAATAGACTTGTATACTGGCCTTAACCAGCCATTGTTATACTACAGCGCAATAGCTCATTCTAGTATTTTGGATATTTCACACTCTTTTGGAGTGTACCTTAATTTAAAAAAATTAAATTTAAAATTAAAACCAGCCAGTGTTGGCTACCTCGTCCTCCTCCACCGCCGCTTCCACCTACACCGCTACGTCCACCGCCTTCTCAAAATGCTACCCCATATGGACCTCCACCTCATAAATCAATTTTTTTTTTTATTTGTACGTATTTTATTTTATGTAATTTCACTAATTTGTCTGTTACATTTTTGGGTGAAATTCACCAATTTTTGGGTGTGATATACCACTGCTCTACCTAGTAGACAGGTAAAAAATAAAAAAAGTACTAATTTATCTGTTACATTTTCGGGTGAAATTCACTAATTTTTGAGTGTGATATACCACTGCTATACCTAGTAGACAGGTAAAAAAAAATCACTAATTTATCTGTTACATTTTCGAGTGAACTTCACCAATTTTTGGGTGTGATATACCACTGCTATAGCTAGTAGACAGGTAAAAAAAAATCACTAATTTGTCTGTTACATTTTAGGGTGAAATTCACCAATTTTTGGGTGTGATATACCACTGCTATACCTAGTAGACAGTTACAATAAATTCACTAATTTGTCTGTTACATTCTTGGGTGACATTTGATCATTTTTGCCGTGATTAAACCCCTGCTCTGCATAGGTGATAGGGACCTAAATTTAAAAAAATCTTCTGTTACAAGGTGACATTTTACCAATTTTGCTGTATATAAAACCCCTGCTCTGCATAGGTGCACGCCCCCTCCTTTCATTCAATGCTTAAACTTTAACAACTTGTCCCACATTTGCGCTTCAATAATTTGTCCCACTTTTCCGCTCGATCATATTTAATTAAAAAAATTAACCTCCCTTGGACGTGGTCTCTCTTTCTCACGCTCCTTCTCCGGCATGGAACCCTGATTCGCAGATAACTGTGATCAACATGGTAGGCTCAGAAAAGAACATCGAAAGTTGATACAGAAGATATCCAAATGGATCGTGGACATCACGGTGACGTGCGATCAGGCAGAAGAAATCTAGAGTCAACAAAGTGGGAGCAGGGCCTCTCCTGTCTAACGTTTCCAAATTCTAAAGACCCCTGTGACATTCCCTATAACTTTTGATTAATCATTCCAATAACAGGGCATCTTAAAAGTCCTGTATTGTTATTTATCGTCACTACCTCCCCAAATTGGGAGTGGATAATTGCCGCACAACCCCTCCTTTCCTTCGATTCTTCTGCTTTAATAACTTTTCCAATATTTCCGCTTGATCACAATTAAATTTCATCGATTGATCTCCCTTGGATGTAGTCCCTCTTTCTCACGCTCCCTATATGGTGTGGAACCCTGATTCGCCGATAACCGTGATCAACATGGTAGGCTCAGAAAAGAACATCAAAAGTTGATAGAGAAGATATCCAAATGGATCATGGACGTCACGGTGACGTGCGACATGGTGGGGCAGTATCTGTGCACACGTCTACACGAACTGACTGATGGGTCTCCAAATTGGTCACATGGCCTGATCTTGCCCTTTACGCCTTGGAGGTGCTGGCCTGCCCTGCAGCTAGTGTATTGTCTGAACGTCTGTTTAGCACAACTGGAGGGGGTTATCACAGGTTATATTTCCCAATGTTTTAGGGTGTACCCTAATTTAAAAAAATAAAAATAAATTTAAAACCAAAAAAGCAGTGTAGGCTACTTCCTCCTTCTCCACCCCCGCTTCCACCTACACAGCCACATCCACCGCCTCCTCAACCTCCTACTCCATATGGACCTTGTCCTCCTAGATCAAGATTATAATTTTTTATTTTTTACGTATTTAATAATATTTAAAGCTATTCCCCTATCCACATTTGTTTGCAGAGCACTTGTCATGCTCTTAACCACATTTTGATGCCATTTGCAGCCCTCTAGCCCTTTCCATGACATTTTTACAGCCATTTTAGTGCTCAAAAGTTCAGGTCCCGATTGACTTCAATGGGGTTCGGGTTCGGGTCCCGAACTTGAACTTTTTTGTGAAGTTTGGCCGAACCCGTCGAACCCAAACATCCAGGTGTCCGCTCAACTCTACCCAGGAGCATTCTCAGTGTCTATTACTGATTGTAGTTCTGGTTCAGCTTGAATGTGCCCTATCTGGAAAAAGTAGTTAGTTTAGAAATGCAAAATGTTCCAGTGTAACTGCCAATTTTTTTAAATGTGTAGGGAAATTGATAATAAACATCTTTTCAAAGTACTTTAATTTTTTATTCTGGATTTTTAAATGAAAAAATAGAAGTTTTCTTTTTGCAGTTAGCTGTCCATCTTCACTGTTTAGTGCAGTACTGAAGAGCAAAGATTTGGCTCACTGACTGTGCTACCCTACCCTCACTGCCTTCCTCAGATATTACCAAAACCTGGTCTTGAATACTATATATATATGTTGTTCATGGCCAACTTTAGGCAATATTTGAGCTAGGCAGTGAGGGCAGGGCAGCACAGTTTTAACCCTTTCAGGAATGAGCCATTTTTCTTCTCCTACTTTCTTGGTTTTTAACTTTGTGACTTTCTGGACCCCTCTGGTTTTTTTCCTATATGCTTTTTTTTCCCTCCGGGACCAATTGCAACATTTTATATTGGGCAGACTAGATGGGCCAAATGGTTCTTATCTGCTGACACATTCTATGTTTCTATGTTTCATATCATTTTTATTTTGAAGCTAGAAATAAACTAAAAAGTTGGTGGAATTTGAAAAAAAAGTTAATACTGCAACAGTGGTTTCATTTTTTTCCATGATCCCTATGTTTTCAAAATTCTGGAAATAGCATAGTAAAAGTAATTGGGCGTGGAACATTTATTTTTTAACCCCTTTAGTACTGAGCCACTTTTCACCTTAAATCCCAGGCCGATTCTGACATGCGTCACTTTTTGTGGTAATAACTTTGGAAAGCGTTTTCATATCTATGCCATTTTGAGATTGTTTTCTCGTGACACTTTGTACTTCACGTTGGTGATTATGTTTTACTTTTATTTAATTTAAAAAATCAAAAAATGACAGAAAATATGAACTTCCCTGCTTTTATGGCAGATAGTGATACCTCACAAAATAGTTATTATTTTACATTTTCCATATGTCTACTTTATCTTTGCATCAGTTTGTAAATGTCATTAAAAAAATTTAGGACTGTTAGAAGGCTTATCATTTTAGAAGCAATTTTTTTAATTTTTAAGAAAATTTCCAAAACTATTTTTTTAAGCACCAATTCAGTTACCGTATAAAGTGATTTTGTGTGGCTTAAGTAATGGAAACCACCCATAAATGACCATATTTTAGAAACTACACCCCTAAAATTATTTTAAAAAATGATGTTACAAACTTTGTTAACCCTTGAGGTTTTCCTCAAGAAGTAAAGGAATATAGAGGTGAAATGTCAAAATTTATATTTTTTTTGGTAGATTTTTTAATTTTAATAATTTTTTTCTTGCAACACAGCAAGGGTTAACAGAAAAATAAACCTTATTATACATTACTCTGATTCTGAGGTTTACTTAAATACCCCATATGTGGTGGTAAAGTGCTGGGGCACATGGCAGTGGTCAGAAGGAAAGGAGCGGCATAGGGATTTTGGAGGCAGATTTTGCTAGAATGGTTTTTGGCACCATCTTGTATATGAAGAGATCCTGATGTACCCCTACAGTGAAAACCCTGAAAAAAGTGACCCCATTTTGGATACTGCACCCCTCAAAGAATACATTAAGGGGTGTATGGAGCACTTTGACCCCATATGCATTTTATGGAATTTGGAAACACTTGGCTGTGAAAATGGAAAGTTTCATTTCTTCCAATAAAATGTTGCTTTTCCCCAAATTTTTCATTTCTCAAGGGGTAACAGAGAAACAGAGAAAAAACACCCCATAATTTGCTACCCATTTTCTCCTGAATATAGCAACGACCTATATGTGGTGGTAAACTGCTGTAGGGGCACATGGCAGGTCTCAGTAGCACCATTTGGCTTTGCATTGAATTTAGAATTTGATGGATTGGCTTATGGGTGCCATTGGTTTTAATTTTTTTAGTGATTGTTTTATGTGGGGGTTCATTTTTTGCGGAATGAGGTGAAATTTTCATTGGTACTATTTTGAGGTACATATGACTTTTTGTTCACTTGGTGTTACATTTTTTGTGAGGTTAGGTGACCCAAAAATTGCTGTTTTGGCACTGTTTTTTTGTTTTTGTTTTGTTTTTCTATGTTATCACCTATCAAAAAAATGTGTATGCCCAGATCATCAAATAGTCAAAACCAAGTATATAGTTAAAAAATATATATCTTTATTAATATCACATGAAAGTATTAAAAAACATTTAGAAATCCACACAGTACATGAAGAAGGGACAACTGGAAAGGGGCTGGCCAAATTTCATACTCTGTACATATAAGTAGTCATTTCATCTATTGGTGAAATAACATTACATACAGTCAGGTCCATAAATATTGGGACATTGACACAATTCTAACATTTTTGGCTCTATACACCACCACAACGAATTTAAAAATAAAATGAACAAGATGTGCTTTAACTGCAGACTGTCAGCTTTAAATTAAGGGTATTTACATCCAAATCAGGTGGACGGTGTAGGAATTGCAACAGTTTGCATATGTGCCTCCCACTTGTTAAGAGACCAAAAGTAATGGGACAATTGGCTTCTCAGCTGTTCCATGGCCAGGTGTGTGTGTTATTATCTCATTATTCCAATTACCATGGGCAGATACAAGGTCCAGAGTTCATTTCAAGTGTGCTATTTGGAATCTGTTGTTGTCAACTCTCATGGAACATTCTTAAAAAGAAGGAACGCACTGGTGAGCTCAGCAACAACTGTGGTGGATGACCGAAGAATTCTTTCCCTGGTAAAGTAAACACCCTTCACAACAGTTGGCCAGATCAAGAACACTCTCCAGGAGGTAGTTGTATGTGTGTCAAAGTCAACAATCAAGAGAAGACTTCACCAGAGTGAATACAGAGGGTTCACTACAAGATGTAAACCATTGGTGAGCCTCAAAAACAGGAAGGCCAGATTAGAGTTTGCCAAACGACATCTGAAAAAGCCTTTACAGTTCTGCAACAACATCCTGTGGACAGATGAGACCAAGATCAACTTGTACCAGAGTGATGGGAAGAGAAGAGTATGGAGAAGGAAAGGAACTGCTCATGATCCTAAGCATACCACCTCATCAGTGAAGCATGGTGGTGGTAGTGTCATGGCGTGGGCATGTATGGCTGCCAATGGAACTGGTTCTCTTGTATTTATTGATGATGTGACTGCTGACAAAAGCCGCAGGATGAATTCTGAAGTGTTTCAGGCAATATTATCTGCTCATATTCAGCCAAATACTTCAGAACTCATTGGACGGCGCTTCACAGTGCAGATGGACAATGACCCAAAGCATACTGCAAAAGGAACCAAAGAGTTTTTTAAGGGAAAGAAGTGGCATTTTATGCAATGGCCAAGTCAATACCCTGACCTGAATCCGATTGAGCATGCATTTCACTTGCTGAAGACATCATTGAAGGAAAAATACCCCAAGAACAAGCAGGAACTGAAGACAGTTGCAGTAGAGGCCTGGCAGAGCATCACCAGGGATGAAACCCAGCGTCTGGTGATGCCTATGTGTTCCAGACTTCAGGCTGTAATTGACTGCAAAGGATTTGCAACCAAGTATTAAAAAGTGAAAGTTTGATTTATGATTATTATTCTGTCCCATTACTTTTGGTCCCTTAACAAGTGGGAGGTACATATGCAAACTGTTGTAATTCATACACTGTTCACCTGATTTAGATGTAAATACCCTCAAATTAAAGCTAACAGTCTGCAGTTAAAGCACATCTTGTTTGTTTTATTTCAAATCCATTGTGGTGGTGGTGTTTAGTGCAAAAAAAAATACCAAACTTCAAAAAAGCTAAATTTAGCCAACTAAGAGAGGCCATAGGCCAAACTAACTGGGACAAAGTCCTCAAAAATAAAAATACAGCCACAAAATGGGATATCTTTAAAAACATCCTAAAATCTCATTGTGAGAGGTACATACCGTATGGTAATAAAAGGTTAAGGAACAAAAAGAAACTAATGTGGATAAATAGAACTGTAACGAATGCAATAAATGACAAAAAGAAAGCATATCATTCACTGAAACAGGAGGGGAGCACGGAAGCACTGAAAAACTATAAGGAAAAAAATAGAACATGTAAAAAACAAATAAAAGCGGCCAAACTAGAGACCGAGAGATTAATTGCCAAAGAGAGTAAAACTAACCCTAAAATGTTCTTCAATTATATAAATGTTAAAAAGTATAAATCTGAAGGTGTCGGCCCTTTAAAAAGTAATGAGGGGGAAGTCGCAGAGAGCGATGAGGAGAAAGCAAAGTTGTTAAATATTTTTTTCTCCAATGTATTCACTGAGGAAAATAAATTGTCAGATGACATGCAGAATGCAAAAATAAATTCCCCATTAAAAGTGTCCTGTCTGACCCAGGAAGAAGTACATCAGCGACTTAAAAAGATTAAAATAGACAAATCGCCAGGACCGGATGACATACACCCCCGTATCCTAAAGGAATTAAGTAATGTCATAGCCAGACCCTTATTTCTGATATTTGCAGACTCTTTACTGACAGGGAATATCCCACAGGATTGGCGCATGGCATATGTGGTGCCAATATTCAAAAAGGGGCCAAAAACAGAGCCTGGAAACTATAGGCCGGTAAGTTTAACATCTGTTGTGGGTAAACTGTTTGAAGGTTTTCTGAGAGATGCTATATTAGAGCATCTCAACAGAAATAAGCAAATAACGCCATATCAGCATGGCTTCGTGAGGGATCGGTCATGTCAGACTAATTTAATCAGTTTCTATGAGGAGGTAAGTTCTAGACTTGACAGCGGCGAATCAATGGATGTCGTATATCTGGACTTCTCCAAAGCATTTGACACTGTACCACATAAAAGGTTAGTATATAAAATGAGAATGCTCGTACTGGGAGAAAACATCTGTATGTGGGTAAGTAACTGGCTCAGTGATAGAAAACAGAGGGTGGTTATTAACGGTACACACTCAGATTGGGTCACTGTCACTAGTGGGGTACCTCAGGGGTCAGTATTGGGCCCTATTCTCTTCAATATATTTATTAATGATCTTGTAGAAGGCTTGCATAGTAAAGTATCAATTTTCACAGATGACACTAAACTGTGTAAAGTAATTTACACTGATGAGGACAGTATACTACTACAGAGGGATCTGGATAGATTGGAGGCTTGGGCAGATAAGTGGCAGATGGGGTTTAACACTGATAAATGTAAAGTTATGCACATGGGAAGGCAAAATGCAAGTCACCCGTACATACTAAATGGTAAAACACTCGGTAACACTGACATGGAAAAGGATCTAGGAATTTTAATAAACAGCAAACTAAGCTGCAAAAACCAGTGTCAGGCAGCTGCTGCCAAGGCCAACAAGATAATGGGTTGCATCAGAAGGGGCATAGATTCCCGTGATAAGAACATAGTCCTACCACTTTACAAATCGCTAGTCAGACCACACATGGAGTACTGTGTACAGTTCTGGGCTCCTGTAAACAAGGCAGACATAGCAGTGCTGGAGAAGGTCCAGAGGAGGGCATCTAAAGTAATAACTGGAATGGGGCAACTACAGTACCCTGAAAGATTATCAAAATTAGGGTTATTCACTTTAGAAAAAAAGACGACTGAGGGGAGATCTAATTAATATGTATAAATATATCAGGGGTCAGTACAGAGATCTATCCCATCAGCTATTTATCCCCAGGACTGTGACTGTGACGAGGGGACATCCTCTGCGTCTGGAGGAAAGAAGGTTTGTACACAAACATAGAAAAGGATTCTTTACGGTAAGAGCAGTGAGAATATGGAACTCTCTGCCTGAGGAGGTGGTGATGGTGAGTACAATAAAGGAATTCAAGAGGGCCCTGGACGTATTTCTGGAGCTTAATAATATTACAGGCTATAGCTACTAGAGAGGGGTTGTTGATCCAGGGAGTTATTCTGATTGCCTGATTGGAGTCGGGAAGGAAGTTTATAGTCCCCTAAAGTGGAGAAAATTGGCTTCTACCTCACAGGGTTTCTTTTTTTTTTTTGCCTTCCTCTGGATCAACTTGCAGGATAACAGGCCAAACTGGATGGACAAATGTCTTTTTTCGGCCTTATGTACTATGTTACTAATTGTGTTGATGTCCCAATATTTATGGACCTGACTGTAGGTAGTACAGGGCATTTATATCAGGGGTATAGCATACATATCGTGTTTACAAAAGCATAAAAGGCTATATTATACTTATCGGATCACCTGAATATAAAAAATATGAATATTAAGAGGTAAGTATCGATTACATAAAATGCATTATATTGATGATACAGGGCATATATATCAGGGGTATAACATATATATAAGTAAAAGAGCATAGATAACTAAAATATACTTTTTAACCTCCTATAAAAAAGCCCATTCACCACAAAAGGTAAGTACAAATTACATAAAGTGCAGGTGCATATCCAGCCTTAGGGATACCAAGATCCACCCGACTGTCTCACAATACATAATATGTTCAAAAACCAGCACAAAACTCCCATCCCAGTGTCCCTCACCTACCCAACACGTTTCGCCGGATGGCTTCCTCAGGGGAAAATGAGGGACAGTGGGGTGGTTGACTATTTATACAGATAGATCATTTCTAATAACATAAATCACCTGTATGACATGCAGTATCCCATAGTGTCCCACCCCTGATCCTCCTACGTCTCCAATCATATGAGAACCATTTCGTATGTTCATTGGAGCATCGGGTATTGCTCACAGTCTCGAGGGATCGTATATGGGGCAAACGCCACTATCCAAAATGGCCCCTGTTCCTGTTGGCGCATGTTTCATTACACCACCGTCACGTGTGTAAGTGACTGCTATCTTCATACCGGATGACAACCCTTTGAAATACATAACAAAGGAGGCACATAGAGGATGGAAAACTATGACTACCAGAGGACATCATTACTAAACATGATTTTCGATTTTATTGAAGTCACCCAAATATTATAGACCTATTTCAAAAGCACGTCACATGATGCTGTCATGTGATCCTCACTAATGCAGACACCATGTGTTCAAACCACATCATATGACACCGTCATGTGATCATCACTAATACAGACACCATGTATTATACCCTAACCTAAGGGATACTGCAGGTATATTTTAACGCCACACCGGCGGTCATCAACTATGTTGACATATTATCAATAATTATTATATTCCTAAAGTGATAAACCATTGTGACGCAAAACATAAATACATATATAAGTATAATAATTGCTCAAAGAATGAAAATGTGAAAAACATCCTTAGGCATGCATGCATGCTCATAACCATATGTGCATATATACATAACCCCAACTAGTTTAAATCAATAGTGAAAAGTGACACACGTGGCGCTCGTGAAAAGTGATAAATGATTGTGGCAAAATAAGTATAAACATGAATGCCCATATATCTGTATATAACAGCATGCTTGATATATACTTAAATTCAAGCATGCTGTAGTGGAAAATAAATAAATAAATAAATTGGTAAATTAATGAAATAAAAAAATAGCATGTTGCCTTATGTATAAAATAAAATATTATGTATAATAAATTACAATTATCCCAAAACAATTATTTATTATTATTATTATATGTAGCTGTCCATGTATCATAGATTAAAAGAAGTCCACTCCTCATAGATTATTCCCATATTCCTATCCACGTCACCGGATACCACCTATATACCTTTAAAAATACAAAAGGCAAAAGGGAAGAAAATTGCTAAAAATAATTAAAAACATCCAAATACATAACTTAACCGAAGGGGAATATTACTCTAAAACAACTTAAAAAGTATAAACAAAAAGAACACATAAACAAAAGGAGACTTATTCCCCTTGTATTATTACAGAAAGGGTACATAGCTGTTATATTCATTCAATCCTCGAGCAAATAACATGCCTAATCTATGAATCCACATGGTTTCCTTTTGTGCGAGGGTCTTCTTCCAATTTCCACCCATAATTGTCTGGTATGCCCGATCTATTTCTCTAATCTTCAACCCACTTGGATCACTGTAATGTTTCAATTTGAAGGGTCTCGGCAGTGGTTTGAGGTGTGAAATTAACTCCTCATCCACTGCAGAAGCAATATCCCAGACATGTTCACATACTCTTCTTTTAAATTGTCTTGTAGTCATTCCAATATATATTTTGCCACACGGGCATGTGGCATGGTATATCACACCAATGGTAGAACAATCTATATTGTGAGTGATTTTGTAAGTCGTTTGTCCCATAGCGTCCTGGAAAGAATCACTTTGTTATATTTGAGCATGCAACACACTTCGCCTACACGGGAAGCATCCCCATTTCGGGCCGTTTGAACCATAGGCTTTCCCAGGCTGCTCACCGTTGTGATAACTCCGGACCAACGTATCCCTCAGGCTTTTGGATCTTCTGTAGGTTATTGCCGGTTGTGCAGATAAAATTTTTCTCAAACACCTATCAGATAGAAGGATCAACCAATATTTCTTCAGAATTTCTCACATCTGTTCAGATCTAGAATAAAGGTGGCAATACATCTTATCACTTCTAATTGTTTAATGGATTTCTTCACATATAATAACTCATCCCGATTAGCTCACGTTGCTCGAATTTGGGCTCTTCTGATAGCTTTCTTACCATAACCCCTTTCCTAAAACCTAGTAGATAACTCCTCTACTTGTCTCCTGAAAGTATGTTCCTCCGAACAGATACGTCTTGTACGTAAGAATTGTCCCACAGGGATGTTATTGATAAGATGTCATGGGTGAGCTGAAGTGGCATGTAGCAATGTATTTGTCGTTGTAGGCTTCCTCAACAGATCCGTCTGAATATGTCCATTTGCATCAATCGTCAATTCAACATCCCAAAAATCTATCTTATTCTTACTTTGTTTATGGGTAAGTTTGATGTTATATGAATTCTGGTTTAGTCCCATAATGAAATCTTCCAAATCCCCAACAGAACCCTGCCAAATTAAAAGGACATCGTCAATGTATCTTGTCCTAAAAGGGACCTTCTCAATGTTTTTAGCAGGGTTCGCCATGAAAATCTCTCTTTCCCAGTATACTAGAAAGAGCTTGGCATAGGATGGCGCAAAGGCCGCCCCCATGGCAGTCCCTTGTATCTGGAGATAAAATGTTTCTTCAAAAAATAAAAAATGATGGGTCAGGGCAAATAGCCTTTACCAGAAATTCGCAAATCTTAGTATGCGGGTTGCTGATCAGCAAAAATCTTGATCAATGTTACATGTTACTAGTAGCATGTCAGATTAAACATCTTCCCCAACAGATCTTAACTGTCCCGTGTGTAAGAGGGCAGGGTCTCTACAATAGGTTTTAGAAAGAAATCAATCAGGTGACATAATGGTTCCAGCAGACTTCCTACCCCTAATACAATGGGCCTAGCTGGGGGATTGTTTATATTCTTATGTACTTTTTGAAGTAGATATAGAGCCGGTATTGAACTTTCATCTGTTACAAGGCCCGCCATCTGTTGCTCATATGGGATAACATCTTCCTTTGCCTGTATCAAAATAACCAACAGTTCTTCTGTGAACTTGGATAATGGGTTAAAGGTTAATCTTTTATAACATACTGGATCCCTCAGTTGGCTGAAAGCCTCTCTCTCGTACATTTTAACTGGCCATACCAGCACATTCCCATCTTCATCTTTTGTAGCTGTTGTAAGGCTACCCTTTGATCTGAATTCAGATTGTCATTCTTAATGCCCCCTGGTATTTTAATAATTTCTGCCGACACTAACCTGATGAATAAGTCAATTTCACTGTGCTGTGACAGTTGGGGAAATTTGTTAGATTTAGGAAGTAAAGAACGTGGGTACTCACCATCCGGCACCATATGTTGTTCTTCCAAGAGGTTCTCTAGAATTTCCACTGCGCTTCGTTCTTGTGTCAAATCCAATATGTCCCTTTCTTCATTTTCTTTCTTAAATTTTTTTTTTAAAAACCAATTTTCTTCCGAATAAGTATAGATCCTTCACTATAGTAAAATTATCGAGTGTAGTACTAGGACAAAAATTAAACCCCAAGCTTAATACCTCCATTTGATTTGTTGTCAGAACCACCTCTGATAAATTCACTACCTTTAGGTTGGACAACCGTCCTTCTTCATGTTCAGAATCCGTTTTTTTCTTTTTCTGGTTTCATATCTTGGGATGAAAAGGTCTCTTCCCCTGACATATTGGGTATCTGTCTTTATTTACATTCCAATTAAACAGACATGATCTCCCTGTCTTTATCAGCCATATCCTATTGGAATTTCCTTGTTTTGTTTGCTGACAGCTGATCACCCCATTCCTGGGACCAGTCGTTTATCTCCTTCTCTAATAATATCAGTTCTTCTTTGGAGCACCTTTCTACGGTGGATAATGTGATATTTTGATAGAGCCAGTCGATACAGACACGGAGATACCTAATATGCTGCTGATCGCGGCAAAGCAAGGGTTAATGTGCTGGCATCTATGTTTTCACCGAAGCCGGGACATACATAAGTGGCGCGGCTGTGGGTGCCTGCTGGGCCTCTGCTCCCTGTAGGGCGCTGGGGTTTAAGTCACGCCCCCTGCAGCGCCATACATGTACGGCGGTGGTATCCTAAGGGTTAAAACACAAATCAACAGCAGATCGCAGCTGCCGTATGATTCTTTTTCATAGGACAAACTGCCACTGACCTTAACGGTTCAGGTTTTCTGCATGCGGATTTTACTAAGTGAATAAAGAAAATCCGGTCAGGAAAAATAAAATAAATTGACATGCTGTGGATTTTAAAATCCGCACCTCAGGTCAAAATCCGCTCTGAAGAAATCTGCATCGTGTGCTTTGAGAATTTCAAATTCTCATAGAATACAATGTACATGACCTACGGTGCGGATTTTTTCCGAACGTAATCCTGATCATGTGCATTTAGCTTAAATCCCAACTGCATTCTCAAAGAATCAAAATGGAATTGCCTACCATCATCATGAATCCCCGACATCTACTAAACTGTTATAATTCCATCGGTATATAATTTGGAACAAAAAGTACACAATATTTATACTCACAGCTAAACGGATTTCCTTTGAAATTGCAGAAAGGGGCATATCTATACATTCTTTTTCAGGACACCTCTGACCCACTGGGAGTTCTATTTTCAATTTTGAGGTCACGCATACACTGATTATGAATCGACCTCCATCATTGGACTGTTAAGATGTGTTCAATTGGTTTGCAAAATTAAAAAATGTAAAATTTAAAATGTTTTATATTTTGCACTGTAACTACAATAATTCAGTAGGCCTTGTACAGACACAGGGGTTCATTGATTAAAACAGGCGTTTTAGATGCTGGTCTTAATAAAACCCCATAGATAACAGAGGATCCACTGCAGTTATGTATAGGCGCCGGCCTCCCCATAAGTTTGGCGCATCCAGCACCAGTTCTAAATGTAAGACAGTTTCCTTGCTGTCTTACATTTAGACCATTTTCAACAGGCATAGTAGACAATGATACTGGCCCGTCCCCTTCCTCGCCCATGTGACGCCCACTTTTTTAGACCTGGCATGAGCTTGGAAAAGTCACAGATTGCGGCTCAACTAGTTGTTGCGCCGCTATTTGCACCTCAATTACGCCTAATATAGGCATATTTCAGGTTGATAAATGACCCCTACGGTCTGTATATGCTTGATGTCGTTCATATCAGTTTCATATGATAAAAAGATAAGTATCTGAAGTAACTGTCCTACAAAACCGCTGCATATTTCGGCAATGATTTCTGTGTGCAGTGCATAGGATGGGTAGTGCAGCATTTGAATTTGTGCCCACAATTCTTGCCAGAGTGCGCTGTTGTATCTGTCATACAGACCTTGCCTTACTTGTCAGTACAAACACAAAAGCACACAGGGGGCATCACACAGGGGGCATTTACTATGGGTATTGCTCCAGAATGGTGTCTTGATTTGCGCCAAATATATCAACTGTTGTCTCCAGAATTTTCACCATAAAGAATGCATCACGTCAGAAATGAGTTATAAATGTCAAAGTGGGCAGGGCTTAAAAATTGAAGCATATTGTCATTTATCATCTTTCTATCGGCAGAAATGGCCCCACTTGTTAAAAAGTCGTATTAAAGAAAATAAAAAACTTGTCATGGAAATTAGTGATAGGTAAGTATTTGTTTGTTTTTATCTAATATAAATTAGCTAAGCCACAGGGTTTTGTCACTGAACAAAAATAACAAAATAATAACAAAAATGTCCCGAGTCTGAGACAAAAGTCACAATTTACCAGTGGATATGTCTTCATATGCTTCAAAAGTCGCAAGTGTGGTCTGGCATGGTTGGTTGAAATGGCGCATTTAAGTCCTATTGATGTTAAAATGTTGCAAATCGAGAGATAATCACGTTTATATATTTAAAAAAAAAAACATTTTAAAAGTGGCTTACACCTTTTGATATATGGTGAAACAAATCACCAATTTTGATTTGTAATGTGAGTATTTTTTGGTGCAAATTACCCATTATTGATAAATATTCCCCACAGTGTTCATTGTGTGTGTGAGTGCATGTACTGGCAAGCCAGGCATGGCCATCACTCATTGGTCCATTACACTAGTGCAACTATGGGTGACCTAACGACAGATACTTGTCCTACAGTGATATGTCAGCTTCCATATCAACAAAAGGATTTTAATTTCAAACAATAGTTGTTGTTTTTAACACATATTCAATAATATGCTATTTTCACTGGACAGCTTTCAAAAATTTACTCACTATAATCGTATTGGGTTTTCTCCCTCAAGTCGGCCCACTTGGGCATGAAGGATGTATTACTTCTTGCCACAGATTTCTGGCTGGAACCCTTGAAAATAAAAAAATAAGCAAAAGTCATCTTGCAGTCAGCAAATTAACAATAAACACTCTAAGCACTAATTTTAGCTCAGCCGTAAAAGAGCGTGGCACATTTATGACTTTTCATGTCTCTTCTTTTCTACTGCTTGATGTGACCATGCTGGTAAAGTCTATTTTGTTGACACTACACTTATGAGGTAGCCAAACAGTATAGCAGAACAATATATGGTAAAGCTGCAACCTTGTAGCCTGGTTGTTTCTGTCAATCATCAAGTATTTTTGACTACACAATGTGAGATCCTCCTATTCATTGTTACAGGAAACAAATCTGCTGAGAATGTCCCTTTGCTGTTTGGCCACCATAGTTTGGCAATAATTATATCTCAGCAAGCAAAAGTTCCGATTTGGGCAAGCAAAAGTTATGTGGTGGGACACTGCTTGACTAATTATATTTTTTGAAGACATGTGAGACCCTCGGTGCTCACCCTCCACTGCCATGGGAAGGGGGCTGAAGCAGCACCAGTGTCACGGCTGAGGATGGGGAAAACCCTCAGCCGTGCGATGCCAGAAGATGTTAGTGGGTGCTCGGCCAGAACAACAGAATTAGGGAGCAGGTCACCTCCTAGCGCATCCCTAATCTGACTCCTAGCTGTATGAGCCGACCTTGATGATAGGAGGGCTCATACTCAGGAACCTCGGATCCCTACTGACCCTCCGACAGATCCCTGAGCTAGGAGCTGGGTAGACAACCTGTTCCTCCTGGACGCAGAGAAACAGGAGTCTAAAGTGGCCAAACTATATAGAAAGGGGAACCTAAACAACTTATGGCAATGGCAGGTAAATGCAACAAGAATAACACCTACCTGCCACAGACACAAAGCCTGGAACCCATGTGCAAGTGCTGCTGTCCACACAAAACAAACGGACACAGCACACACCACACATCACACAGGAACCCAGGACCATAAGCTGCAATAGAGAAGCATACAAAAGACACACCTTCATAACATCGTGTATAACATAAACTTATACATAAACTTAAACTTATGACCACAAGGGTGGCCCCCACTGGCAGATGGTATATAAGTAGGAGGATGACTCCAGCAGATCATGGCTGAAGTACCCCCCTGACTACTGCTCTCAGCAGAGGCTAAATAGCCCATGTAGCCACACCCACACAGACACACCCAGTGTTCACACACACAGAAAGGAGTTAACCTTTCCTACACCAGGCATGGGAGAAGGCTACTGAAAAGGGAGGTGTACAAACAACATCACACAAATAAACCCTGTGCACACCAAACAGGGAAAGTGCAGACAAACATAAGTTGCCAGCGGCAACCGCATGCTGTGACAGTGAGCGCCTAGCAACCGCTCAGGCCGCTCCACTGCCAACAACCTTATGTTGCCAGCGGCAACCACACGTGAGGAAACAAATTCAAAGCCCTCACCTGTGGTTGAAAACATAGACCAAAACCGCTGACAACCGCATGCCACTAAAGAGTCACGACCATAACCATGGTCGTGACAACCAGCTCCATAAGCAGCAACTCAAGTCTGGAGTCTCTGATGAGCAGTTTTCTTCAGCCACCTTCTGTAGTAACCACCCAGCAGCGGGACATCCAGCAGAACCTCAACCAGCAGGAGGTGGCATACTTGGACTGCACCCTGTCACCCTTAATCCAAGATCCCCTGAACTACTGGACATGCAAACTTGAAGTGTCGCCGCAAGGGAGTATCAGACGCGTGGCACTAAGCTCTGCCTCCCTCTCCGTTCTCGCCGTTTAATCCGGAGCTGGCGTCCCATGCTTGGAGTAGGAGAGGTGGCAGGGGAGACGCTGTGTACCTGGCATGGAGGTCCCTGCTTTGTTGAAATGGCTCGGGTTCCCTAGTAGCTGTTACAGCAACATTGACTGGAGGAGTTTCTTTGCTGGTGGAAGTGGTAAGTAACGGAGCGGACTTGCAGTGGGAGAGAGAGCCCGGTGAGAGCTGGCTATTAGTGTGTTCCTGATTTGTTGCAGAGGTGTGTTGGTCTGGGAAAAGAAAAAAAAGTTCTCTGACGGTGAAGGAGGCTGGAGCTGGAGGTATTATCTGACTTGTATTTACCTACAGGACAATTACTGCATTTATTTGCTTAATACTGCTCACTATCTTCTAAATACAAGTACAGACCCTCTAACATTGAGGACACCTCTATCAATCCCTGCCTTTCATAATCTGAACTCTGGATTAACCCTTTGCCTTTCTAAAAAGTGACTTGTGATACTTCATTATAGAGGTTCTCCCGGCTTTTAATATTGATGAACTATCCTCAGGATAGGTCCGAAACCCGACACCCCCGCCAATCAGCTGTTTGAAGAGGAGGCGCGCCCCGTGCCAGCACTGCCTCCTCTTCACTGTTTACCTTCTCGCCGTCACCTCTGCAGCGGTGAGCAGGTGTATTTACACCCAAGCTGTCCTATTCATTACAATGGGACGGATCGCTCCTATACAAGTGTATGGGAACGATCCGTCCCATTGAAATGAATAGGACGGCTTGGGTGTAATTACACCTGCTCACTGCTGCAGAGGCAATGGCGAGAAGGTAAACAGTGAAGAGGAGGCAGCTCTGGCACGGCCCGCGCCTTCTCTTGAAACAGCTGATCGGCAGGGGTGCCGGGTGTCGGCCCCCGCCGATCTGATATTGATGAACTATCCTAAGGATAGGTCATCAATATTAAAAGCCCAGAGAACCCCTTTAACCTATTTGCATTAACTCTGCACTGAACCCTGCCTGACAAGCTCCTATCAGATGAGTATATGTATCTACCTGCTTAATACTGCTCAGTATCTCCTAACTTAGGACAGATTTTCTAACATTGAGGACTCCTCCTAACCCCTGATTTTTATAACCTGATCTCAGGATTAACTCTGCTTTTATAAAAAGTGACTGGTGATATGTTATTAATCTACTTGCATTAACCCTGCACCGAATTTTGCTGGATAGGCTCCTATCTGATGAGTACATTGTTAAGGAATTCTTGATTTGTTACCCTTTTTTTAACCAAATATATCTCCCACAATGCTGCAAAAAAAGGAAGACCAATACGGGTCTAATAGACGCTCAGCTGGAGGTTGTAGCTTAGAAACAAGGCAGAAACAAAATGTGCTGAGCAAATATTTAGCAGCTACAACTTCTTCTTCAAGAACCCTCAACCTAAGGAAAGAGGGGGAGGAGTGGTCAGGTGCTACCTCTGAAGGAAATCTTGACTAAGTTTGCATATTATAAAGACCGTAAAGTTGTGTTTAAGGAAGTCAGACTTTCTGAGAAGTTTGAAATTGATGGAATAATAATAAGAGTATATCCGGATTACTCAGTGGCTACTAGCGCTCAAAGGAAAAAATATGAGAGTATAAAAAGGAGACTGAGGCAGCCTGGGATTAAATACAGTTTCGTTTTTCCAGCTAAATTGAGAGTATTACATCAGGATAAAGTATTTCTTTGTTACTCTCCAAAAGAAGCAAATGAATAGTTAGATTTGAAGGGCTTGTGTCAAAAGTAGTAGTCTAACAAGGAGGGCAGGGCTGGACATAAGGAGTTTATCATGCATAGAAAAGGGGCTCTCTGTTATTACAATAAAGGGAGCAGAATGGGGGGGTTGGGTTTTGGGGGTAGATTAGGTGTTTTGTTTTTGTTGTTCTTCCTCTATCTCCGATTTGGGTGTTTGTATTATCTTCTGAATGATAAGAATCAACTAAATTAATGTACGAGGGTTAAGAAAAAATTAAAAAGGTTTGCTGTTTTTGACTGGGTAAGGAGGTTCTCCAGCTGCCATCTCTCGAAGTGGAAACGTAATATTCCATTTAGTCAGATGAAGAGAATAAGAAGAAATTGTTCTGACAATAAAATTCTGAAAAAACAATTAAAGATTCTCGAAACTCGTTTTACCGAAAAAGGCTATCCGAAACATCTAATCAAATCATCAGCTAAAAGAGTACTTTCCTTAGATCAAAAAACAGCACTCAAGCCATTCTCAAAATCAGAAAACAGTACCAATAATCCCTATCATTACAATTTAATTACAAGATATAATACCCAACACCGTGAAATTAGAAAAATTATAAATAAACACTGGGGAATTCTTTTAAAAGATCCCATCCTCAAAGATATATTACCAGTGAATAAATACATCTATTACTTTTAGGAGGGCACAGACCCTAAAGAATATGGTAGCTCCTTCCTGTCCCAAACTAACAAACACAAGTATCAGTACGTCAATTGCAGTACATAAGAAAACTAGACAAGGGATCTATAAATGTGGGATAACCAGATGCAAATGCTGTATTATGATGCAACACGAGACTACCGAACTTAAAATCGCGACAAATGACATATGGAGATACAAACAAGAGATCAGCTGCAACACCAGGAATGTAGTCTATCTACTTACTTGCCCATGTAACATAAAATATGTAGGAAGAACTACTCAAGCTGTAAGGGACAGAATGACAGAACATCGGTCAAACATAAAACGAGGGGTTACCACACACAGTGTATCTAGACATTTCTTAGAAAAACATAACAGCAATCCCTCCCTACTAAAAGTTACCCCACTAGAACACGTTATGCACTCCTATCAAGTTTTGTGCAGGAAAGAGATGCACTGGATTTTTTGTCTCAATACACTATTTCCCCACGGGCTAAATGAAACACTAGAATATATTAATTATTGACCAAAAACTCGAACTCTGTAGTATGTACATGTGTATATATATATATATATGGAAGAAAATATTATATATTTTTTTATATATCTATTTATATTGTGTTACTCCTTTTTATATATATATATATATATATATATATACCCAATTTTTTTTTTTTATATATATTTTTTTTATATATGTATCTTTTTATATGTATTTTTTTATGTGTATTTTTTATATGTATTTCTTATTCGTGTTTTATATATGTATTTCTTATATGGACTGATATATTTTTTATGAGTGTTGATATATCGTTTTTTATGAGTGTTGATATATCGTTTTATAAGTATTGATATATCGTTTTATTAATACTGCCTTTTATGAATACTACATATGGGAAATCCTCTTATATTTCATTAATAGACCTAGGGCCCTATGCCCAACATTGGCTTAGAATATAACATAGGCCCGTAAATGTTAAAATACCTAGGTGTTCCCATCAGTGTACACATTAGGTCCATAGATGTCTGCGTCCCCCTTTTTGCCCATGCGCACAGAACCTTAGCCTGGTGACGTAAACCCTCATCTCCGCCACTTGCGTTCCACTGGGCGGAAGTGGGCGGAGATCGAGATGTGATGTCACCCCACGGCCGTCGCCGGAGACTGTAAGCCAAAAAACTTCTACTTCTCCTCTGTTCTTAATACTTCAGTGACCAATATATATTCCCTTTGCTCAGAGAAGGCAATTGTTTTTGCGCACTGACGTTTTATTTACTCGATCCACCGGAAGTGATATCACTTCCGGTCGTCCGATAATAGATGGGGTTTACATACCTTATAACCTGCACTACACTTAACAGCAACACATGTAAAATACAACTCTGTACAGTAACCCTGATTGGACATGAATTACAGATCTGTAGCTGTTCTGTTTGTATATTGGACACCTCACTTCCGGTTTTGCGTTCCATGCTGGAACGCATGGACAAACGCGGACCGGAAGTGACGCTTCAAACATCGTTTTTGGCGCCATATTTGGTTTTAAATAGGCCAATATCCTGAAAACTGTATATGCTCCTGATGAAGGGGATCTATATATCCCCGAAACGCGTTGGGCCTTTTCTCCACCCCACCCTGATTGTCTAATAAAGGATTTGACAAGAAGTTCCAGCTCTTGGACTGCCGTTATTTCCCGATACTCAAGAAGTGAACCAGGCGCAGGAGGAAGGGTTTGGGGGTGTCTTGAGTTTATCCCCCATCTCTCCTCCTGGGTGAAGTGAGTACAACTACTATTCCAGTGTTTGGATTAATTTTTGGTTTTAAGCTGTGCTGAATTGCCATTGCAGGATACATTCCCTCTCACCATAATTGAGTGACTCTGGTAAAAAATATATATTTTTACGTTCTAACCTTTCAATTATTTATGTTGATACTCTATATACAATCAAGAATTGAGTGGCGCCCCCTGGTGATATAAAAAACGTTATTTTTTCTTCTCTGTTAAGGAGGTACTTGCCAGCCATCATCTGTCTATAGGAAACACATTTAAATAAGGAACTTTTGAATTGTATAGAAAAAAGATGGATAGGAGCACGATATCATTCAGTAAATACTTCATACTCAAGGGGGGTTTCTATTTTGATGCATAATACAATTAATTATGAGTATATTGCCCTTAAGGTGGATCATTGTAGCAGGTACCTCTTCCTCCAGTGTAAAATTAATGGTATTTTGATGGTGATTGCAAACATTTATATTCCACCTCCGTATAAGCCTGACGTATTATATGAGTTATAGAAATATATGATTGAGAGACAAGAATGTACATTAATTGCAGTAGGGGAATATAATGCAGTGATGGATCCAAGTAGAGATAAATTATCTAATATTAAGACTTTGAAATGCAACACTGGTCTGGCCAGATTAATATCCGAAATTTGGATGGGTTGATGTCTGGTGATTATATAATCCAGAAGGAAAGGTGTTTTCCTGTTACTCAAAGATGCATCAAGCATGGTCAAGGATCGATATGATCTTTGGTAACAGGAAATTGCTAGAAAAAAAGATCACGTGTATAAAAAAAATTGTCCCTATGGTTATGACATATTGTGCACTAGTAATGGAAATGGGGTCCTTGATTAATCAGGATCCTATGATATTTAGATTTAATCCTCACTGGTTAAACTTGCTTAAAGGTCAGGACGGTATTAAGGAAGGACTGAGTAAAAAAAAAATGCAAATAGAGGGTCAGCTAATAAACAGGTTGTTTGGGATGCGGCAAAAGCATTCCTGAGGGGTATACTATATAAACAAGTAACTAATTGGAAAAAACAAGTAAATAGTAAAACCCAAATTGCAGAACAGAAATTAAAAGAAGCCAAAGAGCTCTATGCAGAAGATCCCTCTCCAGAAAACTTAAGAAATTGGGAAGAGGAATATAAGAAAGTTAAAGAAATATACACTGAAAGATCTCAAACATTATTATTTTTTCAGGGGACCAGGATTTTTGCTGAGGGTGAAAGGATAGGAAAGTTGTTGGAGAATATAATTAATAGAAAAATGTAGTACAAGGGGTTGGCTCACACCTAATGACTATGTAAGGTGCTACTAGCTCACAACAGGGGTGCCCTGCCCCGAGATAGCGTAATATAGAGGTAAATAGAGAGTGAGTGAGCACTCACAACATTTGTACCATTATGGAAATATTTAATGGAAGGGTTGCAGATAGAATAAAATATTGAACATAAAATGCATACAATATATTACACAATATATTACGCAATGTGCTGCCCATTTACCCCTGAAGAAGCCAGAATACTGGTGAAACATGTCGGGGGGCAGTCTTAGTTTTTAAACTCAGCGCTTCACTGCACTGTGTTAACTAGCTAATAGTAGTCCGGCTGGCCTACATTCCAATGCTAGGTTTACTAAGCAGTTAGACACGGCACCAAAACTGTGCTTTTTCCGTCTGCAGAGCCAACTGATATTGGGATAGATGTCAGTTTGAGAGCACATGTGATGGTTTAATGTGCTGATCTCCACGCTCCTACAATCACACGGTTGGATTGACAACCCAATTCAGTTGGCAATAGTACTGCAAACGGTGTGACGGCAGCATATTGCCTTTAAAGTGATAAGGGTGAGAGGTAGTGCACATGCTCTCCCTCCTTTCTTCACTGATCAACATCTGTATATACCAGTGGAGTGGTGACTGTATTTTTAACTTTCTCTTCTTTTGGTTCGTTAATTAAAAATTAAAAAACAAATGCACCACGTTCACATTCAGATTTTAACCCATGTAATAATAAAAGTGAAGTATTAAATTTCACCTGGGTCAAGATAGGTTCAACGCCTGTTTAGGCATCTGTAAATAAACTATTTAAATAACCTTACCCAGGTTATGTCCCAATCATGAATAGATCACTAAACCACTCTCCGTCCCTGTCCCTTTCTGCCCCTCCTACCCCAGCCCCAACCGTCCCACTATCCTTTTTTTACAGACGCCATTTGGTCCGTGCACTTTTTTGATATTTTTATTTATTTTTTACCATTTCCCAGCTCTGCACCACTTTTTCTGCATCTGAGCTGTGACCGCCAAGTTTTATTTTTTTAAAGAAGAAAAAAGGAGTTAGGGCTTTATATAAATATATATAGAGTTCTATATTTAGTAACATAGTAACATAGTATATAATGCCGAAAATGGACATTTGTCCATTCACTTATCTGCCTAAGCCTCCAATCTATCCAGATCCCTCTGTAGCAGTATACTGTCCTCATTAGTGTTAATTACTTTACACAGTTTAGTGTCATCTGAGAAAATTGCTATTTTATTATGCAAGCCTTCTACAAGATCATTATTAAATATATTGAAGAGAATAGGGCCCAATACTGACCCCTGAAGCACCCCACTAGTGACAGTGACCCAATCTGAGTGTGTACCGTTAATAACCACCCTCTGTTTTCTATCACTCAGCCACTTACTTACCCACATACAGACGTTTTCTCCCAGTCTTAGCATTCTCATTTTATATACTAACCTTTTATGTTATTACTTTAGTTGCCCTCCTCTGGACCCTCTCCAGCTCTACTATGTCTGCCTTCTTCACAGGAGCCCAGAATTGTACACAGTACTCCACGTGTGGTCTGACTAATGATTTGTAAAGTGGTAGGACTATGTTCTCATCACGGGCATCTATGCCCCTTTTGATGCAACCCATTATCTTATTGGCCTTGGCAGCAGCTGCCTGACACTGATTTTTGCAGCTTAGTTTGCTGTTTATTAAAATTCCTAGATCCTTTTCCATGTCAGTGTTACCGAGTGTTTTACCATTTAGTATCTATGGGTGACTTGCATTATTCTTTCCCATGTGCATAACTTTACATTTGTCTGTGTTAAACTTCATCTGCCACTTATCTGCCCAAGCCTCCAGTCTATTCAGATCACTCTGTAGTAGTAGTATCCTCTTCAGTGTTAATTACTTTACACAGTTTAGTGTCATCTGCGAAAGTTAATATTTTACTGTGCAAGCCTTCTACAGGACCATTAATAAATATATTGAAGAGAATTACTTACCCACATACAGACGTTTTCTCCCAGTCCGAGCATTCTCATTTTATATACTATCCTTTTATGTGGTACAGTGTCAAATGCTTTGGAGAAGTCCAGATATACGACATTCAGTGATTCGCCGCTGTCAAGTCTAGAACTTACCTCCTCATAGAAACTGTAAGGAGCCCAAGGGGCTGTACTAACTGTTCTGGAGCACTTTGCCAGCACTGTGCATGCGCGAGCTCGCACATCGCAAGATTACGGTGATCTGACTTTGTGAGCGAGGAGGAGATTCCTGGTTACAGGCGGTGGCTCCTTCACAGGGGGGCGTGGCTGGGCTTCAGAGCGGTTAGTACCGCCCCTTGGGCTTCTTACCAGGCTGATTTACATATATATAAAAAAAATTACACTCAATAAAACCACACAGAGCTATGGGACAGGTATATTGCGGACATGCTAGAGGCGCTCTAGCCGTACATGTCCGCATCTCTATAGGGTAAAAAGAGGTGACAGAATCCCTTTATTGTGACATGTTAGCTAAAATCCATGTTTATTCAGGCCTGCAAAAAACATATTTTGCAGTTTGCCTCTAGAGCCCTGCTGTGCACCCGTACAGCAGGTTACAAGCACATATGGGGTGTTTGCAAAAAGGGGAGAAAATGGGGTACATATACTAGGGTGCATTTTCTCCTTTAACCCCTTGTAAAAAAGTGAAAAATTGGGGTCTGCTAGTAATTTTTCATTCTTACAAATGTGTGCTTTAAAATATTTTCACAAGTATTTCTGTCTTCTGTGAGACACCTGTTTGCTAAAAGGTACCCTTTCCACCACTTAAAATGTTTGTACGGGGGTTCTCTTTCTGAAATGTGGTCACTTCTTGTATGCAATTTGAATTGCAATATGGAATTTGAATTTGGATTGTGAATAGGGATGAGCGAACTCGAACTGTATAGTTCGGGTTCGTACCGAATTTTGGGGTGTCCGTGACACGGACCCGAACCCGGACATTTTCGTAAAAGTCCGGGTTCGGGTTCGGTGTTCGTCGCTTTCTTCGCGCTTTTGTGACGCTTTCTTGGCGCTTTTTGAAAGGCTGCAAAGCAGCCAATCAACAAGCGTCATACTACTTGCCCCAAGAGGCCATCACAGCCATGCCTACTATTGGCATGGCTGTGATTGGCCAGAGCACCATGTGACCCAGCCTCTATTTAAGCTGGAGTCACATAGCGCCGCCCGTCACTCTGCTCTGATCAGCGTAGGGAGAGGTTGCGGCTGCGACAGTAGGGCGAGATTAGGCAGATTAACTCCTCCAAAGGACTTGATTAACTGATCGATCTGCAGCTGTGGATCATTGAGCTGCTGATCCTCAATTGCTCACTGTTTTTAGGCTGCCCAGACCGTTTGTCAGTCACATTTTTCTGGGGTGATCGGCGGCCATTTTGTGTCTTGTGGTGCGCCAGCACAAGCTGCGACCAAGTGCATTTAACCCTCAATGGTGTGGTTGTTTTTTGGCTAAAGCCTACATCAGGGTGAAGCTGTCACACCAAGTGCATTTAACCAGCAATAGTCTGTTTATTTTTTGGCCATATACTACATCAGGGGCAAGCTGCGCCTGTCACCAAGTGCATTTAACCCTCAATGGTGCGTTTGTTTTTTGGCTAAAGCCTACATCAGGGTGAAGCTGTCACACCAAGTGCATTTAACCAGCAATAGTCTGTTTATTTTTTGGCCATATACTACATCAGGGGCAAGCTGCGCCCGTCACCAAGTGCATTTAACCCTCAGTAGTGTGGTTGGTCAAGCTATCACACCAAGTGCATTTAACCAGCAATAGTCTGTTCATTTTTTGGCCATATACTAAATCAGGGGCAAGCTGCGCCCGTCACCAAGTGCATTTAACCAGCAATAGTCTGTTCATTTTTTGGCCATATACTACATCAGGGGCAAGCTGCGCCCGTCACCAAGTGCATTTAACCCTCAGTAGTGTGGTTGGTCAAGCTGTGACACCAAGTGCATTTAACCAGCAATAGTCTGTTCATTTTTTGGCCATATACTACATCAGGGGCAAGCTGCGCCCATCACCAAGTGCATTTAACCAGCAATAGTGTGGTTATTTTTTGGCCATATCCCAGTCTAATTCTGTCACTAAATCCATACCGGTCACCCAGCGCCTAAATACTAGGCCTCAAATTTATATCCCGCTAAATCTGTCGTTACCGCTGTCCTGTTGTGGCTGGGAAAGTTATTTAGTGTCCGTCAAAGCACATTTTTTGTTCTGGGTTGAAATACAATTCCCAATTTAGCAATTTAAAAATTTAGTGGTTTCTGCTGTATCAGAGCTATTTGAAATCTATCCCTAAAAGGGTATATAATATTCAAGGTGCACATAGGGTCATTCAGAATAACTTCACACACCCGCTACTGTGCATTTCCAAGTCTAATTCTGTCACTAAACCCATACCTGTCACCCAGCGCCTAAATACTAGGCCTCAAATTCATATCCAGCTAAATCTGTCGTTAGTGCTGTAGCTGGGCGAGTTATTTAGTGTCCGTTCAAGCACATTTCTTGTTCTGGGTTGAAATACAATTCCCAATTTAGCAATTTCATAATTTAGTGGTTTCTGCTATATCAGAGCTATTTGAAATCTATCCCTAAAAGGGTAGATCATATTGAAGGTGCACATAGGGACATTCAGAATAACTTCACACACCCGCTACTGTGCATTTCCAAGTCTAATTCTGTCACTAAACCCATACCTGTCACCCAGCGCCTAAATACTAGGCCTCAAATTTATATCCAGCTAAATCTGTCCTTAGTGCTGTAGCTGGGCGAGTTATTTAGTGTCCGTTCAAGCACATTTCTTGTTCTGGGTTGAAATACAATTCCCAATTTAATGATCTAAAATAAAAGATAGACCTCCTTGCGCTCCCGGCCTAAGGGTCTGCAACAAATCAGCCAAGCCTGGCTGATCCCGCGGCTAGATGTCGGAAAGGAGCTGTTGTCCTCCTTGAATTTATGATATAAAGGATAGTAATATCACCCGAGGGTGATGTAGGACACCAGCGCTGGAATAGCAAAAAACCCCCGTCTGCTTGATCCCTATATTTCTAGAGTGTGTGAGTGGGTGTAGGGGAGAGGGGGGGATAGAACAAAGGTGGGAAGAGAGAGAAGATGCGAATGACAGAGACCTGGACTCACCAGTGGGCAGTCCGTGGCGGTCGCTGTATGTGCTGAGGATACAATCAAGGCCTATACAAGGTGCAAGTGACAGAGACCTGGACTCACCAGTGGGCAGTCCGTAGCGGTCGCTGTCTATGCTGAGGATACAATGAAGGCCTATACAATCAGGTAATAGCGCAAGTCTTCCAGTGTACAATATGAAGATGAAAGTGTACCTGGTAAGTTCCTGCTTTAATAGGTTCCGGGATGCGTCTTCTTCCACTTCTTTTTCTCTTTTTCAACGTTCTTGTCGGTGTTCTGCAATAAGTCCTTCTTGCTCACCTGCTAGCACGAACGCTGCCCCGGCCGGAAGCAAGCGTGGTGCGAGGGAGCTTGTTGTTACGGTCGTCTTGGAAACCGCTTCGGTGACGTCACCTCCGTGGATACCGTAGCCTCCGTGGGACAAAATTACCTCCAACGCGTTTCAGAGCCTATCGGGCTCCTTCGTCAGGGATGGTTGATACATTGTCCGTGGGGGTTTAAGTAGTTGGTCCGGTTTCCATGACAACAAGTATAATCTTCTATCAAGCTGATATGTAGATAAGGGGACGTTATATTTATTACAGATGTATTCCAACTCATGCATACATGCAACTTTGATGTATCTATATGTATGTATTTTATCTATGTTGTTGAATAGTTCATAAAGTTTTCCAGGCAATATGATGAATACTATTTGTTTGAAAAATGTAGGAATATATGGGGTTCCTTAAATATTTTATTAGCTGGGTTCATTTGATAGTGATAAGTTATTATTGAAAAGCAAAAAGTTCGATTTCCTGATTTAACCCGTTAGGTGCCAGACTGTTACATTTGAAAATCCATTGACTTTCAATCCTGGACATCAATTTGATGTAATCCCCTCCCCTGCTATCTTGTTTTATTTTTTCAATTCCCGCAAAGCTTGATCCCAAAAATTTGCCTTGATGGAATTCAGCATAGTGTCGTGATAGCGGGTGATGATCTGCCTTTTTATGTATATTGTTAACGTGCTCCCTAATCCTGGTTTTCAGCTCTCTTTTAGTGCGTCCTATGTAGATTTTTCTGCACGGACACCTGATGGCATAAATAACACCCTTGGTATTGCAGGAAATATAGTCCTTGATTGTGAATTTGCCCTGTGGGGTGTCAAGTTCCAGTATTGATTTGGTTTGGGGTCTCGATATTTTACAGTTTTTGCATAATCTGCATGGGTGGAAGCCTTTTTTAACATTGGATTTTTTCATCACTACATTCCTTTTAGTGGATGGAGCTACAAGGTTGGCTAGGTTCGCGGATTTTTTGAAAATGAATGTTGGATTGGGGGAGATCTTGTCCCCAATTATTTTGTCATATTTTAAAATGTCCCAATGTTTGTGGATAATTTTCTTAAAATAATTTGCCCCTGCACTGTATGTGGTGATGATGGGTACTTTAATGTTGTGAGTGTCATCACTTATATGTTGTTCTTTTTGTATTGTTTTTTCCTTTAGTAGTTTATTCCTATCAATGTCACTCACTTTCTGGGTGATGGGGATCAAAGATTCTTCCTTATAGCCTTTCTCAATAAATTTTTTATTTAGTGTGTCCACCTCTTTGTAGTAATCTGTATTGGAGGTGCAGTTTCTACGAGCTCTTATGTACTGGCTGAAGGGGATATTATTAAGCCATATAGGTAGATGGCAGCTTTCCAGGGGGATGAAACTGTTGGTGTCTGTAGGTTTGTGATATGTTTTGGTCTGTATTTTCCCGTTTTCAATGAATATGGTTAGATCCAAAAAATGTATTTGTTTTTTATCAAAGGTTGGAGTAAAGTGTAAGTAAAATTCATTTTTATTTAAGTTGGTTAAAAAATTGTTGAGGGATGGTGTGTCCCCTCTCCATATAAAAACAACATCATCGATAAATCTTCTCCAGAGGACCAGATCCGCACCGAGCTCGCCACTGGGAAATATGGCAGACTCCTCCCATCTGCCCATATACAGATTTGCGAAGCTCGGTGCGAATCGGGTCCCCATCGCGGTCCCCCATGTCTGGAGGTAAAATTCCGATCCATATTTAAAATAATTATGTTCCAGGATGAATGTAATACAATCCCCAATAAAATGGATCTGTTCTTCTGATATATTTTTGTCCTTTCTTAAAAAATGCTCTGCAGCCTCCCGGCCTTTCTTCTTTTCAATAACGGTATATAAAGCAGTCACGTCTAGCGTGCCTAAGATAAAATTAGACTCCCATCGGATCCCTTCTAGGATTTGCAGTATATGTTTCGTGTCCCTCAGGTAAGCCGGTAGTGATAGAACTTTTTCTTGTAGTAGAATATCGACATACTTGGATAAGTTTGAAGTGAGACCGTCGATGCCTGAAATTATTGGTCTGCCAGGGGGGCTAGTCTGATTTTTATGAATTTTTGGCAGGTAGTAGAATATGGGAATCCTGGGGTTTTGATTGTTAGTGAAAAGCATTTCTTCCTTTGAGAGTACTCCCATATTTTTACCTTTTTGTATTAATAGGTTCAGTTTGCGTTTGTACATCTCAGTAGGATCTAGGGCGAGTTTTTTGTATGTTTTATCATCAGAGAGGAGTCTGAGGGATTCTTTATCGTAATCACTTTGGTTCAATATGACTAATCCACCTCCTTTGTCTGCTGGTCTAATAATGATAGATTGATTGATTTGTAGTGATTTAATGGCTCTGATTTCACCCTTGGTTAGGTTATCGGGCCCTCTCCTTTTTTTTAAATTAGTACGAAGCAGGTCCCTAATAACCAATGATTGAAAAGTGATAATGGAGTCTGAGTATTCTGAAGCAGGATTGAATTTGGAAACTGGTTTTAAATTGGTGTGGGTGAATTTTTCCTGGTTATTGTAATCAGTTCTTATCATTATAGTGTTTGGTTCCTGGGATGTATTCTTGGGGTGTGATTGCACAACTCCAATGGTAGTTCCCATGACTTCATTAGTTAAAATGTCGGTGAGATCCGGGGTTGGTGGTTTTTTAGTTTTATTAAATTTGCCCTTTTTGATAAAGAATTTTTTTAGGGCTAGTTTACGCAGGAATTTTTTTACTCCTATAAAGGCATCGAAGGGGTTAAATTTAGATGTGGGGGCAAATTTTAAACCTTTGTGGAGAAGGGTGAGTTCTTCTTTATTCAAATTATAACTGCTCAAGTTAAATATACCTTCTCCTAAAGTTTTTTGTTGGAGTGTGATTTTGGTTAATCCTCTGCCCCTTCTTCCCCTTTTGGTTTTTTTCTTTTTTTTGTTGTTTGGCTCCTTGCGCAAAAAAAATCCTTGTTGATACTTTTCTTTATTTTCTTACTAGTGATAATATTCCTGGGTTTGGTTTGTTTGGGATTGTTTTTTATTATTTTTGTTGGTGTATTGTTTGCGCCTTTAGTCACGGCAGCATAACTGGCTTGTTTGTTTTGGAGTATTTCATGTTTGGTGGTGCTGGTCCTTAATGGTCTGACCTCGGTTAAGGGGTCTTCTTCTATTCTTTCCAGGATTGCGTATCTGTTTGGAGATATTATAGAGCCATTTCCTTGTTGTTTGGTTAAATCTTCGGCGTCATTTGGTTTGGTTTTAGGTGGTGAAGGTCTGTTCGTCCTATCACTATGTGTATAGTTAGTGGCTGGTTCCTTGTCTGGGCTGTCCTCATAGACTGAGAGATTATTAAGGGTACAATCACACCATGTGTTATCAATGGTCTCAAACTCCCTAACTGACACCAGACTGGTATCTGCTTGTATTATGTCTGTATTGATTAGTAAATCTGTATCTCCTGTGTCTCTCTTGAATTTTTTGTTTTTTTTAACTATAATGGCATCTTCTTTGTTTTTAATTCTATTCTTCACTGACCTAGAAATCCTGATCAAATCCTCCTCCTCCTTGTATGGTCTTATTTTATCAAATAGTTCCAGGATCTCCTGGTTGTTTCTTTTTAGGGTTTCCTTTCTTTTATCTATAATAAAGCCTACTGCTTGTTTAGAGAAATCATGGAACAATAAGTCCCATTCCTTTAGGGTCATTGGATCCCCTAGGTCACCGTTTAGGGGTTTTGATATATTTAGACCTTTAGGTACTGCATCATTTTCTAGGTATTGTTCTAGGGAGGAGACTTCCCATAAATCCCGCATTTCGGTGATTAGTAACTGTTCTAATTTTTTCACGTAGCCAATAATTTCTGTTTTATTTTCTTTCCAATGTTGGTTGTATTGGTTTGGTTTTTCCTTTTTATTATTGAAAAATGACTGGACGAAGAAGATTCTGTCTCTCCTATCATTCCATAGTTCACTCATGGTGGTGTGCTGCAAGGGGGTTACAACAAAAGATATAATAGAATGATCTAAAATAAAAGATAGACCTCCTTGCGCTCCCGGCCTAAGGGTCTGCAACAAATCAGCCAAGCCTGGCTGATCCCGCGGCTAGATGTCGGAAAGGAGCTGTTGTCCTCCTTGAATTTATGATATAAAGGATAGTAATATCACCCGAGGGTGATGTAGGACACCAGCGCTGGAATAGCAAAAAACCCCCGTCTGCTTGATCCCTATATTTCTAGAGTGTGTGAGTGGGTGTAGGGGAGAGGGGGGGATAGAACAAAGGTGGGAAGAGAGAGAAGATGCGAATGACAGAGACCTGGACTCACCAGTGGGCAGTCCGTGGCGGTCGCTGTATGTGCTGAGGATACAATCAAGGCCTATACAAGGTGCAAGTGACAGAGACCTGGACTCACCAGTGGGCAGTCCGTAGCGGTCGCTGTCTATGCTGAGGATACAATGAAGGCCTATACAATCAGGTAATAGCGCAAGTCTTCCAGTGTACAATATGAAGATGAAAGTGTACCTGGTAAGTTCCTGCTTTAATAGGTTCCGGGATGCGTCTTCTTCCACTTCTTTTTCTCTTTTTCAACGTTCTTGTCGGTGTTCTGCAATAAGTCCTTCTTGCTCACCTGCTAGCACGAACGCTGCCCCGGCCGGAAGCAAGCGTGGTGCGAGGGAGCTTGTTGTTACGGTCGTCTTGGAAACCGCTTCGGTGACGTCACCTCCGTGGATACCGTAGCCTCCGTGGGACAAAATTACCTCCAACGCGTTTCAGAGCCTATCGGGCTCCTTCGTCAGGGATGGTTGATACATTGTCCGTGGGGGTTTAAGTAGTTGGTCCGGTTTCCATGACAACAAGTATAATTAGGATTAGGGAGCACGTTAACAATATACATAAAAAGGCAGATCATCACCCGCTATCACGACACTATGCTGAATTCCATCAAGGCAAATTTTTGGGATCAAGCTTTGCGGGAATTGAAAAAATAAAACAAGATAGCAGGGGAGGGGATTACATCAAATTGATGTCCAGGATTGAAAGTCAATGGATTTTCAAATGTAACAGTCTGGCACCTAACGGGTTAAATCAGGAAATCGAACTTTTTGCTTTTCAATAATAACTTATCACTATCAAATGAACCCAGCTAATAAAATATTTAAGGAACCCCATATATTCCTACATTTTTCAAACAAATAGTATTCATCATATTGCCTGGAAAACTTTATGAACTATTCAACAACATAGATAAAATACATACATATAGATACATCAAAGTTGCATGTATGCATGAGTTGGAATACATCTGTAATAAATATAACGTCCCCTTATCTACATATCAGCTTGATAGAAGATTATACTTGTTGTCATGGAAACCGGACCAACTACTTAAACCCCCACGGACAATGTATCAACCATCCCTGACGAAGGAGCCCGATAGGCTCTGAAACGCGTTGGAGGTAATTTTGTCCCACGGAGGCTACGGTATCCACGGAGGTGACGTCACCGAAGCGGTTTCCAAGACGACCGTAACAACAAGCTCCCTCGCACCACGCTTGCTTCCGGCCGGGGCAGCGTTCGTGCTAGCAGGTGAGCAAGAAGGACTTATTGCAGAACACCGACAAGAACGTTGAAAAAGAGAAAAAGAAGTGGAAGAAGACGCATCCCGGAACCTATTAAAGCAGGAACTTACCAGGTACACTTTCATCTTCATATTGTACACTGGAAGACTTGCGCTATTACCTGATTGTATAGGCCTTCATTGTATCCTCAGCATAGACAGCGACCGCTACGGACTGCCCACTGGTGAGTCCAGGTCTCTGTCACTTGCACCTTGTATAGGCCTTGATTGTATCCTCAGCACATACAGCGACCGCCACGGACTGCCCACTGGTGAGTCCAGGTCTCTGTCATTCGCATCTTCTCTCTCTTCCCACCTTTGTTCTATCCCCCCCTCTCCCCTACACCCACTCACACACTCTAGAAATATAGGGATCAAGCAGACGGGGGTTTTTTGCTATTCCAGCGCTGGTGTCCTACATCACCCTCGGGTGATATTACAATTCCCAATTTAGCAATTTCATAATTTAGTGGTTTCTGCTATATCAGAGCTATTTGAAATCTATCCCTAAAAGGGTAGATCATATTGAAGGTGCACATAGGGACATTCAGAATAACTTCACACACCCGCTACTGTGCATTTCCAAGTCTAATTCTGTCACTAAACCCATACCTGTCACCCAGCGCCTAAATACTAGGCCTCAAATTTATATCCAGCTAAATCTGTCCTTAGTGCTGTAGCTGGGCGAGTTATTTAGTGTCCGTTCAAGCACATTTCTTGTTCTGGGTTGAAATACAATTCCCAATTTAGCAATTTCATAATTTAGTGGTTTCTGCTATATCAGAGCTATTTGAAATCTATCCCTAAAAGGGTATATAATATTCAAGGTGCACATTGGGTCATTCAGAATAACTTCACACACACCCGCTACTGTGTATTTCCAAGTCTAATTCTGTCACTAAACCCATACCTGTCACCCAGCGCCTAAATACTAGGCCTCAAATTCATATCCAGCTAAATCTGTCGTTAGTGCTGTAGCTGGGCGAGTTATTTAGTGTCCGTTCAAGCACATTTCTTGTTCTGGGTTGAAATACAATTCCCAATTTAGCAATTTCATAATTTAGTGGTTTCTGCTATATCAGAGCTATTTGAAATCTATCCCTAAAAGGGTATATAATATTCAAGGTGCACATTGGGTCATTCAGAATAACTTCACACACACCCGCTACTGTGTATTTCTAAGTCTAATTCTGTCACTAAACCCATACCTGTCACCCAGCGCCTAAATACTAGGCCTCAAATTTATATCCTGCTAAATCTCTCGTTAACGCTGTCCTGTTGTGGCTGGGAAAGTTATTTAGTGTCCGTCAAAGCACATTTTTTGTTCTGGGTTGAAATACAATTCCCAATTTAGCAATTTCATAATTTAGTGGTTTCTGCTATATCAGAGCTATTTGAAATCTATCCCTAAAAGGGTATATAATATTCAAGGTGCACATTGGGTCATTCAGAATAACTTCACACACACCCGCTACTGTGTATTTCTAAGTCTAATTCTGTCACTAAACCCATACCTGTCACCCAGCGCCTAAATACTAGGCCTCAAATTTATATCCTGCTAAATCTCTCGTTAACGCTGTCCTGTTGTGGCTGGGAAAGTTATTTAGTGTCCGTCAAAGCACATTTTTTGTTCTGGGTTGAAATACAATTCCCAATTTAGCAATTTCATAATTTAGTGGTTTCTGCTATATCAGAGCTATTTGAAATCTATCCCTAAAAGGGTATATAATATTCAAGGTGCACATTGGGTCATTCAGAATAACTTCACACACACCCGCTACTGTGTATTTCTAAGTCTAATTCTGTCACTAAACCCATACCTGTCACCCAGCGCCTAAATACTAGGCCTCAAATTTATATCCTGCTAAATCTCTCGTTAACGCTGTCCTGTTGTGGCTGGGAAAGTTATTTAGTGTCCGTCAAAGCACATTTTTTGTTCTGGGTTGAAATACAATTCCCAATTTAGCAATTTCATAATTTAGTGGTTTCTGCTATATCAGAGCTATTTGAAATCTATCCCTAAAAGGGTATATAATATTCAAGGTGCACATTGGGTCATTCAGAATAACTTCACACACACCCGCTACTGTGTATTTCTAAGTCTAATTCTGTCACTAAACCCATACCTGTCACCCAGCGCCTAAATACTAGGCCTCAAATTTATATCCTGCTAAATCTCTCGTTAACGCTGTCCTGTTGTGGCTGGGAAAGTTATTTAGTGTCCGTCAAAGCACATTTTTTGTTCTGGGTTGAAATACAATTCCCAATTTAGCAATTTCATAATTTAGTGGTTTCTGCTATATCAGAGCTATTTGAAATCTATCCCTAAAAGGGTATATAATATTCAAGGTGCACATTGGGTCATTCAGAATAACTTCACACACACACGCTTCTGTGCATTTCCAAGTCTAATTCTGTCACTAAATCCATACCGGTCACCCAGCGCCTAAATACTAGGCCTCAAATTTATATCCTGCTAAATCTCTCGTTAACGCTGTCCTGTTGTGGCTGGGAAAGTTATTTAGTGTCCGTCAAAGCACATTTTTTGTTCTGGGTTGAAATACAATTCCCAATTTAGCAATTTCATAATTTAGTGGTTTCTGCTATATCAGAGCTATTTGAAATCTATCCCTAAAAGGGTATATAATATTCAAGGTGCACATTGGGTCATTCAGAATAACTTCACACACACACGCTTCTGTGCATTTCCAAGTCTAATTCTGTCACTAAATCCATACCGGTCACCCAGCGCCTAAATACTAGGCCTCAAATTTATATCCCGCTGAATTTGAATACAATACATTGGGCCAAATAATATATTTGTTGTTGTGGTGAACCATAACAATGAGAAAAACATCTAGTAAGGGACGCGGACGTGGACATGGTCGTGGTGGTGTTAGTGGACCCTCTGGTGCTGGGAGAGGACGTGGCCGTTCTGCCACATCCACACGTCCTAGTGTACCAACTACCTCAGGTCCCAGTAGCCGCCAGAATTTACAGCGATATATGGTGGGGCCCAATGCCGTTCTAAGGATGGTAAGGCCTGAGCAGGTACAGGCATTAGTCAATTGGGTGGCCGACAGTGGATCCAGCACGTTCACATTATCTCCCACCCAGTCTTCTGCAGAAAGCGCACAGATGGCGCCTGAAAACCAACCCCATCAGTCTGTCACATCACCCCCATGCATACCAGGGAAACTGTCTCAGCCTCAAGTTATGCAGCAGTCTCTTATGCTGTTTGAAGACTCCGCTGGCAGGGTTTCCCAAGGGCATCCACCTAGCCCTTCCCCAGCGGTGAAAGACATAGAATGCACTGACGCACAACCACTTATGTTTCCTGATGATGAGGACATGGGAATACCACCTCAGCATGTCTCTGATGATGACGAAACACAGGTGCCAACTGCTGCGTCTTTCTGCAGTGTGCAGACTGAACAGGAGGTCAGGGATCAAGACTGGGTGGAAGACGATGCAGGGGACGATGAGGTCCTAGACCCCACATGGAATGAAGGTCGTGCCACTGACTTTCACAGTTCGGAGGAAGAGGCAGTGGTGAGACCGAGCCAACAGCGTAGCAAAAGAGGGAGCAGTGGGCAAAAGCAGAACACCCGCCGCCAAGAGACTCCGCCTGCTACTGACCGCCGCCATCTGGGACCGAGCACCCCAAAGGCAGCTTCAAGGAGTTCCCTGGCATGGCACTTCTTCAAACAATGTGCTGACGACAAGACCCGAGTGGTTTGCACGCTGTGCCATCAGAGCCTGAAGCGAGGCATTAACGTTCTGAACCTGAGCACAACCTGCATGACCAGGCACCTGCATGCAAAGCATGAACTGCAGTGGAGTAAACACCTTAAAACCAAGGAAGTCACTCAGGCTCCCCCTGCTACCTCTTCTGCTGCTGCCGCCTCGGCCTATTCTGCTGCTGCCGCCTCGGCCTCTTCCTCCGCCTCTGGAGGAACGTTGGCACCTGCCGCCCAGCAAACAGGGGATGTACCACCAACACCACCACCACCACCTCCGTCACCAAGCGTCTCAACCATGTCACACGCCAGCGTTCAGCTCTCCATCTCACAAACATTTGATAGAAAGCGTAAATTCCCACCTAGCCACCCTCGATCCCTGGCCCTGAATGCCAGCATTTCTAAACTACTGGCCTATGAAATGCTGTCATTTAGGCTGGTGGACACAGACAGCTTCAAACAGCTCATGTCGCTTGCTGTCCCACAGTATGTTGTTCCCAGCCGGCACTACTTCTCCAAGAGAGCCGTGCCTTCCCTGCACAACCAAGTATCCGATAAAATCAAGTGTGCACTGCGCAACGCCATCTGTAGCAAGGTCCACCTAACCACAGATACGTGGACCAGTAAGCACGGCCAGGGACGCTATATCTCCCTAACTGCACACTGGGTAAATGTAGTGGCAGCTGGGCCCCAGGCGGAGAGCTGTTTGGCGCACGTCCTTCCGCCGCCAAGGATCGCAGGGCAACATTCTTTGCCTCCTGTTGCCACCTCCTCCTTCTCGGCTTCCTCCTCCTCTTCTTCCACCTGCTCATCCAGTCAGCCACACACCTTCACCACCAACTTCAGCACAGCCCGGGGTAAACGTCAGCAGGCCATTCTGAAACTCATATGTTTGGGGGACAGGCCCCACACCGCACAGGAGTTGTTGCGGGGTATTGAACAACAGACCGACGAGTGGTTGCTGCCGGTGAGCCTCAAGCCCGGCCTGGTGGTGTGTGATAATGGGCGAAATCTCGTTGCAGCTCTGGGACTAGCCAATTTGACGCACATCCCTTGCTTGGCGCATGTGCTGAATTTGGTGGTGCAGAAGTTCATTCACAACTACCCCGACATGTCAGAGCTGCTGCATAAAGTGCGGGCCGTCTGTTCGCGCTTCCGGCGTTCACATCCTGCTGCTGCTCGCCTGTCTGCGCTACAGCGTAACTTCGGCCTTCCCGCTCACCGCCTCATATGCGACGTGCCCACCAGGTGGAACTCCACCTTGCACATGCTGGACAGACTGTGCGAGCAGCAGCAGGCCATAGTGGAGTTTCAGCTGCAGCACGCACGGGTCAGTCGCACTACAGAACAGCACCACTTCACCACCAATGACTGGGCCTCCATGCGAGACCTGTGTGCCCTGTTGCGCTGTTTCGAGTACTCCACCAACATGGCCAGTGGCGATGACACCGTTATCAGCGTTACAATACCACTTCTATGTCTCCTTGAGAAAACACTTAGGGCGATGATGGAAGAGGAGGTGGCCCAGGAGGAGGAGGAGGAGGAGGAAGAGGGGTCATTTTTAGCACTTTCAGGCCAGTCTCTTCGAAGTGACTCAGAGGGAGGTTTTTGGCAACAGCAGAGGCCAGGTACAAATGTGGCCAGCCAGGGCCCACTACTGGAGGACGAGGAGGACGAGGATGAGGAGGAGGTGGAGGAGGATGAGGATGAAGCATGGTCACAGCGGGGTGGCACCCAACGCAGCTCGGGTCCATCACTGGTGCGTGGCTGGGGGGAAAGGCAGGACGATGACGATACGCCTCCCACAGAGGACAGCTTGTCCTTACCCCTGGGCAGCCTGGCACACATGAGCGACTACATGCTGCAGTGCCTGCGCAACGACAGCAGAGTTGCCCACATTTTAACCTGTGCGGACTACTGGGTTGCCACCCTGCTGGATCCACGCTACAAAGACAATGTGCCCACCTTACTTCCTGCACTGGAGCGTGATAGGAAGATGCGCGAGTACAAGCGCACGTTGGTAGACGCGCTACTGAGAGCATTCCCAAATGTCACAGGGGAACAAGTGGAAGCCCAAGGCCAAGGCAGAGGAGGAGCAAGAGGTCGCCAAGGCAGCTGTGTCACGGCCAGCTCCTCTGAGGGCAGGGTTAGCATGGCAGAGATGTGGAAAACTTTTGTCAACACGCCACAGCTAACTGCACCACCACCTGATACGCAACGTGTTAGCAGGAGGCAACATTTCACTAACATGGTGGAACAGTACGTGTGCACACCCCTCCACGTACTGACTGATGGTTCGGCCCCATTCAACTTCTGGGTCTCTAAATTGTCCACGTGGCCAGAGCTAGCCTTTTATGCCTTGGAGGTGCTGGCCTGCCCGGCAGCCAGCGTTTTGTCTGAACGTGTATTCAGCACGGCAGGGGGCGTCATTACAGACAAACGCAGCCGCCTGTCTACAGCCAATGTGGACAAGCTGACGTTCATAAAAATGAACCAGGCATGGATCCCACAGGACCTGTCCGTCCCTTGTCCAGATTAGACATTAACTACCTCCCCATAACCATATATTATTGGACTCCAGGGCACTTCCTCATTCAATCCTATTTTTATTTTCATTTTACCATTATATTGCGAGGCTACCCAAAGTTGAATGAACCTCTCCTCTGCCTGTGTGCTAGGCCTAAATATATGCCAATGGACTGTTGCAGTGGTGGCTGACATGAAGCCTGATTCTCTGCTATGACATGCAGACTAATTCTCTGCTGACATGAAGCCAGATTGTCTGTTACGGGACCTCTCTCCTCTGCCTGGGTGCTGGGCCTAAATTTATGACAATGGACTGTTGCAGTGGTGGCTGACGTGAAGCCTGATTCTCTGCTATGACATGCAGACTGATTCTCTGCTGACATGAAGCCAGATTGTCTGTTACGGGACCTCTCTGCTCTGCCTGTGTGCTAGGCCTAAATATATGCCAATGGACTGTTGCAGTGGTGGGTGACGTGAAGCCTCATTCTCTGCTATGACATGCAGACTGATTCTCTGCTGACATGAAGCCAGATCGTCTGTTACGGGACCTCTCTGCTCTGCCTGTGTGCTAGGCCTAAATATATGCCAATGGACTGTTGCAGTGGTGGGTGACGTGAAGCCTCATTCTCTGCTATGACATGCAGACTGATTCTCTGCTGTCATGAAGCCAGATTGTCTGTTACGGGACCTCTCTGCTCTGCCTGTGTGCTAGGCCTAAATATATGCCAATGGACTGTTGCAGTGGTGGGTGACGTGAAGCCTCATTCTCTGCTATGACATGCAGACTGATTCTCTGCTGACATGAAGCCAGATTGTCTGTTACGGGACCTCTCTCCTCTGCCTGTGTGCTAGGCCTAAATATATGCCAATGGACTGTTGCAGTGGTGGCTGACGTGAAGCCTCATTCTCTGCTATGACATGCAGACTGATTCTCTGCTGACATGAAGCCAGATCGTCTGTTACGGGACCTCTCTGCTCTGCCTGTGTGCTAGGCCTAAATATATGCCAATGGACTGTTGCAGTGGTGGGTGACGTGAAGCCTCATTCTCTGCTATGACATGCAGACTGATTCTCTGCTGTCATGAAGCCAGATTGTCTGTTACGGGACCTCTCTGCTCTGCCTGTGTGCTAGGCCTAAATATATGCCAATGGACTGTTGCAGTGGTGGGTGACGTGAAGCCTCATTCTCTGCTATGACATGCAGACTGATTCTCTGCTGACATGAAGCCAGATTGTCTGTTACGGGACCTCTCTCCTCTGCCTGTGTGCTAGGCCTAAATATATGCCAATGGACTGTTGCAGTGGTGGCTGACGTGAAGCCTCATTCTCTGCTATGACATGCAGACTGATTCTCTGCTGACATGAAGCCAGATCGTCTGTTACGGGACCTCTCTGCTCTGCCTGTGTGCTAGGCCTAAATATATGCCAATGGACTGTTGCAGTGGTGGGTGACGTGAAGCCTCATTCTCTGCTATGACATGCAGACTGATTCTCTGCTGACATGAAGCCAGATTGTCTGTTACGGGACCTCTCTCCTCTGCCTGTGTGCTAGGCCTAAATATATGCCAATGGACTGTTGCAGTGGTGGCTGACGTGAAGCCTCATTCTCTGCTATGACATGCAGACTAATTCTCTGCTGACATGAAGCCAGATTGTCTGTTACGGGACCTCTCTCCTCTGCCTGGGTGCTGGGCCTAAATTTATGACAATGGACTGTTGCAGTGGTGGCTGACGTGAAGCCTGATTCTCTGCTATGACATGCAGACTGATTCTCTGCTGACATGAAGCCAGATTCTCTGTTACGGGACCTCTCTCCTCTGCCTGTGTGTGTGCTGGGCCTAAATATATGCCAATGGACTGTTGCAGTGGTGGCTGACGTGAAGCCTCATTCTCTGCTATGACATGCAGACTAATTCTCTGCTGACATGAAGACAGATTCTCTGTTACGGGACCTCCCTCCTCTGCCTGGGTGCTGGGCCTAAATATATGCCAATGGACTGTTGCAGTGGTGGCTGACGTGAAGCCTCATTCTCTGCTATGACATGCAGACTAATTCTCTGCTGACATGAAGACAGATTCTCTGTTACGGGACCTCCCTCCTCTGCCTGGGTGCTGGGCCTAAATATATGCCAATGGACTGTTGCAGTGGTGGCTGACGTGAAGCCTCATTCTCTGCTATGACATGCAGACTGATTCTCTGCTGACATGAAGACAGATTCTCTGTTACGGGACCTCTCTCCTCTGCCTGTGTGTGTGCTGGGCCTAAATATATGCCAATGGACTGTTGCAGTGGTGGCTGACGTGAAGCCTCATTCTCTGCTATGACATGCAGACTGATTCTCTGCTGACATGAAGCCAGATTCTCTGTTACGGGACCTCTCTCCTCTGCCTGTGTGTGTGCTGGGCCTAAATATATGCCAATGGACTGTTGCAGTGGTGGCTGACGTGAAGCCTCATTCTCTGCTATGACATGCAGACTGATTCTCTGCTGACATGAAGCCAGATTCTCTGTTACGGGACCTCTCTCCTCTGCCTGTGTGTGTGCTGGGCCTAAATATATGCCAATGGACTGTTGCAGTGGTGGCTGACGTGAAGCCTCATTCTCTGCTATGACATGCAGACTAATTCTCTGCTGACATGAAGACAGATTCTCTGTTACGGGACCTCTCTCCTCTGCCTGTGTGTGTGCTGGGCCTAAATATATGCCAATGGACTGTTGCAGTGGTGGCTGACGTGAAGCCTCATTCTCTGCTATGACATGCAGACTGATTCTCTGCTGACATGAAGCCAGATTCTCTGTTACGGGACCTCTCTCCTCTGCCTGTGTGTGTGCTAGGCCTAAATATATGCCAATGGACTGTTGCAGTGGTGGGTGACGTGAAGCCTCATTCTCTGCTATGACATGCAGACTGATTCTCTGCTGACATGAAGCCAGATTGTCTGTTACGGGACCTCTCTCCTCTGCCTGTGTGCTAGGCCTAAATATATGCCAATGGACTGTTGCAGTGGTGGCTGACGTGAAGCCTCATTCTCTGCTATGACATGCAGACTAATTCTCTGCTGACATGAAGCCAGATTGTCTGTTACGGGACCTCTCTCCTCTGCCTGGGTGCTGGGCCTAAATTTATGACAATGGACTGTTGCAGTGGTGGCTGACGTGAAGCCTGATTCTCTGCTATGACATGCAGACTGATTCTCTGCTGACATGAAGCCAGATTCTCTGTTACGGGACCTCTCTCCTCTGCCTGTGTGTGTGCTGGGCCTAAATATATGCCAATGGACTGTTGCAGTGGTGGCTGACGTGAAGCCTCATTCTCTGCTATGACATGCAGACTAATTCTCTGCTGACATGAAGACAGATTCTCTGTTACGGGACCTCCCTCCTCTGCCTGGGTGCTGGGCCTAAATATATGCCAATGGACTGTTGCAGTGGTGGCTGACGTGAAGCCTCATTCTCTGCTATGACATGCAGACTAATTCTCTGCTGACATGAAGACAGATTCTCTGTTACGGGACCTCCCTCCTCTGGCTGGGTGCTGGGCCTAAATATATGCCAATGGACTGTTGCAGTGGTGGCTGACGTGAAGCCTCATTCTCTGCTATGACATGCAGACTGATTCTCTGCTGACATGAAGACAGATTCTCTGTTACGGGACCTCTCTCCTCTGCCTGTGTGTGTGCTGGGCCTAAATATATGCCAATGGACTGTTGCAGTGGTGGCTGACGTGAAGCCTCATTCTCTGCTATGACATGCAGACTGATTCTCTGCTGACATGAAGCCAGATTCTCTGTTACGGGACCTCTCTCCTCTGCCTGTGTGTGTGCTGGGCCTAAATATATGCCAATGGACTGTTGCAGTGGTGGCTGACGTGAAGCCTCATTCTCTGCTATGACATGCAGACTGATTCTCTGCTGACATGAAGCCAGATTCTCTGTTACGGGACCTCTCTCCTCTGCCTGTGTGTGTGCTGGGCCTAAATATATGCCAATGGACTGTTGCAGTGGTGGCTGACGTGAAGCCTCATTCTCTGCTATGACATGCAGACTAATTCTCTGCTGACATGAAGACAGATTCTCTGTTACGGGACCTCTCTCCTCTGCCTGTGTGTGTGCTGGGCCTAAATATATGCCAATGGACTGTTGCAGTGGTTGCTGACGTGAAGCCTCATTCTCTGCTATGACATGCAGACTGATTCTCTGCTGACATGAAGCCAGATTCTCTGTTACGGGACCTCTCTCCTCTGCCTGTGTGTGTGCTGGGCCTAAATATATGCCAATGGACTGTTGCAGTGGTGGCTGACGTGAAGCCTCATTCTCTGCTATGACATGCAGACTGATTCTCTGCTGACATGAAGCCAGATTCTCTGTTACGGGACCTCTCTCCTCTGCCTGTGTGTGTGCTGGGCCTAAATATATGCCAATGGACTGTTGCAGTGGTGGCTGACGTGAAGCCTCATTCTCTGCTATGACATGCAGACTAATTCTCTGCTGACATGAAGACAGATTCTCTGTTACGGGACCTCCCTCCTCTGCCTGGGTGCTGGGCCTAAATATATGCCAATGGACTGTTGCAGTGGTGGCTGACGTGAAGCCTCATTCTCTGCTATGACATGCAGACTAATTCTCTGCTGACATGAAGACAGATTCTCTGTTACGGGACCTCTCTCCTCTGCCTGGGTGCCGGGGCCTAAATATCTGAGAATGGACTGTTCCAGTGGTGGGTGACGGGAAGCCAGATTCTCTGCTATGGAACCTCTCTCCAATTGATTTTGGTTAATTTTTATTTATTTAATTTTTATTTTAATTCATTTCCCTATCCACATTTGTTTGCAGGGGATTTACCTACATGTTGCTGCCTTTTGCAGCCCTCTAGCTCTTTCCTGGGCTGTTTTACAGCCTTTTTAGTGCCGAAAAGTTCGGGTCCCCATTGACTTCAATGGGGTTCGGGTTCGGGACGAAGTTCGGATCGGGTTCGGATCCCGAACCCGAACATTTCCGGGATGTTCGGCCGAACTTCTCGAACCCGAACATCCAGGTGTTCGCTCAACTCTAATTGTGAACTTTGTAGTTTGCAATTGGTGGAACTGTAAGTGAACACACATATAACTGGTTCAGTATACAGTTTTAATCACTATATTAACAGTAGGGACATTATATAACTGTTTTAAATACCTAATTTGGCCTCTATGCTTCCATAAAACACAGCTCTTAGTGGAGGAGATGTCTGCTCAGCTTCTCTCCTCTGGTGTAATGATTCTAGCAGCTCCTGCTAGGGGAATTTCCCACACAGGCTGTGTGTGAGGCTGGCTGTGATTGGTCAAAACTCTTGCTATGTGTGAGGCTGGCTGTTATTGGTCAAGACTTCTGCCCAGCAACAACAGTTTAACTCTATGCTTTTGTTGTTTCTGCTGTGTCATTGAGCTTACCTTACATTATATAATGAATCTTAAAGGCATATTATTCCTTTCTGCTTCTGTGAACACAATATATATAACAGTTATATGACATCCACACATGAAGTCATTGTAAATAACTCTGCTTAGGAACATAGGAACTGTATTAAGGTCATTGGCAGGCCTAGCTCTATAAACATATAAGCTATATTAGCAAACTAGGACAGGTCTTAGCTGGCCAGCTACACTCCCACCAAAATTACCTATAATTTTATGTTCTTAGTAGTAGGACTTGAACATGAATTTGAGGAATTTTCCATCAGGTTCTAAACTTCCAAGTATCTTTTATCACTCTCAAGTAGAACAACTAACTTCTGTATAGGACGTTCCAACTTGAGTGGAGAAGTGAGACGTTTTCCTTTTTTGTCAAGTTTTGTAACAACACTCTTCTTACTAGTTTGTCTTCAACTTTGTGAACTTCTAGAACTTTGGCCAATTTCCATTGACTTCTAGGTAAATCTTCTTCTTTCACTAACACTATGTCACCAACTTGGACATTTCTTCTGGGTGTTTGCCATTTACTTCTTAGCATAAAATTAGCTAAGTACTCTTTCCTCAATCTATTCCAAAACTAATCTGATAGACATTGGACTCTACACCATCTCCTTTTAGCATATAAATCCTCTTTGGTGAACTTGCCAGGTGGTGGCTGCATGTAATCAGACTTAAGGTGAAGTAGATGGTTGGGAGTTAAAGAGTCCAAACTTGTTTGATTGTTAATATTGTCAACTATAAGTGGATGACTGTTAACAATAGACATTACTTCATAGAATAGGGTCCAAAGTGAAGCATCATCTATTCTTCCAGCGTTCTTTTTCAACACTGAACTTAACGCATTTCTTACAGTTCTAAATTGTCTTTACGAAACTCCTCCTTAATGGCTTGCATGTGGAGCATTCATATGAAAAATCACACTGTTTCTCTAACAAATACTCAGTTACTTTTTCTTTATCGATCTCTTTTAGAGCTTTCTTCAATTCATTCTTTGCTCTGAAAAAATTTGATCCTTGGTCAGATCTAAGCTCCCTGACAGTACCTCTAATGGCTATGAAACATCTCAAGGCGTGGATGAATGCGTCAGTTGACATATCTTCTAACATTTCCAGGTAAATTGCTCTGGAGCTCAGACATGTAAATATTATTTCATATCTCTTGTACTCCTTGCGGTTTTGTAATCCATTCCACTATAAAGAAATGGTGGTGATGGGTTTACATGATCTGCTGGTAAATCTGCCATTCTTTGTTATTCGGTAGGCCTACGTGCCTTTCTGCAGACTACACATTTACTTAATATACTTTGCTATAACTTTGCTTCATTTCACAATCCAGTAACACCTTCTCTCAAACAGCTTTGGGTAAAGCTTCTTCCTTGACGCAAGGATTTGTTGTGGTAGTGATCAATAATCAATCTTGTGAAGGTAGAGTTTTTGGGTAGAATTGCTGGATGCTTCACTCTGCTAGGTAACAATGCATTTTCCAGTCTCTCTCCCACCTTCAGTATACCATCCTGCAGAACAAGATTAAGCTTGTACAATGGGTGGTTGTTTGGAAGCCTTTTAGGTTCTTGACTAAGTCTCTTCAACTCTTCACTGTAGAATCTCTGTTGAATGAGTCTTATGACTGTTTCTTCGGCTTTAATTCTTCTTTGAGGATGCATTCTATGAATTTCAAATAATCATTCTTCGGTTTGGGATCTCTTCCCATCCTTTTCTTCAAACATTTCAATCTTGCTAGGGCAAGATTTCTGTTATTTGGCAGAAGAAGTCGCTCTCTAAAGGGTAAGGGTATTTCAGGAAGACCTTGCTGATTCTAGAATGTGTATGAACTGTATGCCTTCTTGGGATACACTCTTTTCTTTAGAACTTATGTCTGCAAAGTCGTATTCAAGGATCTTGATTACTTTCGCTGGATTTACAGTTGGTAACTCTTGGACAGATATACGATGACACAATCCTGTCACCTGTCTTGGTCTGCGATCTGCTGTTTTCCTCCAACAACACCCCATTTTAGATCAGTTTGAACATCGTAGGGTTCACCCTTTCCTCCTGTGATTACCTTTCATGGTACCAAGTACCCTATCTATCTTTGCATCCTCTAATAGTGGCATGGTAATACTAGGCTCAGACATTTTACTTTAAATACTATAACAATCAATAGGAATAATGAGATGCCTCTCACTTTAAATGCAATATTGATAAATACAAAAATAAATAACTTTAAATGTATTCAATTTAATAGTCCGTGTATAACAAACTGTCCTTTGTCTTTTATTCCTGAACACAAAAATATCACTTTATACCAAAACCTATGTGCAATGATAAGTAATAAGGAAAGCTCTGACTTTATTCTGAAGAGCAGGAACAAATGTCTGTCTTAAAGGAGGTGTGTCTTTTCTTGATGATGCAATCCTCTGCACTGACTTGCGATGCTCTGCGATGACTTGCAATGCTCTGTGCAGACTTGCGATGGTCTGTGCAAACTTGCAATGCTCTGTGCAGACTTGCGATGCTCTGTGCAGACTTGCGATGGTCTATGCAGACTTGCAATGCTCTATGCAGACTTGCAATCCTCTGGCTTGGAAACACTGTTGCAGGCTTTGGGCCTAATGGTGGGAAACTAGCTGGCTGCAGTACGTGGCCTCTTCGTGGATAGAGGTGAGGGCACTCTAGCACGGGACCTTGGCCTCCCACCATGCATCTCTTTCTCTCTCTGTGGATCGCAGGAGGGTTGGCGCTCTTTCTCTGACTATTTTGCCTTTTCTGTTCTGCCGCTTTAAGAGTTGGCTGCAGTTTGACTAATGCATATGTTCTATGACCTCTATAGTAGCTCCACTGAGGTGTCTTTGTTTGCTCACTCAGGAAACACTTGCTGTGTGGCAGTATATGCTGGCACTCTGCTTCTCGAATGCACTCTTTACTGTGCAAGTTGAGGAGCGCTATCGCTTCGCCCTCTGAGGGTAATAGTTCCACTGTGGCAGGCGCAGCACTATGAAGTGCCTTTTGCGCTGTGGCATTAGAAAAATGTTGATATCTCTGACTTTTAGTCTAACCAAACTGTCATTTACTCTGTAATTCCTCTAGCGCCATTCTATGGAAACAGTAGGTTTAAAGAGCACACCAAATGCTTGAAATAACTTCTTTATTAACTTCAACTTTTCTTCATATAACACTGCCATCTCCGCAGCAGATAGTCCATGTACAAAACACGTGTTGAAAAGATATCACAAAATGGCGGTATGCATAAGATGGTGGTTCAACTGTACAATCTTGTCCTTCAACATAAAATGGTGAATATATTTCTCTCTTGAGTATCTGTACTCTCACTTTAAGTTATTTAAGCACTTTCCGATCTCTCTGAGAGGTATAGCTGAGGTCTAACTAATAGTTTACTTGCTGAATTTGGTCGCAATTTGCAGTATGCAGTTAGCAGTAACTATTTGCAGATTGGTTGAGTATGATCTGGTATGTTGTATGCAATTTGGATTGCAATATGGAATTGGAATTTGGATTGTGAACTTTGTTGTTTGCAATTGGTGGAACTGTAAGTAAACACAAACATAACTGGTTCAGTGTGCAGTTTTAATCACTATATTAACAGTAGGAACATTATATAACTGTTTTTAATACCTCAAGGTCCGATTTCAGGGTAAGAAATCGAAGTAGGGACCTGCGCAGATCTAGATACCTATATGGGTTAAAGGTGATTGATGTATGTATTAGAGAAGCGTCACTGTGAATAGTGTTCCAAGTGATTACCTGCTTCAAATAGCGATCTATGTATTGAGGAAGCGTTACTATGAATAAAGTTCCAAGTAATTACCTGCTTCAAATAGTGATCTGTCCAGAGATGTTTTTCCTGTTGTTAGATCGGGGTAGGTTCAGGTTCAACCTCAAGTGTGGGTGGCGCTCCGGCCGGTAGCTAATCACTCACACGAGGGAACCCCAGTTGAAGTCCAGGAACTTCGGCGTGTGACGTCACTGCACTGTGTATGGAAGCCTTCAGGGGACACAATCAATTCTGACGCGTTTCTGAGCCAGTCGGGCTCAGAAACGAATGAGCCCGACTGGCTCAGAAACGCGTCGGATTGATTGTGTCCCCTGAAGGCTTCCATACACAGTGCAGTGACGTCACACGCCGAAGTTCCCGGACATCAACTGGGGTTCCCTTGTGTGAGTGATTAGCTACCGGCCGGAGCGCCACCCACACTTGAGGTTGAACCTGAACCTACCCCGATCTAACAACAGGAAAAACATCTCTGGACAGATCACTATTTGAAGCAGGTAATTACTTGGAACTTTATTCATAGTAACGCTTCCTCAATACATAGATCGCTATTTGAAGCAGGTAATCACTTGGAACACTATTCACAGTGACGCTTCTCTAATACATACATCAATCACCTTTAACCCACATAGGTATCTAGATCTGCGCAGGTCCCTACTCCGATTTCTTACCCTGAAATCGGACCTTGATGATATTGTAAATTCAACAGTCACAGCAGCAGACTGTGGCAGGGATCCTAGCTGCGATCATCCGACGGATACCGAGTCCTGAGAGTGCCTGGGAGCGCGGGTGGGCTATTATATATATTCTAGATACCTGTTTTTAATACCTATTTTGGCCTCTCTGCTTCCATAAAGCACAGCTCTTAGTGGAGTAAATGTCTGTTTAGCTTCTCTCCTCTGGTGTAATGATTCTAGAAGCTCCTGCTAGGGGGATTTCCCACACAGGCTGTGTGTGAGGCTGTGTGTAAGGCTGTGTGTAAGGCTGGCTGTGATTGGACAAAACTCTTGCTGTGTGAACAACAGTTTAGCTCTATGCTTTCTGTTGTTTCTGCTGTGTCATTGAGCTTACCTTACATTATAGAATGAATCTTAAAGGCATAATATCTTTTCTGCTTCTTTGAACACTATATATATATATATATATATATATATATATAACATCCAAACAGATGGTCATTAGTGACTTTGGTAAGGGCAGTCTCAGTGTGGTCGGAAGCCAGATTGTAGCCGGTCAAAGAGTGAGCAGGAGGAGGGGTGAGAGGACAGTTCCGAACGGATATGTTGTTCAAGTAGCTTTGAGGCATCCGGAAGAAGTGATATGGGGCGATAACTGGACAAAGAAGATGGGTCAAGTGAAGGCTTTTTGAGAACGGGTGTAATGGTGGCATGTTTAAAAGCAGAGGGGAAGACAGCAGAGGTTAGTTATATGTTGAAGAGATGAGTTAGGGCTGGGATAAACACTGTGGTGAGGTTAGGGATGAGGTGGGACAGGATTGGGTCAAGTGCACAGGTGGTCAGATGTGATCTGGAGAATAGAGTGGGGAGTTTTTTTTCTGTAATGGAGAAGAAGTGGGTTTTGGAAGAAGAGGACCGAGCAGTTGTGTAGAGGGTCTGTGGGTACTGTATACTGAAGCTTTCTCTGATGTTTAATATATTTTGTTTGAAGTACGTATGTGGCAAAGTCCTCAGCTGAGATGAGAGGAGAGGGTGGCTGGGGGACGGAGAAGGGAGTTAAAAGTGTTAAAAAGATGTTTAGGGCTGTGGGCCAGGGAAGATATGAGACATGAGAAGTAGGCCTGTTTTGCATCAGCGAGTGAGCATTTGAATATGAGGAGGGATTGCTTGCATGCGGTGAATTGACCTTTAGAATGGGATTTCTTCCATTGCCGCTCAGCAGCCCTGGAAGCTTGTCTGAGTTTTTTGATCAGGTTGTTGTGCAAGGGTTGTCTGTTGATTTTTGGGGTTTTGTTGTGTGTGAGGGGGACAACAGTGTCTAGAGCTGTACTTATTGTGGTGTTATATAGGGTGGTGGCAGCATCTGGGTTTTGGAGAGAACAGATGGTAGAGAGTGGGAGAAGAGAGTCAGAAAGCAAACGTATTTGTTTAGATCTAGAATTGAAGGTAGTAATAAATCAAATCACTTCTGTTTGCTTCCTCGGTTTCTTCACATGTAACAACTTATCCCGATTTTGATAATTCTTTTACCATAACCTCGGTCTTGAAACCTAAGGAATAATTCCTCTGCTTGTCTTTTAAAGGTCTGTTCTGCCGAACAGAGACATCTAGTATGTAGAAACTGTCCCATAGGAATATTATTGATAAGATGTCAAGGATGGGCCGAGGTGGCATGCACTAGTGTATTTGTCGCTGTAAGTTTCCTAAAAAGATCCGTCTGAATATGTCCGTTTGTGTCAACTCGACAACCGGCAAAACGTGTTGGGTAAGGGACATCTGGATGGATATTGAGCACGATTATAATAACCTTATGTGGATCCCTTCATATTCTTGGGCTTTTTTGTATGCATTTGCACTTATTAGAGATGTACTAGTTTTGCTTATGAGTGGCTGACTTTATAGGGGATTTGTTGTTACATACCCCCATATGTTATATGATGTATATGCCCTTGATTTACATGTCAGATATTAAATGAGAGGTATTCATTTCCTGTTGGACTCTTTGGGGGTTCTTTGACTTATTCCCTATGTTTGCATAGGATTATATTTTGCACTGGCACTTTATATGTACTATATATGGATAATTTTCCTCCCCCTCCGTATCCAGTACCATTTGTATGTGGCCAATTTCCTTCCAGGTGTCCCTTCTCTTTTGTACGATGTGGATTTTTATGTGTCTCTTTTAACATAATTATGATGTAATATGTTTTTCATGTGATGCTAATAAAGATTCAACGTTTTAGTAACTAATGTTTGATTATTATTAGGGCATACACATTTTTCTAATAGGTGTTGTAGTGGTTTATACAGTTGCAAGAAAAAGTATGTGAACCCTTTGGAATGATATGGATTTCTGCACAAATTGGTCATAAAATGTGATCTGATCTTCATCTAAGTCACAACAAGAGACAAACACAGTCTGCTTAAACTAATAACACACAAAAAATTAAATGTTACCATGTTTTTATTGAACACACCATGTAAACCTTCACAGTGCAGGTAGAAAAAAAACTAATTGAGGTACCTTGGGTTTAGTTTTTGTCCCACTACTAAATTGGGGCTTCTGAGCAGAGTATAAATGTAGCTGGTTCCTACACTGCCCTGAAAATGTAGGTTTAGGTAAGTCCAAGAGAGGCGGTATATTACTGTTAGATACCCATTTGCGGAAGCCACCTTGACGCCTGGTAGATGGATCCGACACACATTTGATCAAAAATGTGCGCAAAGCGCTTCTATTTTTTAAATTTATAGTAGGTATAATACCACTTTAATTTAGAATGATCCCCATTTCTCAGCTCTATTGTTTGTATGTGAAATGTTGTTCAGCCATTTTTTTTATCAACCATGTTTGCTTGATATGCACATGTGACTATATATATGAATGTGCTAGTAAAGGATATAGAAATATGCAGATCTGCAAGCAGCTGGAAGTAAGTGTAGAAGATTAGATTTTAGATCTTTGTTAAAAGATTTAAAAACCCTAGTTACCTACGGCAATATTACCATGCTATCCTGAACCCTTTAAAGACACAGAAGTCACTGCTACCAGGACAACTATGTGAGCTATGATCCTGACATAACCAACCATGTATAAAAGGGACTGATGCAAACTGATCAGAACTGATGCTTAAAATAAAGTATGTTTTTTTCTGTTCTGATGGATCAGAAGAATGGAAAGCTAAACAGTGATGTAAACTTGCCCTTAGATGAAGACTACCTCCTTCCAGAATCTCCAAATACATGCAACGAAACAAATTCTGCTTCAGTAACTCAGCAATATTCATCTCCAAGATTCATCTCCCAGATTTGCTAAACTTGTACATGGTAGACAGGGGCTCAGGCTGGATAATAAATCGGAGCAGGGCTAGACACTTTTCTCTGACTCTATAGCAACTGGCAAAATTTTGGTGCAAAATGGCACATCTTAGGCCATGTCCATCCAGTGAAACCCCACCGAATTTTCACCTAGCTATGCCCATTTTTCTTGCATGTCGGCAGGGGCGTTGCTAGGGTCTGAAAAGATCCGGTGCCCAAGCACCAATGCATATGGCCCAATTCTCTTAGTTGAACAACTGCACCCCCCCTGCAAACACTAGCACTGAAGACATTTTACTGTACGTGCTATACCTCTTATATCCAGGGCCTCCCAGGTGATGTCTCCTCTGATGTAGATCTTCTCTGTCATCATCTTCTCCATTCGGTCCGGACACTTCTCTCAGCCACCTCGTCTCACAGACATTTTAGCTTCTTTACTTTTCTGTACCCCCAAATACTATACTGAAGACAAATGAGTGCCCCCCATACTAACAGTACTCCTTATAGTCCCACCAATAGTAATTCCCTTCTAGAATGCTCTCATTAGTAATACTGCCCCCTACTGGACCCAACAGTGATAATGCTCCACAACAATGCCTCCATTAGTAGAAGAGCCCTCCAGTATTAATAACACCCTCACAGAGCCCCCAGTAGAAATAAGGCCCCCTATTATTCCCCCAGTGGTAATAAAGCTCTCTACAGAACCTTCAGTAGTAATAAGGCCCCCATAGTGTTCTTAGTAGAAATAATACAGATCCCTCTTATAGAGCCCCCAGTAGTAATAAGAATGCCTAATGTCCCCTGGACTTAAAATGCCCCCACTGCGCCCCAAGTATTTATAATGCTGCCTGAAGTGCCCCCTGTAGTTATATCGCCCCCTACTGTTATAATGCTCTCTCAGAATTGCCCCCAGTATTTATAATGCCGCCTGCAGTGCCCCCTGTAGTTAAATTCCTCTTTTTAGCGTCCTCAGAAATCATAATTCCTCAGCACCACCGCCATACAGTCCCATGTAAATAACACTATTTCCCTCTCTCCGCCATAGAGTCCCATATAAATACCATCACACATCTCTCCAGTCCCCTCCAATATACAGTCCCATGTACATAACATCCCTCTCTATCTACAGCCCCCTCCGAAATACAGTCCCATGTAAATAACATCACACCATCTCTCCTGCCCCTTCCAACATATAGTCCCATGTAAATAACCTCACCCACTCCCCAGCCGCCTTCACCATACAGTCCCATGTAAATAACATCACTTACTCAATGTTCAGTCCCATATAAATAACATCACTCCCTCCCCCAGACACCTTCAACATACAGTCCCATGTAAATAAAATCACCCCCTCTCCAGCCACCTCCAACATGCAGTCCCATGTAAATAACATTACCCCTTAATATTCAATCCAATGTAAATAATATCACTTCTTCCCACAGCTGCCTTCAACATATAGTCCCATATAAATAACATTACCCCTCAACATACAGTGCCATGTAAATAACATCACCCTGCCCCAGCCACTTCCAAATTTCAGTCCCATGTAATTAACATCACTCCACCTCACTGTCCCATGTAAATAACTTCCCTCTCTGTAGCCCTAACATACAGTCCCAGTTAAATAACTACAACTCCCAACATTGCTCTGCCTCTCACACTGAGTAATTTTCACTTACCTCTCTTCATGTAGCAGATCTCACCTCAGCCTCTTCCCAGGGCTTCTCTTCACTGCTGAGCTGTCTTCTCCTACACTGGTCACATGATGGACATCATCACAGGTATTTTTTATCACACGTCCTTCAGCTCTGAGGTCATCACACGTCCTTCAGCTCTTGCAGTGCATTAGATTCAATTGTATTGCCATGCTGAGGACGGAAATACAATTATATCTAACAGGCAGGCAGACAAAATTCGGAGCCTGGGACAAAACATCAGGGGCCCAGGCCCCCCGAATATTTTGACCTAGCAATGCCCCTGCATGTCGGAAACAAGTGTAGAAACCCTGCATGCATTAATTTGAGCCATTTTGCCACACCTTATTTAGGCTACTTTCACGTTCGCGTTTGGTGCGGATCCATCATGGATCTGCGCAGACGGATCCATTCAGATAATACAACCGCCTGCATCCGTTCAGAACAGATCCATTTGTATTATCTTTAACATAGCCAAGACGATCCGTCTTGAACACCATTGAAAGTCAATAGAGGGCGGATCCATTTTCTATTGTGCCAGATTGTGTCTCTTCATGGCCTAATCACTTTTTCAAAGGCTATGTATTTTAATAAAGAGGGGTCACAATTATGGACATCTTTGTAATGCTTAGACACTGTATGTGACTCATACCCTTTTTTAATATCAGCAACATGTTCAGCTATCCTTTTATTAAATACACGTTTTGTCCTGCCGACATATTGCTTACGGCAGGGACATTCTAATAAATAGATAACATCTACAGAATTACAGGATAAACAGTCCCCAATCTCTAAATGAAAGGAATTTTGGGTTGATTGTACTTTATGTTTTTTTTTGGGGGGGGGATTTGTTTTTTTACAATTTTGGCACATGCCACACCTAAAGAAACCTTTGACATCCAACCAATTAGATGTATTAGTTGATTTTTTGTTCTTAACAGTTGGGGCCACTTTAAGGCCGAGATTAGGGGCCTTGGTATATGTAATTAAGGGATTAATATTTAAACTGGGACCAATTATCTTGTCATCCAATAAATGGTGCCAGTGTTTCCGGATAATTCTTTCTACACCTTTAAATTGGCTATTAAATAGCAAGATAATTCCTAATGTTTCTTCTTCATGTTTGCTTTGTCTGTGTGTAAAGAAATCTATTCTGTTTATGGCCCTTACTAGTTCGTGACTTAGATACTCTTTCTCTATAAATTTTTGTTTAAGGTCATGAGCTTCTCGTTCAAACTGTTCTTTAGAAGTGCAATTTATCTTTAGTCTCCTGAATTGACATGTAGGTACATTGAGTAGCCACCTTGGGAGGTGGCAACTAGAATGTAAAATAAAACTATTTCTCATAAAAGGCTTAAAATAAGTACTACAGGAAACCTTATGGTCCACTACATTAACATTGATATCAAGAAATTCAACATGAGTCACACTTATTGAGGAACTGAATTTAAAATTTCTGTCATTATTATTAATCTCTTGTAAAAGAAAATCCAAATTTTCCTTTGTTCCTTGCCAGACGAAGATAACGTCATCTATATAACGTAGAGGGGAGGAGAGGGGGCAACCATATTTCGAGAATGTCCAGGATTGAATCAAAGAGAATATTTGAGTTCATTTCCATGATTTCAAGAGGACTCAATGCAGAATTAGAGTTGTTTGGTTTCTTGTAGCATGGGGCGGACGTGGACGCGGGCCCGTGACGGGGTAGACATTTTGTGTGCCCTCAATTCATATATATTTTTAACTTATTTTAGGGATTTAGGTTACAGGCTTAGGGCGAGGACCTCAAAGGTAGTGTATTCAGAAATACTACCTTTGCCATGAACCACACCAGAAAGGCAGCAGGAGATTAGGAAGGTTAACAAGTGGCTCAAGAACTGGTGTAGGAAGGAGGGGTTTGGGTTCCTGGAGAACTGGGCCGACTTCTCTGTCAGCTACAGGCTCTATCATACGGATGGGCTGCACCTCAATGAGGAAGAAGCAGCTGTGTTGGGGGAGAAGATGGCTAGAAGGTTAAAGGAGTGTTTAAACTAGGGACTGGGAGGAGGGTCATTATGTTATAGGATGGGAAGATAGTGTAGATAGAGACCGGGGGCAAAGTAATGGGACTGGGGGAGGAATCGAAGGAGGGACTAGAACAGTTCAGAAGGAAAGGTGTAGGGTAAAAAATATACATAAACCTATTAATTGTATTATGTATACTAATGCCAGAAGCCTGAATAATAAAACTGGTAAACTGGAATTAGTGATGTGTAAGGAGAATTATGACATAGTGGGAATAACTGAGACATGGCTGGATGATAGCTATGATTGGGCAGATAATGTACAGGGTTACAGGCTGTTCATAAAGAATCGCAAAAACCAGAGAGGGGGAGGGGTCTGACTTTATGTAAAGTCCTGTCTAAAGCCGACAGTCTGATAGATATAAGTGACGGACATGAACATGTGGAGTCACTGTGGGTAGAAATACAGTGGGATGTGAAAGTTTGGGCAACCTTGTTAATTGTCATGATTTTCCTGTATAAATCGTTGGTTGTTACGATAAAAAATGTCAGTTAAATATATCATATAGGAGACACACACAGTGATATTTGAGAAGTGAAATGAAGTTTATTGGATTTACAGAAAGTGTGCTATAATTGTTTAAACAAAATTAGGCAGGTGCATAAATTTGGGCACCACAAAAAAGAAATGAAATCAATATTTAGTAGATCCTCCTTTTGCAGAAATTAAGGTCTCTAAACGCTTCCTGTAGGTTCCAATGAGAGTCTGGATTCTGGTTGAAGGTATTTTGGACCATTCCGCTTTACAAACCATCTTTAGTTCATTCAGGTTTGATGGCTTCTGAGCATGGACAGCTCTCTTTAAGTCACACCACATATTTTCAATTATATTCAGGTCTGGGGACTGAGATGGCCATTCCAGAACGTTGTACTTGTTCCTCTGCATAAATGCCTTAGTGGATTTTGAGCAGTGTTTAGGGTCGTTGTCTTGTTGAAAGATCCAGCCCCGGCGCAGCTTCAGCTTTGTTACTGATTCCTGGACATTGGTCTCCAGAATCTGCTGATACTGAGTGGAATCCATGCGTCCCTCAACTTTGACAAGATTCCCAGTTCCTGCACTGGCCACACAGCCCCACAGCATGATGGAACCACCACCATATTTTACTGTAGGTAGCAGGTGTTTTTCTTGGAATGCTGTGTTCTTTTTCCTCCATGCATAGCGCCCCTTATTATGGCCAAATAACTCAATTTTAGTTTCATCAGTCTACAACACCTTATTCCAAAATGAAGCTGGCCTGTCTAAATGTGCTTTAGCCCACCTCAAGCGGCACTTTTTGTGCTGTGGGTGGATAAAAGACTTCCTCTGCATCACTCTTGCATACAGCATCTCCTTGTGTAAAGTGCGCCGAATGGTTGAACGATGCACAGTGACTCCATCTGCAGCAAGATGATGTTGTAGGTCTTTGGTGCTGGTCTGTGGGTTGACTCTGACTGTTCTCACCATTTGTCGCTTCTGTCTATCCGAGATTTTTCTTGGTCTGCCACTTCGAGCCTTAACTTGAACTGAGCCTGTGGTCTTCCATTTCCTCAACATGTTCCTAACTGTGGAAACAGCCAGCTGAAATCTCTTAGACAGCTTTCTGTATCCTTCCCCTAAACCATGATGGTGAGCAATCTTTGTCTTCAGGTCATTTGAGAGTTGTTTTGAGAACCCCATGTTGCTACTCTTCAGAGAAAATTAAAAGAGGAGGGAAACTTACAATTGACACCCTTAAATGCTCTTTCTCATAATTGGATTCACCTGTGTAAGTAGGTCAGGGGTCACTGAGCTTACCAAGCCAATTTGAGTTCCAATAATTAGTTCTAAAGGTTTTGGAATCAATAAAATGACAACAGTGCCCACATTTATGCACCTGCCTAATTTTGTTTAAACAATTATAGCACACTTTCTGTAAATCCAATAAACTTAATTTCACTTCTCAAATATCACTGTGTGTCTCCTATATGATATATTTAACTGACATTTATTATCGTAACAACCAACGATTTATACAGGAAAATCATGACGATTAACAAGGTTGCCCAAACTTTTGCATCCCACTGTACATGGAGGCAAAAACAATAATAAAATACTAATAGGAGTTTATTATAAACCACCTAGTGTACCAGAGTCCACAGAAAATCTGCTACTAAACGAGATAGACGAGGCAGCAAATCATAATGAGGTGGTTAGTATGGGGGACTTCCACTACCCAGATATACACTGGCAAACTGAAACTTGTACATTTTATAAAGGAAACAGGTTCTTGGCAATACCCAAAGACACTTACCTTTCCCAACTGGTTCAGGACCTGACTAGAGGGACAGCCATACTGGACTTAGTATTTACCAATAGACCTGACAGAACAACCTGGGAAATAGTGACCATAAAGTAATAACCTTCCAATTGTCATTAAAAAGAGTGTTTCTTCAGGGAGGAACAAAAATACCAAACTTCAAAAAAGCTAAATTTAGCCAACTAAGAGAGGCCATAGACCTAACTAACTGGGACAAAGTCCTAATGTTTCTTCAGGGAGGAACAAAAATACCAAACTTCAAAAAAGCTAAATTTAGCCAACTAAGAGAGGCCATAGACCTAACTAACTAGGACAAAGTCCTAAAAAAATAATAATACAGCCACAAAATGGGATATTAATGTGGATAAATAGAACTGTAAAGAAAGCAATAAATGACAAATTGAAAGCCTTTAATTCACTAAAACAGGAGGATAGCGAGGAAGTACTGAAAAACTATAAGGAAAAAAATAAAATATGTAAAAAACAAATAAAAGCAGCCAAACTAGAGACTGAGAGATTAATTGCCAAAGAGCAAAAAAATGCGTAAAATGTTCTTTAATTATATAAATGGTAAAAAGTATAAATCTGAAGATGTCGACCCTCTACAGAGTAAAGAAGGGGGAGTTGCAGAGAGCGATGAAGAGAAAGCAAAGCCATTAAATATTTTTTTTCTGCACTGTATTCACTGAGAAAAATTCAGATGATATGCAGAATGTAAAAGTAAATTCCCCATTAAAAGTTCCCTGTCTGACCCAGGAAGAAGTACAGCAGTGTCTTAAAGAGATTAAAATAGACAAATCGCCAGGACCAGATGGCATACACCCCGTATCCTAAGAGAATTAAGTAATGTTATAGCCATACCCTTATTTCTGATATTTAAGGACTCTACACTGACAGGGAGTGTTCCACAGGATTGGGGCATAGCAAATGTGGTGCCAATATTCAAAAAGGGTCCAAAAACAGTGCCCGAAAACTATAGGCTGGTAAATTTAACATCTGTCAACTGTTTGAAGGTTTACTAAGAGATGCTATCTTGGAGTACCTTAAAGAAAATAAGCAAATAACGCCATATCAGCATGGCTTCATGAGGGATTGGTCATGTCAAACTAATTTAATCAGTTTCTATGAGGAGGTAAGGCTACTTTCACACTAGCGTTCGATCGGATCCGTTCTGAACGGATCCGATCATAATAATGCAGACGGAGGCTCCGTTCAGAACGGATCCGTCTGCATTATTTTAGCATATAACAGCTAAGTGTGAAAATAGCCTCGTACGGATCCGTCCAGACTTTCAATGTAAAGTCAATGGGGGACGGATCCGCCTGAAGATTGAGCCATATGGTGGCATCTTCAAACGGATCCATCCCCATTGACTTACATTGTAAGTCTGGACGGATCCGCACGCCTCCGCACGGCCAGGCGGACACCCGAACTCTGCAAGCAGCGTTCAGCTGTCCGCCTGTCCGTGCGGAGGCGAGCGGAGCGGAGGCTGAACGCCGCCAGACTGATGCAGTCTGAGCGGATCCGCTCCATTCAGACTGCATCAGGGCTGGACGGCTGCGTTCGGGTCCGCTCGTGAGCCCCTTCAAACGGAGCTCACGAGCGGACCGACGAACGCTAGTGTGAAAGTAGCCTAAGTTCTAGACTTGACAGCGATGAATCAATGGATGTCGTATATCTGGACTTCTCCAAAGCATTTGACACTGTACCACATAAAAGGTTAGTATATAAAATAAGAATGCTCGGACTGGGAGAAAATTTCTGTATGTGGGTAACTAACTGGCTCAATAATAGAAAACAGAGGGTGGTTATCAATGGTACACACTCAGATTGGGTCACTATTCGGCCCTATTCTCTTTAATATATTTATTAATGATCTTGTAGAAGGCTGGCACCATAAAATATCAATTTTTGCAGATGACACTAAACTGTGTAAAGTAATTAACACGGAAGAAAACAGTATACTGCTACAGAGGGATCTGGATAGATTGGAGGCTTGGACAGAAAAGTGGCAGATGAGGTTCAACACTGACAAATGTAAGGTTATGCACATGGGAAAGAATTATGCAAGTCACCAGTACATACTAAATGGTAAAACACTGGGTAATACTGACATGGAAAAGGACCTAGAAATTTTTGTGAACAGCAAACTAAGCTGTAGAAACCAGAGTCCTACCACTTTACAAATCACTAGTTAGACAACACATGGAGTACTGTGTACAGTTCTGGACTCCTGTGAACAAGGCAGACATAGCAGAGCTGGAGAGGGTTCAGAGGAGAGTAACTAAAGTAATAACTAGAATAGGGGGACTACATTACCCTGAAAGATTGTCAAAATTAGGGTTATTCACTTTAGAAGTGAGGGGAGATCTAATAATAACTGTGAGGAATATGGATTAATATTTATTGTCAGCCATGTCCCCACACCCACCATTTGCTGAAAGATAGCAGAGGTAGTGAACTCCACAGGAGGGCCCTGCTTCAAACCCCAGCCATATGGCAGGGAACTTCTTGCAGGCCACCTTTGTTTACTATTTCACACCCCATTCAGACATCATGGATCCTGCAGGAAAACCTCCCTGCAGGGGGATGCCAGGGAAGGGAAATATACATATCTCCCCACAGAAACCAAATAACAGTACCATGTTGGGACTCTACTTGTAGCCAGAAACCAGGCGGATCTGTTTGTCCCAGAGCCATCCCCCTGTGACGTTCTGGTCTGGAGCTATGAACCCTTAAGGGTTTTGTGGGTCATTTACTGCCAGTCCAGAAGAGGGGGAGTGGACCCTTCCCAGAGGAGTGGCCAGCTACAGTTTAAAAGGCTTGTGCCAACAAGCGGGCGTGTCTTTTCTTTGAAGGAGGGTCACATTGTGCCATGTGTTTAGAGGGACCTGCAACCAGCCGACATCACTGCCCTCCATGTGAAAACAGCAAAGGACTAACCATAACCCAAAGGAACATTCATCTACCCGGTAACTGACTTGAACTCTGTGTAATTCTGTTTGTACCATATTACCTGTATTTGTAACCTCAGACCACTGTATATATTCTAAGTGTATATTCTGTTATCTAGTGTGCCCTTAAAGGGAGTCTGTCACCACATTTTAGCATGTTAGACCGTTAAAATAGGGTTATGTGATCCAGCCAGAACATAAAAACGGTACCTTTGTGGTAGAAAACGGACTTTTCAATTTGCAGAAAACGAACTTATAAGATTATCTTCTGAGCCCTCTCAAGTGCCCAGGGCGGTCTCTCAATCCTCGGAGCCCAGGCAGGCACCTCCTAAACGGCTGATAACTCCGCCCTCCGTGCGCCTCTGCCCGCCCGTTTACTCCCCTCCCCTGTCCCTTTCCACTGCGGCTGTGCGTTACAAATCGTAGCGGGCGCATGCGCAATGCGATGCCCGCTCCTGGCAGGGCATCGCAATACCTATTGCACATGCGCCGGCTAATCCTGCAGATTTCGCGCCGTTTAGCCGGCGCATGCGCAATAGGTATTGCGATGCCCTGCCAGGAGCGGGCATCGCATTGCGCATGCGCCCGCTACGATTTGTACCGCACAGCCGCAGTGGAAAGGGACAGGGGAGGGGAGTAAACGGGCGGGCAGAGGCGCACGGAGGGCGGAGTTATCAGCCGTTTAGGAGGTGCCTGCCTGGGCTCCGAGGATTGAGAGACCGCCCTGGGCACTTGAGAGGGCTCAGAAGATAATCTTATAAGTTCGTTTTCTGCAAATTGAAAAGTCCGTTTTCTACCACAAAGGTACCGTTTTTATGTTCTGGCTGGATCACATAACCCTATTTTAACGGTCTAACATGCTAAAATGTGGTGACAGACTCCCTTTAAGGCAAATAAATATATAATTTAATCTTGTGCTGTCTTGTATCTCGATCACGAATCCCCACGTCCGTGTTTTGGCCTAGCTATAAGCTACCACGGGTTGGTTTCTCATCCTATATAATCCCGTTAGCGGACCAGGCTTATATCAAACGAGAAGCTGGTGGCAGATTACTCGGGCTGAGAAAGCGTTGTTTCACTGTGGCAGGCTCTCTCAGCTTGTTGCCTCTCTGTGCCCACATGGACAGGAGGTGTCTGTGTAAACTGTACCAAGCTGACCTTATATGCTCCTCCAGGAGACCATACCGCGTCTCGTGAGCTCGACATAGTTGACGTCAAGTGGGCACGAGTGGTGGTATCCCTCACAATAACTATGTATAAATATATCAGGGGTCAGTACAGAGATCTCTCCCATCATCTATTTATCCCCAGGTCTTTGACTGTGACGAGGGGAGTTGGTGATGGTGAATTCACTAAAATAGTTCAGGAGAGGCCTGTATGTATTTCCGGAGTGTAATAATATTAGAGGCTATGGCTACTAGTGATGAGTCGTTGATCCAGGGAGTTATCTGATTGCAAAAAAAATTTCACCGTTTTTTTTTTTTTACCTTCCTCTGGATCATCTTGTAAGATAATAGGCCGAACTGGATGGACAGTTGTCTTTTCTCGGCCTTATAAACTATGTTACTATGTGTGCAGAGCTGTATGAGGACTCATTTTTGCGGGGAAATCTGTAATTTTAACTAATACCTTTCTGTGGCGTGTATGACTTTTTGATCACTTTTTAATTAATTTTTTGCAGGAGGAAAAGTGACCCAAAAATGGCAAATCGGCCATTCGATTGCTGTTATAATGCACTAGCATTGGAGTCTATGATGATTTTACAACTTTCCTATGGGGCCCTATTACAGGCAAAGGCTCTTTAGGAAAGACTGTGCAGCAACCTATGACAGGAATTTACATATAGGGTTCGGACCGCGCGTATCATAAATAGACGGTATACAAACATTTTTTTTTTTTTTTCTCCTCCTTTTAGAAAGGTACCGAGGTCTGCAGATGTCCTATTTGTGGATATCCTGCAACTTGTAAAAAATTGTAATAGTTTTAATCCGTATGGTTGTGCTATCCTGCAATGCACAGATTGTACTTACACGGCACTATGACAGGGGCTGCCGCACACAAGCTCTGGCTCTCCCGATCCCCGCACAGGGGACCTGGAGCATAACCGGAAGCAGAGGCTTTCAGTTTCTAGTGCACTAAGATGCCGTGGTCAAACCTTAGCTGAGGGGTTAAATATCCACGACTGGCATTACCACCAGTTGCAGACATTAGCCACTGATGTCTGCTGAAAGAAACAGCAGGCACCCGGTTGCAATGGTGCCATCTTTAAAGAGCCAACATATGACGTACTATTACATCACATGTCAGGAAGGGGTTAACAGTTGTTCATTTGAACATGTGCATTTAGCTAAACCACAATTCACTGCGCATTTATTCATGTAACTGATATGCATCATATCTGAAAGCAAATTTTACAGTGCTTTTGTTATTGGGAAAGCAAGGCAAACAGATTGCTTTAAGCCTTGGAATTTAGCCATGCCTGAATTTACTGGAATTCTTCTCGGTTATATCCCAAAATGCTACTTCAATTAGTAATATTTGCATTATAAGATCTGTGCCAAAGTAAACCTGTATCTAATCTAAATACATCTAATAATTCCACTTAGACCACCAGTACAGGAAATCTTTGAACGCGTTTTTAAAACCATAACCAGAGAGAAATCTAATGGAGAATAAAGCGGGGTTATCTGTTCTCTGACCTACATATCAGATGCTTTGTGGGTGTCTGAGATCTTTTTTTTTTTTCAATCTGAATTCTAGAAGTCAGCTTGTCTTGTAGGAAGTTTAGAAACAGCAGTTGCAAGTCTTGGGATTATTAGAAGAAATGCATACTACACCTGTGAACAGTACATTCATTATGAAGCACTGCCTCATTACAAGAGTTATTGTTCTACCAAATCCACATTCTTTAGACCATAAAAAGTGCTTCCTGTTTCTGTAACATTCCCTGTCTCACATCTTTGACCGAGTGAAAAGTAAAGGAGTAAGTAGCAGGACAGAAGAAGGATCAGAAGGTGAAATTCTGCCTTGAGGATGGTTTTGTATACCTGCCAAAGAAGATATCAAGAAACGGATAAGATAATTAAATGAAAACAGCAAGACATTAATGAAGTGAAGGAAGGAGAAACTAGAGTCAGCAGCTGTATATGTGTTCTGCTGGTAAATCTCAGCATGTCTGCTTCCTTCTGCTCCTAGAACATGAGAGTGGTGGTGGCTACATGTACCTGCCTATTCTTGGTTCGACTGGCTGTCCTTGAAAAGTCAAATAGCTGTAGAATCAGAACAGAAAAGGCAGAGTGCAGAGGCTTTTTAAATTTCTCACTCACTATCGAGGTAAGTACATGATGCATTTATTACTAGACCTTTCTTTCAACAACTAGGCAGCTGTAATGGTTAACTCTGCAATCCTTGTTTTGCAGAGCATGGACAATCACAAATACAGAATCCTCATTTACAGCCATCATTTTAAGACTCTTAATGTAAGTGTACTTGTATGATGTCAACCTGCACTAATCTGAATATTGGAATGACAGTATCACACATGTACAATATACAGGCACATCAATACTGCTTGTGATAACTGAGATGAGGGAGCTTGATGAGTGGGTAATTGCATGTTTTGTAAACTGTAACACACATTTCTCAAACATAATTCTTTCATGATGGTTCTATGGCACTATATCAAAGTTTTCCCTAAATTTTTTGTGACATATAGGGTTGCCTCCTTGTTACTACCTTATGTCATACCAGGTGACGTACCAGCGTTCTCTTCTTCCCAAACTGAAATATGATCGCCATTTGTTTGTTCTTCAAGTAGACTCTTGCAATCTGTTATATTCTAAACTATTTACACAGTACATATTAAAGGGAAACTGCTGTGCTGGACATGGTGTCTGAAAGGAGTACGGTATGTTATAGAACAAGAGGAGATGAGCAGATGGAAAAAGATTCTGTATTTTATTCATTTATGTTCCTGTTCATTCTAGACTTGGAAGTCAAGGAGACAGTCCTATCAGTGATTGACAGTTATCTCCGTATACACAGTAACATAGTTTATAGTAACAGCTTATTAGGCTGAAAAAAGACATCTGTCCGTCCAGTTCAGCCTGTTTTCCTGCAAGTTGATCCAGTCATAGGGAAAGGCTGTCAATCACTGATAGGAACGCCCCCTTGACTTCAAAGCCCAGAATGAGAAGGACGTTTTACAGAACCGTTTCCTGCAAAATGATGTATCCTTTTGCTCGGCTCCTCCTGCACTATAACAAACCCCCAAAGATGACATTGTATTTTTATAGTGACAGGTTCCCTTTAACCCCCTTAAGGACAGGGCCATTTTTCATCCTTAAGGACTAGACTGATTTTTGCAAATCTGACATGTGTCACTTTATGTGGTGATAACTTTAAAACGCTTTTACTTATCCAAGCCATTCTGAGATTGTTTTCTCGTCACATATTGCACTTCATGACAGTGGTAAATTTTATTCAAAATATTTAATTTTTATTTATAAAAAAAATACCAAATTTACCCAAAATTTTGAAAAATTAGCAACTTTACAAATTTCTATTTCTCTGCTTTTAAAACAGATAGTGATACCTCATATAATAGTTATTACTTTACATTTCTCATATGTCTACTTCATGTTTGGATCATTTTGCGAATGCCATTTTATTTTTTGGGGACATTAGAAGGCTTAGAAGTTTAGAAGCAAATCTTGACATTTTTCAGAACATTTTCAAAACCCACTTTTTAAGGACCAGTTCATGTCTGAAGTCACTTTGTGAGGCTTACATACTAGAAACCACCCAAAAATTACCCAATTTTAGAAACTACACCCCTCAAGGTATTAAAAACTGATTTTTTTTGATGACCCTTTAGGTGCCACAAGAATTAATTGAAAATGGAGATGAAATTTCAGAGTTTCACTTTTTTGGCAGATTTTCCATTTTAATATTTTTTTTCTGCTGACAAAGCAAAGGTTAACAGGCAAACAAAACCCAACATTTATTGCCCTGATTCTGTCATTTACATAAACACCCCATATTTTATCCCATTTGAAGCCCTAGAGTAGAAACTCCAAAAAAGTGACCCAATTTTAGAAACTGCACCCATCAAGATAGTCAAAACTGATTTTACAAACTTTGTTAACCCTTTAGGTATTCCACAAGAATTAATTTAAAATTGATATGAAATTTCTGAATATCACTTTTTTTGGCAGATTTTCCATTTTAATCATTTATTTCCGCTAATAAAGCAAGGATTAACAGCCAAACTAAACTCAATATTTATTGCCCTGATTCTGTAGTTTACAGAAACATCCTATATGTGGTTGTAAACTGCTTTACGGGCAAACGGAAGGGGGCAGAAGGAAAGGAACGCCATATAGGATAATTTTAACTTGCCATGTCACATTTGAAGACCCCCTGGATGCACCCCTAGAGTACAAACTTCAAAAAAGTGACCCCATTTTTTAAACTATGGGATAAGGTGGCAGTTTTGTTGGTGCTATTTTAGGGTACAGATGATTTTTAGTTGCTATATATTACACTTTTTGTGAGGCAAGGTAACAAAAAAAAGCTGTTTTTGGCACTGTTTTTATTTCTTGTTATTTACTAGGTTCATCTGACAGGTTAGATCATGAGCTATTTTTATAGAGCAGGTTGTTATGGATGCAACAATACCAAATATGACTACTTTTTTGTTGTTGCTTGTTTCAGTTTTATATAATAAAGCATTTTTTTAAGAAAGGATTTTTTAGTGTCTCCATATTCTGAAAGCCATAGTTTTTTTTAATTTTTTGGATGACTTATGTCTTATGTAGGGGTTCATTTTTTTCAGTATGAGATTTTGGGGTGCGTATGACTGTTTGATGGCTTGCCATTACACTTTTTGTGATATAAAGTGACAAAATGGCTTTTTGATACCATTTATTTTTTTACGGTATTCACCTGAGGGGTTAGGTCATGTGATATTTTTATAGAGCAGGTCGTTACGGATGTGGCAATACCTAATATGTATAATTTTTTTATTTATTTAAGTTTTACACAATAATATATTTTTTGAAACAAACAAAAAAATCATGTTTTAGTGTCTCCATAGTCTGAGAGCCATAGTTTTTTTTATTTTTGGGGCTATTGTCTTAGGTAGGGTATCATTTTTGCAGGATTCAGTGATGATTTGATTGGTAAAATTTTGGGGTGTATATGACTTTTTGATCGCTTGCTATTACACTTTTTGTGATGTAAGGTGACAAAATGGCTTTTTGACACAGTTTTTTTTTTTTTACGATGTTCACCTGAGGGGTTAAATCATGTGATATTTTTATAGAGAAGGTTGTTAAGGACACAGCGATACCTAATATGTATACTTTTTTAATTTATTTAAGTTTTATACACTAATATCATTTTTGAAACAAAAAACAAATATGTTTTATTTTAATTATTTTTTGGGTTATTGTCCTATGTAGGGACTCATTTTTTCCAGGATGAGGTGACGGTTATATTGGTACTATTTTGGGGGGCATACGCCTTTTTGATCGCTTGGTGTTGCACTTTTAGTTAGGTGACAAAAATGGCTTTTGTTGACACAGTTAAAAAAAATTTTTTATGGTGTCTATCGGATGGGGTGGATCATGTGATATATTTATAGAGCCAGTATTTACAGACGTGGCGATACCTAATATGTGTGTTTTTTCATTTATTTTCTATTTTTTATTATAAAATCAGGGGAAAGGGGCGTTTTTTTCTTTTTTTAACTTGAAACTTTATTTTTTATTGAAAACACTATTTTTTACTTTTATTTTTAAACTTTAATTCTGTCCTACTCTGAGACTTCAAATTTTTGCAATTTTTGCAATGCATTACAATACATCTGTATTGTAATGCATTGCCTGATAGTGTATTACTCTGTTTAATATACTAACAGGTTGCCTAGGAGACGCAGCCTGAGGCTGGATCTCCTGGGCACCCGTAGAAGGCAGGTCCCGATACCGTGCAAGGCATTGGTCAGCCTCTGCATGGCATCGGGCAGTCTTGTCACACATTGGGTCCCCTCCACAGCAGGGAGGGGACCCGATGCGCTTCTTCACCCGCCGCAAAACACTTCTATGTCGCGGTCAGTGCTGACCTTAATCACAGGCAACCTGTGGCCAGCAAGCTGCCTGTTAAATAGAGGGGAGAAGGAGTCATGTGAGGTGGCCAGCATCACACGACTTGTTCCCCTGCATACAGCTGAGCGCCGAGTGCCCAGCTCGGCGCTCAGACTCCTCATAGTTACTATGGGAGCGGAGGACGCCAGCCACGCTAAGAAAGCGTGCGCGGCCGGGTCCTCTCTGCCCCCGTTGCTCTGGAGACGAGGACGCAGCACACGTCCTCGCTCCGATCTCACCGCAGGGCGCCGGCGGCACTGAGGAGGAGGAGCGTGAAGCCGGCATCCTGTGACACTCGTATTGTGGTGCAGACCCATTTGACTTGAATGGGTCTGCAATCGGCAATATATGGAATAGGACGTGCCTATCTTTTATGGGGCAGAGGCTCGGATCCAAAAGCAATATGGGCATGGACAGCTTATGATCATGTGAATAAGTCCTAATGGTGAGTACATATATATGATTCAGATATTCGACTTTACTTCTTTATTATAAAGCAAGCACATACTGTAGCTCAATCTTGCATGTGGATATTATTCAGAATCGGCCATATGGTAAAAAGTTATAAAATCAATGCCATAGGAAGACAATACAATGCCCCTATAGATCATTTTGCCAATTTAACTTTAAAAAATTATAATTTTTCAGCTCCATAAATCATTCAGACCTGCTCTCTGGATCATTCACTGCAATATAATTTAAATAGGATCTCTCACTCTATGTCAGAATAACGGTATAATCCTTTCCTCTCCTGATATTTAAAGGAGCCCAGCTAGAGTTCAGTGTATGGCCTAGTTCACACAATCGTTTTTTTTGCGAGTGTATGGGCCGTTTTTTTGTGTTCCGTATACAGTCCGTATACGGAACCATTAATTTCAATGGTTCCGCCAAAAAAACTGAATGTACTCCGTATGCATTCCGTTTCCGTTTTTCCGTTCCGTTGAAAGATAGAACATGTCCTATTATTGCCTGCAAATCACGTTCCGTGGCTCCATTCAAGTCAATGGGTCCGCAAAAAAAACGGAACACATACGGAAATGCATCCTTATGTCTTCCATATCCGTTCCGTTTTTGCTGAACCATCTATTGAAAATGTTATGCCTAGCCCAATTTTTTCTATGTAATTACTGTATACTGTATATGCCATACGGAAAAACGGAACAGAAACGGAAACACAACGGAAACAGACCGCAAAACACTGAAAAAGCCATACGGTCGTGTGAACTAGGCCTAAGCCTAAGCTAAACTCAATCTCCACCCACCTAGACTGACTGACATGTGTCTTTCAGTGGAAGAGATTTCAGTAGCAGGGGAGGAGGTACACTGAAAGGAGCTTTTCAGTCAGGCTGAATAGAAATTCATATTCACTCGACTCCAGATAGTAAAACCATCACAAAAGTTATGTTTGTCCTGCTGTCTCCTACCCCTACCTAGTGCTGTCAGCAGTTTGGCTTATGCTAAAAAAAATTATATAAGCTATATCTGCTATCTGTACTCACTTTTAGAAAACAAAAATTTCTGACCTATATGTTTGCTTTTGACAGAAAACAGAGAAAATATGTCTGTTGAAAAAGATTATGGGATTTTATGGGAATATAAATTCAAAGGCACATACCGACAAAGTAAGCAAAGAGAAGATATCGGTTTTTGAAGACCATCTTAAAAAATTTACTGATACATGCTTAAAATGCGTAAGTAGAATAAATATTTATCTATTATACAGTTTCATTTTATTTGCTCACCACTCTGATGTGCTGTTAAAGGGGTTTTCTAAGACCCTTAAAAATGTTTATGGACAAGGTCAAGAATGTTATAAAATAAAAAATAAACCTTACTGAATTCCAGACTGTTTGTGTACCAGTGCTCAGATGGTGCTGCTACTCTAGGGGGACATTTATTAAGACCAGCACTAGTGTGAGATGCACCACATGTATTAAGAGGCTCATACTTCTTAATAGTTGCGGTTCATATCAGGCCGCCCGAGCGCAATAACTCAAATTTACTTAAGTCCAAAAGTTGGATCAGATTCTTGTATAATGTGCACTGGTTGTTGGTACACATGTTGTTAAATAAGTTGGGTCACTTTTTGGAAAATTGGCGAGTGTTGGAGAAAGCTAAAAAGGCACATAATTTGTTACAAATTGGCACTTAAGCCCAAAAAATTTGACTGTTCAGCATAGGTCAATAATAAGTCTTACTGTTTGTTTCCAGTGCTGCAGCAATCACATTCACAACCAGTCAGACCTATTGATCAAAACCTTCAATATGCAGCTATGACATATCAAATTTTTTATCAAACAACTAAGATTTAAGATTATACCTTGGGATTCCCTTTGAAAAGACCATATCTTCTTGTGAGGTTTATGGGTAAAATATTGATATTCCTTGCGGCAAGAAATGCAATTTGTGTGTTGGTTTGCACTGTATATTATGTACTGATTAAGAAAAATTACAATTACCATTTTTTTTTACTTATAAGACGCATCTTCTCATAAGACTCAACTAGGTTTTAGAGGAAGAAAATTAGAAAAAATATTTTTCATCAGACCTCAGCTCAGAGCCACAATCAGACCCCCAATGTTAGATAGACCTCAACTCAGACCCCTAATGAGACCTCAGATCACAGCCCCATTGTGAATGAGAATCCCTCATTCAGACTCCCAATGTAAATGACACCCAAGTAGACCTAAGATCAGACCCTCAATGTGAATATGACCCCCAAGCAGATCTCAGAGCAGACAAAAACAATGAACTTACCTCTCCTGCTCTGGACACTGTTGCCTCCACCCACAACTACATTCATCTAGTTCAGCCTGCCACGAGATGTGCTGTGACCCGGCAAACACAGCGTGAGGTCACAGCGCGCCCATTTTCTCACACTGTGCGCAGTCACACACAGCGAGTGGCCGAAGACTAGTAGGCGGTGAGTACAGAGCCCGGGGAGCGTTGCATTCATCGTTTCCTGGTACTCCTGTACTATTGAGTGCTTTCAAAATGGAAGCCGGGGCATTGCTAGGTTAAGAAATTTGGGGCCTGGGTCTCTGATGTTTTGTCCCAGGCCCCGAATGTCCTGCCTGCCAGATAGATACAACTGTATTGTCGTCCTCAGGATGGCAATACAATTGAATCTAATGCACTTGAAGAACTGTAGGACCTGTGATGACATCACAGGTCATGTGACCAGTAAAACAGGCAGTGGTTGAGAAGGACCTGCAATTATGTCACCATCATATGACCAGTGCAGGAGAGGATGGCAGTGAAGAAGAGAAGTCCTGAGGGAAGAAGTTGTGGTGATGTCTGCTACATGAGGAAAGTTAAGTGAAGGGAGAGGCAGAGCAATGCAGAGAGGTGTAGTTATTTAACTGGGACTGTCTGTTAGGGCTGAAGGGAGGGATGTTATTTACATGGGACTGTATGTTGGAGGTGGCGATGTTATTTACTGTACATGGGAATGTATGTTGATGGCGGCTGGGGGAGGGAGTGATGTTATTTACGTGGGACTGTATGTTGATGGCGGCTGTGGGAGGGAGTGATGTTATTTGTTGGAAGCACTCATTAGTATTCGCCTTGTAAAACACACTGACATCCCCCCCCCCCCACACACACACTTATAGGGCCAAAAATATGGTATATAGCATTGTGATTGTTTTTTGCTATATCAATGGCTGTATGTATGAGTTATTGTGTTCCTGGTTGACATCTAATCCTGATAAAAAAAATTTAGGCAAACTTGACATATATATATATTAACATATGCGGTGCATACATTTGCCAAGTTTTTTTTAAATTATAAATAAATGTACCATACAATTTTGGTAATATGCTGTAATATATTGAATAATGAGTGCTGCATTGTTCTAATATTGAGACACTGTAGATATATATATATATATATATATATATATATATATCCTATAAGTGCTGAGTGCCAGGACTCAGGAAGGAACAGATGTGTTTTTATATCACACTATATTCGTTCCTGCATAGTGATGAGCTGCATTTCGATTTCACAATATTTCACAAATTTTTTGCTGAATATTCACCATAAATTAAAAAATTCACAATTTCAAAAATCACGAATGTGATATGCACATATAGCAATTTCATTACCGATAACAAACAATTACACAAAAGCTATATGAAAGCCAACAACCTATCCATGAGACAGGTACAGTCAGCATACCTTACAATGGCAGCCTTGTGCACTATGAGACATTCAAGACCAGCTCTCTGTCCACACAGACTTGAGAGCTAGTGAGCCTCAAAGTTGTTTGACTTTTGTTGGATGGCTTAGGGGACCTGCGCACCTAGATCATTATCATTAGGATGACAAAAATTGTTAATTTTTTTTGGGATGCCAGCTAACTCTTCTCTCACTGCTTAGGAGGGCTGCATACAAATTTTACGTTTTCTAATTGTTTTAACATTTATATTCAATAACCTTTCTATACTATTTTGTCATGTAAACTCATTTATATAAACATTGGCATATGGGAAAGACATGCAAATTAGCAGAATCTGCCTTGTTTCTCAGCTGAAACACCATTTGCATGTCTTTCCCATATGTCCATGTTTATGCAAATGAGTTTACATGACAAAACAGTACAGAAAGGTTATCTATAATAATAAAATCCCTGTGTGAGTGCGCTGTGTGACCACTTTAGCACAGGGCATGTGCCGCGTGCAATCAGGATACAGTGATCCACACGGACACATCGCTATACACAAGTTTCCCTGCAGCCTGACTGCCCATAGATACCTCCAAGGCCACAGTTCCCCTGCCACCATCTGCTCCTCTCTCGGCTTAGGAGATGCAGAGCGCGCAGCACCTCCCCCCCCTTTCAGGATGGCAGAGTGTTAGCTGTAATGTCCAGCTAACACTCTGCTAGAAATGGCCGACATTGGTGCTCGCACCGATGTTGGCTGTTTAAGCCCTCCCATGCAGTGGTCCTTAGGGACCACTGTATGGAGGGGCTAACCATCGGGCCACTGCTCTGCCCTGGCAGCGGCCTGATGCTTGAAGGGTTAATGCCCCCCAGCACACAACACCCCCACCCCCCTTCAAGATGGCAGAGTGCGCAGCCCCCCCTTTCAGGATGGCAGAGCGACATCGGGCAGAGTGTTAGCTGTAACGTACAGCAATACTCTGCTTGAAACGGCAGTTTAACCCCTTCCATGCAGTGGTCCTTAGGGACCGCTGTATGGTGGGGCTAACCATCGGGTCGCTGCTCTGCTGTGGCAGCGACCGATGCTTGAGGGGTAAACTGAGAGAGGGAGCTCCCTCCCCCATTGGGCCACTGCGCTGTGGCAGCTCCCCGATATTTACCATGGCAACCGGACGCTAGACGATAGTACACCAAGGATAGTAATCACCTTATTATATGTAGAGTGAAATATACGATAGGCCACAGTAGGGATAAAAACAGCCCAGTTGTATTAGAACAAAGAGTATTGGAAGTGTTAAAAAGCATCAGGTAGATAAAAGATAAAAATAGAAAACTATATGAGCTTTAATCACTTCACAGCAGGGTGGTTTCCTGGATAAGCTCAAGACACCATAGAAACCCCAAAGACCCCCCTCGCCAGAGTCGCTTGTAGGTTAGTGGATATTGATGGCAGCCACGTCCACAGGGGCTTCTGATCAATTTCTTTATTAATAAATCCACGTCGGATTTATTAATAAAGCCGGATTTATTAATAATGAAATTGATCAGAAGCCCCTGTGGACGTGGCTGCCATCAATATCCACTAACCTACAAGCGACTCTGGTAAGAGGGGTCTTTCGGGTTTCTCTGGTGTCTTGAGCTTATCCAGAAAACCACCCCCCTGTGAAGTGAGTAAAGCTTATATATTTTTAATTTTAATCTTTTATCTACCTGATGCTTTTTAACACTTCCAATACTCCTTGTTCTTAAACAACTGGGCTGTTTTTATCCCTACTGTGGCCTATCGTATATTTCACTACACATATAAAAAGGTGATTACTATCCTTGGTGTACTACTTAAGTCCAATTCCAATACTCTCTCTTTTTTTGGATGGGCACCACAATTGGTTAAAAATTTAAAAAATAAAAAACACTAAACATGTTTGGTAATCGCCACGTCTGTAAGGACCTGATCATGTTACTTTTATCGTATGGTGAACACCATAAAAAAAAGAAAAACTATGACGGAATTGCAATTTTGCCCACCTCACCAAAAAATTGTATATAAAGTGATCAAAAAAGTCATATGTATCCAAAATGAGCACCAGTTAAACCATGACCTCATCTCACAAAAAATGAGCCCCCATAATAAGCAAATCGTCCAAAAAATAAAAAAAATATATGGCTTTCAGAAAAGGAGACACAAAAACGATTTTTTTTTTTCAAACATGCTTCTATTGAATAAAATAAAGTTAAAAAATCCACATTAGGTATCATCATGTCCGTAAAGACCTGCTCTATAAAAATAGCATGTGATCCAACCCATCTGGTGAACACCATAAAAAAAAAAAATGTGCCCAAATATTTTTTTTATCACCTTACAAAAAGTGTAATACCAAGCAATCAAAAAGTTATATGTGCTCAATAATGGTACCAATCAAACAGTCATCTCGTCCCACAAAAAATTAGAGCCTACCTAAGACAATCGCCCAAAAAATAAAAATAAATATGGCTTTCAGAAAATGGAAAAACAAAAACATGATTTAAAAAATAGTATGTCTGGTGAACGTAAAAAAATAAAAAAATTTTTGCCCAAAAAGCCATCTTTTAGCACCTTACATCACAAAAAGTTTAATACCAAGTGATCAAGGCCAGTAGTCTCAGTCACAGCCACAGCCACTAGTGATGTCGCAAACATAAAATTTTCCGTTCGCAAAGGGCAAACGCGAATTTCCGTAAATGTTCGCGAACATGCGAACCGCAATAGACTTCAATAGGAAGGCGAATTTGAAAACCCACAGGGACTCTTTGTGGCCACAATAGTGATGGAAAAGTTGTTTCAAGGGGACTAACACCTGGACTGTGGCATGCCGGAGGGGGACCCATGGCAAAACTCCCATGGAAAATTACATAGTTGACCCACAGTGTGGTAAGTTGAAATCGCAAAGCGATTTATAGAACTTGAATTAATCGCATTGCGATTTCAACTTTCTCAAATCCGACAGTACATTCAAGCATGGAGTCGTTCCCATGGTGATGGGGAACGCTCCATGAGCACGGAAGTCGGCAGAAGTTCTAAGTTGAAATCGCAATGCGATTTATAGAACTTCAATTAATCGCATTGCGATTACAACTTAGATCTGAGTTTATAATGGTTGTATTTCTAGAATTGACAACGAATATAGCACTATATTCTCAATCTTCGTTATATTCTAGCAATACAACCATTAGGAACCCAGCAGCTCTAAGTTGAATTCGCAATGCGATTAATAGAACCTGCATTAATCGCATTGCGATTACAACGTTCTCAAATCCGAAAAGTACATTCTAGCATGGAGCCGTTCCCATAGTGATGGGAACGCTCTATGAGCACAGAAGTCGGCAGAAGCTCTAAGTTGAAATCGCAATGCGATTTATAGAACTTCAATTAATCGCTATGGGAACGGCTCCATGCTAGAATGTACTTTTCGGATTTGAGAACGTTGTAATCGCAATGCGATTAATGCAGGTTCTATTAATCGCATTGCGAATTCAACTTAGAGCTGCTGGGTTCCTAATGGTTGTATTGCTAGAATATAACGAAGATTGAGAATATAGTGCTATATTCGTTGGCAACCATTATAAACTCAGATCTAAGTTGTAATCGCAATGCGATTAATTGAAGTTCTATAAATCGCATTGCGATTTCAACTTAGAGCTTCTGCCGACTTCTGTACTCATGGAGCGTCCCCATCACCATAGGAACGGCTCCATGCTACAAATCTACTGTCGGATTTGAGAAAGTTGTAATCGCAATGCGATTAATGCAGGTTATATTAATCGCATTGCGAATTCAACTTAGAGCTGGGTTCCTAATGGTTGTATTGCTAGTATATAACGAAGATTGAGAATATAGTGCTGTATTTGATCTAAGTTGCAATCGCAATGAGAATAATGCAGGTTATATTAATCGCATTGCGAATTCATCTTAGAGCTGCTGGGTTCCTAATGGTTGTATTGCTAGTATATAACGAAGATTGAGACTATAGTGCTGTATTCGTTATATTCGTCAATTCTAGCAATGCAACCATTAGGAACTTAGCTCGCAATGCGTTTAATATAACCTGCAAGTTGAATTCGCAATGCGATTAATATAACCTGCATTATTCGCATTGCGATTACAACTTAGATCTGAGTTCCTAATGGTTGTATTGCTAGAATTGACAACGAATATAGAACTATATTCTCAATCTTCGCTATATTCTATCAATATAACCATTAGGAACCCAGCTCTAAGTTGTAATCGCAATGCGATTAATATAACCTGTATTATTCGCATTGCGATTACAACTTTGTGACACTGCAGCTTCAGAATTAATCTAAGATGGATGCTGTCCTTGCTTCTTGATAGGCAGTGGGAGAGTCTGGGAGGGAGGGTATGCTGATTGGCTGGAATGTGTCTGCTGACTGTGAGGAACAGGGTCAAAGTTTGCCTATTGATGATGTATAGGAGGCGGACCGAACATCGCATATGTTCGCCCGCAGCGGCGAACGCGAACAAGCTATGTTCGCCGGGAACTATTTGCCGGCGAATAGTCCGGGACATCTCTAACATCCACCAGTCAGTGCCAGCAGTTTCAGCCACAAGCCACAGCCAGAAATCTCAGCCACAGCCACCAGTCTCGGCCACCAGTCAGTACCAGCTGTCTCAGCCACAGCCGCCAGTCTCGGCCACCAGTCAGTGTGGTCAAATTTTCTTGCCATTTAATATAGACTGTTCCTACTAATGTTTATGCACTACTGTTCTAGCGCCCGTTATTGTAACAGATTTAATGTCTAGTTAATTATAAATGTTAGGTGCGCAGGTCCCTAAGCCATTCAACAAAAAGCAAGCAACTTTGAGGCTTACTGGCTCTCAGACAGATGAGAGCTTTTCTTGAATGTCTCATTGTACACAAGGCTGCCATTGTAAGGTATGCTGACTGAACCTGTCTCATGTATAGGTTGTTGGCTTGCACATACCCGGCTTTTGGCATACAGCCTTTGTGTGATTGTCTGTTATATGTTGTTTATTGTGAGTTATAGTTAATGATTTATTTTAAAAAATTAAATAATATAGCATCCATAAAAAGAAATTATTAATGATAGGTAGGAAAATACTACTAATAATAAAAGTTAATTAATCATAGGTGAAATAGTAACTATAAAAAAAATATATAGGTATGGATGATAGCATAATAAATATTAAGAGTAGCTATATATCATAAGTAAGAAAATATTATAGGTTTCTCTAGAAGAGATGGCCTTGCGGTTCTTCCGGCAAACTTTGCACGTTATGTTCGCAGAGCACGCGAACATATGGCGATGTCCTCCGGCGCCATACTTTGACCCATGACACATCCATCAGGTGGGACAGGACAGCCAATTCAGATGTTTCAGCACATGAACACACACCCACCCAATCACAGAACCCAATCTGGCAGCCATTTTACATTCTGTGTTTTGCCAGTGTAGGGAGAGGTTGCTTTGTGGAGCAGGGACAGGCTGTTATAGACACCAAACGCTAGCTAATAGGGCCACAAAAGTCCTTTTAAGGACTGGTATAGGTGTGCTATCGATAGGTGTGACATACTGAGGGGTGTGATATACTTATAATATACTTTCTAACATAGAAAGTATATTATAGTGCATTTGTATTGCGCAGCAGTTGTGTGCGGTTCTGCTGCAATACCGCAGCTATACAGAGGGACAAATGCTAATGGAACAACTAATTGCAACGGGTGCGATATACCTGTTGCCCCCCAAAAAACTGATTGAGGGGTGTGATATACCTATAATATACTTTCTAACATAGAAAGCATATAGTGCATTTGTATTGTGCAGCACTTGTGTGTGGTTCTGCTGTGATACCGCAGCTATATAGAGGGACAAGCACTACTGGAACAACTATTTGCAACGGGTGTGATATACCTTCTTTCCACAAAAAACTGATTGAGGGCTGCGATATACCTGTTGCCCCAAATAAACAAAGTGGTGTGATATAACTGTTGTGGCAAAATAAATTATTGAGAGGTGTGATATACCTGCTTCCACAAAATACTGATTAAGGGGTTCGATATACCTGTTTTCACCAAATATTGACTGAGGGGTACGATATTCCTGCTTCTACAAAATACTGATTAAGGCGTTTGATATACCTGCTTTTACCTAAATATTAATTGAGGAATATTCAATTAATGAGGTGGCTCATCTGCTAACTAAAGGAATGGGTGCTCTAATTGACTCACCCTGTCTAAACGGAAATATACATATATTCTAATATAGTTTAGGCACACTTTCATCTGGACAACACATGGATTCAATATTATTGATAAAATAATGGTATATTTACAAAATAAAATAATAAAAAATTCTTGAAAAATTAAAACACTTAAAATATCCCCACAAAAATGTTATAAATATAAAACACAAATCCCATAACCAAATGTCCTCCTGTAATTCTTATTGGATACAAGCAACCAACTTTAAATGGTATTGGGCTCTTGTAAATTAGATAAACACGATGATACTCATGGCAATGTGACCAAATATAGTAATTGAAATATAAATAACCGTGGTGGATCCGCAATCAGCAGTAAGATCCAATAAAACTAATAGCAATAAGCACAAAACTAATAGCTGTGGCTTACACTACGGTAGTTGTATTCCACAATGGATTTACAATAATATTAGTAATAGGAAAGCCATTGGTAGCACATGCAAAGATGTAAACCCACAAGCAGTGATATAAATACACAAGCAGCGGTATATGCTATATGCCACAATTGCTATGTATCACAAATCTAAACAGCACAGATAATCCTCACCATGCTGCAAGATAAGGTAAGTGAACAAAAGCTCTGAAGACAGTACATATATTAATTAAGGTAAAAATAATCCGTGCTGTGGTAGATGCTATAATGTTACAATGGTCCTGCTGGTTAATGAAAATAGCAATGATGATTACACGGACTATTATACACTGCACAGTGAATTATTGATTGTTCTCTGTATTTAGTAATAGAAAAAAAGGCAGTCCAAACAATAATGCATATTAGAGTAATACTGTTAATTGTTTAAGCATTATAATGTTGCTCAGTTTCAACAAGCGGACACAAAAATCCCAAAAGCAGCGTTTTGGTGTCTGTCTCCAAAGCAGAATGGAGATTAAACTGATGAAAACTGATGCATTCTGAGTGGGTGTGAAAGTAGACTTAATTGTTTAAGCATTATGTTGTTGCTTGCATGTACAGTTGCAAGAAAAAGTATGTGAACCGTTTGGAATGATATGAATTTCTGCACAAATTGGTCATAAAATGTGATCTGATCTTCATCTAAGTCACAACAATAGACAATCACAGTCTGCTTAAACTAATAACACAAATAATTAAATGTTACAATGTTTTTATTGAACATACCATGTAAAAATTCACAGTGCAGGTGGAAAAAGATGTGAACCCCTGGACTAATGACATCTCCAAGAGCTAATTGGAGCAAGGAGTCAGCCAACTGGAGTCCAATCAATGAGATGAGATTGAAGGTGTTGGTTACAGGTGCCCTGCCCTATAAAAAAAAACACACACCAGTTCTGGGTTTGCTTTTCACAAGAAGCATTGCCTGATGTGAATGATGCCTCGCACAAAAGAGCTCTCAGAAGTCCTACGATTAAGAATTGTTGACTTGCATAAAGCTGGAAAGGGTTATAAAAGTATCTCCAAAAGCCTTGCTGTTCATCAGTCCACGGTAAGACAAATTGTCTATAAATGGAGAAAGTTCAGCACTGCTGCTACTCTCCCTAGGAGTGGCCATCCTGTAAAGATGACTGCAAGATCACAGTGAAGACTGCTCAATGAGGTGAAGAAGAATCCTACAGTGTCAGATAAAGACTTACAAAAGTCTATTGCATATGCTAACATCCCTATTAGCAAATCTATGATACCTAAAACACTAAACAAGAATGGATTTCATGGGCAGATACCAAAGAGGAAGCCACTGCTGTCCAAAATAAACATTGCTGCACGTTTACAGTTTGCACATGAGCACCTGGATGTTCCACAGCAGTACTGCCAAAATATTCTGTGGATAGATGAAACCAAAGTTGAGTTGTTTGGAAGAAACACACACTATGTGTGAAGAAAAAGAGGCACAGCACACCAACATCAAAACCTCACCCCAACTGTTAAGTATGGTGGTGGGGCATCATGGTTTGGGGCTGCTTTGCTGCATCAGGGCCTGGACGGATTGCTATCAAAGGAAAATTAATTTCTAAGTTTATCAAGACATTTTGCAGGAGAACTTAAGGCCATCTGTCCACCAGCTGAAGCTCAACAGAAGATGGGTGTTGCAACAGGACAACGACCCAAAGCATAGAAGTAAATCAGCACTAGAATGGCTTAAACAGAAGAAAATACGCCTTCTGGAGTGGCCCAGTCAGAGTCCTGACCTCAACCCGATTGAAATGCTGTGGCATGACCTCAAGAAAGCGATTCACACCAGACATCCCAAGAACATTGCTGAGCTGAAACAGAGGAATGGTCAAGAATTACTCCTGACCATTGTGCACGTCTGATCTGCAACTACAGGAAACGTTTGGTTGAAGTTATTGCTGCCAAAGTAGGTTCAACCAGTTATTAAATCGAAGGGTTCACATACTTTTTCCACCTGCACTGTGAATGTTTACATGGTGTGTTCAATAAAAACATGGTAACATTTAATTCTTTGTGTGTTAAAGGTTTAAGCAGACTGTGATTGTCTATTGTTGTGACTTAGATGAAGATCAGATCACATTTTATGACCAATTTGTGCAGAAATCCATATCATTCCAAACGGTTCACATACTTTTTTTTTTTTGCAACTGTATATGTTTAAGCTTCTAAACTGCCAGTTACTCACTGTTTGTTGAATTGGAGCGGAATCCCATACCTGCCCTGGCATCCCACGTGTGTTGCAGTCTGTTAGACGCTTACTTCCAACTCCTTCCTCTCGTGAGTCTTATTACGTTGTGCTTACTTAATATACAATTGCGGAATCAAGCCGCCATCTCTTGATGCGGAGTGTTGATAAAGTCGGCGTCCCAAGTGTCCTGCACAATCCGGGCGTAGTTCAGTCTGCTAGCAGAGATCCATAAATCTCTCAGGAGCGCTCTAAATGTTGCAGGTATAAAATACAAACCATGGTTGTATTTTCAAGGGGACTGTTCATACAACGTTTCAGAGTTAATAACATACTCCTTCTTCAGTTGTTAAGTCCCCTATCATTTTGATGTGCTTAAATACCTTGTCTGGGATTTCTGGATATACGTAAGATATATCCAAACTCTGGAATGGATTTGTCTTTATAAATCCTCATATTCTTATCAGGTGTTGGTAAATAAATATATCTAGCCAGAGAACATATATTCAGCTGTAAATACTTTGTGCAGAAAAAATATATATATTAACAGTTCAGTTGAGATTCCTGTGTAGTTCCACTTCGATTCCTATGTGGTTCCACTACGATTCCTATGCGGTTATGTTTAACAGCAGTTCAAATACAATTCCTACGTATATGTTTCTAAACAGTATATATATGATATAGCTGTAGTTGGGGTGTCATTTGCTAAAAAATTATTATTGTCTTATTTCGTTATTGGTACAAAAAACAAACAATAATAAAAAAAATAAAAAAATTAACTAAACATATGTCAAAACAAGCTAATTATATAGTATGCATTTTACTTGCGTTTTAGTACAGTTCATGATTAAATACTTGTCTGTCAATGGGATTTAATGGGATTTAATTCTATCATATTTAATGTTCAATATACATATTTTTTGTTCAATATACATATATTTTCTTTTTTAATACATATTTTTAAGCCCTGTCTATATTCCAAATTTATGACTAACACATAATTACTCCTCTGTTATATTCTTCATTAGAGAATTATGTCTTGATAGTGGATAATAGGAGGGGACTCACCACCAAGGACGGATCGGAGTGACATGGAATTGCAAACCGCAATCCCTTGTCGGTGGGGTCACCCCCATAACCTACAGGAATCCAAATACTTCCATTTCGGCATTGAGGCCTGCCGGTAGGAGTGTATTAAATTCAAATATCCTCCTTGACTCCAATCTTGAATCTTGACATCTTACTTATATTGTCCCCACCTCTCCAATGTTCTTCCACTTTCTCTAGTGCTGCAAACTTTAAGCCAGTAGGGTCTTGACTATGTTCTTTCTTAAAATGGTTTGATAATGAATATTTATCATATCCCTTCTTAATGTTGGTTTTATGTTCCGCAATGCGTTTTTTAGTGTCCTTTTAGTCCTTCCCACATACTGCTTTTTACACTAGTAATATTGCTAGTTAAAAAGTCTTATGCGTATGTGGGAATTAGTAGTAGATTTCATTTTATCCAATTTTATTGGAAATGATGTGGACCTGCAATTTGTGCAGGTTCCACACCTATAAAAAACAGATAAACCGGCCCATTTATAAATGGACTGTTGTATTTTATATGGCTTTTTGATAGCCGCTGCTACTAAAAGATCTAAATTAGGGGCTTTTGTGAAAGTGATTAATGGAGTATTGGGCATCAAATGTTCTATAGATTTATCATTTTGAATTTAATGCCAGTGTTTTTTGGATAATGTGTTTAATTTTTTTATATTGAGATTTGAAAGGTAAAATTAATCTTACCATATCATTGTAATGGTGCAGAACCCCAAACAGCCTGACAGAGTTTAAACAATGGTGGATTTATTAAATGACGGCAGTACAGTCTAGACCAGAAATCATATTCAGGTAATCAATCCAAATAATAACTTGCGCAGGAAAACTCACAAGGGACAGCCAGACCAGGCCAAAGTTCATATGCACAGAAATAGTCCATGTAACGTAGTACCTAGGGACGAGACATTTCCAGGGTCCGATCTGAGGTTCAACACGAGACAAACTGTTCCGTATAGAAGTTTCCCACAGGCACAGTCTTTAGAGATGGATTGAGGAAGTCAGAGGTCATGCACAGGTAGTCTGGAAGAATGTGAACAGCAACATACACCCGGGTTCTCAAAACAACAGTGGGCACTGCCCACCCAGGGAGAACACCTCTTAAACACCTGCTAGCCAATCACAGAGAGCCATGTGTCTATTACTCATAGGCCATATGATTATCCTAATCCCTGACACCTGTGCGGCCTTGGCTGGTCATTGATCACTTAACCCATGCCTGCCGTCTAATCTACTAGAGTTTATGTACAGGTATATTCCCCATCAGCGGCCGACGTAGTGAATAAGATGTGCATACATTCGGCAGTGTAACCCTTTGCGAACCTCCACTCAAGCGTGCATGCGGACGCTCATCGCGTTGGCACAGACGCTAGTACTGCCTCTGCCCGCAAAGGAGTCGGAACCGAAGATTCCGCCGGCACATGCGTGACCTGTCCTGCTACTCCAATGGGGTCCCCCGCAGGCCGAGGCCCATGAGAATTCCTGGGGGCCCCAGTGGACCGCGAAACAGGAGAGTGTCTTGCAATCATCTTTATTTTCATTTGGTTTGGAAATATCAACGTAAAAAAAAGCATTTCTATCCATCTGACGCACTTTTTTTAGCTGTAGTTGGAGTGTCATTTTTTTTTTTTTTTTTTATTAAGAATTGTTCATTCTTCTTCCAATTTCTCTAATTTGGTGCAGTTTCTCTTAATACGTCTAAACTGTCCAGATGGTATATTCAGTAGCCACTGAGGCAAATGACAGCTCGTATATAAAATATAGCTGTTTTGGGATGTTTTTGGATGGTGTAACATATTAATTTGTCATTTTCTATTGAGATTTGTAAATATAAGAATTCTATAGATGTTTTACTAATCGTAGCTGAAAAATGAAAATTGTATTGGTTAATGTTAATTTCATCCCAAAAAACTTGGAGTCTATCTGGACTGTCCTGCCATATAAACAAACCGTATAAACCATATAAACCATATAAACAAAACATCATTAACCCCTTCACGACCGCAATCTGTATAAATACGTGATAGCTGCACATACCCCGTGCAGCTACCACGTATATATACGTTCTGGCAGCTCTTTAATCCAAGCGCTGCAAAGCGCTTGGATTAAAGCTTCTGCCCCTGCCCTGTATGCTGTGCAGTAATGCCGGCAAGGGACCAATCAGAGTGGCCCCTTGCCGGCAATCGATCCGATTGGTTAGTCTGTGCAGACTAACCAATCGGATCGCGGCAGTGAAAAAATGCCGGTTTCAGGCTCTGATCTGCGCTCTGCAGATCAGAGCCTGAAATCAGTGTCCTCGTGCCCCCCCCCCCCCCCGATCCGTGCAGCCCCCCTCCACCCCGATCCGTGCAGGCGCCACCCGATCTGTGCCGATCTGTCCACAGTGCCCCTCCATCTGTGCCCCATCTTGTGTCCTCCAGTGCCCCCTCCTGCTGGCCGTGACAATTTCCAGCCCCCCCCTTCCAGCACTGCCCTCCCCCCTTCCAGCGCTGCCCCCCCCCCCTCGGTCTGCCCCCCTGCTGTGTTTGATGGCGGCGGCTCCATTCCTGAACCGCCGCCATCATCAGAGTGTCAGCTCTATGCTGACACTCTGCTATAACCCCAGAGATGCCGCGGCAGCGGCATCTATGGGGTTATGGAGGGAGGGGGCTCCCTCTCTCCACCATCGGGGCTGCTGCGCTGCGATGGCAGCCCCGATGGTTGCCCTGGCAACCGGACGCTTTGCAAAAGCGTCCGCTGTTGCCACCTACAGGGCATCTGAATGTATTACACTTTGCAATGCAAGAGCATTGCAAAGTATAGTACAGCCATCAGCCCCACTGGATCTTCATGATCCAAGAGGGACTTGATCAAAAAAATTAAATGTGAAAAAAAAAATAAAAGTAAAAAATAAATAAATAAAAATGTAGAAAAAAAACAAACTTTTTTTTCCTAAAAAAAATGAAAAATAAAAAACCGACACATATTAGGTATCACCGCGTCCGTAACGACCGTCTCTATAAAGATATCACATGAAAGACCCCGTCCGATAAACACCATAAAAAAAAAAAAACTGTGTCAAAAAAAGCAATTTTTGTCACCTTACATCACAAAAAGTGCAACAGCAAGCGATCAAAAAGGCGTATGACCCCAAAAATAGTACCAATCAAACCGTCACCTCGTCCCGCAAAAAAATGATACCCTATTTAAGACAATCGCACAAAAAATAAAAAAGCTATGGTTCTCAGACTATAGAGACACTAAAACATCATTTTTTTGGTTTCAGAAATGCTATTATTGTGTAAAACTAAAATAAATAAGAAAAAGTATACATATTAGGTATTGCCACGTCCGTAACGATCTTCTCTATAAAACTATCACATGACCTAACTCCTCAGATGAACGCTGTAAAAATAAATAAATGAAAACTGTTCCAAAACAGCCAATTTTTGCGTCACCTTGCCCCATAAAGTGTAATAATGAATGATCAAAAAATCCTATGTACCCAAAAATGGTACCAATATAAACCTCAACACTTTCTGCAAAAAACGAGCCCCTGCACAAAACGATCGGCAGAAAAATAAAAAACATGTGGCGTTCAGAAAACCAATCCAGCACAATCTGCCTTCCAAAAACCGTATGGCATTCCTTTCCTTCTGCGCCTTGCCGTGTACCCGTACAGCAGTTTACGACCACATGTGGGGCGTTTATGTAAACCGCGGAATCAGGGTAATAAATATTGAGTTTTGTTTGGCTGTTAACCCTCAATGTGTTAAAGAATTTTTTTTTATAAAATGGAAAATCTGCCAGAAATGTGAAATTTAGAAATTTCATCTCCATTTGCCTTTAATTCTTGTGGAACGCCTAAAGGGTTAACAAAGTTTGTAAAATCAGTTTTGAGTAACTTGAGGGGTGTAGTTTCTACAATGGGGTAATTTATGGGGGTTTCCACTATGTAAGCCCCACAAAGTGACTTCAGACCTGAACTGGTCCTTAAAAAGTGGGTTTTGGAAATTTTCTTAAAAATTTTAAGAATTGCTACTAAACTTCTAAGCCTTCTAACGTCCTAAAAAAATAAAATGACATTTCCAAAATGATGCCAACATAAAGTAGACATATGGGGAATGTTAAGTAATAAATATTTTATTAGGTATGACTTTCTGTTTTAGAAGCAGAGAAATTGAAATTTGGAAAATTGTGAATTTTTCCACATTTTTGGTAAATTTGGGATTTTTTCATAAATAAAGGTGAAATATATTGACTCAAATATATGATTATCATGAAGTACAATGTGTCACGAGAAAACAATCTCAGAATGGCGTGGATAAGTAAAAGTGTTCCAAAGCTATTACCACATAAAGTGACGCATGTCAGATTTGTAAATTTTGACCTGGACATTGGGGCATCAATGACCCTTGGTCATGAAAGGGTTAATATAGCGACTCCAGAGCACCAGGTCTGCCCCCAGCATGGTGGATGTAATTTAAATAAAACTGATTTAAATCACGATTTAAATCACTAGTCAGTAAGGCTTGATTAAAATCGTAGTTTTCTACATAAAGACTAATTCTTGTTGGTATAACTTATAATATGCAGTTAGATGAAGATTTTTAGAATAACAACTTTTCATATTAGTTTGATTAGGTTGATTCTGTATTCATAGGTTTGTAGAAGTTAGGATTAAGGTCTTTTTCTCAACTCTGTTCATGTTATAAAATTTTTGCTGTGAAGAAGAGGCATGTGATCTCTGCTGAGTCATATTTAGTTTTGAGAACTGCAAAAGTAAATCAAGCATCTGTGATAATATCTTGTAGGCAGAGAAACTTCCTAATAATCTTACAAAAACCTCTGGAAGAGCATGACATTGTGAATGGATTAATGGAATTTATTTACCAGAAAAATATTAGAAAATTGTGCCTTAAAAAATATCATATGAAAAACCCAATTATTAGAGAGGAACATTTAACACGTGTAGACAAATATCAATATACAAATGAATCTAAGAAATATCCCAGACAGGAGATTAGCCATGAAATGACCACATTTCGTCAGTCAGTAGAATACGATATAAGGAAAATGAACGATAAACATATTCAAAATAATATTTTATCTAAACAAGAAATACAGGCTATCAAACAATTGCAGAAGGAAAAAAAATATACTAATACATCCTACCAACAAAGGCGGAGGCATTGTGATCTTGGAGACCAATAATTATAATAAGGAATGTAGGAGACTACAAGCAGACGAAACTACTTATAAAAAACTGAACAATGATCCAACACAGGAATATTATTTAAAGTTAACTCATTATTGTAATAAGGGGCTGGAACAGGAAATCATATCAGAACAGGAACATAAGTTCATATTAAACACACAACAGAGACTACTAGTCTTTTATTGTATCCCCAAATTACATAACAAACAACTAGACCCACCAGGATGCCCAATAATCTCTTGAATCAGTTCTCTTACCTCAAATTTATCTCAATATATCGACAAATTACTTCAACCTACAGTTAAAAAAAAACAGTCATACATTAAAGACACTACTCAGATAATTCAAACTGAAAATCTAAAATTTAATCCACAATGGATTATAGGTACATTAGATGTACAGTCTTTGTACACAGTGATTGATCACAACCAAGGTACTGAAGCCATGATAAAACAGTTATCAAATGAAGGACATTTGTCCATCAAACAACTAGAATATATAGTGAAGGGTGTACAATTTATATTGAACCATTATTATTTTTATTTTGAGCCTTATTTTTTTGTACAGACGCGAGGTACAGCCATGGGGCGCCAGATTAGCCCCCAGTTATGCCAATTTATTTATGGCACAATGGGAACAAGAAATTATCGCTCCAAGACTGGGGGCAGACCCGGTGCTCTGGTGTCGCTATATTAACAATGTTTTGTTTATATGGCAAGACAGTTCAGACAGACTACAAGTTTTTTGGGATGAAATCAACATAACTAATACAATTTAAATTAGTAAAAACATCTATAGAATTTTTAGATTTACAAATCTCAATAGAAAATGACAAATTAATATCACATATCAAAGTCCTTTATCCAAAAACAGCTATATTTTATATATGAGCTCTCACTTACATCAGTGGCTACTGAATATAACATCTGGACAGTTTAGGCGTATTAAGAGAAACTGCACCAAATTAGAGAAAATGGAAGAAGAGGCTATAAAAATGAGTGAACAATTCTTAATGAAAAAATACCCCCCAAAAGTGATAGAAGTATCATTAGAAAAAGTGCGTCAGATGGATAGAAATGCTTTTTTTGACATTGACATTTCCGAACCAAAAGAAAATAAAGATGATATGGTAAGATTGATTTTACCATTCAATTCCCAATATAAAAAAAAATTAAACACATTATCCCAAAACACTGGCATTATATTCTAAATGATAAATCTATAGAACATTTTATGCCCAATACTCCATTATTCACTTTTACAAAAGCCCCTAATTTAGGTCTTTTGGTAGCACCGTCTATCAAAAAGCCATATAAAATACAACAGTCCATTCATAAATGGGCCGGTTTATCTGGTTTTCATGGGTGTGGAACCTGCACAAATTCCAGGTCCACATCATTTCCAAGAAAAACAGATCAAATTAAATCTACTACTAATTCCCACATACATACCATAAAATACTTTTTAACTTGCAATACTACCAGTGTAATATACATTATTCAATGTCAGTGTAAAAAGCAATATGTGGAAAGGACTAAAAGGACACTTAAAAAATGCATTGCGGAACATATAACCAACATTAAGAAGGGAGATGATAAACATTCATTATCAAACCATTTTAGGAAAGAACATAAGCAAGACCCTACTGGCTTAAAGTTTGCGGCACTAGAGAAAGTGGAAAAACATTGGAGAGGTGGGGACCATATAAGTAAGATGTCAAGATTGGAGTCAAGGAGGATATTTGAATTTAATACACTCCTACCGGCAGCCCTCAATGCCAAAATGGAAGTATTTGGGTTCCTGTAGGTTATGGGGGGTGCCCCCCACTGACGAGGGATAGGGGTTTGTAATCCCATGTCACTCCGATCCGTCCTTGGTGGTGGGTCCCCTCCTATTATCCACTATCAAGACATAATTCTCTAAAGAAGAATATAACAGAGGAGTAATTATGAGTTAGTCATAAATTTGGAATATAGACAGGGCTTAAAAATATGTATAAAAAAAGAAAATATACGTATATTAAAAAATATGTACAGGTCCTTCTAAAAAAATTAGCATATTGTGATAAAGTTCATTATTTTCTGTAATGTACTGATAAACATTAGACTTTCATATATTTTAGATTAATTACACACAACTGAAGTAGTTCAAACCTTTTATTGTTTTAATATTGATGATTTTGGCATACAGCTCATGAAAACCCAAAATTCCTATCTAAAAATATTAGCATATTTCATCCGACCAATAAAAGAAAAGTGTTTTTAATACAAAAAAAGTCAACCTTCAAATAATTATGTTCAGTTATGCACTCAATACTTGGTCGGGAATCCTTTTGCAGAAATGACTGCTTCAATGCGGCGTGGCATGGAGGCAATCAGCCTGTGGCACTGCTGAGGTGTTATGGAGGCCCAGGATGCTTCGATAGCGGCCTTAAGCTCATCCAGAGTGTTGGGTCTTGCGTCTCTCAACTTTCTCTTCCCAATATCCCACAGATTCTCTATGGGGTTCAGGTCAGGAGAGTTGGCAGGCCAATTGAGCACAGTAATACCATGGTTAGTAAACCATTTACCAGTGGTTTTGGCACTGTGAGCAGGTGCCAGGTCGTGCTGAAAAATGAAATCTTCATCTCCATAAAGCTTTTCAGCAGATGGAAGCATGAAGTGCTCCAAAATCTCCTGATAGCTAGCTGCATTGACCCTGCCCTTGATAAAACACAGTGGACCAACACCAGCAGCTGACATGGCACCCCAGACCATCACTGACTGTGGGTACTTGAGACTGGACTTCAGGCATTTTGGCATTTCCATCTTCCCAGTCTTCCTCCAGACTCTGGCACCTTGATTTCCGAATGACATGCAAAATTTGCTTTCATCCGAAAAAAGTACTTTGGACCACTGAGCAACAGTCCAGTGCTGCTTCTCTGTAGCCCAGGTCAGGAGCTTCTGCCGCTGTTTCTGGTTCAAAAGTGGCTTGACCTGGGGAATGCGGCACCTGTAGCCCATTTCCTGCACACGGTGGCTCTGGATGTTTCTACTCCAGGCTCAGTCCACTGCTTCCGCAGGTCCCCCAAGGTCTGGAATCGGTCCTTCTCCACAATCTTTCTCAGGGTCCGGTCACCTCTTCTCGTTGTGCAGCGTTTTCTGCCACACTTTTTCCTTCCCACAGACTTCCCACTGAGGTGCCTTGATACAGCACTCTGGGAACAGCCTATTCGTTCTGAAATTTCTTTCTGTGTCTTACCCTCTTGCTTGAGGGTGTCAATGATGGCCTTCTGGACAGCAGTCAGGTCCGCAGTCTTACCCATGATTGCGGTTTTGAGTAATGAACCAGGCTGGGAGTTTTTAAAAGCCTCAGGAATCTTTTGCAGGTGTTTAGAGTTAATTAGTTGATTCAGATGATTAGGTTAATAGCTCGTTTAGAGAACCTTTTCATGATATGCAAATTTTTGTAGATAGGAATTTTGGGTTTTCATGAGCTGTATGCCAAAATCATCAATATTAAAACAATAAAAGGCTTGAACTACTTCAGTTGTGTGTAATGAATCTAAAATATATGAAAGTCTAATGTGTATCAGTACATTAGAGAAAATAATGAACTTTACCACAATATGCTAATTTTTTTAGAAGGACCTGTATATTGAACATTAAATATGAAAGAATTAAATCCCATTGACATACAGGTATTGAATCATGAACTGTACTAAAACGCAAGTAAAAAGCATACTATATAATTAGCTTGTTTTGACATATGTTTAGTTATTTTTATTTCATTTTTTTATTGTTTGTTTTTTGTGCCAATAACAAAATAAGACAATAATCATTTTTAATCAAATGACACCCCAACTACAGCTATATCATATATATACTGTTTAGAAACATTTAGGAAATGTATTTGAACTGCTGTTAAACAAAACCGTGTAGGAATCATAGTGGAACCACATAGGAATCGCTGTGGATCTGCATAGGAATCGCAATTGAACTGTTAATATAAATATTTCTTCTGCACAAAGTATTCACAGCTAAATATATATTCTCTGGCTAGATATATTTGATTTATTTACCAACATCTGACAAGGATATGAGGATTTATAAAGGCAGATCCATTCCAGAGTTTGGATATATCTTATATCCAGAAATCCCGGACAAGGTATTTATGCACATCAAAATCATAGGGGACTAAACCACTGAAGAAGGAGTATGTTATTAACTCCGAAACGCGTTTGGTATGAACAGTTCCCTTGAAAATACAACTGAGGTTTGCATTTTCTCTCTGCAAAATTTGGAGCGCTCCTGAGAGATTTATGGATCTCTGCTAGCAGACTGAACTACGCCCTGAATGTGCAGGACACGTGGGACACCGACTTTATCAACACTCCGCATCAGGAGATGGCGGCTTGATTCCGCAATTGTATATCCAGTAAGCACAACGTTATAAGACTCACGAGAGGAAGGAGTTGGAGGTAAGGGTCTCCCAGACCGCAACACTCGTGGGACAACACGTACAGGACTCCACTCCAATTCAACAAACAGTGAGCAACTGGCAATTCAGAAGCTCAAACATATACGTGCAAGCAACATTATAATGCTTAAACAATTAACAGTATTACTCTAATATGCAGAATTGTTTGGACTGCCTTTTTTTCTATTACTAAATACAGAGAACAATCAATAATTCACTGTGCAGTGTATAATAGTCCGTGTAATCAACATTGCTATTTTCATTAACCAGCAGGACCATTGTAACATTATAGCATCTACCACAGCACGGATTATTTCAACCTTAATTAATATATGTACTGTCTTCATCTGTATTAATCATCATAAGGCACATAGTGTCACGACCCTTGGTCATGGTCGTGACTCCTTGGGAGCCGCATGCAGTTATCCGCGGTCTGGTGTTGTCGCAGCCGCAGCTGGGGGCACTTAGTGGTTTGCCTCAGGTGCGGTTGCCGCGAATAACAGGCATGCGTGCGGTTGCCCTTGGCAACGTGTTTTGGTGTGCACGTCCTTCGTCTGTGTTTGTGTACACTTCCTGGTCTGTTTGGGGTTTTATGTTAGTGCAGCTTGTGGTCCTGGGTTCCTGTGGGATGTCTGGTGTGTGCTGTGTTCGTTGGTGTCTGAACTGCAGCACCTGCACATGGGATCCAGGGTTTGTTGTCTGTGGCAGGTGAGTGATGTGTTGGTCCCATTTGCCTGTCACTCCCATAAGTCTGTTATTGTATTCCCCTGTGTTGCTTGGCCGTTGAGACTCCTGCTCCCCCGTGCCTAGGAGGAGCAGGTCGTCTCACTCTGTCCCCTAGTACAGGGCCGACTTGAGGGCTTGTAGGGACTTTTAGGTTTCGGCGTATGAGCCCTCCTACCACCAAGGTCGGCTCATACAGACAGGAGACAGGGTCAGCGTTAGGGACGCTATAGGAGGTGACCTGCTCCCTAACTCTGTGGTCCCGGCCAAGTGGTAACCCTACCTTCTCCTGGCACCGCACGGCTGGGGGTTCTCCCCACCGCCAGCCGTGACACATATGTGATACAACCAAAACAGACTAAAGAGCTTTTGCTCACTTACCTTATCTTGTGGCATGGTTAGTATTATCTGTGCTGTTTAGATTTATGCTCTGCTGAATGACAGTTGATTGTTAGTTTGGAATGTAAACATAAAGTATACAATTCTGATACATAGCAATTGTGGCATGTGGCATATACTGCTGCTTGTGTATTTATATCACTGCTTGCGGGTTTACATCTTTGCATGTGCTACCAATGGCTTTCCTATTACTAATATTATTGTAAATCCATAGTTGAATACAACTACCATAGTGTAAGCCACAGTTATTAGCTTTGTGCTTATCGCTATTAGATTTATTGGATCTTACTGCTGATTGCGGATCAACCACGGTTATTTATATTTTAATTACTATATTTGGTCATATTGACATGAGTAGCATCAGGTTTATCTAATTTACAATAGCCCAATACCATTTAAAGTTTGCTGCTTGTATCCAATAAGAATTACAGGAGGACATTTGGTTATGGGATTTGTGTTTTATATTGTGTAAATTTTTGTGGGGATATTTTTAGTGTTCTAATTTTTCAAGAATGTAATTTTTTTTATTTTTAGCAATAATATTGAATCCATGTGTTGTCCAGATGAAGGTGTGACTAAATATATTTGAATATTGTAACGGTCACAGACACTACACACAGGGGGGGGATAGTGACCACTGCCCTCCACCCTCACCCCTGGCCCTGCCTACTTGCCTCGCAAGTCCTGATGACAGGGAACAACTGGACGGCAGTCCCTAACTTAGGATACGTGCAGGGAGGACAGACAAGACAAATAACGGATTGTGAATGGACCGGGTCAATACCAAGAGAGCAATGCAGTACAAAGGGATAAAGCAGAGAATAGTCAGGAGAAGCCGGGGTCAAATACCAGGAGAGTAATGAAGTACAACAGGAGTCCGCAACGAATCGTCAGGTGAAAGCCGGGGTCAGAATACCAGGAGAGTTGCGCAGTACAGGAGTAGCAGGCAGAGGATTGTCAGTGAAAACAGGATCAGGTAAGTATACAGGAAACCAAAAAATCGCCAAAAACCTAATTAACAGGCAACCTGTGGCGAGCAGGCTGCCTGTTAAATACTGGCTAGCTGGGGTCATGTGACGTGGCCAGCGCCACATGACCCACACTAGGGAGTATAGCTGAGCATTGAGTGCCCAGCTCGGTGCTCAGACCTCCCCTGGTTGCTGTTGTAACTGAGGACGCCGGCCGCGCGGAGGAGACGTGCGCGGCCGGTCCGTCCCGCCCCCTATCACCAAGGAGACGAAGGCGCTGTGCGCGTCCTCGCTCCTGCACAGAAACGGGACGCCCACGGCGCTGAGGAGAGCGAGCGCCTCGGCGTCCCGTGACAAATATAGATATTGATTGAGGCCTGCGATATACCTGCTTCCACAAAATACTGATTGAGGCCTGCGATATCACTGCTTCCACAAAATACTGATTAAGGGGATTTATATACCAGTTTCCACCAAATATTGATTGAGGCCTGCAATATGTCTGCTTCCACAAATACTGTTCTTCTCTAGGGACTAAGGCACAGGGTTATTTTGAAAATGACAGGCAGAGGAAGAGGCAGGGGTGCTAGGGGTTAGGCAGGTGCACCAGGCCAGAGCCTAAGTGCGAAGTTGGAGAAGGCGCGTGCGATTACTTCAAAGGACGCACCAGAGTTGGTTGAGTGGCTTATTCAGCCTTTCTCTTCTGCACTTTCCTCATCCTCTGTAACTGCACCCTCCTCACTCTCTGCTATGTGCATCCCAAAAAGACACCACCATAGCCCCTCCACTTGAGTCAGAGGAATTATTTTCCCATCCATTCCCAGACCTTATCGATGCGCAGCCATTCTTGACTTTGGATGTGGAAGGGGAGGTAGCAACAGCCCCGATCAGCCCAAGGAGGGTGGTCTCCGCTGTTGCTGCCTACTCCGAGATCTCAAATGTCGTGGTGGTCAACAATAGTGACGTGTTGATGGACGTCATATGGGTACCCACAAGAGAGGAAGAGGAGGGGAGTTCAGAGGTAGAGACGGAGCAGCAGAGAGGGAGGAGAAGCAGGTAGAGCTCGCAGGGCAAAAAGCAGACTGCAAATTTATCTGGAGCAAGCCACCCACCATGCATAGTCACTTCTAGTGCTCTCAGGACGCTGGCCCATGGCTCTGCAATGTTTTTTTTTTTTAACATGTTAGCTGCTGACAATAGTGTTGCCATCTGCAGCCTGTGCTTTCAACTCATAAGTCATGGCAAGCCCAACACTCACCTAGGGACGGCCACCTTAACTCCTTAAGGACCGGGCTCATTTTCACCTTAAGGACCAGGCCATTTCTGACCAGTCACTTTATGTGGTGATAACTTTAAAAGGCTTTGACTTATCCAGGCCATTCTGAGATAGTTTTTTCGTCACATATTATACTTCATGACACTGGTAAAATGGATTTAAAAAAATTAATTTCATTTATAAAAAAAATACCAAATTTGCCAATAATTTGGAAAAATTTGCTAATTTCCAAGTTTCAATTTCTCTACTTCTATATAATACATAGTAATACCTACAAAAATAGTTATTACTTTACATTCCCCATATGTACATTCCGCCAAATGCTTCATGTTTGGATCATTTTGAGAATGATATTACATTTTTTGGGGATGTTACAAGGCTTAGAAGTTTAGAAGCAAATCTTGAAATTTTTCTGAAATTTTCAAAAACCCACTTTTCAAGGACCAGTTCAGGTCTGAAGTCACTTTGTGAGGCTTACATAATAGAAATCACCCAAATGACCTAATTCTAGAAACTACACCCCTCAAGGTATTCAAAACTGATTTTACAAACTTTGTTAACCCTTTAGGTGTTCCACAAGAATTAATGGAAAATTTCCAAATTTCACTTTTTTGGCAGATTTTCCATTTTAATAATTTTTTTACAGTTATAAAGCAAGGGTTAACAGCCAAACAAAACTCAATATTTATGGCTCAGATTCTGTAGTTTACAGAAATACCCCATATGTGGTCGTAAACCGCTGAACAGTCACACGGCAGGGCGCAGAAGGAAAGGACTGCCATACGGTTTTTGGAAGGCAGATTTTGCTGGACTAGTTTTTTGACACCATGTCCGATTTGAAGTCCCCCTGATGCACCCCTACAATAGAAACTCCAAAAAAGTGACCCCATTTTAGAAATTACGGGATAAGATGGCAGTTTTGTTGGTACTATTTTAGGGCACATATGATTTTTGGTTGCTATATATTAAACTTTTTGTGAGGCAAGGTAACAAGAAATAGCTGTTTTGGCACCGTATTAATTTTTTTTTTTTTACAACATTCATCTGACAGGTTAGATCATGTGGTATGTTTATAGACCAGGTTGTCACGGACGCGGTGATTTCTTAATATGTATTCTTATTTTTTTTTTTATTTATGTAAGTTTTACACAATAATATAATTTTTGAAACAAAAAAAAATCATGTTTTAGTGTCTCCATATTCTAAGAGCCATAGTTTTTTTCAGTTTTTTGGGCGACTATCTAGGTAGGGTTCCATTTTTTGCGGGATGAGATGACGGTTTGGGGTACGTATGACTTTTTGATTGCTTGTTATTACACTTTTTGTGATGTAAGGTGACAAAAAATGGTTTATTTAGCACAGTTTTATTTTTTTTATTTTTTTACGGTGTTCATCTGAGGGGTAAGGTCATGTGATATTCTTATAGAGCCAGTTGATACGGATGCAGCGATACCGAATATGTATACTTTTTTTTATTTATGTAAGTTTTACACAATAACAGCTTTTTTAATACAAAAAAAATTATGTCTTAGTGTTGCCATATTCTGAGCCATAGTTTTTTTATTTTTTGGGCGATTGTCTCAGGTAGGGACTCATTTTTTGCAGGATGAGGTAATGGTTAGATTGGTACTATTTTGGTGGGCATACACCTTTTTGATCGCTTGCTGTTGTACTTTTTGTGATGTAAGGTGACAAAAAAATTGTTTATTTAGCACAGTTTTTATTTTTTATTTTTTACGGTGTTCATCTAAGGGGTTAGGTTATGTGATATGTTTATATAGCCGGTCGATACGGACGCGGCGATACCTAATTTTTTCGATACGGACGCGGCGATACCTAATTTTTTCCCCAGATCACCAAACTGGTCAGTCGCAGCCAGGGCACCATCAGTAACATCGTACCTTATGCCTTTTTTCTGAAGCATGCATTGCGCCGTGTCAAGCCGTGGAGGAGCAGGAGCTGAAAGATGAGGAAGTCGCAATGCTGAATGAATTCCCAGGGGGGGCTACTCCATCTGAGACAAGTCAGCAGGAGTCTGAAGAGGAGTCAAAGGAGGATGGTGGCTGGGGGGAGGAGGAGGAGGAGCAAGAAGAGCAGGCTTTGAGGGGGACTTTAAACTTTTCTGGGATCCCTGGTGTTGTCCGTGGCTGGGGGGTGGAGACCAAGGATGACATTCTCCTGGGCGATGAGCAGAAGCCAGGACACTCCACCACTTCCAATTTAGTGCAAATGGGGTCCTTGCCCCAAGATAAAGGGCAAGGACCAGTACTGGGTGGCAACGTACTTAGACACCTGGTACAAACACAAAATGGCAGACAGAGGGCTGGCAGCATCCCAGAGGGCTAGCAGAATGCAGCATTTCCAGGCCTTGCTGCGAGAGATGCTACATTCTTCTGTTGCAGGCGCTGGCAGTGGAATTTCCACCCACAGCGAAACAGGTGCGGGTACCAATCCTACCGCACCTGCAAAAAGAGGGCGGTTTGAAGATGTGTTGGTCATTTCACATATGAGATCATTCTTGCAGCCAATCTATCGACAGCTGCCCTTTGGATCCAGCCTCAGGGAACGCCTAGACCAACAGGTGTCCGACTACATTGGGTTAAGGGCCGATGTGGACGCTCTGAGAAGCAAGGATCCCCTGGACTACTGGGTGTGCAGGCTTGACCTGTGGCCAGAGCTGGCGCAATTTGCCATGGAACTCTTAGCTTGTAGTGATGAGCGGCATAGGCAATATTCAAATTCGTGATATTTTGCAAATTTTGGGCTGAATATTCGCCATAAATTTGCAAATTCAAGAATTCGTGATCTCCAGTCATTGTTTATAAAAATTGGCAAAGTAATATATTTGCGATAAATTCGCGATTAGAATATTCAAACACTATTCGCAAATACGAATATATAGCACTATATTCAAAATATTCGCAAATTCTCGAAGTGGCGATTTGCGATTCGAATATTCACGCTTAACACTATTAACCTTGATCCTTGTCGAGTGTCCTGTCCGAAAGGATGTTCAGCGCAGCAGGGAGGATTATGACTGATAAGCGCACTTGCCTAGCTTACAACAGTGTGGACTACCTCACATTTCTAAAAATGAATGAGTCCTCTTTCTGATTCTCAGAATTTTCTTATGCCAGCCCACATGTATCCGCCACAACCCAGAACAAAGAATGGTCCTTGTCTTATGTATATACAGCAGCAAAAAAGACCAAATTTTTGGGGCCTTTACTCCAGTGGCCTACAGTAAAATTTGTATCCAGTGACCGCCTAATGTATGTACCTCCAGCCACATCATCACAAGTTCTTTTCTGTCAGGTGAATGCCTAATTTTTGGGGCCTGTGCCGGCCTACAGTAAAATTTTTAGCCAGTGGCCGCCTAATGTACCTCCAGCCACATAATCACAAGTTTTTTTCTGTCAGGTAAATGCCTAATTTTTGGGGCCTGTACTGGCCTACAGTAAAATTTTTAGCCAGTGGCCGCCTAATGTACCTCCAGCCACATCATCACAAGTTCTTTTCTGTCAGGTGAATGCCTCATTTTTGGGGCCTGTACTCCCGTGGCCTAAAATATAATTTTTCTAGGCTCCAGAAGGGCACATTTTTGAGAGTTTTCCTTTATGACGCATAAAAATTTGGTGGCTGCAATTATAACCTAAAGGTTTTTCAGGTTGACCTGCCATTAAAGTTAATGGGGCCGAACAATTGATCGCGAACGCGCAAAACTTCCTGGCCGATGTCTGTCCATCACTATTCTCTAATGATAAAAAAAATCTAGAATATTCGCTATTACAAAGATTTAGCAATATAATCTAGATCTTCACAAATTCTCGAAGTGACGATATTTGCGATACAAATTCGCGATTAGAATATTTCCGCTCAACACTATTCCTGCATACAAAATACACTTAGTGGGTTTATTTTCAGGTACATTGTACATTACAATGTGCCAGGAAACTGAATTGTGACTCATTTTATCCATTCTTCAGTTGAAATATAAGACAGGAAACATTTCTCTTTTTGTTAAGATGTCTACATTAGATAAGACATAAAAAAGACAGGCATAGGATAATGGTCATGAAAAGTTTAAAAAACTATTATTGGAAAGTGATAAGGTGTTGGAAAATAGAAAAACCCTTCCCTGTTTGTATGGTGGACTTAGCTTGGCCATGTACACCATGGACACCATGTAATTCTACATTTACAGTGGCAAGGTGTGCCTAGCTGCAGCCTACTCCAGCCAAATACTGGGCCAACACAATCACTTACCGTCCTGTGCCATACTATTATGTTGCTTCAAGCAGAAGCTAGTTAGCATGAAACAATGTAGTGGCATGGCACAGTAATGGAGTGGACTTGGGAACTTTGCCAGCACCATCACTTGAGCTCTCATTGCCATAATCTGCGTGAACAAAGTTGAATAAATTTTTTTAAAAAGTTTAAAAAACGTAAAAATTTAAAAAAAAATCCTCATATATTAAAAACTATTCAAAGTCTAAACATAATAGGTATTGCTGTATTCAAAAATGTCCAAAATATTAAAATACTATTAGAAAGCCTATCCCAGGATGATGACTGTAATAGAAAATACATCCACTTAAAGGGGTTGTCTCATAATAGACAATGGGGGCATATCACTAGGATATGCCCCCATTGTCTGATTGGTGTGGGTCCCACCTCTAGGACCTGAAACTACGCAGAGTGGAGAGAGCGGTGACTGGAGGACCCTGGGTTTCCCAGGTTCCGACCACCATCACGCGATCTCCCCATACACATTCTTTTCTATGGGGCTAACGGAAACAGCTGAGCCATCTCTCTGCTATTTTCGGCAGCCCCACAGAAATGAATGGAAGGTGGCTTCCCATATGCAGTGTACCGCCCACCTCCTTTCCCTGCTCCATACTCTGTGTAGGTGCAGGTCCTAGTGGTGGGACCCGCACCTATCAGACAATGGGGGCATATCTTAGCAATATGCCCTCATTTCCTATGATGGGACGACCCTTTTAAAGGCAGAGTTTTTCTTCCAGGACAATGACTGCAATCTACATATGTATAGAAATATCAATACTCACGAAATTTACTTAGTGGAATTAGGAATAATATCTGTAATGCAAAGGCATGTTGCCCTCTGGTCTGATTATGCAGACACTGATAGAATCCAAATGTCATGGTTTGAATCTCTCTGTGACAATGGCCACACCCATCTGCCTCCCAGCCAAGCTCTTGAACTAATCCCTGCTTACCTCATTTGCATAGCCAATCAGAGGGGGTTTTACAATTTACCAATTGAAAGAGGTGTTCCAACTGTCAATATAAATATATGTGATACATTCAATAAAGAATTGTCAGTTTGAACTCACATACAGCCTGACTGGTGTTAGTTCTGTGAGAATTAAAACGACACGAGCGGTCGTTTGAGGCCGGATCATCAACGGCGGAACCAGCAGATATTGTGGTCACATCAGGGAGTGCCGTGAGAGCAGAATAGAGCGAGCAGGGGCTCGTTACATTGGTGGCAGCGGTGGGATTGGCTCTCCAGTTACTGGGACACTCCAAATCACAACTAGGAATGACCAGCTACACAGCCTGCAGGAGAGACACGCTGAAAGATTTACTTGAGAGCCGTGAAGGGATCGCTGGGACAAAGAAAAAGGCCACCTTGATCAGTGAGTTAGTTGAGATGGATCAGAGGGATGGTGATGCTGGACCTCGGTCCGTGGAAGACTTGTTTCAGCAACGAGTTAGAGAACGGTTGGCATTATATGGTGCCAACCCATCCGAGACCGCCATACAGAATGCCATCCAGCAGAGACATCCAGCTGAAGGATGAGCGGCAAGAGAGAGAACTAGAGCAACAAGAGAGAGAATTGGAGCGACAACATGGGTGGAGAATGGCGGAAATACGACGATCAGAGACAGCACCTAGAGATACAGCACCTATCCGTAAGTTGCCCTTTCGCGCATTCAAATTATTTAAGGAAGGAGAGGAGGAAATAGAAGAGTTCCCTTAGGACTTTAAGAGACTGTGCCAGATACATAAAGTGCCGTCCCAAGATCAGAAGTAACCTTACTGGCAAAGCTGCGGATGCGTATGGGGCCAAGGAGGATGAGGACGCCATGGATTATGACCGGGTAAAAGAAGCCCTGCTAGCCCGATTTGCCATTACCCCTGAAGCCAGCCAGATTAAGTTTTGAGAATCCCGGAAACAATGCAACCTAACCTACGTGGAGTGGGCACATCGTCTGCAGCGGAACCTCAAGGGCTGGTTCCAGGGAAGCCATGCTCATACCATAGAGGACATCACCCAGCTAGTTCTCTTAGAGCAGTTATTTGACCACACCCCTCCGATAGTACGGGATTGGGTGCGAGATAAGCGGCCACAGACGGTACAGCAAGCAGCTACTTTGGCCGATTAATATCTAGACTCTCGGAGATCCATTGGAGGCCAGCGCTATCCACGACCTCGAGCCCAACTCCAGTATCTCAGTGGGCTGCCTCTAGACCCTTAGCCCGATCAAAACCTTCTACCAGGCCTAAGTGCTATACATGTAATCAGACGGGTCATCTGCAGCGTTATTGTCCTAACCGATCCCCGAGGTACCAAGAGACTGCCCAGTTATCCAGGTCGGCGACTTATTGCCTCCAGAACGAGGCCAACCCTCTAGATGTTCAGGAAGAGTTTGGTGAGCTGTTCAAGGCTGATCCCATCCAGGCCGCAGCTGAAGATAATCGGCAGCACCATCGTCAGGCGGTATGGATTAATGGGCAGCCGGCCAGGGACTTCGTGATTCCGGGGCTACGATTACCCTTATTCAGCCTCACATGGTTCCTCAGTCGTCCCGAACCGGCCAGACTGTGGCAGTCAGGGTAGCAGGGGGCAAGGTGCTGCGTTTATCCACTGCCAGAGTTCACCTGGATTGGGGCTCAGGGAAGCGACAAGTGAGAGTAGGGATACTACGTGAGTTACCCGCAGAAGTACTTTTAGGGAATGACTTGGGGCATTTGACTTCTTCATTTGCACCAGAGACTGACATGGCCGTGACCACCCGACAACAAAGCCACCTACAAGGCAACTCCACTCCTATGGGGACCCAGGTAAGACCAAATCCTTACACGTTACCCCGACTTGACAACCCCATGTCCTGGGATTCTCCTTCCAACGTTAGGCAAGAAACCCGGAGAGACTCCCGGGGTGGGCAACGGGAAGCGCAAGGGCCCCCACAAACAGCTAGTCGTACCCCAGAAGTACAGACAGGAGCTATTGAGGCTGGCTCACGATATCCCCTTGGCCGGACATTTAGGGATAGCTAAGACCCCGAGTCGGTTGTCTTGTGCTTTCTTCTGGCCTAGGTTACATGCAGAGGTACGAGAATACTGCCAGACCTGTGAGACTTGCCAGAGAGTAGGAAAGACGGGGGATCATCCAAAAGCCTCTCTGCACCCCATGCCGATAATTAGGGAACCCTTTAGCTGGATAGCAGTAGACATTATTGGCCCACTGGCCCGCCCCAGTGCCATTGGGAAGAAGTATATTCTTACAGTGGTGGATTACGCCACCCGCTACCTGGAAGCTATTCCCCTATCCAATATCCAGGCTGACATGGTAGCTGATGCCTTACTGCGGGTGTTTACTAGGGTAGGATTTCCCAAGGAGATATTGTCTGATCAAGGAAATCAGTTCACCGCCGAGCTGACCCAGCAGCTCTGGCACCTCTGTGGTATTAAAACCCTCCAGAGTGCACCCTACCACCCCCAAACTAATGGGCTGTGCGAGAGATTTAACGGGACCCTAAAACAGCTACTTCGGGCCTTCGTGGAGAGTAGGAAGGATTGGGAAAAAAATCTTCCCCACCTAGTGTTCGCATACAGGGAGGTACCTCAAGAGTACACAGGGTTTTCACCATTTGAGCTGTTGTATGGGCGAAGGGTTAGGGGACCCTTAGACTTAGTGAGGGCCCAGTGGGAAGGGGGAGAGGATCCTGAAGGCCTCCCCATCCTTAGTTACGTCTTGGAACTCAGGGATCGACTGCGGGAACTTACCGAGCTAGTCCATGAGAATATGCAATCAGCCCAGAGTCAGCAGAAGGTTTGGTATGATCGATCTGCTCGGATTCACACTTTTTGTGTCGGACAGAAGGTCTTAGTACTAAAACCCTTGAAGCAAAATAAATTACAGGCCTCCTGGCAGGGCCCCTATCAGGTGGTAAAACAGCTGTGCGGCACCACCTACGTGGTCGCCAGCTGTGCAGACACAAGAATTAAGAGGACATTCCACATCAATATGATGAAGGCCTATCACGAGAGGGCAGAGGCAGTAGCCGCCATATGCGCTTCTGCCACCGGGGACTTTGAATACCCCCTGGAGCTTCCTGCAATCAGTAACCGTTCTAGGGGGGTGGAAGATGTTCAGTTAGGAGATGGGTTAGGACCCCAGGAACAAGAACAGGTCAGGGAATTACTCCAGGACCGGAAAGAGATGTTCTCAACACTCCCTGGATACACTCACTTGGCAGTGCACAAGGTGGAGACCCTCGGGCAGAAGCCCCTGAGACAATCAGCCTATAGGATTCCTGGAGCTGTGCAAGAAGGGATGAGAGCATAGATTAGGGGGATGCTTGAGTTAGAGGTGATCGAACCATCAGCAAGCCCCTGGGCTTCCCCTGTAGTATTAGTCCCAAAACGGGATGGCACGACCCGATTTTGTGTGGACTATAGGCGACTGAATGACTGTACTGTGACAGACGCCTACCCCATGCCCCGAGTGGACGAATTGTTGGACAAAATAGCTCAGGGACATTATCTGACGTCTATTGACCTGGTAAGGGCTACTGGCAGATTCCCCTGGAGGCGGACGCCATTCCAAAGTCGTCCTTCATCACCCCGTTTGGCCTTTACCAGTTCCGGGTAATGCCATTCGGGATGAAAAATACTCCGGCTACCTTCCAACGAATGATAGATCAACTCCTCGGTGGTCTGCAGGATTTTGCATGCGCATATCTTGATGACATCGCAATCTATAGCCAGACATGGGAGGAGCATCTCAGACACCTGGGCATAGTGCTAAACAGAATCAGAGTTGCAGGCCTGACCCTGAAGCCAGACAAGTGTAATATCGGGATGTCTGAGGTACAATATTTGGGACATAGAGTGGGATGTGGGAAGCAGAGGCCGGAGCCTGCAAAAATCAAGACCATCCAAACTGTTCCCAGAACCAAGGCCCAGGTACTTGCATTTTTAGGGACAGCCGGGTACTACAGAAAGTTTGTACCTCACTATAGTGACATAGCAAAACCACTGACGGACCTGACCAAAAAGAATCTCCCTAGACAGGTCCTGTGGTCCCCGGAGTGTGAAACAGCATTTCAACTGTTGAAAACCACCCTAACACAAGCTCCCATACTAGCGGCACCCGATCCTAACAAACGCTTTGTCGTACATACAGACGCCTCCATGTTCGGACTGGGAGCCGTACTAAGTCAAGTTGGCGACGATGGGAAGGAGCACCCGGTGGCGTTGGATATGCTGCCGTGGAAAAATAATGTTTGGCTTTAGTCTGGGCTTTAAAGAAATTGCAGCCCTACGTCTATGGACGCTCTTTTACCGTCGTGACGGACCACAATCCCTTAATATGGCTAAACCGGGTAGCTGGAGAGAATGACCGATTACTAAGGTGGAGCCTGGCTTTGCAACCCTACAATTTCACCATAAAATATCGGCCAGGGCCTCAAAACGGGAATGCGGATGGATTATCCCGGCAAACGGACCTAGATTCTTAAGACTACTTTTCCAACATCCTCGAGTTGACCCGGTGAGGGTCCCACTGTGGCTGTTGGACTGTTTCCCGGGAGGGGGGGTAATGTCATGGTTTGAATCTCTCTGTGACAATGGCCACACCCATCTGCCTCTCAGCCAAGCTCTTGAACTAATCCTTGCTTACCTCATTTGCATAGCCAATCAGAGTGGGTTTTACAATTTACCAATTGAAAGAGGTGTTCCAACTGTCAATATAAATATATGTGATGCATTCAATAAAGAATTGTCAGTTTGAACTCACATACAGCCTGACTGGTGTTAGTTCTGTGAGAATTAAAACGACACGAGCGGTCGTTTGAGGCCGGATCATCAACGGCGGAACCAGCAGATATTGTGGTCACATCAGGGAGTGCCGTGAGAGCAGAATAGAGCAAGCAGGGGCTCGTTACACCACCCAAACCTTCCCCTCCGTCTTTGTCCTACATATTTACCATATTTTCCAGACTTTAAGACACACCTTACTTTATCCCCTTCAGGACCCTGCCATTTTTAACCTTAAGGACCAGGCCATTTTTTGCATATCTGACATGTATCACTTTATGTTGTGATAACTTGAAAACGCTTTTACTTACCCAAGCCATTCTGAGATTGTTTTTTTCGTCACATATTGTACTTCATGACAGTGGTAAATTTGAGTCAAAATATTTCATTTTTATTTATAAAAAAATACCATATTTACAAAAATAAATAAAAAATTCGCAATTTTCTAAATTTCAATTTCTCAGCTTTTAAAAACAGATAGTGATACCTACTAAAATAGTTATTACTTTATATTTCCCATATGTCTATTCATGATTGGATCATTTTTAAAATGAAAATTTCTTTTTTTGGGGACGTTAGAAGGCTTAGAAGTTTAGAAGCAAATCTTAAAATTTTTCTGAAACCCAATTTTTAAGGACCAGTTCAGGTCCGAAGTCACTTTGTGGGGGCTTACATAATAGAAACCACCCATAAATGGCCCCATTTTAGAAAGTACACCCCTCAAGGTATTCAAAACTGATATTACAAACTTTGTTAACCCCTTAGGTGTTCCACAAGAATTAAATAATTAAATGGAGATGAAATTTCAAAATTTAAATTTTTGGGCAGATTTTACATTTTAATCCAATTTTTTTTCCGCTAACAAAGCAAGGGTTAACAGCCAAACTAAATTTTATATTTATTACCTTGATTCTGTAGTTTGCAGAAACACCCCATATGTCATTGTAAACTGCTGTTCGGGCACACGACAGGGCGCAGAAGGAACGCCATATGGTTTTTGGAGGGCAGATTTCACTGGGATAATTTTAAGTTGCCATGTCACATTTGAAGACCCCTTGATGCACCTCTAGAGCATAAACTCCCCAAAAATTTACCCTATTTTGGAAAGTACGGGATAAGGTGGCAGTTTTGTTGGTAAAGCAAGGTAACAAAAATAGCTGTTTTGGCACCGTTTTTATTTTTTGTTATTTACAATGTTCATCTGACAGGTTAGTTCATTTGGTATTTTTATAGAGCAGGTTGTTACAGATGTGACAGTACTTTTTTGGGTTGTTTGTTTCAGTTTTACATAATAAAGCATTTTTGATTTTCATTTTCATTTTTTAGTCTCTCGATATTCTGAAATCCATAGTTTAAAAAAAATTTTGGGCGACTGTCTTATGTAGGGGCTCATTTTTTTTGGTATGAGATGACGGTTTGATTGGTACTATTTTAGGGTGCATATGACTTTTTGATCACTTGGTATTACACTTTTTGTGATGTAAGGTGACAAAAAATGGCTTTTTTGACACTGTTTTTATATGATTTTTTTACGGTGTTCATCTGAGGGGTTAGTTCATGTTTATACAGCAGGTTATTACGGATGCGGTGAAACTTAATATGTATACTTTTTTTATTTATTAAATTTTTTACACAATAACAGCATTTTTGAAACAACAAAAAATTATGTTTTAGTGTCTCCATATTCTGAGAATAAGAAAAATAGGATAAGCAGCACTCCAGACTCCAATTTGGGGATAGTATACAGATAAAAAAAAGATTATAATTAAGTGGTGCCCGCGCATGGAGATCCTGGCTGGGAATCTCGTTGGGGTCCCGTCAAGAAGCAATATGTAGAAGTCCACAGCACTCATCAATTTCTGTGAAAAATCAGGTTACTTTATTTGTATCAGAAGCATAAAGATAGCAGCATAAATATTTTTGGGCGATTGTCTTAGGTAGGGACTCATTTTGCGGGATGAGATGACGATTTGATTGGTATGATTTTGGAGTGCTATGACTATTTGATCACTTGGTATTTCACTTTTTGCGGTGTAAGGTGACGATAAATGGCTTTTTTTACACAGTTTTATTTTTAATTTTTTACGGTGTTCATCTGAGGGGTTAGGTCATGTGATATTTTTATACAGCAGTTTTTTTTAGACATGGCAATACCTAATAGGTATACTTTTTTTATTTATTTAAGTTTTACCCAATAACACCATTTTTTCAACAAAAAAAATTATGTTTTAGTGTCTCCGTATTCTGAGAGCCATAGTTTTTTTTATTTTTTGACTGATTGTTATGTAGAGGCTCATTTTTTGCGGGATGAGGTAATGGTTTGATTGGTACTATTTTGGGGGGCATACGCAATTTTGATCGCTTGGTGTTGCACTTTTTGTGATGTAAGGTGACAAAAATATATTGTTTTAGCACAGTTTTTATTTTATTTTTTCTACGGCGTTCAGGTGAGGGGGTGGATCATGTGATATTTTTGTACAGCCAGTCGTTACGGACGCGTAAATACCCAATATGTCTGGTTTTCTTATTTGGTTTATTTTTTTTTACAATTTTATGTGTTTTATTTGGGGATTTTTTTTTTTACTTGAAACTTTATATTTTTTTAACTTTTTATTATTGTCCCACTCTGGGACTTTATCATCTCGGGTCTGATTCCCTCTGCAGTGCATTACAATACAACCTGTATTGTAATTCACTGGCTGTCAGCTTTTATACTGACAGCCTGCCTGGGAGACCCAGCCTAAGGGCTGGATCTCACAGGCTTCCGTAGAAGGCAAGCTCCGATGGGGTGCTTGCCACTGCAGTGCGGGGACCCGATGGGGAAGCGGAGGGCACCCGTACCCTCCGCTAACCCTCTGCATGCCGCGGCATACAAGGAGTTAACACTGTATGCTGAAGGGCCCAGCTGTCAATGACTGCCGGGTTCGTGCCGCTGATTTAATGTACAGCATCTCAACCAGCCTATGTTCATATAAAAAACTTGTTAGATTATTTATTATATTTGAATGTATCCATATGGTGGGCCCCAAAATAAACTTTACTGGTGGGCCCTAGGTACCCCAGTCCGACACTGACCCCCTATATACTTTTGGTATCTCATACTCATACTAAGCCACAGAATAATGTTAAAGGGAATCTGTCATCAAATCTATCCTATGAAAACCAGCTTACGTGTCTGATAAGATCTTGCCAGCTGAATTTAAAGCTCTTGCTTCTATGTCGCTCTGTGGTCTTATTACAGAGAAAACAGCTAATATGATATAATCATATGTAAATTAGTTATTGAGTGTAACAAAGGCATTGCCATTGCACTGCTCACTCTCTATACGCCATGGCCTCACCTCTTTGACTGACAGGGCAAGACGTATTGCCGCTGTGTTCGGCACACGCTGCAAGACTTCAGGACCAGGCATGAATATGTCTACATGCCTAGCCTTGTAAGTCAGAGAGGAGAGAGCGCCATGTAGAGAGTGAGCTGTGCAACCCCCTCAATGCGCCCAGGGACTAATCTACATATGATTAAAAAGCTATTTTCTCTGCAATATGGCCACAGAGTGACATGGGAGCAAGAACACTAGATTCAGCTGGCAAGTGCTCATCGGACATATAAGCTGGTTTTAATAGGAGGAATTTTATGACAGATTTCCTTTAACTGCACAGTAAAGATGACACTGTAAATACAAAACACTGAAAAGAATGATGGAATCGTGGGGGTGGGGGTTATATCATCACCCGAAAATAGTTTTAAATAGTTATACAATAAACATCATAGGCACTGGTGCGTGCAAAAATGCCTGTACTATTAGAGTATAAATATATTTATCCCAAATGGCGTAATGAAAAAAAAACATCAAAATTTCAGATTCACAATGTTTTTGTCACTTCACCTACCCCACAAAATTGAAAAAAACTACAGATCAAAACTATGAACCCTCTTAATATGGCAATGCAAAGAAAAAAGCTGTTTATTCAAAAGGTTTTTTTTCAGTATTAAAACACAAGAAAAACCTTATAAATGTGGTACTGTTGTAAGGTGTGCTGCTACGCAGTTAAAATCTATATAGTTTAATTTATTGAACCATTCATATATTCTATATTTGGTAATATGCTCCTAGTGGCCGTTTATGGTATTGCACTTGTTTTTCTGTTTGTGATATCTGTGATTCATTTCATTGCTCCACCCCTTCTTCTGTGTACCTCACTTCCTGTTTCTTCATACTGCTCCAGGCATTGCACAGGTACACATGTATTCTCATGTAAGCTTACAAAAGCATCATCTTTTGACCGCACAATACTGGAATCCATCTGTTCTGCTGTACTCTGTTATCTGGCTTACAGAATAAAGCAACTTATACAGATAAACTCGGTGTTGGTGAGTTCAAGCTATCTGATAAGGATTGTCCGAAGTGATTATATCTGCTTATACAGGCCAGGCAAAGAGGTCTCACTTTTACAACAATCAGAGTCAGAATATAAGGATAGATTAATACCACAGGATAGGTCATCAATATAAAACCCCTGCACAACCCCTCTTTAGGGCTCCCACAAATCTGGCTACCTAGGAAGTAATAAGTAATAAGATGGCAAATCCTATGAATGTGCCATTACTTAAAGGGGTTGTTTCATTTCAGCAAATTGCATTTGTCATGCAAACAGAGTTAATGCCAGAGATTTTTCCTATAGTGTGCAAGCAGGACCACCTCTGCTGAATTGCAGGGTGGTCATAACCCCTGGAAACGAGAAGTGTATAATGTGATGGAAAAATGGATCAAGGCAGCAAAGGAGGCAGTGTGTCTAATAACTATATATAGGTGTATTACATAAGAGTAACAATAATAAGTGCCTTTTATTAAAGGGAACCTGTCATCAACTTTATGCTGCCCATACTAAAGGCAGCATAAATTAGAGACAGGTGAGTTGATATCAGCGGTCTGTCATTTATAAGCTAAAAGTAAGTGGTTGCCGAGAACCAACATCACAGTCATTGCAGACTGGGCCTGGAAAAGAGTCCCGGCCACCTGAGAAGAGTCCTGGTTATTCATGAATTCCTGCTCTCCTGCCCACCTGCTGATGGCTGACAGTCTTCTACCTAGTTTTCTCCCTTTCTCTCTAGGAGAGAACTGCCAATCATCAGCAGATGGACGGGGAGGGCAGGAGATTATCAATAACCAGGACTCTTCTCCGGTAGATTTGACTCTTTTCAAGGCCTGGGCTGCAATGATTATGATGCTGGTTCTCAGCAACCACTTATATTTAGCTCATGAGTGACACGCCGCTGACATCAGCATTTCTGTCACCACTTTATGTCCTCATTGCGGTCAGCATAAAGTTGATTAACTTTGTTTAAATGTTAAATGCTATTTGCCGAAGTGAGACAATCCCTTTAATGATCTAGGTATAACCCTTTAAATATGGTGTAGGTAGAACTTTACTTTAAAAGGGAAGAGAAGTCAGTGACTTCTTTGGAGAAATAAGGCTGCACTTTCTAGCAGTACATGAATAACACCACATTATAAATTCTCCAAGGTTTTCTATTACCTTTATGATTGTACCTTGCACAGGTTAAATCCTTATCTCATATCAATAATATAGTCCTGCAAATCCTGCATTACGTCACAAAATAGTCTTCTGCGCCTGCTGTGTGTCATCAACTTGATGACTAACGCATTAGGCATGTTTCAAGTCTTTGTCACACTTCAAGTTGTCCCTGCAATTCCTTACTAAACAATGTACATTAGAGATATGTGAAGCTAAACGAATTGGATTTGTTGCAAATTTCACAAAAATTCTTCTTCCAAATGAATTAGAAGTTTTGTCAATTTGCTTCATATGAATTCCGCAAATTAGCCTTCCCCATTATAGACACAAGCTAGCTAAATTAGGATCTTGCAGGGATAGTGTAGCGAGTGTAAAGAAGATATATTAGATAGATAAAATTAATGGGTAGGAAAGTCAGGTTTTGTCGGTAGAGAGGGAGAACATAGAAGTAATATACTCTGTATGTGTTTTACAGTGAGACCAGCTGCTGGAAAGCTGTTCATATAATGCACCAAATATATATATTTTTTGTACATTAGCAGCCAACCTTTTGTTGTGTTTTATAGGCATATTCCGAGCTAGTGATGGACGAACATCGTCCGGGGCGGTTCGCAAGTGTTGTGTTTTATAGGCATATTCCCAGCACCTCCAACAGCACATATTTCACTGGATACACTGTGCAATTTCACCTTTTTATAATTGTGCAGTTCAGTACATCTCAGTGCATTAATATCACAGTGTTTGTAGAAGGGGATGTTGAATTCCTCTGTGAAGTACTGAAAAAACTGTATATAATTGCGCAGTACAGTGCACAAACCTGTGACTTATCATTGTTTAAATAGACCTCATAATAAAATGCCTGTCAAACACTTAGAGTGGAAAATGAGAGACCAGTGCCTTGAAATCTGTCAGTGAGAATGTGGGTGACTGTAGTAGTACAAACAGCAGTAGCAGCACAGTTCTCCCTTAGGCACTGGATTATAATTAAGGATAAAGAGAATGACATTGTGGACTTAATGGCTCAATCATTCTGTCAGTCACAGCAGGATGATGTTGATGTCAAATCGGAATCTGACATCATGCCTTTGAGCCAGGGATCAGCACATTCCTCCTGCATCTCATCCTTGAAGTCCTAGGGATGCCTTTCATTTGTATTTGCCTTCACTTCCTCACCCTTAGTGGGGCGCTTTGGTTTTTTTTCCTAAGAAGAGGCAACAACTCCCTATGTGGTATTGAAGATAGTCAAGATAGTCTTTCTTTTGACGAGTTGTTTGCTGCTTGTTTAGGACAAGCTATTTCTGCTGCCAACATTACTGTGTGTGTATGTAAACACAGGCAAGTGCATGCTGCCATTATGGCATCAATTTTGGACCACTTGTTTAGAACAAGCCATTGTTTTTTCTGATTACACTGTGTATTTTAAAATACTATTTTCCCACAATAAGGGAATATTTTTGGAACAGCCTAATGTCATTGAGTTAAAAAGCTTAAAAGGGGGAGAAATCTTTAAAATACATAAAAACAAGAGAGAAAGATGAGAGAAAAAATATGAGTCCTAGGAGACCTCACAGTGTCTTATACCCATTTCCAGGCCAATTGGGTCACTTTTGGCTTGGGTAGAATCCATTCGGACCTGAATTGAATTTTTTGAGTAGTTCATTAAAATCAGACCCAAAACTAATTTTAAGAAGTTCATTCATCTCTAGAGTACATTTTATAAGTTTGTCTTTCTCAATTTGTAACCTGTTAATTGTATTTCTAACTTGTTGAATTACTATTGCACCATTTAGTTGTAAATCTTGTTTGTTTAATTATAAATTAATTGCCTACTTTTTTACTTATATGAACTTGAATGTATTTGTCCTTTTGTGTATTTGTGTTTGTGCTTACTAGAGTAGATATGAATACATAGCATACTTGTATACTAGGCAGGTTTCATACAATGTTTTCGTTTGCTGATCTGTTTTGAATAACTTAAAAAGCCCATTAAAAAAATATTTAAAAAAATGGCATATGTGCTGTATTTTGACAATAAAGGGAACAGACTTTATGCTGGCCTCTCTGATGGCAGCATAAGGTCTCATGCACACGACCGTATGTATTTTGCGTCCTGTTCTATAATTTTGCTGAACAGACATACGGATGTGGAAAGCTCATCCATGTGCTTTCCACAATGGTATGTCCATTCCACAAAAAGATAGAATATGTTGGCAAAAAAATGCAGATAGCACATGGACGGCATCCGTATTTTTAGTATCTACATGACAGTCATGTGCATGAGGTCTTAGGCAGTGACAAGCGCACTGAATACAGCCTTACTTCTTAGTCCAAAATAACTCTGTATGAACTGTGTCCTAAAGTGTTGTTTTCATGCTACACCTATTCATCATTACCATAGGAGATAGACTTTTGGTTTAATCCTAATACAGCAGGGTCACACATGGGTTTGTTGCTGGTCTAGTACTCTGAGGAGTGGCCACATGTAGCTTCCCACACTTCCTCAGCTAACACTAGAATGAGCTAGGGGCAGACCTAAATCCCTCCTCTAGCCTCCTATATGGGCAGAGTCAGGATTGTTACCCCTGACATATCCATACTAAACTATGCTGTTGCTTTACAATTGCTTTACAATACATCAAATAACACAAGACAGAAAAATGAGCTGTGTGCATCTAGCCCATCCTCTCTGTGAGTTTTGGCTTTAGTGGCTGCCGTGAACAGTTGATTGTGGGGAGCCCGGGAGTAGGATCCCGGCAGATCCTATCATCCTATCAGATAGATCTTCAATATCTATGAGCCTGGAAAACCCCTTTAAGTCGCCAGGGAGTAGTAATAGGCTTATATTGTCTATACAACAAAATGTTTTTATGCAAATTTTCTACGTCTTTCTTTCAGAGTAAATGCAAAGAAATTATAAATATAAAGCCTTTACTGAAGGTACGTATAACCAAGCCCATCAGTTTAAAGGGGTATTCCCATTGATGGCATATCACAAGCCATCAGTGTCAGGTAGGTGCAGGTCCCGCCTCAGAACAGGGCCCTGAAGTGAAAAGCACACCATGCATGTGCAGCTTGTTTTCCATGTACTGGTATAAGAATTTTGAATATAGTCAAGCAAGTGGAGCTATTTTAGGAAATCCCATAGCAGTAAAAAGAGGTTGGCTGCACATGCGTAACTACTCTGCCTTCACTTTGGGTGCCCTGTGCTGGAGATAAGAGTGGGACCCACATCTATCTTACAATTATGGCATTACCTAGAGATATGCTATCAGTGTCCAGTATGGGAATACTCTACATATTATAACCAAAGGTATGCAAATTAGATTTCCTTCCAAAAGGAAAAGAAGATGATTTGCATTTTTTTCCAGAAACATAGAACAGCATTTCCTGACCTACAATACTCTTCACACATACTAGGCGCTCCTCTCCATAATGAGAAAGTACCTACCAGACAACACATATATTTTTCCCAGAAACCCAGAATCTCTCTCTTTCTCTGCATATTCCAGATTCTATCGACATTAATTATTTCTTAGAGAATGGTCATGGCATTACCAATTAAGTTGACTGAAAGTTGTACTTCATAATTGTCAAATGATTTACAAATACAGTAGGAGCTACATTCTTTCCAATTTTTCATTTTGTCTATTCCATTATAATGGATGTCCAGTCACTATGCAATGGAATTTTGTTTTGCCTTGGACTTAAACATATTGAAGACTTTAGTATAGAAGGTATATGGTGGCTAACCTGTTGTGGCAAACGGTTCTGGTGCTCTGTTAAAAGATGATTTCCTGAAAACCCAGTAGACTAAAATGTAAATGGTATTGTACTGTATAACGAGCAACTCAACCATGCAGAACTGCACAGATATGAGACATAATAGGCAAGATATAATAAAAATACGTATCTCTGTAACCAATTGATTGTGTTACAATCACTTATTGGTTATCTCAAATAGTATATAAATTCATATATTATTTTTAAATTAAAATTGTAGGATGTTATTAAGATATTGTATGCTAATATAAATATACAGTACAGGCCAAAAGTTTGGACACACCTTCTCATTCAAAGAGTTTTCTTTATTTTCATTACTATGAAAATTGTAGAGTCACACTGAAGGCATCAAAACTATGAATTAACACATGTGGAATTATATACATAACAAAAAAGTGTGAAACAACTGAAAATATGTCATATTCTAGATTCTTCAAAGTAGCCACCTTTTGCTTTGATTACTGCTTTGCACACTCTTTGCATTCTCTTGATGAGCTTCAAGAGGTAGTCACCTGAAATGGTCTTCCAACGGTCTTGAAGGAGTTCCCAGAGATGCTTAGCACTTGTTGGCCCTTTTGCCCTCACTCTGCGGTCCAGCTCACCCCAAACCATCTCGATTGGGTTCAGGTCCGGTGACTGTTGAGGCCAGGTCATCTGGCGCAGCACCCCATCACTCTTCTTCATGGTCAAATAGCCCGTACACAGCCTGTAGGTGTGTTTGGGGTAATTGTCCTGTTGAAAAATAAATGATGGTCCAACTAAACGCAAACCGGATGGAATAGCATGCCGCTGCAAGATGCTGTGGTAGCCATGCTGGTTCAGTATGCCTTCAATTTTGAATAAATCCCCAACAGTGTCACCAGCAAAGCACCCCCACACCATCACACCTCCTCCATGCTTCACGGTGGGAACCAGGCATGTAGAGTCCATCCTTTCACCTTTTCTGCGTCGCACAAACACACGGTGGTTGGAACCAAAGATCTCAAATTTGCACTCATCAGACCAAAGCACAGATTTCCACTGGTCTAATGTCCATTCCTTGTGTTCTTTAGCCCAAACAAGTCTCTTCTGCTTGTTGCCTGTCCTTAGAAGTGGTTTCCTAGCAGATATTCTACTATGAAGGCCTGATTCACACAGTCTCCTCTTAACAGTTGTTCTAGAGATGTGTCTGCTGCTAGAACTCTGTGTGGCATTGACTTGGTCTCTAATCTGAGCTGCTGTTAACCTGCGATTTCTGAGGCTGGTGACTCGGATGAACTTATCCTCTGCAGCAGAGGTGACTCTTGGTCTTCCTTTCCTGGGGCGGTCCGCATGTGAGCCAGTTTCTTTGTAGCGCTTGATGGTTTTTGTGACTGCACTTGGGGACACTTTCAAAGTTTTCCCAATTTTTCGGACTGACTGACTTTCATTACTTAAAGTAATGATGGCCACTCGTTTTTCTTTATTTAGCTGCTTTTTTTCTTGCCATAATACAAATTCTAACAGTCTATTCAGTAGGACTATCAGCTGTGTATCCACCTGACTTCTCCACAACGCAACTGATGGTCCCAACCCCTTTTATAAGGCAAGAAATCCCACTTATTAAACCTGACAGGGCACACCTATGAAGCGAAAACCATTTCAGGTGACTACCTCTTGAAGCTCATCAAGAAAATGCCAAGAGTTTGCAAAGCAGTAATCAAAGCAAAAGGTGGCTACTTTGAAGAACCTAGAATATGACATATTTTCAGTTGTTTCACACTTTTTTGTTTGGTATATAATTCCACATAGTTTTGATGCCTTCAGTGTGAATCTACAATTTTCATAGTCATGAAAATAAAGAAAACTCTTAGAATGAGAAGGTGTGTCCAAACTTTTGGTCTGTACTGTATATATTTATAAAAAAAAAAAAACTATCGGCACAATCTAGCATCACTATTAGCACGGCTGCGACTTTTACTATAAATATACCTGCATATTAGGAACGAGTTGATATATTTTTCTAACCTCTATCATTATATTCTCACAATCACTGGACCAAATTTTTTCACCATATACAGTACAGACCAAAAGTTCGGACACACCTTCTCATTCAAAGAGTTTTCTTTATTTTCATGACTATGAAAATTGTAGATTCACACTGACGGCATCAAAACTATGAATTAACACACGTGGAATTATATACATAACAAAAAAGTGTGAAACAACTGAAAATATGTCATATTCTAGGTTCTTCAAAATAGTGTCACGACCGCTATCCCAGCAGCAGTCGTGTCGCACCAGACGGAGGGGAAGGGGGACCCTTATCTACGGATGGGAAATAGCACGGTCACCCCTGACTAACCCTAAGCTGGCACCTGTCTGCCCTGATACCCTAGACGGGGTGTGAACCCGTGCGGCGAGCAGGATGCCTAAACCCTCAGTCACCCTAACAAGACTAGACTGGGGAAAGGCAGATGGGAGCACTAGTCACCATCACTCACGTCTAGGAGAACAACAGGGGAAGACAGCAACAAACAAACAAACAATCAAACATAGATAGACTTATCCAGTCACGAGCAGAGAAGGTGATCCCAATAACGACAGTCCACACCAGACGAGAGCTCCACAGCAATACCATCAAACGATCTCCTTCAAAGGTCAGAATAGCACTGGAAATAAGGACTATATCTGGCAATGACTGCAAGTGAAACTGAAACTAATATAGTAGCTGGGAGTGGCAGACAGGACTCACCTGAGAAGGATGCCTACAAACTCCCAGTCAGGACAAAAAGGTTCACAAGGCAAAACCCTGATGACATACCCTGAACCACAGAGCAAACTCACAAGCTATCGCGAGTAGCAAGTCGCTGCGACCTTCTCCTCCCAGACCTGTCTGGATCAGTCACAGTCGTGACAGTACCCCCCTTTCTACGAGGGGCCACCGGACCCTCAAGACCCGGCCTCTCCGGATGGGACCTATGAAAAGCTTGAATAAGTCTGTCCGCCTTTATCTCTGATGCTGGCACCCACATTCTCTCTTCGGGACCATAACCTCTCCAGTGCACCAGGTACTGAAGAGAGCGGCGAACATATCGTGAATCAACAATCTTTTCTACCTGAAACTCAAGATTGCCATCAACAACCACCGGTGGAGGCGGTAGTGGCAATGGTTCAGGAGGTTCTACATATCTCTTAAGCAGAGATCTGTGGAAGACATTATGGATCCTTAGAGTCTGAGGTAGCTCCAGACGAAAAGCCACCGGGTTAATGACCTTAATTACCCTAAAAGGACCAATAAATCTCGGACCTAATTTCCACGAGGGAACCTTCAACTTGATATTTCTGGTAGACAACCACACCAAGTCATTCACCCCAAGGTCCGGACCTTCAGAGCGCTTCTTATCAGCCGCACGTTTGTATCTACCACCAATTCTCTTCAAACTTTCTTGCACACTCTGCCACACTGATGAAAGTGAAGATGCAAATCGTTCCTCCTCGGGAATCCCAGACGGCCCCCCCTCACTAAACGTACAAAACTGAGGATGGAAACCATACGCACCAAAAAATGGTGACTTATCTGTGGATTCTTGACGACGATTATTAATGGCAAACTCGGCTAACGGTAAATAAGATGACCATTCCTCCTGATTTTCGGAAACAAAGCATCTCAAATATGTCTCTAGGTTTTGATTGGTACGTTCAGTCTGACCGTTGGACTGTGGATGGAAAGATGAAGAAAACGATGAACCCCTAAACGAGAACAAAAAGCTTTCCAAAATTTAGAAACAAATTGGGTACCACGATCCGAAACAATATCGGAAGGGACCCCGTGAAGCTTCACGATGTGGTCAATAAAAACCTGAGCCAGTGTATTAGCATTAGGCAATGCGGTAAGAGCAATAAAGTGCACCATTTTACTGAATCTGTCAACAACTACAAGAATAACAGTCTTCCCAGCTGATACTGGTAGATCCGTAATGAAATCCATTGATAGGTGCGTCCAAGGCCTGTTGGGGATGGCCAGAGGTAAAAGACGCCCTGCTGGACGAGTATGATCTACCTTAGAACGAGCACAGGTAGCACATGCAGACACAAAATTAAACACCTCCTGGCGCCACTTAGGCCACCAGAACCGACGAGACACTAATTCAGAGGTTGCCTTACTACCTGGGTGTCCTGCCAGTGTGGAGTTATGGTGTTCTTTTAGTATCTCCAGGCGTAAATTTTCTGGCACAAACAGTTTACCCGAGGGGCAGGAGGCCGGGGCGTCCCCCTGAGCTTCCAACACCCTCCCCTCTAAACCTGAGTGTAATGCAGAGACCACCACCCCCTTTTGCAAAATAGGCTCTGGTACCTCAACATCACCCCCTCCAGGAAAACTTCGAGACAATGCATCCGCCTTAGTATTTTTTGCCCCCGGGCGATAGGTTATTACAAAATTAAACCTAGTAAAAAATAACGACCACCGAGCCTGTCTAGGGTTGAGACGTTTAGCAGACTCCAGATATAATAAGTTTTTGTGATCAGTAATCACTGTGACGGGATGAACCGCCCCCTCCAAAAAATGACGCCACTCCTCAAAGGCCAACTTAATAGCCAAAAGTTCCCTGTTGCCAATATCATAGTTCCTTTCTGCAGTAGACAATTTCTTCGAAAAGAAAGCACACGGACGCCATTCACCAGGGGACGGGCCCTGAGAAAGTACCGCTCCCACCCCCACCTCTGATGCATCAACCTCTACAATAAAAGGAAGCGAGACATCTGGCTGTACGAGAATAGGGGCCGAGGTGAATCTCTCCTTCAGAGATGTAAAGGCAGTTTTGGCTGCATGTGACCATTTGGAAAAATCGGATCCCTTTCGGGTCATGTCAGTCAGTGGTTTGACCACCAAGGAATAGTTCTTTATAAACTTTCTATAAAAATTGGCAAACCCCAGGAAACGTTGCAATGCCTTCAGGTTCTCAGGCAGATCCCAGTCCATAATCGCCCGGACTTTCTCTGGATCCATGCGGAAACCTGAATCTGACAACACATACCCCAGAAATTGCAGTTCTTTTACGGCGAACACACATTTCTCTAATTTAGCAAACAATTTGTTGGCCCTTAATATCTGCAGCACTTGTCTCACATGGATCTTATGTGTCTCCAAATCCGGAGAATAGACCAGGATGTCATCAAGATATATCACAACAAATCTCCCGATAAGGTGACTAAAAATATCGTTGACAAAATGTTGGAACACCGCAGGCGCATTAGTAAGACCAAATGGCATGACCAGATTTTCATAATGCCCTTCTGGAGTATTAAAAGCCGTCTTCCACTCATCCCCCTCTTTGATGCGAACCAGGTTATAGGCTCCTCTGAGATCCATTTTAGAGAACCATTTAGCACCAGCAACCTGATTAAAGAGGTCGGGAATGAGAGGAAGAGGATAGGGATCTCGGATAGTTATCCGGTTTAATTCCCGGAAATCCAGGCAAGGACGCAGGCCCCCATCTTTCTTTTTAACAAAAAAGAAACCTGCAGCCACGGGTGAAGAAGAGGGTCTGATGTGTCCCTTAGCCAAACTCTCTGAAATATAATCTTTCATAGCCTTCCTCTCCGGGCCGGAAAGATTGTATAACCGGGTTTTAGGTAGTTTTGCCCCAGGTACAAGATTAATCGGGCAATCATATGGACGATGAGGTGGTAACCCCTGACAACCCTTCTCAGAAAACACATCCATAAAATCTGACAGAAAGGCAGGTAGAGATGTTACAGAGAGTGTAGAGAACCTACTACTCAAGCAGTTGTCCTTACAATGTTCACTCCACTCCACAATCTCCCCGGCCTGCCAATCCACCACTGGATTGTGGGTCACCAGCCAGGGAAGCCCCAATACCATAGGAGCCGGAAGACCGTCCAGGACATAACAAGAGATATGTTCTTTATGGAGGTCCCCTACCTGCAGATGGATATTATGGATGATCTGAGTTAACTCTCTCTGAGTAAGAGGGGAGGAGTCGATGGCAAAAACAGGAATAGTTCTGCGTACCGGTTCCGGAGTAAAACCCAGAGCCTGAGCAAACCGTGAATCCACCAAGTTGACCCCTGCTCCACTGTCCAAAAAGACGGAACAGATCTCAGTCTTATTGCCCGCCTCAACGGTAGCGGACAACAAAAACTGAGACATGCGTATGGAGGAAAGAAATACGCCCAGACTGTTATCCTCCGCACAATCTGGGGACTCTAGTTTTCCGCCGGCTCCCTTGTTTGTGGTCTCTTGGGTTCTGAGGGACATACCTTTACAAAATGACCCCTCCCCCCACAACGAAAACAAACCTCTGACCTACGGCGGACCTTAGAAGGATTCACCCGTCTAGTGGCGCCCCCAATTTGCATTGGTTCGACTGGATCATAACAAACCGATCCCTGCCCTATAGAGGCCTCTGAAGAATTTAATAGTCTCTCCCTGAGTCGTCTGTCGATTCTTATGGACAGAGATATAGCAGCCTCAAGAGACCCAGGGACCTCGTATACCGCCAGCGCGTCTTTTAATTTTTCAGACAACCCCTGGCAGAACTGACTCCTAAGGGCCGAGTCGTTCCATAATGTATCAGTAGCCCACCTACGGAATTCGGAACAATATAGTTCAGCAGACCGGTTCTCTTGCCGAAGTCTACGTAGCTTAGACTCAGCCAGTGAGACCCTGTCCGGGTCATCATATACGAGACCCAGGGCTTTAAAAAACTCCTCCACTGATCGTAAGGCCGGAGAGTCTGATGGTAGGGAGAAAGCCCAAGCCTGCGGATCTCCTTGCAGGAGCGAAATTACAATGCCCACCCGTTGTTCCTCACCGCCGGAGGACCTAGGGCGTAACCTGAAGAACAATTTACAAGCTTCTCTGAAGGTTACAAATTGGTCTCTTCCTCCTGAGAACCTATCAGGTAAAACCACTTTTGGCTCAGGAGTACCTTGGTTTCCCGTAGCAATGGTGGAACCCAAGGATTGCTGCTGCTGCTGCACTGTTGCTTTTAATCCTGCCACTTCCAGGGATAACCCCTGTAATTATTTTGCCAAAACCGTAACCGGATCCATAGTGGAACAGAAAAATACAAAGCAAAACAGCAAGCAAAAAAAAAAAAAAAAAAAAGAAATGTCACTTTTTTTTATTTTTTTTTAAATGGCCAGATATACTGTCACGACCGCTATCCCAGCAGCAGTCGTGTCGCACCAGACGCAGACGGAGGGGAAGGGGGACCCTTATCTACGGATGGGAAATAGCACGGTCACCCCTGACTAACCCTAAGCTGGCACCTGTCTGCCCTGATACCCTAGACGGGGTGTGAACCCGTGCGGCGAGCAGGATGCCTAAACCCTCAGTCACCCTAACAAGACTAGACTGGGGAAAGGCAGATGGGAGCACTAGTCACCATCACTCACGTCTAGGAGAACAACAGGGGAAGACAGCAACAAACAAACAAACAATAAACATAGATAGACTTATCCAGTCACGAGCAGAGAAGGAGATCCCAATAACGACAGTCCACACCAGACGAGAGCTCCACAGCAATACCATCAAACGATCTCCTTCAAAGGTCAGAATAGCACTGGAAATAAGGACTATATCTGGCAATGACTGCAAGTGAAACTGAAACTAATATAGTAGCTGGGAGTGGCAGACAGGACTCACCTGAGAAGGATGCCTACAAACTCCCAGTCAGGACAAAAAGGTTCACAAGGCAAAACCCTGATGACATACCCTGAACCACAGAGCAAACTCACAAGCTATCGCGAGTAGCAAGTCGCTGCGACCTTCTCCTCCCAGACCTGTCTGGATCAGTCACAGTCGTGACAAATAGCCACCTTTTGCTTTGATTACTGCTTTGCACACTCTTGGCATTCTCTTGATGAGCTTTAAGAGGTAGTCACCTGAAATGGTATTCACTTCATAGGTGTGCACTGTCAGGTTTAATAAGTGGGATTTCTTGCCTTATAAATGGGGTTGGGACCATCAGTTGCGTTGGATAAGTTCATCCAAGTCACCAGCCTCAGAAATCACAGGTTAACAGCAGCTCAGATTAGAGACCAGGTCAATGCCACACAGAGTTCGAGCAGCAGACACATCTCTAGAACAACTGTTAAGAGGAGACTGTGTGAATCAGGCCTTCATGGTACAATATGTTCTAGGAAACCACTGCTAAGGACAGGCAACAAGCAGAAGAGACTTGTTTGGGCTAAAAACACAAGGAATGGACATTAGACCAGTGGAAATCTGTGCTTTGGTCCGATGAGTCCAAATTTGAGATATTTGGTTCCAACCACCGTGTCTTTGTGCGACGCAGAAAAGGTCAACGGATGGACTCTACATGCCTGGTTCCCACCGTGAAGCATGGAGGAGGAGGTGTGATGGTGTGGGGGTGCTTTGCTGGTGACACTGTTGGGGATTTATTCAAAATTAAAGGCATACTGAACCAGCATGGCTACCACAGCATCTTGCAGCGGCATGCTATTCCATCCGGTTTGCGTTTAGTTGGACCATCATTTATTTTTCAACAGGACAATGACCCCAAACACACCTCCAGACTGTGTAAGGGCTATTTGACCATGAAGGAGAGTGATGGGGTGCTGCGCCAGATGACCTGGTCTCCACAGTAACCGGACTTGAACCCAATCGAGATGGTTTGGGGTGAGCTGAACCGCAGAGTGAAGGCAAAAGGGCAAACAAGTGCTAAGCATCTCTGGGAACTCCTTCAAGACTGTTGGAAGACCATTTCAGGTGACTACCTCTTAAAGCTCATCAAGAGAATGCCAAGAGTGCGCAAAGCAGTAATCAAAGCAAAAGGTGGCTACTTTGAAGATCCTAGAATATGACATATTTTCAGTTGTTTCACACTTTTTTGTTATGTATATAATTCCACATGTGCTAATTTATAGTTTTGATGCCTTCAGTGTGAATCTACAATTTTCATAGTCATGAAAATAAAGAAAACTCTTTGAATGAGAAGGTGTGTCCCACCTTTTGGTCTGTACTGTATATATATTTTTTTCTTATCTCTTTATTTTTTTATTTTTTTCACTAATCACTGGAACAATCTTTTTTCTCTCTTTTTTCCCCATTTTGATCAACGCAGTTTTGGATATATCTATTTGCTATATGGACACAATTAACTAAATCAAAACTACAATAGGACTATCCATTGATTAATTAATAGTATTTTGTATATATATTTTGTATATATCTTTTAGATATTTTTTATACCCTTTTTATATATATTTATATTAGCATACAATATCTTAATAAAATCCTACAATTTTAATTGAAATGATATATGAATTTGTACACTATTTGAGATAATCAACAAGGGATTGTAACACAATTAATTGGTTACAGTGATACATATTTTATTATATCTTGCCTATTATGTCTCATATCGGTGCAGTTCTGGATCGTTGCGTTGCCTGTTATACAACACTATTTATATATTGAAGACTTTGCACAGAGGATTAAAAGTTAAGATCAAAAGGACTGAACTTAATAATTTGGCAATAGGCAGAAATATCTTAGGGTACAATGATGTTTTAGAAGCTAAAGCCAGGCATGGATCATAAAAGGAGAGAAAGTATAAAGGCCAGATGCCTTTTTTTTTTATTTTTTATTCACTTCTGGTTTTTGCTGTCGAAACTGCATCAGGAAACAGGATAATGTGGCCGTACTCTTATGGACTGTCTGGTAGCAGTTGCAGGCAGCGTGTCTATTTGTAGCTGGGTATCAGAAAAACAGCTGTGACAATAGTCAAGATATTGTAAGAAATTAATCAGCTCAGAAATGAGATGGTGATAAAAAGGTGAAGATTCACTTTAAGGCAAAACAAAATATGACACAAATGTATATTAGGGTGCACCAAGGTGATAAAAGCTAAAGGTTGCAGGGAGGTTACAATTGGTTTGTTACTCAAAGACAAAATGGAAAAGACACAAATAGATGTTATGACATAAAAGTAGAGAAGTCTCACAACTTACACATGACTGGTCATAGTAGCTTTATAAATCCATTCCATGTGTGTATTTTGTGTGTTTTCAAACAATTTACATAGATTTTTACTCATATATTGTGTTTTTGTATAGTGTTCTAACTACAGTACAAGGAAGGTATTAAATCGAACACAAATAATACATTGTCAAGAACGGCTAATAAAAAGAGCAAAGGTATGTTCTTCAGTTTTATCTCTACACAAGTCAATGGTTTTTGTTTTTTTGCCTCCAAGTTATTTTCATTTTATATAGTTTGAGACTAGTGTTAAACACACTATAATGCGTTTTAAAATTAAAAACAGTCCAAAAAATATCCCAATTTGGGGGCAATATACAATGTTACATAATATGCAAAACAATGAGTGAATCACGTTACTCATGTCTGTATCAGCAGGCACTGTCATTCTATCAGCACTGGTATTGAACAGACTCAAGTGTAATAACACTGCCTAAATGCTTGGTGCTGAAAAATACACAGCTTTTTGGTACCACAATACGCTATTAGATAATATGCAAAATAATGAGTGATGTGATATCACTCATGTCTGTATGAGCTAGCAGTGGCAAAGTATCAACTGGGAGCCAATGCCTTGGTAATAGATGACAAATATCGGGTCCAGCCATTTGGCCCCCTGCAATACTGACAACAAGTTGTCCCCCATCTGAATGGAGCAGTATTGCGCATCTCAGCCCACTGCTAAATCAATTTCTATAGGACTGATTTAGACAGTACTTTGTCAGTCCCACAGAAGTGAATTAAGCTGGTGACTAACATGCACACTACTACTGTGGATAGGTGACCATATTTTCCTCCCTAGAATTTCCAGTTGCATTTGGTAGTCAACATGATATGTACATTCATTCATTGTTATTTTATATTCAGATTGAGCTACCATTATTATTGATAAAAATTAAAATTATGGAGTGGCCCCACCAGATGTGTAACCTCCACCCCACTCTGAGATCAGTGGGGTTCTATCTTCCATGACCTCTATGATCAGAAGAACAGCAGTCCTGTCCAAATGGAGCGGCAGGTCAAACATATACATTGACAATCCATTCGGTCTCTAGGAGACTGCTAGAGAGAGGTATATCATATATTAAAATGTAGCAGACATTAAAGTAATTCCTGGCACATTAATACACAAGCTTACGCCCTGGCTTAGTTAACAAGGGCGTTGCTAGGGTCTCAAAAGATCTGTGACCCAAACCCCCAATGAGTATGGTCCAGTTCTCTAAATCTCCAAACCCCCCTCTCCCCCACACACCGCACTTTCCTATACTTGCTATACAGCAGCACATACCTGTCACATCCAGGGCCTCCCAGATGATGTCTCCTCCGATGTAGATCTTCTCTGTCATCATCTTTCCATTTGGTCCATACAACTTCTTTCAGCCCCCTCGTCTCTGCAGAGTGTGACACACAGACATCTTAGCTTCCTCACTTTTCTATTATCATCTCCCAATCTGGAGTCCCCACAGTGTAAGGCTACTTTCACACTCGCGTTTGGTTCAGATCCATCATGGATCTGCACAGACGGATCCATTCAGATAATACAAATGTCTGCATCTGTTCAGAAAGGATCCATTTGTATTATCTTTAACATAGTCAAGACGGAACTGTCTTGAACACCATTGAAAGTCAATGGAGGACGGATCTGTTTTCGATTGTGTCATAGAAAACGGATCCGTCCCCATTGTCTTAAATTGTGTGTCAGAACGGATCCGTTTGGCTCAGTTTCGTCAGAGGGACACCAAAATGCTGCAAGCAGAGTTTTGGTGTCCACCTCCAAAGCAGAATGGAGGTGGAACGGAGGCAAACTGATGCATTCTGAGCAGATCTTTTTCCATTCAGAATGCATTAGGGAAAAACTGATCCATTTTGGATCGCTTGTGAGAGCCCATGACGGATCTCACAAACAGAAAGACAAAACGCCAGTGTGAAAGTAGCTTACCCTGCTGCTCGCTGTGCCCCCCCAATACCCCCAAATACTGTACTGAATAAATATTAGTGACCCCATATTGTCCCACCAATAGTAATTCCCTTCTAGAATGCCCTCATTAGTATTATTGCCCCCTACAGTGCCCCCCACCATGATAATGCTCCTCAAGAGTGCCCCCATTATTAGAAGAGCCCTTCAGTATTAATAATATCCTCACAGAGTCCCCAGTTGTAATAAGGCCCCTCCCTATTTCTCTTAGTAGAAATAAGGCGGATCTATAAGTCCCTCCTATAGAGCCCCCACTAGTAACAAGAATGCCTATAGTGTCGCCTGGATTTGCAGTGCCCACTGTAGTTATATTCCTCCCTCCACCATACAGTCCCATGTAAATAACATCACATCATCTCTCCTGCCCCCTCCAAAATACAGATCTATGCAAATAGCATCACTCCCCTCCCTTCAGCCCCTCCAATATATAGTCCCATGTAAACAGGGGAGCACCCAGGAATTTTGTCTAGGGGGGGTCCGAAAGGCAATAAAATGTGGCATGTGTAGTGCGCTGTGCTAATTTAATTTTTCAAAGCCCCCTTTATATTTAAAACTACAGGGACGGGGTTGTAGTGTGTTGCGCTGATTCTTTTACTTGGCAATTCTAAAAGCTCTGTAGGAAAATAACAATGCAGCGCGCGACGCAATTTTTTCAAAAGCCCCTCCTACATATAATAGGCCACTCCCAACAAACACTGTACAGCTGACATTCTATAGTTGCGGCTTGTCTCTACACATCATACGGAGAGAGGGGGAGGTCTGTCCTGGCTGCACTGCCTGCTTCACATCATACAATAAACAGCCGGCTGCAGCCAGCAAGCTCCTCCGCTCTCCTCCCTCCCCTGATCCTGCTCAAGGCCTGTGGTTCCCCCCACCATCTGCCTGCTGCCCCCTTTGGCTGTCCTCACCCAGCTCTGAATCCTCCTTCTGCAAATGGCAGGGGGAGGAGCCGGAGCATCTCCTCTCCTACATAGCGCCCCATACCTCTTACATCCAGTGATGTCACCTTTGTTGTAGACGTTCTCTTTCCTCATCTTCTCCATTCAGACCAGACCGCCATGATGATTTTTCAGCTACCTCCCGTCTCTGCAGAGATTGACAAACAGACATTAGTTTCCCACATTTCCATCATCTTCACATCTTCTGAACACCCTTTCCTGCCACCCCCAATACTGTGCCCGCTGTGCCCCCAATACTATACTGCAGAAACAGTCCCCCTGGAAATACTACTACCACACAGATAGTGCCCCAATACTGTGCCCCCAATACTATACTGCAGAAACAGTCCCCCTGGAAATACTTCTACCACACAGATAGTGTCCCAATACTGTGCCCGCTGTGCCCCCAATACTATACTGCAGAAACAGTCCCCCTGGAAATACTGCTACCACACAGATAGTGCCCCCTTCAACAATTATTGGCACACAGTGCTCTAAAAAAATAAATGCGCCCAGACACAGATAATACCCCCAAAAAATTATTGTACCCCCCACTTAGTGCCCGCTGTTGAGCTAATGTCCCCATAATGTATGCCAGTATAAAATACCCCTATATAGCGCCCCAGTAAATGCCCTCATAATCCTCCTCTCCCCTTCCCCATAGTGTCGCCCATAATATGCCAGTAAAAAATGCCCCTTCTAAGTGCCACCATATGCCCCAATAGTGCTCCTCTCCCCCATAGTGCCTACCATAATGTGCCAGTAAAAAAATGCCCCCTTAGTGCCACCAGATGCCATAATGCCCCCATAATGTGCCAATAAGAATAAAGGCCCCTTTAGAGCCCCCACTTCCCCTTAGTGCCCCCCAAATAATGCCCCTATAGTGCCACCAGATGCCCCATAGTGCCATTCTCCCCAATAGTGCCCCCATAATGTGTCAATAAAAAAAAGCCCCTTTAGACCCCCCAGATGCCCCCATAGTGCTCCTCTCCCCCATGGTGCCACCCCATAATGTGCCAGTAAAAAATGCTGCTTCAAAGTGCCACCATATGCCCCAATAGTGCTCCACTCCTCCATAGTGCCGCCCTCCCCATAGTGCCTCCCATAATGTGCCAGTAAAAAATGCCCCCTTAGTGCCACCAGATGCCATAATGCCCCATGTGCCAATAAGAAAAAAAGGCCCCTTTAGAACCCCCACTTCCCCATAGTGCCCCCAAATAATACCCCTATAGTGCCACCAGATGCCCCATAGTGCCATTCTCCCCTATAGTGCCCCCCATAATGTGTAAAAAAAATTTTTTAGAGCCCCCATAGTGCTCCTCTCCCCATGGTGCCCCCAAATAATTCCCCTATAGTGCCACCAGATGCCCCCTAGTGCCGTTCTCCCCTATAGTGCCCCCATAATGTGTAAAAAAAAAAAAAAAAAAAGCCCCTTTAGAGTCCCCATAATGCTCCTCTCCCCCATGGTGCCCCCCAAATAATGCCCCTATAGTGCCACCAGATGCCCCCTAGTGCCGTTCTCCCCTATAGTGCCCCCCATAATGTGTAAAAAAGAAAAAAGCCCCTTTAGAGCCCCCCCATAGTGCTCCTCTCCCCCATGGTGCCCCCCAAATAATGCCCCCATAGTGCCGTTCTCCCCTTTAGTGCCCCCATAGTGCTTTTCTCCCCTTTACTGCCCCCATAGTGCCGTTCTCCCCTTTACTGCCCCCATAGTGTCGTTCTCCCCTTTTCTGCCTCCCATAGTGCCGTTCTCCCCTTTAGTGCCCCCCATAGTGCCGTTCTCCCCTTTACTGCCCCCCATAGTGCCGTTCTCCCCTTTACTGCCCCCCATAGTGCCGTTCTCCCCTTTACTGCCCCCCATAGTGCCGTTCTCCCCTTTAGTGCCCCCATAGTGCCGTTCTCCCCTTTAGTGCCCCCATAGTGCCGTTCTCCCCTTTAGTGCCCCCATAGTGCCGTTCTCCCCTTTAGTGCCCCCATAGTGCCGTTCTCCCCTTTAGTGCCCCCATAGTGCCGTTCTCCCCTTTACTGCCCCCATAGTGCAGTTCTCCCCTTTAGTGCCCCCATAGTTCCGTTCTCCCCTTTAGGGCCCCCATAGTGCCGTTCTCCCCTTTACTGCCCCCCATAGTGCCGTTCTCCCCTTTAGTGCCCCCATTGTGCCGTTCTCCCCTTTAGTGCCCCCATAGTGCCGTTCTCCCCTCAGTGCCCCCATAGTGCCAGCTCCCCCCCTCAAAAAAAAAAAAAATAATAATATACACCGATACTTACCTCCATCAGCAGCCATGCGATGCAGGCCTCTTCCGGCCCGTGTCCCTGCTGTGTGCTGCCCGGCTCAGGCGGCGCGATGATGACGTCATCGCGCTGCCAGAGCCGGCCTCTGATAGGCTGTAGGCATTAGTGCCTGCGGCCTATCAGAAGAACAGGGGAGGGACACATCTCTCCCTTCCCTGCCGCAGCACAGGCATCTGTGTCGCTGTCCTAAGGACAGCGATACAGATGGATTAGATATGGAGATGAGTGCTTCCACAATGGAAGCGCTTATCTCCTACTGCCCCCCAGGCCCACCACCACCACCGCTGCCGCCGCCGCAATTACATCCAGGGCCGCGCCGCCTGTGGTGATCGGCGGTGAGGCCCTGAAGGGTAAACAAAATAAAAATTTTGGCTGGTTGTTCTAGGGGGGATCCAGACCCGCTGGACCCCCCCTGTAGGTGCGCCACTGCATGTAAATAACTCAATTTCCCTCCCTTCGCCATATAGTCCCATGTAAATAACATCACACCATCTTTCCAGACCCCTCCAATATACAACACCATGTAAATAACATCCCTCTCTATCTACAGACCCCTCCAAAATACAGTGCCATGTAAATAACATCACCTCCTCCCCAGCCATCTTCAACATGCAATCCCATGTAAACATCACCCCCTCAACATTCAGTCCCATGTGAATAACATAATTCCCCCCCACCAGCCACCTTCAACATAGAGTCCCATGTAAATAACATTGCCCCCTCAACATTCAACCCCATGTAAATAACATCACTCCCTCCCTCAGACCCCTGTAACAACATTCAGTCCCATGTAAATATTACTCCCTCCCACAGCCACCATCAACAAACAGTCCCATGTAAATAACATCACTCCCTCCCACAGCCGCCTCCAACATACAGTCCCTGTAAATAACATAATCCCCTCCCACAACCGCCTTCAACATACAGTCCCCTGTAAATAACATCACCCTGCCCCAGTCCCCTTAAACATTCAGTCTCATGTAAGTAATATCACTCCCTCCCACAGCCGCCATCAATGGTGTTGAGTAAACTTGTGTTTTAAGTTCGGCATCGGGTTATAGAAGAATCCCATTATTGATTCCGCTACCACGGACCACAACAGAATTCAGGATTCTTCGATAATCCGAACTTTAGGCGACAAACTTAAACCACAAGTTCGCTCAATGCTAGCCATCAACATACAGTCCCATGTAAATAACATAACTCCATCCCCCAGCCCCCTCCAACATACAGTCCCATGTAAATAACATCACTCCCTCCTACAGCCACCATCAACATACAGTTCCATGTAAATAATATCACTCCCTCCTACAGCCACCATCAACATACAGTCCCATATAAATAACATCACCCCCTCCCCAGCCACCTCCAACACACAGTTCCATGTAAATAGCATCCCTACCTTCAGCCCTACTATACAGTCCCAGTAAAATAACCACAACTCCCAGCATTGCTCTGCCTCTCCCTTCACATACCTCTCCTCATGTAGCAGACATCACTACAGCTTCTTCTTCTCTTCACTGCCGTCCTCTCCTGCACTGGTCACATGATGGTGACATCATCGCATGTCCTTCCCAACCACTGCCTGTTTTGCTGGTCACATGACCTGTGATGTCACCACAGGTCCTTCAGCTCTTCCAGTGCATTAGATTAAATTGTATTGCCGTCCTGAGGATGGCAATACAGTTGTATCTAGCTGGCAGGCAGGGCATTCGGGGCCTTGGAGAAAACATCAGGGGCCCAGGCCCCAAATGTTTTAACCTAGCAATGCCCCTGGTTAACAATGTGCAAAGTTTCTAAAGCTTAAACTTGGTATTTAGTTACACTGTTGGGTTAATGCATTAACCTACTGATGCTGGAGCTTGCTAGGTCTTTAGATTTAGGTGTATCATATAATATCGTTTACATCAGCCACGCTGACATAAATAACTGGTGTCTGGAGATGACAGAGCATCCAATCACCACAAAGCTATCATTTTGTATTCTGCTCTTAAACATTGGAAGCTGTGCTGTGATTGGTTTTAATGGGCAACAAAGTATATATTTTTAATTTTATAGTTTTATAAATGTGCCCTAATTATTAACATCTATGATAAAGTGTTCTAGGCATGGTCTGTTGCCTGTGTAGAGGTAGATGAGCAGGGAGGGGGAGCAGGCTATGGCCATTATCTACTGTGTTACCTGCTTGGCACTTTATACTAGAGCTGTAGACTTTCATTGTAATCCTGGCTAGGATGAAAAGATAACTTCTGAAAGGGATCTCTACAGTCAGTGGCAGATTAAGTGTACCATGGGCCTTGTGCTGTAAGTGTTTATTAAACAACCTCTGCTGTATGTTTAGTCAGTAGCACTAAAATGGCAATGAAGCAATAGCAGTTAGGCAGAGAGTGGGCACATAGCAGACGATTACTGGGACAATAAAAGGCAAATGGGCAGAGCCCATTTAATGCCTTTACTTATTCTTACTATATATCAATCTCATCAGCTCCCCATGCTCTATACTATAACATGCTGCCTGTAGATTGCAATACATTTTCATGGTTTACTTTAAAGACTGGAATAAATTAAGTCAGGTGACTAAAGGGTCCTTGTGCATCCACACAACATATTTTCCAACAAAAATAATACAATTGGCCATCAATATTGTTTACAACACACACATTTATGATCGGTGCAGTATATTCACAGTGTGTTTTCCTCAGTCTCCAGTGTAGCTCATTTGCAATGTGCATCATATCCTACCCGAAGTATGTGACTGTACCAGAGTGATGATACACCATATCAGGCTACCTACAACTTTTGCAACTTTAAGACAGCTATGTGCAGGGCCTGTGCACATGAGGTATTTTACCTTCCTAGTGCAGAACCTCCTCATATATTTAACACTTTACATTACATACTCTCTATCTGAAACTGAATCTTTCAAAAACTGAACTTCTTGTCTTTCCCCATCTACTAACCTACCTAAACTTGATATTTCAATTCAATGTCTGTGATACTATCATTATTCCTGGCAAGCATGCTCACTGTCTTGGAGATATATATCTCACAGAGATCGTTCCTTTGCTTCCCATATTCAGTCACTGGCATGCTCATGTCATCTGCACCTCAAGAACATCTCCTGAATCGGCTCTTTTTTTTTATTCATTCTTATCTTGACTACTGCAACTAATTACTAACCTGTTTCCCCTCCCTACAGTCTGTCCCCAATGTAGCATCCAGGCTCATCTATCTCTCCACCCGCTACGCTGATGCCTCTAGTCTGTGCCACTCCACTGGTTGGCCATCCACCACAGAATATAGTTCAAACTCCCCACCCTCACCCACAAAGCTCTCCACAGTGCTATGCCTCCCTATATATACTCCCACATTTCTGTCTACCACCCTCCTCGTGCTCTCAGTTCTGCCTATCATCTAATTAACATCCTTCAGAATTTGAGGAATTCAACACTTCTCTTGAGGTGCACCAGCTCTCTAGAAAACACAGCCCTTACTAATGTGTTGTTATTATCCATATTGTTTCCTTTGCTGGCTGGATTCATTTTTCCATCACTTAATACACTGCTTGTTTCCATGGTTACAACCACCCTGAAATCCATCAGTAGTGGCTGTGATTCCACACTATAGGAAAAAGTACCAGCCTCTCTGGTGGCCAGGACTGGGGGAGTGCTCATAGGCTGGTGCTTTTCCAATAGTGTGCAAACATGGCCACTGCTGCTGAATTGCAGGGTGGTTGTAACCATGGAAACACCACGCTGGGAATACAGAAGAAGCGCTCACTGACAGTGCTGGCCATGCTGATCAGTGAGTAGGAACGAAGTGAAGATATTTATTCATATATTATTGTATACTTAATCTATTACAACTGTATCGGCCCCAAAATATAAGGGAGCAGCGAGGGCAGACGCCCACCAGCTCCCAGCCGTCTTGCTATTTAGCGCAGCACTGTACTGTTAGGAAGACAGATGTCCCTTAGCAAAGGCTCTGAAAAAGAGAGTTGCTCAGGGACATTTCAGCCCACGTTTTCTACAATAAATTTGTTTTCCCTAAATAAAGTATATAAGAAAAATGTTTCCTATCCCTGTCTCTACACATTAGCAATAAACAAAAAATTACAGTTACACTTTAAGGCCTCATGCACACGGCCACTGTGTGTCAATTCCGTGCATTAGGGACTGCAATTTGCATCCGTGGGGTTCCGATCCGTGCTTCCGTTCCGCATCTCCGTGATTGCGGAACCATTTAAGTGAATGGGTCCGCATCCGTGATGCGGAGTGCACACAGGCTGGTGCCAGTGTATTGCGGACCCGTCGTATGCGGGATTCCTTTACTACTGAGCACCACATTATGTCCAGGGGTGCTGACCAGTAGGTTTTAATTTAATATTACTGGAATTATTTATGTCTATCATGAGGCTCAATAGTCAGTGGGAAAACTGCAATATTTTAGGCTTTTTTTAAAACATGTTAACATAAAAAAAATGTTTGTCATGGATTTACTGTCATGCTGATGTGTAACAGTGGGTAACTAAAATTAACTAACTTTTCTCTCTGTTTCTTTCAGAATAAAAATACAAAACAAATACAGGAAAAAACTATTTATGAACTTGATATGCTTAAAAAATTTGTAAATGAAGCAATTTAAACTACCTCTATAAAACTGGAGAACAGACTTTTCCATCACCTGGTTTCTGTATTTTCCATATACTTAGAAATTGCCAGTGCTTATGACACAGATGCAGAAGACTACAGAGCATCAGTGCGAAAGAGTCAATACTTCAAGTTTAATATGAAGCGCATATTTTTATCTAATGGTCTAGAATAAAATAACTTAGGGAGAGTTCAAATCACCGTTAAGTTTCTGTCAGGAGAACAGAAGAAAGTTATGCACAGTTGGCATTCTTTTGAGCCATTTCCATCTGAGAAAAATAATTGTGATGTGAACTCTCCCTTAGTTATTAAGAAATGCTATTTCCAAAGTAGTATATGTAAAATTCACAGGTTTCAGAATCCTTCAAATAAGCTAACATAGTGCAAACAATTATATAGTATGTCTGGTTGCCTAGTTTTTAAATTACATTTAAAAAAGGAAAACTAAAAATTGATTCTATGTCATAGGATCAATGGAACTACATCACTACTCCACAAAAAAAGGATATAGTGAGTCATTTAAGATCAAAAATATGCCCATATTACACCAGGTCTCAAAAGTGGTTGTGGTGTGGGTGGGAAAGGGCTGGTAGTGTTGTAAATCAGTATTCTCCGAACCTCGAAGGCAAAACGGTCTAGCTTTAGCAGTACTTAGGAGTGAGGAGGGGATTTGTCTTGGTAGATGTAGTATTTTGCAGTCTCTATTCCAACTCCACATGGTTTTAACCTGGGACTCTGAATGCCTAGCTATTGCACTATTTTGGAGTTGGGAGAAGGATTTATTCAGACAGATTTAGTATGTAGCAATACCTATTACATGTATGTAGATTTCCCACAACCATGAATACTAAAGTATGGAAAATATGCCACTGGATATCTTACTCAGCTGTTGCAGACATCTGGCTAGTAAATCCAGCTTGGTTTCTACAGTACTGGGTATTTTTACAAATTCATAAACAGGCTCATCCTGCATTCTGCAGTCTGGGAAAGCTGGATAGCAATCTATGCAGGGCAGTGATAGGGGTACATTGGTTATATAAAAACACACAAAGTTGCCCCGATAATCTGTTGTCACCAATGCAGCTGCACAGCATTGTCACCCAGCTTTTCCAGGACTCCGAACAACCAAATGGTCTAGCTATATGAAGGAATTTATTACTACATAACTATGCAACTTTGGAATTCAGTATGTGGGAAAGCTGAGTAGCAATCTCTGCAGAGATGTAATGGAGGCCACAATGGGTACATACATTATGTATACAGTGGGGCGTAGCTAAAAGCTCATGGGCCCTGGTGCAAGAGTTCAGCTTGGGCCCCCGTCCCTCAGTGCTTGTTGGCAAGGGGCAGGGGAGCACATAGCCTTCCTGCTGCCTGAAGCAAACATTGAAAGGGCACCCTCTCATGCCAAATTCTTAACCTAACCCTTTCCCTCCAGCCAGAGGTGTAAATTGACCAGTATGCACTTTCTATAATGCCAGTGTCTTATGTGGCACAAGGGTCTTTGGGCCCCCTTAGGCTCCTGGGCCCGGTAGCGACTGCTACCTCTGCATCCCCTATAGCTATACCCCTGGTATACACTACATCTATCATTTAGTCTCCAGCATACCTTCACTGCTATCTGGCTTGCCAAAGCTGCTAAAAGGTAAATCTACACAATTATGCATTGAGGGGCAGAATTACCAATCTATAACTAGGCAGATTAGCTTTTCAGCTGTAGGTACTATGTCTATTACTACAGGTGAAACTCGAACAATGTTAATATCGTGCAAAAGTCTATTTATTTCAGTAATGCAAATTAAAAGGAATTGCATTAATGCAGCTTAAAATTCGAATTTTGTGAAAAGGTTCAATATTCTAGGCTCAAAGTGTCACACTCTAGTCAGCTAATTAATCCATACCCCCTGAGCAAAGGGGACCTCAAAATTGTGACTTTGGGGTTTTCATAAACTGTAAGCCATAATCATCCAAATTATACCAAATAAAGGCTTGAAATATCTTACTTTGCACGTAATGTGTCTATCTCATATGTTAGTTTCACCTTTTAAGTTACATTACTGAAATAAATGAACTTTGCACGATATTCTAATTTTTCGAGTTTCACCTGTATGTACGTACTACAGCTGGTAATATTGGTACTATTGCTGGCACCGATAGGCTGAGTATATACAAAAAACGTATACGTTAAACAGATGCCTCAGACAGGTAACATATAGTCTACTACTATGCTTTTGCATCAGTTTTTTGCCCCCAATGTATATGTTAAAAACTTGATGTGAACTCAGCTATATCAAATCCATTTTGTACTATTAGTAACGAGGAGATTCCTTCCAACAAAATGGCCACACTCACTGTGTAGACCAAAACTATGCATCTAAAACCCAGTCCTTTGTAAACTTTTTTGCTAAAAAGACTATATACCCATATGAACAAATTACACACTTTTGGTTTTGTCACTTCTTCATATCAAGGTGAATCATAACACAGAAAAAAAGTGCATGTAAGGTCCACTTTAAATATAAATGTTTTTGTGATTCATGTAATAAAAATTTTAATTCTAAAGGGCAAAGTATGCTCTACGATAAGTAGGAGGTAATGGAAATGCATTATAAGCTGTGGAAGCAATTTGTGGGCATAACATGCGTGCAATGTGAAAGTAGCTGGTAGGAATAAACCATAAGAGGAAGTAGCTGTATACAATGCCTCATAAAAGACTAAAACAAAGAAATAATGGATAACTGCCATAAAGGTATAATGTGTTATTGAAATAATGTGCATTAAAGCATATCCTTATATGTTGTGAATACAGGCCATTGGCCTATGAATCCATCAGCAAAGTACAGGTTACTGTTAGCAACACTGCTGAGTACATGTTTATGGTGGAGTTGTCAGAAATAGCTGTTGACCAATTGAGAGTTATTTTGTGTGTGTCATTGGCTTTAGTGAGAACTATTGCAGCTGCATGTTCCTCCTCCCCGTTTGCTCTTTATTGTATCACTGTAAATGAATATTTGGGGACTGAGGATGTTTCTGAACATTTGAGGAGGCTGTAGGCAGGGAAAGGGGAACTATTCGGTGCTGAAACTCATACTAAGTGGAACTACTTTAGATCCACCTTAGTTTGATATTACACTAACTGACACTGGAAATTAACAATCACACCAATTGCACATAATAATGTTAAATTTGTAAGGTGGGGAAAATGTACTCACCTTAATGAGGACACTTTTCTCCCGAGGTATTAAGTGGTACTGCTTATTTATGTGCTGCTTCACAATGTGGCTCCTTTAATGAGTCCGACAGTGCTGGCATTACGGCTTTTAAGATGAAGATGCAACAGCCTTGTTTGTAAGCTCTGGTGTAGTCTAGCACCACAGAGAAGGTACTGCTGTCATGATCAATGTGGGAGGGAAACTGCACACTGAACACAGGAGGGAAAAGGAACAATAACTGGGCCTGGAAACTAGGGAAGAAACAGGTCACCTCCTAGACAACCCTAATCGGGGCCCTAACTATCTATCAATATGAATAGACCTTGAAGGTAGGAATATTCATATGCAGTATACCTAGGCCTTTATATCCCTATAAGGCCCTGTAAAAGGTTAGGACCAGAGACAACCCATTCCTCACCAGATGGATGAATGGAAGACTCTGTCTCAGGCCCAGATACAAACAACAGGGAATATATCTGTGAAGGTTCTCATTTATCCAGGTCATGGTATATCTGTAAAGAATAAATCAAGGCAACTGGACGTACTGTAGATTTCTTGAAAACGTTTCACTCGTTCTTCCAACAAGCTTTCTCAATTCTGAGTGATTGTACAAAAATTCTGGGAAATTCCCTGAATTTTTGTACAATCACTCAGAATTGAGAAAGCTTGTTGGAAGAACGAGTGAAACGTTTTCAAGAAATCTACAGTACGTCCAGTTGCCTTGATTTATTCTTTACAGGTAAATAGGGAATATACCAAACACAAACAAACGCAACACTTAACTTCTGTAGATATGGACGAGCAGGAACACAAGAGAAAAACTCACACCAACTCAGCCAAACCCAAATTAAGCTATCTACTGCATAGTCAAAAGGGTGAGGACAGACTATAAAGGGTAGAACGGATGACCACTGAGCAACAGCTGAGAAAAGGGAAGTGGTCATTAACCCTATCAACACTGAATCAAGAGAAATCAAGGAGGCTGTTAGATTCCTCCACACTCAGCCAATCTCCTTGATTTCCTGACATCAGTTACCTGAGGGACCATGATAGTATCCCTCCTTCTACGGGTGACCTCCGGGCACCTAGGACCGACCTTATCAGGATGGGCTCTGTGAAAGGCCTTCACCAGACGATTCGCATTAACATCAGCCGTTGGAACCCACATCCTCTCCTCTGGTCTGTAAACCTTCCAGTGGACGAGATACTGGAGGGATCTACGGAGAACTTTGGAGTCCACAATCCTGCTGATTTAAAATTCTAAATTACCGTCCACCATGACAGGAGCGGGAGGCAAGGAGGACGGCTCAACAGGTTCGACATTTCTTCAACAACGACTTATGAAATACGTTATACGTTTTCAAAGCCTAAGGAGGCTCAAGACGTAAGGCTACAGGGTTAGCAATGGCAGTGATGTTATATGGACCAATAAATCTTGGGCCCAACTTCCAAGAAGGTACCTTAAGCTTAATGTTTCTTGTGGACAGCCATACAGAATCACCCACTCCCAGGTCCGGACCATTCATACGTCTCCTGTCAGCCACACGCTTATACCTGTTGCCCATCTTTTTTAGGTTATTTAGAATTTTCCGCAAAGTCGAATACAAAGAAGAGGAAAATCTTTCCTCCTCAGGAATACTGGAAGTTTGAGAACCGGAAAATGTGTAAAACTGCGGATGGAATACATATGCCCCAAAAAACGACAACTTATCAGTGGACTGCTGTCTACGGTTATTAATGGCAAACTCAGCTAACGACAAGAATAAAGACACCACATCAGAGGGAATGCTATGTAGTTTCATGATGTTATCGACAAACACCTGTGCAAGAGTCTTGGCATTAGGTAGAGCCGGCAATTCTATAAAATGCGCCATTTTGCTAAACCGATTAACTACCACCAGGATCACATTTTTTCCAGAAGAATTCGGTAAGTCTGTGATAGAGTCCATGGACAAATGCGTCCAAGGTCTGGATGGGATGGGTAACGGAAGAAAAATATCCAGAAGGCCGACTATGTGTCACTTTAGTACGAGCACAGGTACAACAGGCTGACACATAATCCTTAACACACTTATGCAGCCCCGGCCACCAAAATCTGCGCGAGATGAGTTCAACAGTGATTTACTCCCAGGGTATCCAGCCAAGACAGTACAGTGATGTTCCTCAAATACCTTGCGACGTAAGTCTGAAGGAACAAACAATTTACCTGGAGGACTAGGATCTTTAGAATCACACCCCACCCCCCTTCCCAGGAAAGCTGTGCGGCAAAGCACCTGCCTTGACGTTCTTAACCGCAGGGCGGTAGGTGACAGTGAAGTTAAATCTGGTGAAAAACAGTGACCATCTGGCCTGCCTTGGATTCAGTTGTTTAGCCGACTCAAGGTAAGCCAGATTTTTGTGATCAGTAATTACCGTAATAGGATGAATTGCTCCTTGGAACCAATGGCGCCATTCTTCAAAAGCCAACTTAATGGCTAGCAATTCCCTATTACCCACGTCATAATTTCTTTCAGCAGTCGAGAGGTTTTTTTAGAGAAAAAAAGCACATAGGAGCCATTTACTAGGTGAAGGACCTTGCGACAAAAATGCTCGCACCCCTACCTGGGATGCGTCAACCTCTACAATGAATGGCTGAGATACGTCCGGTTGCACCAGAAGAGGGGCTGGAACAAAACATTCCTACACAGCAGAAAAGGCTTGTAATGCCTTGTAATTGCCTCCGACCAAACAGAGAAATCAACCCTCTTCCTAGTCATATCTGTTAAAGGTTTAACCACAGTTGAATAGTTCAAGATGAATTCATGGTAGTAGTTGGCGAATCCCAAAAACCGCATAAGCGCTTTCAGATTTTCGGGTTTGATCCCAGTCCAACACCGCACAGACTTTCTCAGGTTCCATACGAAAACCTGAGGGTGAGAGCAGGTAACCCAGGAATTGCACTTCCTTAACAGCAAAAACAAATTTTTCCATCTTTGCATACAATTTATTCTCTCTTAGGATCTGTAACACCTGTCTCAAATGATCCTTATGAGTCTCCATGTCTGGAGAATAATTTAGTATGTCATACAGATATACAACAACAAATCTCCCCACCAGATGATGAAAGATATCATTGATAAAGTGTTGAAAAAACGCTGGAGCGTTGTTTAACCCAAAGGGCATAACCAGGTTTTCAAAATGACCCTCATGGGTATTAAATAGGGTCTTCCACTCATCCCCCTCCCTGATCCTTACCAAATTATATGCCCCCCTCAGATCCAATTTAGAGAACACCTTGGCACTGACAATCTGACTAAACAAATCCGGTATCAAAGGAAGGGGGTAAGGATCACGGACAGAAATACGGTTGAGCTCACGGAAGTCAAGACATGGTCTAAGGGTACCATTTTTTTTTTTTTTTTAAAGAACAACCCAGCAGCCACTGGGGATTTGGATGGTCTGATATGACCCTTCGCCAAGCTCTCGGTGATATCCTCTTGCATAGTGTTTCTTTCGGGCCCCGAAACATTATAGAACCGAGATTTGGGCAGTTTAGCTCCAGGAATAAGATTGACGGGACAATCGTACTCCCGATGCAGGGGTAACTCCTGGTTACCACTCTCAGAAAACACATCAGAAAATTCAGAAATGAATGAGGGTACAGTTTTAGTGGTGACCACAGAGAAAGACTTATTAAGACAGTCCATGCAAAAATCACTCCAATCGAGAATCTGTCTCGCTTGCTAGTCGATGGTAGGTTTATGTTTGCTTAACCATGGTAAGCCCAAAACCATCAGAGCAGGCAGACCCTCCAACACATAACTTGAGACAGATTCCTGATGTAAATCACCCACTCTTAAATGGATGTCATTTATCACCTGCGACAGGCATTTTTGAGTAAGAGGTGCAGAATCAATTGCAAAGACAGAAATGCTTTTCTCTAGTGCACTAGTAGTCAACCCATGAATACGAACAAACTGTCCATCAATTAGGTTAACCCCAGCCCCACTGTCGATAAATTCCTCGATTTCCACAGTTTTGGACTCTAGCGCCACCTTGGCAGACAGGAGAAATCAGGTACTACCAGTAAATGACAAAAGTTAATTTTCTTGCTCCCCACCCACACCACCAATAGTAATTTGGGGATTAAGCGTTTTTTTTTCTGTTTACACCTTGACGCTGAATGAACAAATAGTCACAAAATGTCCCTTCTTTCCACAACAAAAACAGACTGATCAGCAGTCCCAGGAGTAGCTCCCTCCAACTGCATAGGCTCCTCACAAGGAGTAACCACAGGTGTCTCTTTACCATAAGTGTCAAAGGAAGCTGCCACCCTATTAGACAGTATGTCCTGAGGGTGAGGATCTCCCACTCAAGCGTCTATCCAGACGTACAGCAAGGGACATGGCTGCTTCCAAAGACTCAGGTTTTTCATGAAAGGCCAACGCATCCTGCAGCCTCTCAGATAGACCCTGACATAACTGGCTACGGAGAGCAGGATCATTCCACTCCGTATCCGAAGCCCATCTCCTAAATGCAGAGTAATAGATTTCCGCTGAGCGTTCTACCTGCCGTAAACCACGTAACTTGATCTCAGCCTGAGAGATCCAATCCAGGTCATCGTAAATAAGACCCAAGGCTCTAAAACATTCATCTACCGACTTGCAGACGGTGATCCAGTTGGCCGAGAAAAATCCCAAGACTGTGCATCATCCTTAAGTAAAGAAATTATCATACCCACACGTTGACACTCGTCCCCAGAAGAGTATGGACACAGCTTAAAGTACAACTTACACTATTCCCTGAACCGAATTAAATTGTTACTACCCCCAGGAAATCTGTCCAGGAGGGCAGCCTTAGGTTCAGGGCAGGCCTGGTACCCACCATCAGAACCATCCGTCTGTGGTCTCTGAATCCGTAAAACTGTCTTGCGGAGGTCAGCTACCTCCAAAGACAGTCCTTGCAGCTGTTCAACCAGTACAGACATAGGATCCATAGCTGCACTGACCTGAACGAAATGGCGGTTTATAAGGCGGTAGATAATGCCATGACTCACCTTAATGAGGACACTTTTCTCCCGAGGTATTAAGTGGTACTGCTTATTTATGTGCTGCTTCACAATGTGGCTCCTTTAATGAGTCCGACAGTGCTGGCATTACGGCTTTTAAGATGAAGATGCAACAGCCTTTTTTGTAAGCTCTGGTGTAGTCTAGCACCACAGAGAGGAAACTGCACACTGAACACAGTAGGGAAGGGAAACAGTAACTGGGCCTGGAAACTAGGGAAGAAACAGGTCACCTCCTAGACAACCCTAATCCGGGCCCTAACTATCTATCAATATGAATAGACTTTGAAGGTAGGAATATTCATATGCAGGATACCTAGGCCTTTATATCACTATAAGGCCCTGAAAAAGGTTAGGTCCAGAGACAACCCATTACTCCCCAGATGGATGAATGGAAGTCTCTGTCTCAGGCCCAGATACAAACAACAGGGAATATACCAAACACAAACAAACACGACACTTAACTTCTGTAGAGACGGACGAGCAGGAACACCAGATAAAAACTCATACCAGCTCAGCCAAACCCAAATAAAGCTATCTACCGCATAGTCGGAAGGGTCAGACTATAAAGGGTAGAAGTGATGACCACTGAGCAACAGCTGAGAAAAGGGAAGTGGTCATTTACCCTATCAACACTGAATCAAAAGAAATCAAGGAGGCTGTTAGATTCTTCCACGCTCAGCCAATCTCCTTGAGGGACCGTAACAACTGCACTGCTCTGTATTATTCAGAAAAGAAATGTACCAGCCCCAAGGGCATAAATATAGGGGTCATTTATTAGGACCAGAGTTTTAGACGCCAGTCTTAATAACCCCTGTGCTGGCGGTGCATCCGCTGAAGTTATGAAGAGGTGCCGGCCTCTACATAATTTCAGGGCCAGTCTAAATTTACACATACTTCTTTACTGGCGTACATTTATAACATTTTCTATGCCTAAAACAGGCGTCAAAAATTATAAATTAGACAGGCCTGGTGGTCCGCCCCCTTCACTGCCTACACTATGCCCACTATAAGATATGCGCCAGAAAAATGGCATATATCTGGTAAAAGACCTCCATAATGACCTTTATAATTCATAGGGCCCCATAACAAAATAGGACCCTACCACGTAGTGTTAGAAATTTAAAACAGCATAAGTAGCATATTAGCACAATATATCGGAAAACCCACATTATAGCAAAAGCCACTATATTGTTATTCCTTGTTCTTGCACCTGGTTGGGCCCCCTCAACTTTTGGGCCCCATAGCAAGTGCCATGGCTGCTAAAGCTATAGTTACAGCCATGACCAGCCCCCATGGTTGATATAAGTGCTAACGTGTTGACCAGCATTACTGCTCATGAGAGTGGAGTGAGGAGGGGCCTGATAAAAAGCCCTGCCCAGTAGCCATTATAGGAGAGTGTATATGATTAGTGTTGAGAGAGAATATTCGAATAGCGACTATTAATCGCGAATATTGGCACTTCAAGAATTCACAAATATTTAGAATATAGTGATATATATTCGGAATTACAAATATTCTAGATTTTTTTCTCATCAGTAACCTCCCTTCTTGCTTGTGGGCCAATGAGAAGGCTGCGATGTCTTTGTCTGAGCTTAGCAACATCCCTAGCAACCAATAGGAAAGTTGCCTACCCCTTACTATATGCTACATACATACATACATACAGCACAAAAGTTTGGACACACCTTCTCATTCAAAGAGTTTTCTTTATTTTCACGACTATGAAAATTGTAGATTCACACTGAAGGCATCAAAACTATGAATTAACACATGTGGAATTATATACATAACAAAAAAGTGTGAAACAACTGAAAATATGTCATATTCTAGGTTCTTCAAAGTAGCCACCTTTTGCTTTGATTACTGCTTTGCACACTCTTGGCATTCTCTTGATGAGCTTCAAGAGGTAGTCACCTGAAATGGTTTTCACTTCACAGGTGTGCCCTGTCAGGTTTAATAAGTGGGATTTCTTGCCTTATAAATGGGGTTGGGACCATCAGTTGCGTTGTGGAGAAGTCAGGTGAATACACAGCTGATAGTCCTACTGAATAGACTGTTAGAATTTGTATTATGGCAAGAAAAAAGCAGCTAAGTAAAGAAAAACGAGTGGCCATCATTACTTTAAGAAATGAAGGTCAGTCAGTCCGAAAAATTGGGAAAACTTTGAAAGTGTCCTCAAGTGCAGTCACAAAAACCATCAAGCGCTACAAAGAAACTGGCTCACATGCGGACCGCCCCAGGAAAGGAAGACCAAGAGTCACCTCTGCTGTGGAGGATAAGTTCATCCGAGTCACCAGCCTCAGAAATTGCAGGTTAACAGCAGCTCAGATTAGAAACCAGGTCAATGCCACACAGAGTTCTAGCAGCAGACACATCTCTAGAACAACTGTTAAGAGGAGACTGTGTGAGTCAGGCCTTCATGGTAGAATATCTGCTAGGAAACCATTGCTAAGGACAGGCAACAAGCAGAAGAGACTTGTTTGGGCTAAAGAACACAAGGAATGGACATTAGCCCAGTGGAAATCTGTGCTTTGGTCTGATGAGTCCAAATTTGAGATCTTTGGTTCCAACCACCGTGTCTTTGTGCGATGCAGAAAAGGTGAACGGATGGACTCTACATGCCTGGTTCCCACCGTGAAGCATGGAGGAGGAGGTGTGATGGTGTGGGGGTGCTTTGCTGGTGACACTGTTGGGGATTTATTCAAAATTGAAGGCATACTGAACCAGCATGGCTACCACAGCATCTTGCAGCGGCATGCTATTCTATCCGGTTTGCGTTTAGTTGGACCATCATTTATTTTTCAACAGGACAATGACCCCAAACACACCTCCAGGCTGTGTAAGGGCTATTTGAACATGAAGGAGAGTGATGGGGTGCTGCGCCAGATGACCTGGCCTCCACAGTCACCGGACCTGAACCCAATCGAGATGGTTTGGGGTGAGCTGGACCGCAGAGTGAAGGCAAAATAGCCAACAAGTGCTAAGCATCTCTGGGAACTCCTTCAAGACTGTTGGAAGACCATTTCAGGTGACTAACTCTTGAAGCTCATCAAGAGAATGCCAAGAGTGTGCAAAGCAGTAATCAAAGCAAAAGGTGGCTACTTTGAAGAACCTAGAATATGACATATTTTCAGTTGTTTCACACTTTTTTGTTATGTATATAATGCCACATGTGGTAATTCATAGTTTTGATGCCTTCAGTGTGAATCTACAATTTTCATAGTCATGAAAATAAAGAAAACTCTTTGAATGAGAAGGTGTGTCCAAACTTTTGGTCTGTACTGTACATAGTGCTGTGATGTCACAAGTTCTTTACATCATTAGTGACAATTTTGCAATCGCAAATATATTGGAGCACTCTATCTGCATATAAAGGTATTGTAATGTTCTGCCGTGCCAACCATTTTCTCAAGTCTCAGGAAACTTCTAGCAGCTTGAAAAATTTAGCTATAGTGACCCACGCCTGTATTTTGCGCGCATTACGTGAATATTACATTGTCGACTTTTCGCGATCAAGAAAATAATCTCAAATTCGTGAATATATGACGAATATTCTACCAAATATTCATTAATTTGAATATTGCCCCTGCTGCTCATCGCTATACATGATGTACAGCACATGTGGTGCTTTTATCCCCTGGCTGGGGGTAAGAGTGAAGGCAATCCTGCTGTAGTTGAATCCAAAGGCTGCTGAAATGTAATGGCAGCTAGCCAGTGAAGAGAGTACCCCCTGTAAAAAGTGATGCAGCTACGCTGGGATGCTGTGCTGAACGCTTTTGCTGGGGGTGAACCAAAAGTTGTGCAGCAGCTGCTGAGACTGTGGCACAAGAGTGCAAGAAGTGGAGCACAGTTCCCTGCTGAGAATGTGCTGAAAATTGGGCCGCAATCTGAGCCCAGAAGCACAGGCTTCAGACCAGGCATAGAAACTAGATTCTTAAATGCCAACTGCAGTCCTCCGTGTTACATAGGACTGCACGTTATATCTACTAACTATACTCCTTCACTCAGAGAATCTGAGTACAAATAATGTAGTGGATGTTATGTAACATTACAGATAACACAGTGATGACTCTCTGAGTACAGATAATGTAGTAGATGTCGCCAGCAGTCTTATGTAACACCACAAATAAAACAGTGATAACTCTGTGTATAGATAATGTAGTAGATGGTACCTGCAGTCCTATGTAACACTACAGAAAACATAATTTTCTCTGCGATTTACATGTTGATGCCCTTTTCTTTAGGATAGGTCATTAATATAAGATTGGCGGATTCTGATTCTCAGCCTCCTAGCCGCTTACCAAGCACAGAGATGTCCATTTGATAGCAGCTGATTTTAGTATTGCAGCTCAGCCTTATCTACTTGGATGGGACTGACCTGCTCCTAGGCTATGTGACTGATGAATGTGATGTCGGGCCTTGGAAGAGACATACGGTATGCACTTATATGGTGCTACAGCCAGAAAAAAATAACTATTGGGTGGCACATGGAAGGGGGGATATCAGCAGAAAATGGAGGGAGAGGGCCGAGTTCGGTAGACAGCCTCGGGCTTATGATGCACTTAATACGCCCCTGGTGTAATTTATTGCAGCAATACAGAAACAGTTGGCACCATGGGGCAGTTTTACTAATACTGTAGATGACGTAAACTTAGGTTGTCTAGACCTGCACCACATTTATCACAGTTGATCGGGCTGGATGATAAATGTGATGTAGGGACACTTTTGTCTAACTTACTAACTATTGGTTGGCTTATTTTCAGACAAAATGTTACACCGCATTTGTGTGTGGCACAAAACTTTGCATCTTAGGTCATGCCCCTTTCCAGTTAAGCCACACCCATTACCCATTAAGCCATACACATTTTGGGACTAGTCACAAAAACTTTGTCTAAACCAAAAAGTGGCCAATTGTGCCCAACTGCATTACTTTTTAGTCCAATTCAGGGCAAAATCAAGGTGTACTCACATTGCGAAAATGGGGACCTATGCTTTTTAGACATTCTAAAACCATTTTCATCAGATTCTGCATATGACAGTGATGTACCCACATTCATAATATCTAATTATTGGGCTGTATTTTAAGTACATGGCATATTCTAAAAATGAAACTTAGTGGTTGAGTAGGTGTTTGAAACCTATTTTACTGTCAATGGAAAAATAACAAATTGGTGACCTTTAAAGAAAGCAGACACTATTTTTCCTTAACAATACAGAGACATTCAGTACGACGATCAACTTCAACGAGCAAAACTATTCTGATTTATTAGGATACATATTTACAAAATCATATTATCTTCTGAATGAATCTGGAAAATATAATACTAAGCTATACATTTATTCTTTTTTTTTAAATTTCCATATTTTATTTATAATGCAAAAATACATATCCGCATAACATTTATAATATTATAAATTCTGAAATCATCCCCAACCCACCCCACCCCACCTATCCCCCACCTCCCAACCTTGCAGGAAAAGAAAAAAAAAAAAAAAGTATATAATAAAAAAGGAAAGTTAAGCCATGTCCCACTCTTCCCACAGTTTACCCCATTTTAGATAAGATCCTCTTTGTTTGTACAGAATCTTCTCATAGCTTTTCACTTTCTCGACCAGAGCCAGCCAGTTGCTGCAGTCTGGAGCGGAGGAGCTAAACCATAGTCTAGCGACAAGAAGCCTAGCCAGGAACATAACCTTGATCAATAATTGACGTTTTATGGGCTGATAATTAACCTCCAATAGGTCTCCCAAGACCCATATCCTGGGAGACAAAGGAACAACAATGTTAAGTTTAGAAGCCAAGGTGGTCTGGACCGATCTCCAGTAACTACCCACCATTGGGCAATCCCAAAACAGGTGTAAGTGGTCTGCCTCGGAGTCGCCACAACGTGGGCAATCAGAGGAGGCTCTAAGTCCTCTTCTATATAGCCACAGAGGTGTCACATATATTTTGTGCATAATGTTAAATTGTACAACAGTGTGATTAAAATTATGTGAAACATATTTTAAACTATCCCCTATATTCTCCCAATCTGGGGGACCCACCTCTGAAAGTAACAAAGACCAGGACTTCTGTCCTGGAGAAAGAAGACCCCGAAAAAAATGTTTCATTAAGTGTCTATAACAATGTGATATTTTGATTTTCGTGGCGGCTTTCTTAATAATAAAATCGTGTAGGAATTCAGGAGTATCTATAAGAAGAAGGTGACTATTCAAAGTGCTAGAAAGTGCAGACCTCAATTGGAAATATGCGTACCAGGCCACCTCACCCAAATTTGCTCTGTGCCCTATTTCCATCGAGGACAGAATTTGTCCACCACTAACCACCTGATGTAAGTACTGAACATTCTTAGTCCTCCAATACTGGCAACAATTCAGATCGCTTAAATTCACTAGCTTTGGATTATGCCACAATGGGGTGCAAATAAGTGATGCCTTAACTCCACACCAACTCCTAATGACCCGCCAGGTCTTTATAGCCATTCTGCAGAAAAGTGTATACCCGGTCTGTATATTTAATAGATAGTCGGACTCCAATACAGTAAAGAAATCCGTAAAGCCTGAGTCTTTCACCACTTTATTGCAGAAATGGCTATTTTCCCAGTCACTAAAAAGGCAGAGTTGAGAGGCCATAAAGTAACCCCTAAAATAAGGGAGGTTAAGGCCTCCCTGATTATAAGGCATAGAGAAATAGAGCGCCTTCAATCTGACACGCTTCCTCCCCCATAGTAGGTCGTTAAGCATCCGCTCAATTAGTCTAAAATACTTATCTGCGATCCATACAGGCGAGTTGCGGAGGACATAAAGAACCTGGGGCAGTACTACCATTTTTATTAAAGAAATTCTATCAGCTCTTGTGTGCAGAATTTTTTGCCATATCTTGATTTTAGCCCTCAGCTTAATCAGCAGGGGAATCAAGTTAAGTTGTAGATATTCCTGAGGTTTGGCAGAAACTGAAATCCCCAGGTACTTTATTGATTCAGAGACTGTTAACTGGTTATCCCAGTCACCTCGCAGCTCGTCTATAGGGAGGAGAGCAGTCTTCTCCCAATTGATCTCCAGGCCAGACGGAGCAGAAAAAGAACCAACCAAATCCATTATACGAGGGAGAGTAGTTTCTGTTTGCTGAAGAAAGACCAAGATGTCATCTGCATAGAGAGATACACGGTCGTGCTTCCCCATTATACCAAAGCCGGCCACCTGCAAATCCTGCCTTATACTGGCTGCTAAGGGTTCAATATAAATATTGAAAAGAAGGGGGGAGAGAGGACAGCCTTGACGGGTGCCTCTTCCTAGGGAAAAGCTCTCTGTGATCGTATCATTAATCCTGATCCTAGCAGCTGGGGAACTATATAATAGCTGAACCATCGCCATAAATCTAGGGCCAAAGCCCATTTTTTTCATCACCTCCCAGAGAACAGTCCACTCCACCCTGTCGAAGGCTTTGGTGGCATCCAGCGACAGGATGGAGCGGGCACCACGCCCCGGAGACTGAATATTCATAAATAGCCTATGCAGATTATGATGGGTGCCCCTTTTTGGCATAAAGCCATTTTGGTCTGGGTGGATAATAGTGGATATAACCCGTGAAAGCCTCCTAGCCAAAACTTTAGATAGTAGCTTGGCATCTGTGTTTAATAGCGAGATTGGTCTATAGGAGCTCATTTCTATCGGGTCCTTATCCTTTTTAGGAATTAAAACAATAAGAGCCTCCATCATAGTGCATGGTAAGCTCCCTCCCTGTATTGCCTGAGAAAAGACCTCTAACAGCTGGGGGAGAATCACATCGCTGTACTTGCGGTAAACCTCATATGGAAGGCCATCCATCCCTGGCGACGAATTCCCCGAGACAGATCCCAAAGCCTCCTAAAGTTCCGAAAGGGATAACTCCTCTTCCAGATATTCTATTTGGGCTTCGTTTAAAACGGGGAGTGAGATCCTTTCCAGGAACCGCGTCGCCAGGTCGGGTGGCAAGCCAGAGGAGGGACTGTATATCTGGGTAAAATATTGTAGAAAGGTGTCCCTAATTCCTTCTGGATCTGTTATAATTTCCCCCGCTGTATTGCGGATCGAGACAATAGATTGATTTTTTTTGTCCTGTTGTGAGATTATCCTAGCTAGCAACCTACCAGGGCGTCCAGACTCCGAAAAATATTTTAAACCCTTGAAGAATACTCTATGATTTGCTTTCTCTGTTATGTATTTGTCCAAGGAGCAGCTGGCCTTCTGCATCTCCTCCCTATTATGCTCAGTAGGTTGACCGGTAAATCGCTCAGTTGTACATGCAACAGCCTTGGTCAGTTCCTCCTCTTTTTTTTTAAATGTTCTCTTTACTGCAGCAATCTCGCTTATAAAAACCCCCCTCAGATATGCTTTCAGGGCATCCCATACTATATTGATGTTAGCAGAGGGGCGATTCACCTCCCAAAAGGAGGATATCAATGATTTAGTGGGCTGAAGATTATCCATAATAGAAAACCAATATGGATTCAGCTTGAATCCTAGCCCCCTATTGTCCTTGTTCTTCCCCGTGCAAACCTCAACCAGTACGGGTGAGTGGTCCGAGACTGTTCTTACCCCATATCGTATCTTACGGATGTTGCACAGATTATCTTCATTAGTAAATGCTAAATCAATTCTAGACATTGCTCTACCACCCCTGCTAACACAAGAATATACTCGCTTACCTCCGCCAAGATGTTCCCATATATCCACCAGTCCAACCTCCTGGCAGAATTGTGGCAACGGGGAGGTACATAAATTCCTCGCGCGTTCTGCATCTAATGTGAATCTATCTTTATTGGGGTCCATTACTGCATTGAAGTCCCCCATCAGAACTAGCCGGCATTCTGATCTCCCTTCAAAAAAAAGTGTTAGCTGGACCAGTGGATACATTGAGAAGGGCGGAGGTATATAAAAGAAAGCAAGAATGTAACTATGGCCATGCAGCTTACCATGCAAAAAGATAAATCTGCCCTGGTCATCTATATAGGATTTGATAAGGGTAAAGTCCACAGAATTATGGATCAAAACTGAGACGCCCCTAGAAGAGCTGCTAAAAGTAGAATGATAAGATTGAGAATACCATCCCGTTGTCAAGCGGGACACGGTTTCTTTAGTAAGATGGGTTTCTACCATACAAATAATTGCTGGAAGGTATCTTTTAAGTGCATCCATAATAGCTTGCCTTTTGACCCTTTCCCCAAGCCCTCTGATATCCCAAGTTACAATCCTAGTGGGCATCCTTCACTGTAGCAAGAGAAAGACAGAAAAAAAAAGAGAGAAAAGAAAGAAAAAAAAAAAAAAAACAACAACACACATCCCCAAACCTGCAAGGTGGATTCCCTCCCCCTGCTCCCTCCCATCCCCCCCTCTCCGTTGATCCGCCCGAGCTGGTCAGCGAATCTCTAACCTCTGGCCGTTCTCCCCCTCCCTAGCCTTACCCCCCCCCCATCATAATTTACAGAGTATAATATCATAGACCCGTTTGCTCCATCCACTCTAGCACTTGTTGTGGTCTTTCAAAAAATTGTGAGATCCCGTTATGGATCACTCTTAATTTTGCTGGATACTGTAGCGAGTATTTAATGTCCTTAGACGCCAGACGTTTCTTTATCTCTATAAAATTTCTTCTCTTTTCCTGAGTCTGTCGAGCAAAGTCAGGAAAAAATAGCAATTTGGTGCCCTGATATTCAATAGGTGTACATTCTCTTGCTCTTCTCAGTATCATATCTCTATCAACAGACAATAGTAATTTCATTAAGATTGCCCGCGGCGGCCTCCCTGGAGTAGGTTTCCCTCCTGGGATTCGATGAGCTCTTTCTATCTGAAACATAGGGGAGAAATAGTCGCTCCCAAGGCTATTAAAGACCACTTCTTTAAGTTGTTCCTCTAGCTGTCGACCTTCGGTTCCTTCAGGGAAGCCAATTATACGAACGTTGTTTCGCCTGGACCTATTTTCAAGGTCCTCCATCTTATTTTGTAATAATTGATTTTCTGAGGCGAGAAGAGCGGTTTTAGACTTTAGCGTATTTATGTCAGTTTGCAATGAGTCGACTATTTTTTCAACGTTGAAGACTCGGTCACGGATTTTAGCCAGATCATCTCTTATTAAAGTAATATCGCTCTGTACTGAGCCCAGTTGGGTAGACATCCCTTGCACTAGGGTACCATTATTTTCCTCAGCACAGAGAATTTTATTAAGTACTGCAGGATCATGTTCAGCTCTCAATTGTGCAGAGAGACTTTCCTCTACCGCCTCCTGACCTGTCTCTGCTGATCCGTCATCAGATAGTTCGTCAGTTTGGGGAGGCTTAACGGATTTCTTCAATTTAGAAGAGAGTTTCGTTTTAACTGAATTATTTTCATTTGAGAGGGGCGGTTTTAAGAACTTGTCAATTTTATTATCTGGGGTCTTAGATCCAGACTTTGTTACAGAAAGGTCCACTGACCGTCGTTTTGGGGCCATTTTTCTTCCCCTTCCTGCTTTCCTCTCTCTTTTTTTTTTTTTTTTTTCTTCCCCCCTTTCCACTTCGATATAGCAGAAGGGTTAATCAGTGATGGCAAAGGAAAAGAAGGGTGAAATCATATATAGCGATAATCTCGCGTATCCGATACGCCCGCAGACCCAATGAACATCACCAGCCAAGCAGGAAAAATTTTCTTTTTTTTTTTCCGACCCACAAAATGGGAGGACAAATAGGCCTCGCTAATCACCCAAGCAAAAAGTAGTCCAGATGGCGGCCCCTCCCTCTCCTCCTGCCCTTTTATATATATTTTTTTTTTTCCTTTTTCTTTATCTCTCTTTCTGTTCTTTTCCCCCTTTTTTCCTTTTTTTTCCTTTCCTTTTCTCCTTTCTCTTATCCTCTCCCCTTTTCCCGATTCTTTCTCTTTCTTTGCTTTATCTTTGTTTTTGTTTTTATTTTTATTTCTTTGTTTTTTTTTTTGTTTTTTTTCCTCTTTCCTTTTCACAACACAGAAAAAACCAGCAATAAAGAAAGCCAAGGGAGCAGTGTTCTCACATATCCGGAGGAGCCTCGGTCCCGGTGCACACACGACACGATGCAGTTGATCAGAGCCGGAGAGAAAGGAGGCAGGAGCTCTCACCGAGCCCCAGAAGGGCAAGCAGTCCAGGTATCGAGCAGATCGAGGAGGTAACAGGCCACAAAAAAAAACCCGCCGCACATCAGCAAGAGCGAGGCAGCAGGCAGAGCAGGCAGAGCAGCCAGACCCCAGACCAAGGCACAGGAGGAAGCCAACGAGGGAAGAAGGCAGGAGGTCTCCGGAGCAGCGAAAACAGGAGAGCAGGCGATCCCGGACCAAACGCTCAGGAAGCAAGCACCCACGATCCGCCAGCGAGTAGGACCAGGAGCCAAGCCAGGAGCCAGTCAGGTTGTTTCGGGGTTTCAAGTTCAGCTGTGCGGCGCGACGCTGGTTGTTCGGCGTCAGCTGTTAGGATGGAGCCGGAGCCGATGTAGAGCGTGGAGGGGGGAGGCCAGCGGGGGGGAGATCGAGACGCGATGCAATCACGTCATCACGCCATCCCCGCTATACATTTATTCTAGTGTCATATACACCTTGTAGCTACACACTGGATATTGTACACTGTGTACCACTGACAGAGTCTCACTACCTCTTTACCACAAAAAGGAAAATAATCTTTCTCAGAGAAGAAAGCCACTGCAAAAAATTGAGAAGAGTTTATAATTGTGATGTTTTTAAGTTTAAAGTATTGTCATCTTAGACTTTGATGGCATATCAGTAGGATATGTCATCAAAGTCACATGGGTGCCAGTTCCACCTATCTCCAGAATGAGCTCCCCCGAAGTAAAGGAGAACACACCATGCAAGCTCAGCCAACATCCAGGCACCGCTATGGGAGTTTAAAAAATAGCCGAGAGATGGTTCAGCTATTTCTAGCAGCAACATAGAGGTGAATGGAGAGAAGGCCATGCATGCGTGGTAGGCTCTCCATTCACCGCTATGGGTCCAAGAGGTGGGATGGAACTTTGTTTAGCCAGCAATTTTTAGGTATAGAAATCAATACTTTTGTGATAGTTTCTATTCTTCGAGCTGACAAGCATCTTCTGGCATTGCTCGTTTGCACCCTTATGAGCTGAACTGACTCTAGGGAGCTGTCTATGGCCACCTTTGGTATGACCAGACTATTATTTTTCTTAAAGGAGCTGTCCGTTTTGTAATATTAATATTGAATGACCTATCCTTAGCATAGGTCATCAATATAAGATCTGCGGGGGTGACTCCAAGAATCTGAATCTTTTGCGATTTGATTGGGATGAATCTCTCAAAATAGCCGCCACCATTTTACATGTTGGAAAACAGAGAAGAAGGCACCTGCCACCAAAAATGAATAATTTGTGTGCCTTGTTCTTTAATTTAAAACCACAACCTGATAGTGCTGTGTGTGATTAAACAGGCTTTTCGTTACCACCAGCTGCCATGCATTTACCAATAATGTTAGATATAACTGTCAATTTGACATCACTACTGCTGTCGGGGTGTCAGGGTGTTAAAGAACTTGAAAGGGATTGGATAAGAGTCCTAGGAGACTTTATAGTGTCATACACAACTTTTCAGGGCAATCTGAGCACTTTCAGTTAAATTTAGTTTAATGCTTATTAATCTGCCAAAAGATTAGTTAGAATCGGCCCTAAAACGAATTTCAAGAAGTTCGCTCATCTCTCCTCAGATGCTATGTAGCCACCCAATTAATACCGGGCAGGAATAAATCACAAAAATTGTTGACTCGCATGACGTGGAGCCACTAATATTACAAATATTGAACCACAATCTTCACAAAGTGAAAATCGAATAAACTTTATTGACAATGTAAGAAAATTACATACATAATGATAAAAGGCAGCACAAAGGTGAGATACAAGTATGAGGAAGAAGGCCCAAGAGGGGCCTGAGAGGTCAGCACACCAAGAGACCAGGGAAAAGAATGATGTAAGATGAAAAAAAATTGAAGAAAACACCAAGATCGGTTTAAACAGTAGGCCCCAAGCTATGCAGCAGCAAAGGCAAAATGGAAGGGCACAAAACTTGGTGATTAAAAAAAGATATTCATACCCTGGATGGTGTGTCGATCTCTCAGCCGCCTCCTAACCCAACGACGTTGGTGTGCTGACCTCTCGGCCCCCTCTTGGGCCTTGTTCCTCATTCTTGTATCTCACCTTTGTGCTGACTTTTATCATTATGTATGTAATTTTCTTACATTGTCAATAAAGTTTATTCGATTTTCACTTTGTGAAGATTGTGGTTCAATATTTGGGTAATATCAGATGCTATGTAGCCTAGTGGAGAGGAATTTATGTTTCTTCGGCAGAGTTCCAAGTCTTACGACTTGCACTATAAGAAATGGCAGGAGTATATTGCATTAACAAAGGAAGATAAAGCTGGATAGTTGAGAGGGAAATATGCCTTACTAGTTTGCATTTGGATGTTTTTCTTGTCTGGTGGTTAATAAAAAATTGTGGTGGACTTTCATGATAAATCTATAAGGATTTCAGGATGTAACCAAGGAATTGCAAGTCATGCAGGTGCTAAATGGCTGGAATAAGGATGTCTGCAGGAAACAGGGGTGTTCTGTAATGTGTACATTTGTTGTCTGCTCTTTCTGTATTTGTGTATTATTTAGCATCATTACATGCATTATTTACAAGTGCATTATTTTTGTTTGTTTATGCAGATACCAATGTTTTAGCCATTTAATGTCTTGAAGGGTCGTGTAACCTTATCATGGGTCCAAGATATGAAATTTGATCAGTTTAATGTTCTTTAATAGTTTTTAAAGGGAAACCTGTCATCAACTTTATGCTGACCGTACTGAGGGCAGTAGAAAGTAGTGACTTGTGGCTTGGAGGTCTGGATTTTCTTGAATCTCAATTGTTCTGAAAGGGCATTAGGGGTCGGTGCTGGGCCTAAGGGTATGGCCACACTGTCAGGTTTCTGTATGCAGTTTTGGAAGCCAATATCAGCAGTGGAACATAAAAGGAGAGAAAGTATAAAGGACAGATATGACCTATGTTTTTTTTTAGATTCACTCCTGGTTTTGGCTTTCAAAACTGTGAAATTCATATCACTCATCCATGCAGACATAGAGAGGATGTCAGGGAAGTTATGCTGGTATTGTCAGAGATCGTGTTTGGGGTCAAGTGACATAGGTTGAGGAATCCTGTGAGTCTGCAACTTTAGGTTGCGCAGGGAGAATTCTTAATACTTTGTATATCAAGGTATGCAAGAGCAAAAGCATACTAATGAGCATTCTTGCTGGTAAATTCTGGGCATTTACGCTGGGTTCACACCTGAGCGTTCGCGATGGAGAGCTCTGTATGCGCGATTGTACGGGCGTTTGCAATCGCGCATACAGAAACAAGCGAACGCCCATTGTGGCGCATTCCTTCTGAAGTCTATGTACGGGAACGCGCGACAAGACGACCCAAAGAAGCTCATGTACTTCTTGGGGCGTCGGGCGTTTTACAGCGCGATCGTACGCGCTGTAAAACGCTCAAGTGTGAACCCAGCCTTAAGCTTACATAACCCTGCCCTTTTCATCCAGGACAGCCTGAATTGTGTCTCAAAATTAGAAACAGTCCTTACCAATACAGTACTGTTGCCAACTATGCAAAAGGGGGAGTAGTGGCAAGCCATTATCAGCTTGAGGGTGATAACAGCCATCTGCATCAGGTGCAGAGGTACATCTCAATGACATCAGGTTCAATATCTTCCGTTCTGGGATACAAGAAGGAGTAAAGATAACCGTTTTCCTGCTTCCAGGTGGGGGATCGGGTTCATATGCATTCTCAAAATCCTCAGTGAGGGCTAGAGAAACTTGTCCAACCTCGTGTATCACCAATTCTAACTTGTTTGTATAAAATCTGAAGAATCTTCTCATCATAACTGTGGTGATGAGGGGTTTAAATAAAGTAGTGTTCAAACGTACCCTCCTACTCTATGCAAAGTCTGTCTAAAGGAAACAGTCAAACAGCATGCTTGGCTGCCTCCATCAGTCCCATAGATTTTGAAGGGAGCAGCAGTGTTCATGCGTGACCACCTCTCTATTTAAAGAGGACCTTTCATCTGTTTTACTTATAGGAGCTAAATACCTGTACTTGCGGGGTACCCCCCGCTGATGCCACCCAGTTGTTGTTTTTTTAAACATCGCCCCTACGCCCCGCTGCTCTCACCTGAATTCTCACGCTCAGTATGTAAATACTAAGCATCAGTACAGGGAGGATGAGACGCCAGGGTTTCTCAATGGGCGTCTCATTCTCCCTGGCTGTGCCGCGATCCAATCACAGAGGAGAGCGTCACAGCCAGGGAGAAGGAGACGCCCATTGAGAAACAGTGCAGTCTACTCCTCCCTGTACCGAAGCTCAATATTAACATACTGAGCGGGAAAATGACAGGGGGTAGCATCAGCGGGGGGTACCCCGCAAGTATAGGTATTTAGCTCCTATAAGTAAAACAGATGAAAAGTCCTCTTTAAATAGGCAGCATCAGCGGGGAAAGGGAGGGGGGGGGGGGTAACCCGCAAGTACAGGTATTTAGCTCCTATAAGTAAAACAGATGAATGGTCCTCTTTAAACATCTTACTGTAGTTGTGCAGTGAGGAATTTAGGGGTTCCAGCATTGTGGCCCACAACAATTACACATTTATCACCTATTCTGTGGATAGGTGATAAATGTCCTTAGTTGGAATACCTTTGCAACTCGGCTGCTTATGGCCTATAGTAAAAAAAAAATTTTTAACTCAGACCCTAGAAGGAATGAGAATATATTTCCCAAATTTAGCAAACAAGAAGTTTGTGTAAGATATAAATATATTTTGAGTAATGATCAGCATATGCTAGACATAGAAAAATGTATAAACTATTGACCGTTCCTAAACAATAATGGTTGAATTTTGAAGAGCAAGAACTCATGTTCACTTTAGAAAGCTTGATTAGTTATATTATTGCAGACATAGTCACTCTGTCACTGCATTAGCCTACAAAATTCCTAACTCATTCATGACCACTTGCTGTCTTTTGATGGTGGGTATTGCAAAATTTACAAGTACTAAGTCTACAGGGACATTCTTTGACTTTTTGTAGATTTGAGCAGTGAGGACTTCCCTCGACACTCTGGCTCTAAGAACAAGCTTTTCTTAACAGCTCCTGTTCTTAGTGCCTGCACCTGACTTTTTCTAAAAATGGAGGAAGGTTCTGTCCTGGCCATATAACCTTTTGATTGCAATAATCCATGACTGTGGCATTATCAAAGGGAACTCCCCCCCCCCCCTTTGATTGGGTTATCTCGTTTTCCAATAACTTGATCAGAAACTGATGCACCTGTCTGCAGTCAGCCCTGAGGATATACACAGGCACACCACAAAACCTGTGCATATCCACATGGCTGTAATAACCTGAAGAATAAGGCTACTTTTACATGTGTGGCACAGTTCTCCGGCATGCTGTTCCAGCACAGAATGCCAGGAGTCAGCCGGACAGCAACAGTATTTGTCCAACCGAATTCCTGCATATTTGCCGAAGAGCAACCGGCTCTCCACTGTATCCCATTATAGTCAATGGGGTCTGGTAGCCAGGATGCAACCTGGCAATGCCGGATCCGGAGAACTCTGGCAGGCTCTTCTCTGCCAGAACAGCCTGTTGTAGATCTGTGCCACAGATGTAAAACTAGCCTTAATTTAGCAGGCTATTGAGAAACATGAACAATATAAAAAAAATCGAAAAATGGCAAAAATCTTTTTTCTATATTCATATCACAAAAAAATAACACCTAGTTGAAAATGTATTAAAAAAATTCTAATAGCAGTAACTGGAACAGAACATAGGGAGGGATTTATCATGAGAGTAAGGCCTCCTGCACACGACAGTATTTTTTAACGTCCCGCAAAACGTGGTTCCGTTGTACCGTGATCCGTGCCCGTTTTTTCTTCCGTGATTTTTGGAGGATCCACGGACATAAAAAATGAAAAAAAAAATCTAAGTCAAGTTTGCCATTGAAATGATAGGAAAAAACGGACACGGATCACGGACGTGGATGACAATCTTGTGTGCATCCGTGATTTTTCACGGACCCATTGACTTGAATGGGTCCGTGAACCGTTGGCCATGAAAAAAATAGGACAGGTCATATTTTTTTCACGGCCAGGAAACACGGATGCGGATGCCAAACGGTGCAGTTTCCGATTTTTCCACGGACCCATTGAAAGTCAATGGGACCGCAGAAAAACACGTTAAACGGGACAACGGCCACGGGTGCACACAACGGTCGTGTGCAGGAGGCCTAAGTGAGTCTGTGTTGGCATAATTAATTCCAGATTTATCTAATGACACATGTTGTTTGATAAATTTGTTTTATCCTTAAAGGGAATTTGTCACCTAGTTTTACCCTATAGAGCTGCAGACACGCACGGATAGATCTCCGCTAGCATGTCCGCAATATACCTGTCCCATAGCTCTGTGTGGTTTTATTTAGTTTAAAAAATGATTTTATAGATATGTAAATTAGCCAAGTAAGGTGCCCAAGGTGTGGTTACTTACGGTTAAGGAGCCCAGGCAAGCCCCCTGTGAAGGAGCCCAGCAAAACCTGCATCCAGGAATCTTCTCCTTGCTCACAAAGTTACAGTGCCGTAATTTCGCAATGCACAAGCTAGCGCATGCACAGTTCAATCACTGAGGCTGATGCCAGCAAAGAGAACAAACACATTGCCGGCACTGGGCATGCGCTAGCTCGTCATCGCGAGATTACGGCACTGTAACTTTGTGAGCAAGGAGGATATTCCTGGATGCAGGTGGTGCTGGGCTCCTTCACAGGGGGCGTGGCTGGGCTCCTTAACCCCTTAAGGACACATGACGTACCGATACGGCATGTTTCCCGAGTCCTTAAGGACACATGACGTACCGGTACGTCATGTGTTGTTCCGATCACTGCCGCCCAGCGGGCAGTGATCGTAACAAGGTGCCTGCTTAAATCATTGAGCAGGCACCTCGGCTAAATGCGTGGGGGCGTCCCGTGACCCCCCATGTCGGCGATCGCAGCAAACCGCAGGTCAATTCAGACCTGCGGTTTGCTGCGCTTTCTGCAGTTTCTGATCCCCACGGTCCCTGACCGCGGGGATCAGAAACTTTAACATGCCCAAAATATATTTTCACCCCCCCCCCCCCGCACCCCTGAGTGATTTTATGGTGGCGGGTGGTGCAGGGGGGGTTGTGGGCGGTGCGGGTGGCGGGCGGTGCGGCAGGCGGGATCGCGATCCCCCGCCCGCCTCCTCTTGAAGAATCATTGGTGGCCAGTGGTTATACCAGAGTGTCAGCACATTGCTATATATGGCTAAATGGTATAAATGGCTAACATCTTTTCTGTGATGTCAGCCGTTTAACCCTGTACGGACCGCGGTATGGGAGAGCAGAGGTTAACAGTCTGGAGCTCCCTCCCTCTCCCATCGGGGGGCTGCTGTGCCTTTGCTGCTCCCAGACAGGATGGGGTCACAGAGGGAGGGAGCCCCCCTCCTTACCCTTCCCCGTCTGCGCAGTTGTGGCCACAACTGAGCAGACGGGGAAGGTTCCCATGGCAACAGGACGCCTTCTCAGGCATCCTGCTGTCCATGGTGCTGAACAGATCTGTGCTAAAGGCATAGATCTGTTCAGACAAAGTGTACAGACATCAGACCCACTGGATCTTCAAGAACCAAGTGGGCCTGGGTCAAAAAAATAAAAAATAAAGTGAAAAAAGTAAAGTTAAAAAAAAACATTTATCACTGAATAAAAATTAAAAAAATAAAATACACTACACATATTAGGTATCGCCGCGTCCGTAACAACCTGATCTATAAAACGGTCATGTTACTTTCCCCGCATGGTGAACGCCATAAAAAAAAACTATGAGAAAATTGAAATTTTGCACACCTTACTTCCCCAAAAAGGTAATAAAAGTGATAAAACAAAGTTGCATGTACGCCAAAATAGTACCAATCAAGCCGTCATCTCATCCCGCAAAAATCATACCCTACCTAAGATAATCGCCCAAAAACTGAAAAAACTATGGCTCTTAGGCCTCTTTCACACTACAGTATGTCCATTTCAGTGTTTTGCGGTCCGTTTTTCACGGATCCGTTGTTCCGTTTTTTTGCTTCCGTTGTGGTTCCGTTTCCGTTCCGTTGTTCCATTCCGTTTTTCCGTATGGCATATACAGTATACAGTAATTACATTGAAAAAATTGGGCTGGGCATAACATTTTCAATAGATGGTTCCGCAAAAAACGGAACGGATACGGAAGACATACGGATGCATTTCCGTATGTGTTCCATTTTTTTTGCGGACCCATTGACTTGAATGGAGCCACGGACCGTGATTTGCGGGCAATAATAGGACATGTTCTATCTTTCAACGGAACGGAAAAACGGAAATACGGAAACGGAATGCATACGGAACACATTCCGTTTTTTTTGCGGAACCATTGAAATGAATGGTTCTGTATACGGACCGTATACGGAACACAAAAAACGGACCGCAAAACGAAAAAAAAAATGGTAGTGTGAAAGAGGCCTTAGACTATGAAAACACTAAAACATGATTTTTTTGTTTCAAAAATGAAATCATTGTGTAAAACTTAGGTAAATAAAAAAAGTATACATATTAGGTATCGCCGCGTCCGTATCGACCGGCTCTATAAAAATATCACATGACCTAACCCCTCAGACGACCACTGTAAAAAAATATTAATAAAAACGGTGTAAAAAAAGCCATTTTTTGTCATCTTACGTCACAAAAAGTGTAATAGCAAGCGATCTAAAAGTCATATGCACCCCAAAATAGAGCCAATCAAACCGTCATCTCATCCCACAGAAAATGAGACCCTACTTAAGATAATCGCCCAAAAACTGAAAAAACTATGGCTCTTAGACTATGGAGACACTAAAACATTTTTTTGGTTTCAAAAATGAAATCATTGTGTAAAACTTACATAAATAAGAAAATTGTATACATATTAGGTATCGCCGCGTCTGTGACAACCTGCTCTATAAAATTACCACATGATCTAATTTGTCAGATGAATGTTGTAAATAACAAAAAGAAACGGTGCCAAAAAAGCTATTTCTTGTTACCTTGCCGCACAAAAAGTGTAATATAGAGCAACCAAAAATCATATGTACCCTAAACTAGTACCAACAAAACTTCCACCCTATCCCGTAGTTTCTAAAATGGAGTACATTTTTTGGAGTTTCTACTCTAGGGGTGCATCAGGGGGGCTTCAATTAGGACATGGTGTCAAAAAAACAGTCCAGCAAAATCTGACTTCCAAAAACTATACGCTGCACCTTTCCCTCTACGCCCTACTGTGTGCCCGTACAGTAGTTTACGGCCACATATGGGGTGTTTCTGCAAACTACAGAATCGGGGCAATAAATATAGCATTTTGTTTGGCTGTTAACTCTTGCTTTGTTACTGGAAAAAAGTGATTAAAATGGAAAATTTGCCCAAAAATCTAAATTCTGAAATTTTATCACCATTTGCCATTAACTCTTGTGGAACACCTAAAGAGTTAACGACGTTTGTAAATTCAGTTTTGAATACCTTGATTGGTGTAGTTTCTAGAATGGGGTCATTTTTGGGTGGTTTCTATTATGTAAGCCTCACAAAGTGACTTCAGACCTGAACTGGTCCCTAAAAAGTGGGTTTTTGAAAATCCCCCAAAAATAAAATATCATTCCCAAATTGATCCAAACATGAAGTAGACGTATGGGGAATGTAAAGTAATAACTATTTTTGTAGGTATTACTATGTATTATAGAAGTAGAGAAATTGAAACTTGGAAATGTTCAATTTTTTACAGATTTTGGGTAGATTTGGTATTTTTTTATAAATAAAAATGATTTTTTTTAAACTTCATTTTACCAGTGTCATGAAGTACAATATGTGACGAAAAAACTATCTCAGAATGGCCTGGATAAGTCAAAGTGTTTTAAAGTTATCACCACTTAAAGTGACACTGGTCAGATTTGCAAAAAATGGCCTGGTCCTTAGTGTGAAATAAGGCTGTGTCCCTAAGGGGTTAGCCGTAAGTAACCACGCCTTGGGCACCTTACTTGGCTAAATTACATATCTATAAAATCATTTTTTGAACTAAATAAAACCACACAGAGCTATGGGACAGGTATATTGCGGACATGCTAGCGGAGATCTATCCATGCATGTCCGCAGCTCTATAGGGTAAAACTAGGTGACAAATTCCCTTTAAACCTTAGGCCTTTTTCACACGAGCAAGTTTTCCGCGCAGGTGCAATGCATGACGTAAACGCATAACACCCGCACTGAATGGAAGAAGAACAGAAGGGTTAAAAAAAATAATAATAATTATTTAACTCACCTTAGTCCACTTGATTGCGAAGCCCGGCATCTCCTTGTGTCTCCTTTGTTGAATAGGACCTGTGGTGAGCATTAAATACAGGTAAAGGACCTTTGATGACATCACTCCGGTCATCACATGGTCTTTTACTATGGTGAATCACCATGGTAAAAGATCATGTGACGTACCATGTGATGACCAGAGTGACGTCATCAAAGGTCTTTTACCTGTATTTAATGCTCACCACAGGTCCTATTCAACAAAGGAGACACAAGGAGATGCCGGGCTTCGCGATCAAGTGGACTAAGGTGAGTTACATATTTTTTTATTTTTTTTTAACCCTTCTAGCGCTCTTTAACTATGCATTCTGTATTCAGAATGGTAGTATTTTCCCTTATAACCATGTTATAAGGGAAAATAATAATGACCGGGTCTCCGTCCCGATCGTCTCCTCGCAACCGTGCGTGAAAATCGCACCGCATCCGCACTTGCTTGCGGATGCTATGCGATTTTCACGCTTCCCATTCACTTCTATGGGGCCTGCGTCGCGTGAAAATCGGACAATATAGAGCATGCTGCGATTTTCACTCAACGCACAAGTGATGCGTGAAAATCACCGCTCATGTGCACAGCCCCATAGAAATGAATGGGTCCGGATTCAGTGCGGGTGCAATGCGTTCAACTCACGCATCGCATCCGCACGGAATACTCGCCCGTGTGAAAGGGGCCTAACACTTTTGTCTAGAAAAGCAACTCTAGTTTTTCTACTCCACCTTCCTCCTGGAGCGAGATAGCAACTTTTTTGAGACTTTTTAAAAAAGTCTCAGTGATAAATCTGGAGTAAAACTCATTAACATAGCTAATCACATTCACCTATATTTCAAAACTGGGCTGAGTGGTGTTAAAATGCAAAAAGTTTTATGCAAGTGAGCAGCAAAAAGTCGCAAAAGCACAATTTTTCTACTTTTTGAAGCCAAAATTCTGGAGTGAAGGCATTTTAATCAGGACCATATGAAAAGATGTTCCAGAATCACTATTGCTTTTACTGTAACTAGTTGGATTTTATTCTGAGATTTCCAGTATATGAACTTTTGATTACAATATAATGACATACCATAATTACAAAATGTTGTTGCAATGAAATCCAGATGAGAATGATAAATAATTGAATAAGAAGAAGCAAATTCCATTCTAAGAAAATGCTGCCTTATAATCTGCCATTGTGTAGTAGATAGTCTTTGTATGTAGAGTTTTAGAATTATAAGCAGCTGTTAAACCAGATGTTAGCCGTAAAAATTGATCACTCAGTCATAGTCTATATAGTTATATATAAATAAAACAATTTCTGTTTATTGGCTGATGTTGGAAAATGCTTTAAAGCTCTTGAAAGATTTCAGACATGTTAAAAAGAAATCTTCCCCCTCCTTCTCCTCAAGGTTCCTGTCATGTTCACAGTGTTCAAACTCCTGTCTCATTTTCTGTGAAAAATGGCACATTTTAGCACATGCCCCTTTTTCCCCCCATGAAGTTATGCTCCTTTTAATTAAAGTGCACGTCCTTGTCGACCTAGAAAAAGAAGTTTCTAAAGCTAGATGCTAAAATTTGGGTATTGCTAACGGATGAAATTTACAGTTGTGAGTATAAGTGACTAGAGATGAGCGAATCGAATCCCACGAAGTGGAATTCGATCTGAATTTCAGGATAAATTTGATTCGCCTCGAAGCCGAATTTCCTAGTGCTTCGTGTTAGCGAATCAATTTAGCCTGAAATAGTGTAAAAAATAAATGAAATCAAACTTACCGCCTACATTTGTTCACGACGGGCCGCCATCTGCCATCTTGATTAAAGATCTTTGCCGAAATCCCATGCACAGTGACGTATGACGTCACCACGTCGGCCGGCGTGATGACGTAATCTCGCGCTACACGAGATTTCGCACCAGATCTTCAAGCAAGATGGCAGGGGCTGTCCCGTCGCGAGCAAATGTAGGTGGTAAGTTTGATTTAATGTTTTTTTTTAATGTTCATTTTACACTATTTTCACACTCAGATGCCGCAATCATGTATGAACGCGGCATCTGAGGGCTACAATGACAGGGGGTGGTGCTATCGCAGCCCCCTGTCATTGCACCCGCTACTTACAAAAAAATGCACTTATTGACCTTTTTGGTAAAATTCTGCGAATTATCTCTAGAAGTGACTTTCAGGCCACTACTATTTTGCTTTTATGCTGTCCAGGAAATTTAGTTACAAGCAAGTAGTGACATTTCATTAGCAAAATTTTGACTTTATCTATTGGATGCAGTTGCAGATAATATTTGGAGCAATATTGTAGTTTTTATATAGAAGTAACGCTACATGCTGTGGTCTTTAGCATTTTGTTTCCTGTCGAATTAACACCTTTTTAACTGCTAAAGCCTGTGGCTTCTGCTGCTAGTGACACAGTATAAAATTACTGTAATGCACTCTTTGCCAGATATTTCCAGTAAGTTTATTTCTTCTCAGTAGTAAGAACAAAACAAAAAACAATATTACTTTTCTTGTAGTACTGTGATTGCAACAGTACTACAGTATGTTACATTTCAATCAAACAAAGCAACGTAGTAATATTTTGTTATATGTGACCTTCAAATTTTTTGTCCTAAAGTGGAGAAGAATAGTAGCACATGTAAAGTAAAGAGACTGGCTGCAGATATTACCTGACTTAGCTAGTGATTGGCTAAGTAGCCATTTCCTGTGTATGAGGAAAAAACTGCAAAAAGAGACCAGAGGGGAACCAGGAAGTATTTTAATGATAGGGAATTGATGATGTGCGTATTACAAATTTTGTATTTTATATAATTCTGATCTCAAGGAGACGGTCCTATCAGTGATTGACAGGCTTCCCTCTATGATTCTGTATACGCCAGATCCAAGTCCGCTTGTGGGACTGTGCTGAAAAATCAACGCGGCCTCCCTACCCACACCCTCCAGGGGTGAAACCCGTGCCATTACCAGTAAAAACCTGTTGCTGGTCAGATATAAGGACAAGAGGGATGTCCTTGTACTGTCCACAATTCATGGTAACGGCATCACCCCTGTCCCTGTGCAAGGTACCGTGGCAACGGTCCTCAAGCCCGATTGTATCGTCGACTACAATCGGTATATGGGAGGAGTTGATCTCTCTGATCAAGTCCTCAAGCCATATAATGCCATGTGCAAACCCCGGGCACAACTCTTTTGTGCTGTCCCAGAGCGCTGGCAACACAGGGACATTCCTTCAGTTCTATGAGGCAGTCCTCAAGGCCTTGATCTTTTCTGACCGGGAAAGAGCAGGCCAGAGTACCTCTGGAACTGGAGGCGCGCGGATCGTCCCTGGCCAACACTTTCCCGGTATGGTCCCCCATACTGGAAAGAAGGGACGGTCCCAAAAAAAGTGCAGAGTGGGGGACTCGGAAGGATCATCCGGGCCTCTACATTGATGGTTGCTTCAGGGAGTACCACACTTCCATGGAGTACTAAATTTATATCCCAATTTAGCCACTGACAATCGGTAAAAAAACTATGGTTCTCAGACTTAAGACACTAAAACAAAAAAAAAAAAATGTTTAATAAATATTATTTAGTAAAACTAAAATAAATAAAAAAAGTTTGTTTATAAAAAGATAATATAGTGTAAAACATAAATAAATAAAAGAAAAGTATACATATTAGGTATCGCCGCGTCCATAAGAATCTGCTCTATAAAAATACCCCATGATCTAACCCATGTCAAAGAAATAAAATAAAACAAGGTCAAAGAAATTAAATAAAAATGGTGCAACATTTTTTATTTTTTGTCACCTGACATCACAAAAATTGTAATAGCAAGCGATTAAAAAGTCATATGCCCCCCAAAATAGTGCCAATAAACCGTCTTCTCATCCTGCAAAAAATGAGCCCCTACCTAACATAATCGGCAAAAAAAAAAAAAAAATGACTCAGACTATGGAGATACTAAAATGTGTTTATTTTTTTTATAAAAAGATAATATAGTGTAAAACATAAATAAATAAAAAATACATATTAGGTATCGCTGCATCCGTAAGAATATGCTCTAAAAAAAATAAAAATATGATCTAACCTCTCAGATGAACACGGTCAAATTTTTTTTATAAAAACGGTGCCAAAACAGCAATTTGGGGGAAAATTTTCCATTTTAATCCGTTTTTTTTCAAGTAACAAATCAAGGGTTAACAGCCAAACAAAACTTAATATTTATTAACCTGATTCTGCAGTTTACAGAAACACCCCATATGTGGCCGTAAACTACTGTATGACCAAACGGCAGGGCGCAGAAGGAAAGGAACGCTGTATGGTTTCTGGAATGCAGATTTTGATGGCCTTTTTTTTTTTTTTTTGCACCATTTCCCATTTGAAGCCCCACTGATGCACCCCTAGAGTAGAAACTCCATAAAAGCGACCCCGTCTAAGAAACTACACCCCTCAAGGTATTCAACACTGATTTTACAAACTTTATTAACCCTTTAGGTGTTCCTCAACAGTGTATGGCAAATGGAGATGAAATTTCAGAATTTCTATTTTTGGTAACCTTGCCTCACAAAAATGTAATATAGATAAACCAAAAATCATATGTACCCTAAAAATAGTCCCAACAAAACTGCCACCTTATCCCGTAGTTTCCAAAATGGGGTCAGTTTTATGGAGTTTCTACTCTAGGGTGCATCAGGAGGGCTTCAAATGTGACATGGTGTAAATAAACCAATCCAGCAAAATCTGCCTTCCAAAAACCACACGGCACACCTTTCCCTCTACGCCCTACTATGTGCCCGTAGAGTAGTTTGCGGCCACATATGGGGTGTTTCTGAAAACTACAGAATCGGGGCAATAAATATAGAATTTTGTTTGGCTGTTAACCTTTGCTTTGTTTCTGTAAAAAATGGATTAAAATGGAAAATGTGCCCAAAAATCGAAATTCTCAAATTTCATCTCCATTTGCCAATAACTCTTGTGCAACACATAAAGGGTTAACAGAGTTTGTAAAATCAGTTTTGAATACCTTAAGGGGTGTCGTTTCTTAGATGGGGTCACTTTTATGGAGTTTTTACTCTAGGGGTGCTTCAAATGGGACATTGTGTAAATAAACCAGTCCAGCAAAATCTGCCATCCAAAAACCACACGGCGCACCTTTCCCTCTACGCCCTACCGTGTGCCTGTCCAGTAGTTTACGGCCACATATGGGGTGTTTCTGCACACTACAGAATTGGGGCAATAAATATAGCATTTTGTTTGGCTGTTAACCCTTGCTTTGTTACTGGAAAAAATTATTAAAATAGAAAATTTTGCAAAAATCTAAATTCTGAAATTTTATCTCCATTTGCCATTAACTCTTGTGGAACACCTAAAGGGTTAACGACGTTTGTAAAATCTGTTTTGAATACCTTGAGGGGTGTAGTTTCTAGAATTGGGTTATTTTTGGGTGGTTTCAATTATGTAAGCCTCACAAAGTGACTTCAGACCTGAACTGGTCCCTAAAAATTGGGTTTTCTAAAATGTCTGAAGAATTTCAAGATTTGCTTCTAAACTTCTAAGCCTTGTAACGTCCCCAAAAACTAAAATGTCATTCCCAAAATGATCCATACATGATGTAGACATATGGGGAATGTAAAGGATTATTTTTTTGGGGAGGTATTACTATGTATTATAGAGGTAAAGAATCTTAGAACGGCCTGGATAAGTCAAAGCGTTTTAAAGTTATCGCCACATAAAGTGACACTGGTCAGATTTGCAAAAAATGGCCTGGTCCTTAAGGTGAAAATGAGCCGGTCCTTAAGGAGTTAATAAATGACCCCATAAGGTGGCCTATTTTGTGACAGAATCATGCATCTCAATTTTGTCTCATTTGAAGTAATGTCTCCTTTATTTCTAAGCAATGCCCCCTTCCCCTCACTCTTGTCAGAGGAGTAAAGAAAATGCCTTTGACACTAAAAAACGTAACACATGGCTTCTGCACAGGAATTCGGGCTCCTTTTCAGCCAGAACTCTTGTGAATAGCAAATCTACCTCAGTGATCCTAACTTGCCTGATGTTGACCTGTGAAATAAGAGCTCTATTTAGGTATCAAGTTCTATTTTTATTTTCAAGGATTTGTAATGAACTGAATAGTATGAAAGATGTGAGGCATATCATATCTTCTAGATAGATATTCTAAATGCACGCCAAGTTATGCATTACTTGATACTATTTGTCTTATACTTGGAAAGGATCTAGTCTGAGCTGAGCTCTGCTAGTGTATTATGGGTAAATGTAAATGAAGACTTCTCATGTGCTACATATTTACACATTTTATATACAAGGGAAAGAATTACAGATGCATCCAAAGCCGGTCTCTTCTCAAAGGAGGATGAGGCAGCACTATGGCTCATTGTGGTGAAGTAACTTGTCCTCCTGTGTGATTAGGACAGGTTTTGTGTGTACTGATAGGACGGCGGCCATTTTATTTCTTCTAATGATTTCTCCCTAGACAAAGCAAGCCATTCTAAGTAATGAACCATTTCATTTTTTTATTTCCTGGAGAACCCCTTTAAGTCTGACTTTGCTTTGTGAGGCTGCTAGAGATGAAGCTTTGATTCAGCTACTTCGCCGTGATGAATAACTTTGTCACGAAGCGCATTTCTTTGTAAGCAGCTGGCGTTATGATGTGGAATGGTGATCGCGCCACCCCACATCATTGAACCACTCAGATGCCGCATTCATTGCTAATTGCGGCATCTTAGATTAAAAATTAGGGCTTTCAGGGATGAATTTGTTAAACAAACAAAAAATACTCACCTTCATACGTCACTGCATACAAGATTTTGCGTTGGAACTTCAATCAAGATGGCCATGGCAGCCTCTTTGCACTCAAATGGATGAGGTCAGTATGTTTTTTGTTTAGTTTTTACACTACAGTATTTCAGGGAAAATTGATTAGTTACCACAAAGGATGAGGAAATTCGGCTTTGCAGCTAATCGATTTTCCCTGAAATTCATATCAAAATCCACTTAGGATATTTCCATTCGCTCAACACAAGAGGCTGTACCAAATCAGTGAAATGGTGCACAGTAATAATATATTTGGCGCAAGTGCAATGTAGTGTATGCCGTGCCACTGCCTTCTCAAACAGCTGATCAGTGGGGGTCCCGGGTGTCAGACACCCACTGATCAGATACTAATGACCTATCCTGAGGATAGGTCATCAGTATCAAAATCTGGGAAAACCACTTTAACTTAATGCTACCAATTAAAGATGAGCGAATCGTGCTTTGTGGTAGCGAATCGATTTTACCTGAAATAGTGTAAAAAAACTAAAAAATTCTAAACTTACCGCCTCCATTTACTCGCTATGGGCCACGAGCCGCCATCTTGATTGAAGATCTTGGCTGAAATCCCATACGTGGTGATGTATGATGTCGCCACGCCGGACAGCGTGATGATGTAATTTCACACCGCGCGCGATTTTGCGCCAGATATTCAAGCAAGATGGCGGCGGGCAGCCCATCGTGAGCAAATGGAGGTGGTAAGTTTGGTTTAATATTTTTTTATGTTCATTTTACACTGTTTTTACACTCAGATGCTGCGATCATGTATGAACCCGGCATCTGAGAGGTACAATGACGCGGGCGGCACTATCGCAGCTCCCTGTCAATGCACCCGCTACTTACAAAAAAACGTGCTTTGTGACGAAGTTTGTGACGAATCAGCCAAATTGAACTTTTCAATAATTCGCTTATCTCTATTATCAATTTAAATCTTTTGATGCACTGTGTATGCAAAATAGCTATGTATTCGCCACCTGTGGTTAACATTGGCTGACTGGTTGGGTTGCTAAGGAGTTGGACCGGGTCCGCCCCTTTCTTAGTGAGTCTGAGCAGAGCTACAGGAACAACGTGTGTGAGACTTCCTGTTGACCAGGAGTCACATTTGGGTTTCAGAGGGAAACACCACACCGGACATAGGAGGGAAAGGGGTGAGGGAATAAGGCCTGGAAACTAGGGAAAGGACACCTCCTAGTAAAACCCTAATCAAAGTCCTGACTAACTACCAGTATGAACAGACCCCAGAGGTAGGTGAGTTCATACACAGGAATACCTAATGTCCTAACTCACCCTATAGGACCCTGGTACTAATGTCAGGACTGAGATAACCTGTTCCTCCAAAAGGAAGGACAAACAGGAGTCTCCCTCAGGCCTTAATACAAATGACTGGGAAATGCAACACACAAAATAACCCAAACAAAATACAAAAGGGAAAAAAAACACTTAACCGAGATCCACACACCAGCTATTCACAACTCAAACTGAAGCTATAAACCGCATAGCATCATGGGAGAAACAACAATAAACAAAGAAGGTTAAATGACCATAATAGCCACACCTCGGGAAAGAAGGTGTGGCAAGCACCAGAAACAGCATAGACGTCATTTGATGGAAACAGAAAACATGTCAGATCAAACCGCGTATTGCCAGTCTCACCGATCTACTGCCACCTGTTGAGGGAACATCCGTGACACCAGGCCCAAGTCCAGAGAAGCTCTGTCTCTGAGACTACAGCTGTCAAAGGAGAAACCCTACCACCATAGTACCCCTGAGAGAAAGGGATCAGATGTCCATAGAAGGTCCAGAATTTTCCAGGCCATGCAGGATTCTGACAGAAAAGGTATTCGCTCGTTTATGGTATAAGATTGCTTTCAACAAAGGGCAAGTGCTGCCTGAAATGCGTCCAGAAATTTTTTATCTGCATGTGTATTTAAAAAAGTTCCCGGTTTGAAGATTGCAGTGCTGGATTTTTTTTATATTGTTTATGGTGTAAGAGATTTTTCTGTTGTGATGGGGATTATTGGCTTTGGCACCTACTACACTTTGAGACTGAGTGGACATCTGGATCTTAAAGCTGCACCCCTCAGCCCGGGTGATTGCAGAAAGGGTTAACAAGAACAGTATAACATGCCTACGGTTATTTGGGGAGACTGCGAAGTGTCTATAGGGAGAGAGAGAGAGACAGGGAATATTACAACTCCCATCATTGTTGCTGCCTATACACAGCTATTGGGAAAAGTAACCTCTGTTAGAAACTTTGAGACCGTTCTTTTTACAGCTATATGTACTACTACTCCTATCATCAGTCCAGTAAAGAAAGATTTTATTTATTGCAACCAGTTGACCTGGTTATCGACTTTACTACCCATCCATTGACCTCTGCCTCTGCACTACTGCCTTGCACCCAGCCAAACTGATCACCATCAAGAGCACCCCAACTACTACCAGGCAGGAACCCAAACACTAGGGTGTGCCCCAAGGTTCGCCCTCCTGTCACAGCACAGCCCTAGGGAGTGCCAGGGTGGATCTAGCCACAATGAGCTGTGGGTACTACTCCACCATCCTAGCTACTAACACTCTTTGCTCCTCTCTCCTGGGTTACTACATGTGCAGTGGGCCAGTCCCGAGCCTGGGGTCTCTTCTAAGGTGGTATGTGATTTTTTTTAGAGTTTTTGTTGTGACGCCAGTTGCATTTCAGCAACGAGGGACTAAGTCCCCCTATGTAGAAGGTGATGGTGGAACCAAGGTGTAGGAATGCCAGAGTGGTGTAAGAGTTGCCTATAGTGTCCCTTTAGGTGCGGCTTTGCACTTGTCACGGTGCTTCAACCTGGATGTTCTGGAACCCCAAGCGTGGTCGTATGCAGCAGTGCAAATAGGGTTGACAGTTGAGGGATTGGTAGAATAAATTGAGTCCAGACTTGTAGTGAAGTTGAAACAGCTTTACTTGGCATAAACTTTCATTAGGGAACAATCTTCCAACTTTATCTTGGTTATCGGCAGGATTTGGCTTAAGTTTTGGCAGGCAAACACGTTCGGTTCTGCTACGTCTGTACTCTCTTTACTCTGCTGTGCTATTAGGATTAAATAGAAACTTTTCCTTTGCTGTATGCTGCAACTTAGATTTTTGTAGTCTCTCTCTCTTTATCTTTGGAATCTTTATCTGGATCTTTGTCTTTATCTCTGTCTTTATTCAGGGAGTCTTTACTCCTGACTCTGGAGGCACTCAGCTCAGGCCTCCAGGCCCAGCCAAGCAGACAGTCTCTGCTGGCCGACACATAGCCTTCCCCTTCCCGGGGGTGAGCTACTCTGAACTACTCCTTACTAACTAAAAACTCCTCCCTCTCTAGAGAGGGCTAGAATGGGAAGTTCCATTCCATGTAAACTAGCTCTGCCATAGGTGCCGCCATCTGCTGGTGAACCAGGTACATTACACTTTAACAGTCATTTGCAAGTAAATATACATGCATATATTGCAGGATCTGGAATAAATACACATGATGACATAGGATCAACCATAAAAGATAGTGGGGGCCGCAAAAATGTGGTAATGCCACTCTGGAGCGCATGTGTGAATATACCCTAACAATTTGGACCCTGGGTTTTTGTCTTTTATATTCTAGTATTTGTTCTCAGGGGAGGATGGTGAAGAAAAAAAACATACATTTACCCCATATCAAAAGCAGATAGATAAGGCTAGGATAGAGTCGGAAATATATTAGATTTAGGCCTCTTTCACAAGACCGTGTGTCCCCCGTGGCCATATTGCGGCCCACATATGGTGGGTCCACAATAAACAGAGAACCGACCGTGTGCATTTCGCATCACAGATGCGGACCCATTCAAGTACGGTTCCTTAGTCTGCTGTATCCAGGGTGCATCCGGACGGTTATTTTTCTTCGGTTCCTGTGTTCGGTTCCTGTTTCCTACAGTTCCATCGGTTTTTCTTTGGTGGTTTTGGTGGCATCCGCCAAGAAAGAGGAGGTGCTACTGGCCCATGGACTCTTTATAGGGGCTCAGGAGGGGAGGGACAGTTGCCATGGTTATATGCTAAGTTCTGTTGATTTTCTTTGCTGCTGTGGTTGTCAGTAAAGAGAGATTTATGCAATACTCTCCTCCGTGCCTTTAATAAAATCATGACTTTACGTCATAGACTAGGAAAATCATACAATTGTCTGCCTCATTTCGGCAAACTGCTATAATGATAGTTAAGGCTTGTTCACACGAACATAAGGGCTCCGTGCCCGTGCTGTGGACCGTGGGGCAGCCGCATCCGTCTGTTCCGCAAAAAGATATCTTTTTGCGGTGCGGAGGCACGGAACGGAACCCCAAGTGAAGCACTCCGTAGTGCTTCTATGGGGTTCCGTGCTTCCGTTCCGCATCTCCGGAGATGTCTCTGAGTTGCCTCCGAAAACTCAAAGCTGGCTCCGGCGAACCTGATATTCTGCAGGCCAGCAGTCGCAAGGAGGCGTCCACGAGAAGTGGAGGCTGAAGACCTCCTGAGTTGAGGAGGAGAAAAGGGGACGACGGAAGAAGTAAGGGAGGAAGAATCAGTAATTCCAGAAGTTGAGGGAACCACGACTGGGAGCTCCAAAAGGGGACGATAAGGGCGAGGTCTGCCAACTGATAGCGCACCTGATTGAGAACACGAGGAATCATGGAGAAGGGGGAAAGGCATAATGCAGAAGACCGGACCAATCTTGAAGGAAGGCGTCTACCGAACTAAAGAAACTGGGCAGCTGCGCGTTCAGGCGAGAAGCAAAGAGGTCAATAGAAAATGGACCCCAGAGTGATAAAATGTTGGAGAATACCTGAGCGTCCAATTTCCAGTCGCTGCCATCCCTGAGATATCGAGAGCTCCAATCTGCCTGAACGTTGTGAAGTCCGGGAAGATACTCCGCAACTACCGTGATATTCTGGTGAAGGCAGAAAGACCAGAACTCCTTGGCCAAATGAAAGAACACGGCGAGCGGGTTCCGCCCATGGCGTTTACGTAACGGACCGCAGAGACATTGTCCACACGTAACCTGATACACGCTTTGGCAATGCCCTTCGTGAAACTGCAAATGGCAAAGGAGCCTGCAAGAAGTTCCAACGCGTTGATATGGAGCGAGGTCTCGTCCTCCGACCACCGGCCGCCAGTGGACACTCCGTTGCAATGTGCTCCTCAACCGAGGAGACTGGCGTCCGAATCCATCGTGAAATCCGGTTGTGGACCGCAAATATCCTTCCCTTTCCAAGCTTCGAGGTTGTGGATCCACCATTGGAGCTCGTCTCTGGTCTCCGGGTCCAAAGAGATCAAATCCGCGTAAGAGGCTCCCCCATGAACATGGGCAGTCTTCAAGCGCTGTAGGGACCGGTAGTGGAGAGGAGCCGGGAAGACCGCTTGAATAGATGAGTAGAGGAGACCAATGATCCGGGACAGATGTCTCAAGGAGAACTGAGGCATGGCAAGCGTTCTGCGCAGTTCCTTGCGGATCGCACGAACCTTCGACATCAGAAAGCTGAGAGTTTCTGCCCTGGAGTCCACCGAAAATCTGAGGAACTCCATCGTCTGGGAGGGAATCAGAATCGACTGTAGTCGAATCCAAGTGACGGAGAAGGGTCGTGGGTTAATTCTCCTGGGCCAACAGAAGAATGTCATCCAGGTATACTATTAATCGAATCCCTCGGCTGCGGAGCCAAATCATGGCCGGGCGCATGAGCTTGGTAAAGCACCATGGGGCTGAGGACAGGCCGAATGGTAGGCAGGTGAAGCGCCAAATCTCGTCGTGCCACAGGAAGCAAAGAAGATCTCTGGAAGACTCTGCAACGGAACGGTGAGGTACGCGTCCCCGAGGTCGAGTTTTACCATCCAATCTCCCTTGAGCAGGAGGTCTCTGAGAAGATGGATGCCCTCCATCTTGAAATGCCGATATCGGACAAATCTGTTCAGTGGACGCAGGTTGATGACAGGTCGCATCTGGCCATTTTTCTTGTGGACCAGGAAGATGTTGCTGAGGACGGTCGGTCTCTGATTGGGGGAACGCTCGATGGCTTCCTTGTTGTAGAGGTCTGACAGCTCTCTATCCAGGAAGCCCTGCGAGGTCCCTGATGGTATCTGAGGATGAGGGAAAGAAAAACGGTCTGGGAGGTCCACTAGTTCGATGTGGAACCCGAGAACCGTGGACAAAATCCAACTGCGGACCAAGCATGAAAATAATGTCGGAGTCTGCCCCCTACACAAACCTGGGAAAAAAGAGGAAGAGTGACACTTACCAAATAGTCGGCGTGAGCCCGAATATCCTCTGTAACCTCTGCGGCTCGGGGTTCCTCGGGAAGGGAAGAAACTGGTCGGCTGTCTTGGGTCCTGAAAGAAGGCCCTCTGTCCAAAGGAGCGATGGGTGTAGGAACCTTGACCCAAGGCGCAGGTCTGGAATGTGGAACGCCCAGACAGGCGGCCCCTAGAGCTGCCGGCCCTGGGCCTTGTCCAATGCTGTGAAGGCCCCTACGAATCGGACTAGATCCTTAATGAAGGAGTCGCCGAATAAAAGGCCCTGGGCCTCACGCCCTGGTTCAGTGAAAGCTAGATTGGCGAGCTTAGGTTCGATTTTGTAAAGGATGGATTTACGTTGCTCGATTGAGAGTGACGTGTTTACACTCCCCGCAATGCAGATTGTGCGTTGGGCCCATCCCCGGAGCTCTTCCGGGTCTACTAATTCAACCGCTGCTCGAGCGGTCTCGGCTAGCTCGAAAATTTTGGCTAGAGGACCAAAGACATCCAAGAGCTTGTCCTGGCAAGCCTTGAGAGCCGATTCTAGCCCCCTGCGGGGGTTCCATCCAGATTTGGCCAAAAACTGGACCATTTTGGGGTCCACTATGGGAGTGTCACTTTATTGGCCACAAGGGGCCGCAGGCATTCGGCCCATAATTTATTTCGCGCCTCTTTGCTGAGAGGGCAGCGAACCTGCATCTCTAAGTAGTGAGCCATGTGGTCCATCGGGATCCATTCTGCGGATATGGGATGGTGTAGGGAATCAGGATCGAAAAGTGGCTCATCGGACGGGTCAGTTAAGGAGACCGCAGTGGTAGGGCCGGACCCTGATGTTCCCGCTACAGGAGCTGAAGGAATGGTAGTAGGGGGTTGTGGGGGTGACCCAGATGGGGATTCATCATATGCCTCTAGGTCCTCAAAACCGGCCTCCTCATCAGAGCCGATATCAGAATAGGTCTCAGGCATATTGTGTGCTCTGGCACATTTCCATCTCCGCGCCTTTTCTGCCTGGCGGGATAAGGCTCATTTGCGCGGATTCAGTGCATTCTCATGAGTGGCTATAGACACACCGATCTCATTGTTTTTGGAGGCATGAGTGACCGTGAGCGGGATTGGAGTCGGATCCCTGGGTGGGATAGCCCGCAGGGCCTCTGATATAGAGAGAGAAAGGGTATGAGACATGGATCCCATAGCAGCAGATATGGCCTCAGATACAGAGCGCTGCAATATCTCTGAATGGGACCTAAAATCTGTGGAGGAGGCAGCAATCTCCCTGGGTGGTAGAGGTGGGGAAATATCCGGGTCGGAGGCGACAGACGGAGGGCTGGGGGAACTATGATGCCGAGACATGGTAGGAGGATATACAGGGAGGATAAAATATTGAGCCTAGCTGTGCAGGGAATGAAAGAAACTGCTGGGAGCACTAACCGGCACAGAAAGGGTTAACAGGGAGAGTTTCCCTAACCCAGTGAACGGAGCACTTGTGGAGCCGCTGTCCGCCCTTTGAGGTAGGTGACAGAAGCGGAAGGGGGCATGACCAATGACGATGGCGGGAGCACAGCAAGCGCGCGAACAGAGGGGAGAAGTAGACGGGGAGTCTGGAACCAGCAGGGAAAATGGCTGCCGAAAACACGCGATCGGCCGAGATTTCGCAAGAACTCGGCCGTTAAGAATGCAGGACGCAGAGCGGCTGACCGAGGAGAGCCGAAGCAAGAAGGACGGGGTGAGAACAGGCAGCGGAGTGGAGGGGGAAGGTGAAAGTAAGGGGAAGGGTGAACAGAGACACCAGAACAACAGAAAAGGTGGGGGAAAACTGACGAATATAATAATAATAAAACCTACAGGCAATATGGAAGCACCCTATGAAGGGGAAAAAATATAAAACAAGCACAGTGGAAAAATCACAATGAAAGGCAATACAACAACATTATATAATAGACAAAAACCCTGCTGAACAGAAAAAAGCAACTTATCTGTGGCAGCAGCAAAGAAAGAGGAGGTGCTACTGGCCCATGGACTCTTTATAGGGGCTCAGGAGGGGAGGGTCAGTTGCCATGTTGCTAAGTTCTGTTGATTTTCTTTGCTGCTGTGGTTGTCAGTAAAGAGAGATTTATGCAATAGAAGCCTCCGTGTCTTGAAATAAAATCCACTATTAACTTGTACAGTAAATGGCAAATAACGTTAGCAATTTAGGCCTCTTTCACACTTGCGTTGTCCGGATCCGGCGTGTACTCCACTTGCCGGAATTACACGCCGGATCCGGAAAAACGCAAGTGTACTGAAAGCATTTGAAGACGGATCCGTCTTCAAAATGCTTTCAGTGTTACTATGGCAGCCAGGACGCTATTAAAGTCCTGGTTGCCATAGTAGTAGTGGGGAGCGGGGGAGCGGTATACTTACCATCCGTGCGGCTCCCGGGGCGCTCCAGAGTGACGTCAGAGCGCCCCATGCGCATGGATGACGTGCCATGCGAACACGTCATCCATGCGCCTGGGGCGCCCTGACATCACTCTGGAGCGCCCCGGGAGCCGCACGGATGGTAAGTATGCTGCTCCCCCGCTCCCCGCTACACTTTACCATGGCTGCCAGGACTTTAGCGTCCCGGCAGCCATGGTAACCACTCTAAAAAAGCTAAACGTCATATCCGGCAATGCGCCGAAACGACGTTTAGCTTAAGGCCGGATCCGGATCAATGCCTTTCAATGGGCATTCATTCCGGATCCGGCCTTGCGGCAAGTCTTCCGTTTTTTTGGCCGGAGCAAAAAGCGCAGCATGCTGCGGTATTTTCTCCGGCCAAAAAACGTTCCGTTCCGGAACTGAAGACATCCTGATGCATCCTGAATGGATTTCACTCCATTCAGAATGCATGGGGATAAAACTGATCAGGATTCTTCCGGCATAGAGCCCCGACGACGGAACTCTATGCCGGAAGACAAGAACACAGGTGTGAAAGAGCCCTTAGAATCAACAAATTGACACTATTTGGTTCAGTTTGTCATAAAAATAAAGTGACACTTCATGGAGAAGAAAATCCTTTTTAAGACACTTTTTAAATACATTTCCTAATCCACAGTGTCCCCTACTGGTCAATAAAAGCATTATTGTTTCCTTTCTCTAATTAACTTCATTGTGGACCCCTGATCTCCGATATTGCTGAAGTGGTCAGTGTATTATTTACACTAGTTACGAAATACTTTATATTAAACAGTATAAAACTGAGCTATTTACCCCTGCTCATGACCGGAAATATTTTCATTTTTATTTAGTACATGATACGACTTTGAAAGTTAGGCTCCTTACACACAATACGTGAGGTGAACGCATTGCACCTGCACTGAATCCGGACCCATTCACTTCAATGGGACTGTGCACATGAGCGGTGATTTTCACGCATCATTTGTGCGTTGCGTGAAAATCGCAGCAGGTTCTATATTCTGCGTTTTTCACGCAACGCAGGCCCCATAGAAATGAATGGGTATGCGTAAAAATCGCAAGCATCCGCAAGCAAGTGCGGATGCGGTGCGATTTTCACTCATGGTTGCTAGGAGATGATAGGGAGGAATGAACCTCCAGACCCCATTAAAGTGTATTCCCTGTATTATTTTCCATTATAACATGGTTAAAAGGGAAAATAATAGCATTCTTAATACAGAATGCATAGTACAATAGCGCTGGAGGGGTTAAAAAAATAAAAAAATTAACTTTCCATGTTCTAATTGATAGCGCAGCCGGCATCGTCTTATTGCTTCTTCTTTCAGGACCTGCATGATCAATTGGAACAAGTAAGTTAATTTTTATTTTATTTTTAACACCTCAATCTACAGTTTACTAAGCATTCTGTATTCAGAATGTTATTATTTTCCCTTATAACCATGTTATAAGAGAAAATATTAAAATCTACAGAATACCTAAGCTAAACTCGAACTTCTGTGAAGAAGTTCGGGTCTGGGTACTACAGTCAGTTTTTTATTATGCACGTGCAAAACGCATTGCACCCGCGCAATAAAAACTGAACATCGGATCGCAATCAAAACTGACTGCAATTGGGTACCTACTTGCGCGATTTCCCCTGAACGCAGACGCAACACATCCGGACCTAATCCGGACACTCTCCTCTGCAAGGGGCCTAAGGCCTCTTTCACACAATGGATTAGGTCCGGATGCGTTCAGGGTGCGTTCAGTGAAACTCGCACCATTTTGCAAGCAAATTCAGTCAGCTTTGTCTGCAATTGCGTTCAGTTGTTCATTTTTTTCCACGTCGGTGCAATTCATTTTAATCCGTAAACTGAAGGTTTACAAACAGCATCTCTTAGCAACCATCAGTGAAAAACGCCTAGCATCCGCACTTGCTTGCGGATGCAATGCGTTTTTCACTGAAGCCCTATTCACTTCTATGGGGCCAGGGCTGCGTTAAAAACGCTGAATATAGAACATGCTGCGATTTTCACGCTGTAATCAATCATTACATGTACTTAAAATGGTGCATTAAAAACTATAACTTGTCCTGCAAAAAATCAGACCTCATACAAGTACATTGACGAAAAAACTAAAAATGTATAACTCTTGGAATGCACTTTTTAATAAATGCACATGGTCACTAAGGGGTTGAGCATTAATTCTCCAGGTCAAAAAGAGGAACATTTAAGGATCAAAGAAGTACAGAGAGACTTGGGTCAAAAAGAGGGACTGTCCCTCCAAAAGAGGGTCACTTGGGCGGTATGTGGATAGAATTGTGGTTTTGTCTATATAACGGAGTATAGGATACTAATGTATTAAATGGTAAAGGTATGGCTACATGGTGATTTTGGGTGCAATATTTGTTGCACGCCCATGCTACACAGTGTAGCAGGGCTGCCATGAGAATGAACACGGTTGTAGCGCGAATTGCACAATTGCTGCTACCATGACACGTGAATCACCCAAAAAACTGCAGTGTTGTCAGTTCTTGCCAATGGCAGCTCCGCTACACTGTGATCTACGGTCACTCGACAGCTGGGCAGCCAAAATCACTGTATAATCTGTTCAGATTAAACATTTATTATTTTCACTATTTTTGATAACGGTACCTTGATACAGCAAAATATTTATACTTAGACATCTTTCACACGGTTGAGTTTTAGGCATTTTCTTTTTTATCTATGGGGCACATTTACAAAGACCAGCGTTTTCACAACGGTCTATGGGGGAGATTTATCAAACAGGTGTAAAGAGAAAACTGGCCTTGTTACCCATAGCAACCAATGAGATTTAGGGCTTGTTCACACGACTGAGGGCAGCCGCATGCAGATCACGGACCCATTCACTTGAATGGGTCCACCATCCGTCCGTTCCACAAAAAGATAGAGCAAGTTCTATCTTTTTGCGATGCAGAGGCACGGAACAGAACCCCAGTAAGCACTCCTTATTGCTTCCGTGGGGTTCCGTCCTGTGCTTCCGTTCTGCATCTCTGGACTTGCGGACCTATTCAAGCAAATAGGTCCACATCCGTAATGCGGAATGCACACGGCTGAGGCCCCGTGTATTGCGAACCCATCGTATGCGGGCCGCAATATGGCAATGGAGGGGCAACGGCCGTGTGAATGAGCCGTTAATCTTTCATTTTCCAAAGAAGCTCTGAAAATGTAAGGTGGAATCTGTTTGGTTGCTATGGGCAACTAAGCCAGTTCTACTTTACACCAGTTTGATAAGTGACCCCCTGTGTGTTTTGACAATGGGCACTAAAACAACTACTTAGAGGCAGGGTAAAGTAATTTTTTGAAAGGCCATAACTGCTGCAAACAAACCTAATGGTCTCCAATTAGCTTTATTCCCTTTAAGCTGTGCAGAGAGCAGTTTAAACGTTCCCCTATTAAGGGGATATTTGTCGCTTTGAAGACTCCCTGACAGTAGAATGTATGGCCTCCGGCAAGGTGAAACTCATTATATCACTGAAGTCTCGCGAGACTTTGGTTAATAACTTCGGCATTTGATTTTTAAACTTGAAAACCGAAGTCGGCTTTCTTACGGGCTGATACCATGAGACTGAAGCCGACTTCGGATCCAAGTTTTAAAATTGTTTTCATGTCGAATAATCAAAGTTATTCATCGAAGTCCTACAAGACTTCGGTGATAACGGATTTCCCTCACCAGAGCCCATACATTTGAATTCTGTATGGAGATGAATCTCTGTACAGCATTTAAATGAAGTTTTGAGTTAATCGAATTCGGATCTATGATAATAGTGATAATTGTGCAATCATACATTTATAGCTGCACAATTGTCTATATTACAATCAGTGTTCAGCTTCCAGAAACAGACCAATTTGGGCTGCATTCTCCCAACTGTGGAACAACCGTGCATGTGTTGCGGGCCACAAACCGCGGACTTCAATGGGTCCGTGATCCGCAAGATGCAGGGAAAGCTAGGACTTGTCCTATCTTTTGTGGTGCAGAGGCACAGACCAGGAAGCACCGCAAAAGACAGGACATATCAACTCCGTGGGACATGTGAAGTTGTAACGCCCTGCAATGAGGTATTACCATTCTTTTTACCCCCTCCCCCACTATCCTTAATGATGTACCCTGTATCATCATGTGTATTCATCCCTAGGTCCTGCATAATGTGTAAATGTATTTATGATTCTGTAATGGTTTAACATGTAATGTGCCTGGTTCATCCAGGTAGGAGCACTGTGACAAGTGCTAAAGCCGCACCTAAAGGGACACTATAGGCAACCCTTACACCACTCTGGCAATCCTACACCTGGGTAGCACCAGTGCCAACTACTTAAGGGGATTGAATCCCTTGTTGCTGAAATGCAACTGGCATCACAACAAAAACTTTTAAACAGTGATAACATCTTAAAGAGACCCCCTGGTCGCTGTCTCACCCAGTAGCGGACTGCAAAGTCAATGGGTCCGCACAGCGATGCGGAGTGCACATGGCCAGTGCCTATGTTTTGCAGGTCCATTGTTTGCAGCCCGTAACATTGGCACAGCTGTCCCACGGTCGTGTGAATGCAGCCTTAAGGTTCATGTACACAAACATATTTTCTTTCCGTGTATGTTCCTTTTTTTTGCGGACCCTATGCGGAACCAATCATTTCAATGGGTCTGCAAAAAAAACGGAAGGTACTGCGTGTGCATTCCGTTTCCATGTGTCCGTATTTCTGTTCCGCAAAAAAATAGATCATGTCCTATTATTGTCCACATTACGGACAAGGATAGAACTGTTCTATTGGGGGCCAGCTGTTCTGTTCCGCAAAATACGGAATGCACACGGACATCTTCTATATTTTTTGCGGATATGTTTTTTGAGGACTGAAAAATACATACAGCTGTGTGCATGAGCCCTTAATATGTGCGGACGGAGAGCAGTTTGTGAGAGGGGGTATAAGGAGCAGTCTGTGTGATGACTCATGCACACGACCGTATGTATTTTGCAGTCCAAAAATACGGATGACGTCCGTGTGCATTCCGTATTTTGTGGAACGGAACAGATGGCCTCCAATAGAACAGTCCTATCCTTGTTCATAATGCAAACAATAATAGGACATGATCTATTTTTTTGCAGAACGGAAATATGGACATACGGAAACGTAATGCACACGGAGTACCTTCCGTTTTTTTCCCGGACCCATTGAAATGAATAGTTCTGTATACGGCCCGCAAAAACGGAACAGACACGAAAAAAAGACATTTGTCCAACCAGTTTGGCCTATCATCCTGCAAGTTGATCCAGAGGAAGGCAAAAAAATAAAAAAAACTGTGAGGTAGAAGCCAATTTTCCCCAAGCCAATCAGGCAATCAGAATAACTCCCTGGATCCACGACCCCTCTCTAGTAGCTATAGCCTGTAATATTATTACGCTCCGGATATACATCCAGGCCCCTCTTGAATTCCTTTATTGTACTCACCATCACCACCTCCTCAGGCAGAGAGTTCCATAGTCTCACTGCTCTTACCGTAAAGAATCCTCTTCTATGTTTGTGTACAAACCTTCTTTCCTCGAGGCGCAGAGGATGTCCCCTTGTCACAGTTACAGTCCTGGGGATAAATAGATGATGGGAGAGATCTCTGTACTGACCCCTGATATATTTATACATAGTAATTCGATCTCCCCTCAGTCGTCTTTTTTCTAAAGTGAATAACCCTAATTTTGATAGTCTTTCAGGGTACTATAGTTATCCCCATTTCAGTTATTACTTTAGTTGCCCTCCTCTGGACCCTCTCCAGCTCTGCTATGTCTGCCTTGTTCACAGGAGCCCAGAACTGTACACAGTACTCCATGTGTGGTCTGACTAGGGATTTGTAAAGTGGTAGGACTATGTTCTTATCACGGGCATCTATGCCCCTTTTGATGCAACCCATAATCTTATTGGCCTTGGCAGCAGCTGCCTGACACTGGTTTTTACAGCTTAGTTTGCTGTTTATAAAAAATTCCTGGTGGCTGGATGCCGGGAGAAGAGGACGCATAGTGCCTGAGCTCCGTGTGGAACCCCGTCTAGCGGCTCACAGCACACTCTCTTTTAGTTCTCTTTTCACTTACCGAACTGCCTCAGATCATCTCGACACCCCGACACCCCCGCTGATGATGACTAGGGGGAAAAAGAAAGGCGCGCAACCCCAGAAAATGACAGCCTTCTTTCACCCAGCTGTTGAAGCGATCCAAGATGGCGCCGGCGCCAGCTCGTGCCTTACAGAAGAGGAGAAACTTTCTTCTGATGAAGCTGTACAACATCGCTCCCCTCAATCTGCCTCCTCTACAAGCTCCAGCCCTCCTGGAATCCAAGAACCTAAAAGGCAAAAAAGGGTGAGTGATCAGCACCTACACACATCTCCCCCCCCCCCCCCCCAATGCCCTTAACGTCTCTTCACCTAATGACACAGGCATTTCAGTGTCCATAATGAAAGAGATGCTTATGGATTTAAAAAGATCCATTCATAGCGACTTTAGGGACACTATAGCAACCATACATGCTGACATTGTGTCTATAGGAGAGAGAACTGCACATCTGGAGGATGAAATTGAGGAATTCGTAACAGCACATAACTCCTTGGTGGACAACCACAACTTGATGGAAGATGACCTGACAAACATCAGACTGAAGATCGTTCCAGACGGAATAACATCCGTTTTAGAAATATCCCTGAAAATATTAACTATTCTCAGCTACATGAATTCATATCTGACCTCATAGTGTCATATTTGCCTGATACCCCTGGGTCAGAACTGATTATAGATAGAGTACACCGTGTACCAAAACCTAAGTCCCTACCTGCATCTATCCCCAGGGACGTGCTTGCTAGGATCCATTTCTACCACCTGAAAGACTCCCTTATGAAGGAAGCTCAAAAGAAAAGAAACGACATCCCTGAAAGATTTCGCAATATACTCTAATTTACAGATCTTTCCTCAGCGACACTTAATGGAAGGAAGGAGTTTCAAAAATACACCAAAGCCTTGCGGGATAACAATATCCCTTATAAATGGGGATATCCCGTAAAACTGATTGTGAGACACCACAGCTCATCACATGTGCTAGTATCACCACAAGAAGCAGCAGAGACTCTCTCTAAATGGAACATTTCCATACCACTAGAGGGCGCCAAAGACAAAGCTTCTGAATCTTCTCTCAACAACTCTCCAGCAAAGAGAAAACAATCCAACCTGGCTGAAGAATGGACCAAAGTAGGAAAATCTCCATCCTGAACTCTCTCAAAAGGCAAAGACTCTACTCCTTTGTTCTTTCAATATAGGGGTTCCACGCCCTAAATCTCAGAGCCCATTTGTCACCTAAGTGCTCTAATTCCCTAATCCACCTATTTACTCCCGCCTTCCAAACTAAGTGAAAGGCTTATTTGAATATGGTCCCAGTTGGACCGAATACTTTGTTAATTTTATTTGTTTTTGTTCTTATGTTTCTCATTAATTCTTTTCTAGGTTACATCCATGGGGACCACTTTCCATATCCAGACCGATCGAACATCTTTATTCATATTCGTGCCCCCCACCACCTTCATTATGTATCGTTTGGGTATTGTACTACATATTTTCTATGCTCAACTATTCTCTACTATACAACCAACATAGTTGGTCGCAGCTTCAGTCTTATAAATTATCAATATGGCTAATACGGGTATAAAAATACTTACTGCTAATGTTAAAGGCCTCAACAGTCCTTTTAAACGTTCTACATGCTGGGCAGAGGTGAAGAGACAGAAAGCTGACATTATCTGCTTACAAGAATCTCGCCTCAACGTGGCTGATTCTCACAGATTTCATAACCCCTCTTTCCCTCATATTTTTTATTCGTCGGCTGTGAATAAAAAAAGAGGAGTTATATTAGGTTTCAAAAATACCATAGCCTTCCAATGTCATAACAAACTAATAGACAAGGATGGTAGATTCATTATTATGGTATGTGATATAAACAACGTTAGATATACAATATTGAACGCACTATTAATCTAGCCCTTGATATCAAACAAGGTGCTTTGCTAATATGTGGCGATTTTAATATGTGTCCAGATTACTCTATAGATAAACTCCCCCCTTCTCCTCCTTCTCACAAAAGTACCACACTTCAAGACTACCTCTTTAAAGAAGGATTGCATGACACGTGGAAAACTTTTCATGCTAACGAGAAAGATTATACTTTTTTTCACACCCTCACAACATCTATTCTAGAATAGATTTATTTGTAATGGACAAGTGGCTTCTTCAAAGGGTGGTGTCTGTGTCTATTGGCAGTATCACTTGGTCTGATCATGCTTTTTCCACTCTCATACTGAATAATAAATATAACAACAGAGTTTATTCTCCCTGGAGACTAACTCATTGTTACAGAACACAGCAATACGCTTAGATATTGAGAAGTCTCTAAAAGTTTACTTCGACAGTAATGACAATGATGAGGTATCAGATACCACCCTTTGGAGTGCTCACAAAGCCTACATTAGGGGAATTTCATTAAAACACGCTGCTTTCCAGAAAAAATACAGAACGAAAATTCTAGATACATTACTGTCCAACATTCAAAACCTTGAAAAGGCTTCCAAAACATCTCTAGACCCCTGCATATCTAGTAAACTAAAATTAGCTAGATATTAATTATATTTACATTTTCACGACAAATATGAGTTCTACCTTCGCAAAATTAAGACTGACCATTACTTCCACGGCAATAAAGCCTCAAAAATACTAGCAAACAGGATAAAAAAAAGAGAGGCTAAAACTAAAATCTCTTGCCTATTCAACTCTCATGGGGAAAAGGTATTCCATCCCAAACATATTGCAGAAGAATTTGCAAAATATTACACTGACTTATATAATTTAGGAACCTCCAAAGAAACCTTCCAACCCACGTCTGAATCGATTGATGATTTCCTTAACAACATTTCCTTACCAGTCTTAACTCCATCTCATTGCCAATTACTAGAGTTGAGCGAACACCTGGATGTTCGGGTTCGAGAAGTTCGGCCGAACATCCCGGAAATGTTCGGGTTCGGGATCCGAACCCGATCCGAACTTCGTCCCGAACCCGAACCCCATTGAAGTCAATGGGGACCCGAACTTTTCGGCACTAAAAAGGCTGTAAAACAGCCCAGGAAAGAGCTAGAGGGCTGCAAAAGGCAGCAACATGTAGGTAAATCCCCTGCAAACAAATGTGGATAGGGAAATGAATTAAAATAAAAATTAAATAAATAAAAATTAACCAAAATCAATTGGAGAGAGGTTCCATAGCAGAGAATCTGGCTTCCCGTCACCCACCACTGGAACAGTCCATTCTCAGATATTTAGGCCCCGGCACCCAGGCAGAGGAGAGAGGTCCCGTAACAGAGAATCTGTCTTCATGTCAGCAGAGAATTAGTCTGCATGTCATAGCAGAGAATGAGGCTTCACGTCAGCCACCACTGCAACAGTCCATTGGCATATATTTAGGCCCAGCACCCAGGCAGAGGAGGGAGGTCCCGTAACAGAGAATCTGTCTTCATGTCAGCAGAGAATTAGTCTGCATGTCATAGCAGAGAATGAGGCTTCACGTCAGCCACCACTGCAACAGTCCATTGGCATATATTTAGGCCCAGCACACACACAGGCAGAGGAGAGAGGTCCCGTAACAGAGAATCTGGCTTCATGTCAGCAGAGAATCAGTCTGCATGTCATAGCAGAGAATGAGGCTTCACGTCAGCCACCACTGCAACAGTCCATTGGCATATATTTAGGCCCAGCACACACACAGGCAGAGGAGAGAGGTCCCGTAACAGAGAATCTGGCTTCATGTCAGCAGAGAATCAGTCTGCATGTCATAGCAGAGAATGAGGCTTCACGTCAGCCACCACTGCAACAGTCCATTGGCATATATTTAGGCCCAGCACCCAGGCAGAGGAGGGAGGTCCCGTAACAGAGAATCTGTCTTCATGTCAGCAGAGAATTAGTCTGCATGTCATAGCAGAGAATGAGGCTTCACGTCAGCCACCACTGCAACAGTCCATTGGCATATATTTAGGCCCAGCACACACACAGGCAGAGGAGAGAGGTCCCGTAACAGAGAATCTGGCTTCATGTCAGCAGAGAATCAGTCTGCATGTCATAGCAGAGAATGAGGCTTCACGTCAGCCACCACTGCAACAGTCCATTGGCATATATTTAGGCCCAGCACACACACAGGCAGAGGAGAGAGGTCCCGTAACAGAGAATCTGGCTTCATGTCAGCAGAGAATCAGTCTGCATGTCATAGCAGAGAATGAGGCTTCACGTCAGCCACCACTGCAACAGTCCATTGGCATATATTTAGGCCCAGCACCCAGGCAGAGGAGGGAGGTCCCGTAACAGAGAATCTGTCTTCATGTCAGCAGAGAATTAGTCTGCATGTCATAGCAGAGAATGAGGCTTCACGTCAGCCACCACTGCAACAGTCCATTGGCATATATTTAGGCCCAGCACCCAGGCAGAGGAGGGAGGTCCCGTAACAGAGAATCTGTCTTCATGTCAGCAGAGAATTAGTCTGCATGTCATAGCAGAGAATGAGGCTTCACGTCAGCCACCACTGGAACAGTCCATTCTCAGATATTTAGGCCCCGGCACCCAGGCAGAGGAGAGAGGTCCCGTAACAGAGAATCTGTCTTCATGTCAGCAGAGAATTAGTCTGCATGTCATAGCAGAGAATGAGGCTTCACGTCAGCCACCACTGCAACAGTCCATTGGCATATATTTAGGCCCAGCACCCAGGCAGAGGAGAGAGGTCCCGTAACAGACAATCTGGCTTCATGTCAGCAGAGAATCAGTCTTCATATCATAGCAGAGAATCAGGCTTCACGTCACCCACCACTGTAAGAGTCAATTTTCATAAATTTAGGCCCAGAACCCAGGCAGAGGAGAAAGGTCCCGTAACAGACAATCTGGCTTCATGTCAGCAGAGAATCAGTCTTCATATCATAGCAGAGAATCAGGCTTCACGTCACCCACCACTGTAAGAGTCAATTTTCATAAATTTAGGCCCAGAACCCAGGCAGAGGAGAAAGGTCCCGTAACAGACAATCTGGCTTCATGTCAGCAGAGAATCAGTCTTCATATCATAGCAGAGAATCAGGCTTCACGTCACCCACCACTGTAAGAGTCAATTTTCATAAATTTAGGCCCAGAACCCAGGCAGAGGAGAAAGGTCCCGTAACAGACAATCTGGCTTCATGTCAGCAGAGAATCAGTCTTCATATCATAGCAGAGAATCAGGCTTCACGTCACCCACCACTGTAAGAGTCAATTTTCATAAATTTAGGCCCAGAACCCAGGCAGAGGAGAAAGGTCCCGTAACAGACAATCTGGCTTCATGTCAGCAGAGAATCAGTCTTCATATCATAGCAGAGAATCAGGCTTCACGTCACCCACCACTGTAAGAGTCAATTTTCATAAATTTAGGCCCAGAACCCAGGCAGAGGAGAAAGGTCCCGTAACAGACAATCTGGCTTCATGTCAGCAGAGAATCAGTCTTCATATCATAGCAGAGAATCAGGCTTCACGTCACCCACCACTGTAAGAGTCAATTTTCATAAATTTAGGCCCAGAACCCAGGTAGAGGAGAAAGGTCCCGTAACAGACAATCTGGCTTCATGACAGCAGAGAATCAGTCTGCATGTCATAGCAGAGAATCAGGCTTCACGTCAGCCACCACTGCAACAGTCCATTGTCATAAATTTAGGCCCAGCACCCAGGCAGAGGAGAGAGGTCCCGTAACAGACAATCTGGCTTCATGTCAGCAGAGAATTAGTCTGCATGTCATAGCAGAGAATCAGGCTTCATGTCAGCCACCACTGCAACAGTCCATTGGCATATATTTAGGCCTAGCACACAGGCAGAGGAGAGGTTCATTCAACTTTGGGTAGCATCGCAATATAATGGTAAAATGAAAATAAAAATAGGATTGAATGAGGAAGTGCCCTGGAGTCCAATAATATATGGTTATGGGGAGGTAGTTAATGTCTAATCTGGACAAGGGACGGACAGGTCCTGTGGGATCCATGCCTGGTTCATTTTTATGAACGTCAGCTTGTCCACATTGGCTGTAGACAGGCGGCTGCGTTTGTCTGTAATGACGCCCCCTGCCGTGCTGAATACACGTTCAGACAAAACGCTGGCTGCCGGGCAGGCCAGCACCTCCAAGGCATAAAAGGCTAGCTCTGGCCACGTGGACAATTTAGAGACCCAGAAGTTGAATGGGGCCGAACCATCAGTCAGTACGTGGAGGGGTGTGCACACGTACTGTTCCACCATGTTAGTAAAATGTTGCCTCCTGCTAACACGTTGCGTATCAGGTGGTGGTGCAGTTAGCTGTGGCGTGTTGACAAAAGTTTTCCACATCTCTGCCATGCTAACCCTGCCCTCAGAGGAGCTGGCCGTGACACAGCTGCCTTGGCGACCTCTTGCTCCTCCTCTGCCTTGGCCTTGGGCTTCCACTTGTTCCCCTGTGACATTTGGGAATGCTCTCAGTAGCGCGTCTACCAACGTGCGCTTGTACTCGCGCATCTTCCTATCACGCTCCAGTGCAGGAAGTAAGGTGGGCACATTGTCTTTGTAGCGTGGATCCAGCAGGGTGGCAACCCAGTAGTCCGCACAGGTTAAAATGTGGGCAACTCTGCTGTCGTTGCGCAGGCACTGCAGCATGTAGTCGCTCATGTGTGCCAGGCTGCCCAGGGGTAAGGACAAGCTGTCCTCTGTGGGAGGCGTATCGTCATCGTCCTGCCTTTCCCCCCAGCCACGCACCAGTGATGGACCCGAGCTGCGTTGGGTGCCACCCCGCTGTGACCATGCTTCATCCTCATCCTCCTCCACCTCCTCCTCATCCTCGTCCTCCTCGTCCTCCAGTAGTGGGCCCTGGCTGGCCACATTTGTACCTGGCCTCTGCTGTTGCAAAAAACCTCCCTCTGAGTCACTTCGAAGAGACTGGCCTGAAAGTGCTAAAAATGACCCCTCTTCCTCATCCTCCTCCTCCTCCTCCTGGGCCACCTCCTGTTCCATCATCGCCCTAAGTGTTTTCTCAAGGAGACATAGAAGTGGTATTGTAACGCTGATAACGGTGTCATCGCCACTGGCCATGTTGGTGGAGTACTCGAAACAGCGCAACAGGGCACACAGGTCTCGCATGGAGGCCCAGTCATTGGTGGTGAAGTGGTGCTGTTCTGTAGTGCGACTGACCCGTGCGTGCTGCAGCTGAAACTCCACTATGGCCTGCTGCTGCTCGCACAGTCTGTCCAGCATGTGCAAGGTGGAGTTCCACCTGGTGGGCACGTCGCATATGAGGCGGTGAGCGGGAAGGCCGAAGTTACGCTGTAGCGCAGACAGGCGAGCAGCAGCAGGATGTGAACGCCGGAAGCGCGAACAGACGGCCCGCACTTTATGCAGCAGCTCTGACATGTCGGGGTAGTTGTGAATGAACTTCTGCACCACCAAATTCAGCACATGCGCCAAGCAAGGGATGTGCGTCAAATTGGCTAGTCCCAGAGCTGCAACGAGATTTCGCCCATTATCACACACCACCAGGCCGGGCTTGAGGCTCACCGGCAGCAACCACTCGTCGGTCTGTTGTTCTATACCCCGCCACAACTCCTGTGCGGTGTGGGGCCTGTCCCCCAAACATATGAGTTTCAGAATGGCCTGCTGACGTTTACCCCGGGCTGTGCTGAAGTTGGTGGTGAAGGTGTGTGGCTGACTGGATGAGCAGGTGGAAGAAGAGGAGGAGGAAGCCGAGAAGGAGGAGGGCCCAGCTGCCACTACATTTACCCAGTGTGCAGTTAGGGAGATATAGCGTCCCTGGCCGTGCTTACTGGTCCACGTATCTGTGGTTAGGTGGACCTTGCCACAGATGGCGTTGCGCAGTGCACACTTGATTTTATCGGATACTTGGTTGTGCAGGGAAGGCACGGCTCTCTTGGAGAAGTAGTGCCGGCTGGGAACAACATACTGTGGGACAGCAAGCGACATGAGCTGTTTGAAGCTGTCTGTGTCCACCAGCCTAAATGACAGCATTTCATAGGCCAGTAGTTTAGAAATGCTGGCATTCAGGGCCAGGGATCGAGGATGGCTAGGTGGGAATTTACGCTTTCTATCAAATGTTTGTGAGATGGAGAGCTGAACGCTGGCGTGTGACATGGTTGAGACGCTTGGTGACGGAGGTGGTGGTGGTGGTGTTGGTGGTACATCCCCTGTTTGCTGGGCGGCAGGTGCCAACGTTCCTCCAGAGGCGGAGGAAGAGGCCGAGGCGGCAGCAGCAGAATAGGCCGAGGCGGCAGCAGCAGAAGAGGTAGCAGGGGGAGCCTGAGTGACTTCCTTGGTTTTAAGGTGTTTACTCCACTGCAGTTCATGCTTTGCATGCAGGTGCCTGGTCATGCAGGTTGTGCTCAGGTTCAGAACGTTAATGCCTCGCTTCAGGCTCTGATGGCACAGCGTGCAAACCACTCGGGTCTTGTCGTCAGCACATTGTTTGAAGAAGTGCCATGCCAGGGAACTCCTTGAAGCTGCCTTTGGGGTGCTCGGTCCCAGATGGCGGCGGTCAGTAGCAGGCGGAGTCTCTTGGCGGCGGGTGTTCTGCTTTTGCCCACTGCTCCCTCTTTTGCTACGCTGTTGGCTCGGTCTCACCACTGCCTCTTCCTCCGAACTGTGAAAGTCAGTGGCACGACCTTCATTCCATGTGGGGTCTAGGACCTCATCGTCCCCTGCATCGTCTTCCACCCAGTCTTGATCCCTGACCTCCTGTTCAGTCTGCACACTGCAGAAAGACGCAGCAGTTGGCACCTGTGTTTCGTCATCATCAGAGACATGCTGAGGTGGTATTCCCATGTCCTCATCATCAGGAAACATAAGTGGTTGTGCGTCAGTGCATTCTATGTCTTTCACCGCTGGGGAAGGGCTAGGTGGATGCCCTTGGGAAACCCTGCCAGCGGAGTCTTCAAACAGCATAAGAGACTGCTGCATAACTTGAGGCTGAGACAGTTTCCCTGGTATGCATGGGGGTGATGTGACAGACTGATGGGGTTGGTTTTCAGGCGCCATCTGTGCGCTTTCTGCAGAAGACTGGGTGGGAGATAATGTGAACGTGCTGGATCCACTGTCGGCCACCCAATTGACTAATGCCTGTACCTGCTCAGGCCTTACCATCCTTAGAACGGCATTGGGCCCCACCATATATCGCTGTAAATTCTGGCGGCTACTGGGACCTGAAGTAGTTGGTACACTAGGACGTGTGGATGTGGCAGAACGGCCACGTCCTCTCCCAGCACCAGAGGGTCCACTAACACCACCACGACCATGTCCACGTCCGCGTCCCTTACTAGATGTTTTTCTCATTGTTATGGTTCACCACAACAACAAATATATTATTTGGCCCAATGTATTGTATTCAAATTCAGCGGGATATAAATTTGAGGCCTAGTATTTAGGCGCTGGGTGACCGGTATGGATTTAGTGACAGAATTAGACTTGGAAATGCACAGAAGCGTGTGTGTGTGAAGTTATTCTGAATGACCCAATGTGCACCTTGAATATTATATACCCTTTTAGGGATAGATTTCAAATAGCTCTGATATAGCAGAAACCACTAAATTATGAAATTGCTAAATTGGGAATTGTACTTCAACCCAGAACAAAAAATGTGCTTTGACGGACACTAAATATCTTGCCCAGCAACAACAGTACAACGGTGGGTAACGAGAGATTTAGAGGGAATTAAATTTGAGGCCTAGTATTTAGGCGCTGGGTCACCGGTATGGATTTAGTGACAGAATTAGACTTGGAAATACACAGTAGCGGGTGTGTGTGAAGTTATTCTGAATGACCCTATGTGCACCTTCAATATTATATACCCTTTTAGGGATAGATTTCAAATAGCTCTGATATAGCAGAAACCACTAAATTATGAAATTGCTAAATTGGGAATTGTACTTCAACCCAGAACAAAAAATGTGCTTTGACGGACACTAAATATCTTGCCCAGCAACAACAGTACAGCGGTGGGTAACGAGAGATTTAGAGGGAATTAAATTTGAGGCCTAGTATTTAGGCGCTGGGTCACCGGTATGGATTTAGTGACAGAATTAGACTTGGAAATGCACAGAAGCGTGTGTGTGAAGTTATTCTGAATGACCCAATGTGCACCTTCAATATTATATACCCTTTTTGGGATAGATTTCAAATAGCTCTGATATAGCAGGAACCACTAAATTATGAAATTGCTAAATTGGGAATTGTACTTCAACCCAGAACAAAAAATGTGCTTTGACGGACACTAAATATCTTGCCCAGCAACAACAGTACACCGGTGGGTAACGAGAGATTTAGAGGGAATTAAATTTGAGGCCTAGTATTTAGGCGCTGGGTCACCGGTATGGATTTAGTGACAGAATTAGACTTGGAAATACACAGTAGCGGGTGTGTGTGAAGTTATTCTGAATGACCCTATGTGCACCTTCAATATTATATACCCTTTTTGGGATAGATTTCAAATAGCTCTGATATAGCAGGAACCACTAAATTATGAAATTGCTAAATTGGGAATTGTACTTCAACCCAGAACAAAAAATGTGCTTTGACGGGCACTAAATAACTTTCCCAGCTACAACAGGACAACGGTAACGAGAGATTTAGAGGGATTTAAATTTGAGGCCTAGTATTTAGGCGCTGGGTGACAGGTATGGGTTTAGTGACAGAATTAGACTTGGAAATACACAGTAGCGGGTGTGTGTGAAGTTATTCTGAATGACCCTATGTGCACCTTCAATATTATATACCCTTTTTGGGATAGATTTCAAATAGCTCTGATATAGCAGAAACCACTAAATTATGAAATTGCTAAATTGGGAATTGTACTTCAACCCAGAACAAAAAATGTGCTTTGACGGACACTAAATATCTTGCCCAGCAACAACAGTACAGCGGTGGGTAACGAGAGATTTAGAGGGAATTAAATTTGAGGCCTAGTATTTAGGCGCTGGGTCACCGGTATGGATTTAGTGACAGAATTAGACTTGGAAATACACAGTAGCGGGTGTGTGTGAAGTTACTCTGAATGACCCTATGTGCACCTTCAATATTATATACCCTTTTTGGGATAGATTTCAAAGAGCTCTGATATAGCAGGAACCACTAAATTATGAAATTGCTAAATTGGGAATTGTATTTCAACCCAGAACAAGAAATGTGCTTGAACGGACACTAAATAACTCGCCCAGCTACAGCACTAGGGACAGATTTAGCTGGATATAAATTTGAGGCCTAGTATTTAGGCGCTGGGTGACAGGTATGGGTTTAGTGACAGAATTAGACTTGGAAATACACAGTAGCGGGTGTGTGTGAAGTTATTCTGAATGACCCTATGTGCACCTTCAATATTATATACCCTTTTAGGGATAGATTTCAAATAGCTCTGATATAGCAGAAACCACTAAATTATGAAATTGCTAAATTGGGAATTGTACTTCAACCCAGAACAAAAAATGTGCTTTGACGGACACTAAATATCTTGCCCAGCAACAACAGTACAGCGGTGGGTAACGAGAGATTTAGAGGGAATTAAATTTGAGGCCTAGTATTTAGGCGCTGGGTCACCGGTATGGATTTAGTGACAGAATTAGACTTGGAAATACACAGTAGCGGGTGTGTGTGAAGTTATTCTGAATGACCCTATGTGCACCTTCAATATTATATACCCTTTTTGGGATAGATTTCAAATAGCTCTGATATAGCAGGAACCACTAAATTATGAAATTGCTAAATTGGGAATTGTACTTCAACCCAGAACAAAAAATGTGCTTTGACGGGCACTAAATAACTTTCCCAGCTACAACAGGACAACGGTAACGAGAGATTTAGAGGGATTTAAATTTGAGGCCTAGTATTTAGGCGCTGGGTGACAGGTATGGGTTTAGTGACAGAATTAGACTTGGAAATACACAGTAGCGGGTGTGTGTGAAGTTATTCTGAATGACCCTATGTGCACCTTCAATATTATATACCCTTTTTGGGATAGATTTCAAATAGCTCTGATATAGCAGAAACCACTAAATTATGAAATTGCTAAATTGGGAATTGTACTTCAACCCAGAACAAAAAATGTGCTTTGACGGACACTAAATATCTTGCCCAGCAACAACAGTACAGCGGTGGGTAACGAGAGATTTAGAGGGAATTAAATTTGAGGCCTAGTATTTAGGCGCTGGGTCACCGGTATGGATTTAGTGACAGAATTAGACTTGGAAATACACAGTAGCGGGTGTGTGTGAAGTTATTCTGAATGACCCTATGTGCACCTTCAATATTATATACCCTTTTTGGGATAGATTTCAAATAGCTCTGATATAGCAGGAACCACTAAATTATGAAATTGCTAAATTGGGAATTGTACTTCAACCCAGAACAAAAAATGTGCTTTGACGGGCACTAAATAACTTTCCCAGCTACAACAGGACAACGGTAACGAGAGATTTAGAGGGATTTAAATTTGAGGCCTAGTATTTAGGCGCTGGGTGACAGGTATGGGTTTAGTGACAGAATTAGACTTGGAAATACACAGTAGCGGGTGTGTGTGAAGTTATTCTGAATGACCCTATGTGCACCTTCAATATTATATACCCTTTTTGGGATAGATTTCAAATAGCTCTGATATAGCAGAAACCACTAAATTATGAAATTGCTAAATTGGGAATTGTACTTCAACCCAGAACAAAAAATGTGCTTTGACGGACACTAAATATCTTGCCCAGCAACAACAGTACACCGGTGGGTAACGAGAGATTTAGAGGGAATTAAATTTGAGGCCTAGTATTTAGGCGCTGGGTCACCGGTATGGATTTAGTGACAGAATTAGACTTGGAAATACACAGTAGCGGGTGTGTGTGAAGTTATTCTGAATGACCCTATGTGCACCTTCAATATTATATACCCTTTTTGGGATAGATTTCAAATAGCTCTGATATAGCAGGAACCACTAAATTATGAAATTGCTAAATTGGGAATTGTACTTCAACCCAGAACAAAAAATGTGCTTTGACGGGCACTAAATAACTTTCCCAGCTACAACAGGACAACGGTAACGAGAGATTTAGAGGGATTTAAATTTGAGGCCTAGTATTTAGGCGCTGGGTGACAGGTATGGGTTTAGTGACAGAATTAGACTTGGAAATACACAGTAGCGGGTGTGTGTGAAGTTATTCTGAATGACCCTATGTGCACCTTCAATATTATATACCCTTTTTGGGATAGATTTCAAATAGCTCTGATATAGCAGAAACCACTAAATTATGAAATTGCTAAATTGGGAATTGTACTTCAACCCAGAACAAAAAATGTGCTTTGACGGACACTAAATATCTTGCCCAGCAACAACAGTACAGCGGTGGGTAACGAGAGATTTAGAGGGAATTAAATTTGAGGCCTAGTATTTAGGCGCTGGGTCACCGGTATGGATTTAGTGACAGAATTAGACTTGGAAATACACAGTAGCGGGTGTGTGTGAAGTTACTCTGAATGACCCTATGTGCACCTTCAATATTATATACCCTTTTTGGGATAGATTTCAAATAGCTCTGATATAGCAGGAACCACTAAATTATGAAATTGCTAAATTGGGAATTGTATTTCAACCCAGAACAAGAAATGTGCTTGAACGGACACTAAATAACTCGCCCAGCTACAGCACTAGGGACAGATTTAGCTGGATATAAATTTGAGGCCTAGTATTTAGGCGCTGGGTGACCGGTATGGATTTAGTGACAGAATTAGACTGGGATATGGCCAAAAAATGAACAGACTATTGCTGGTTAAATGCACTTGGTGTGACAGCTTCACCCTGATGTAGGCTTTAGCCAAAAAACAACCACACCATTGAGGGTTAAATGCACTTGGTGACAGGCGCAGCTTGCCCCTGATTTTGTATATGGCCAAAAAATGAACAGACTATTGCTGGTTAAATGCACTTGGTGTGACAGCTTCACCCTGATGTAGGCTTTAGCCAAAAAACAACCACACCATTGAGGGTTAAATGCACTTGGTGACAGGCGCAGCTTGCCCCTGATTTTGTATATGGCCAAAAAATGAACAGACTATTGCTGGTTAAATGCACTTGGTGTGACAGCTTCACCCTGATGTAGGCTTTAGCCAAAAAACAACCACACCATTGAGGGTTAAATGCACTTGGTGACAGGCGCAGCTTGCCCCTGATTTTGTATATGGCCAAAAAATGAACAGACTATTGCTGGTTAAATGCACTTGGTGTCACAGCTTCACCCTGATGTAGGCTTTAGCCAAAAAACAACCACACCATTGAGGGTTAAATGCACTTGGTCGCAGCTTGTGCTGGCGCACCACAAGACACAAAATGGCCGCCGATCACCCCAGAAAAATGAGACTGACAAACGGTCTGTGCAGCCTAAAAACAGTGAGCAATTGAGGATCAGCAGCTCAATGATCCACAGCTGCAGATCGATCAGTTAATCAAGTCCTTTGGAGGAGTTAATCTGCCTAATCTCGCCCTACTGTCGCAGCCGCAACCTCTCCCTACGCTAATCAGAGCAGAGTGACGGGCGGCGCTATGTGACTCCAGCTTAAATAGAGGCTGGGTCACATGGTGCTCTGGCCAATCACAGCCATGCCAATAGTAGGCATGGCTGTGATGGCCTCTTGGGGCAAGTAGTATGACGCTTGTTGATTGGCTGCTTTGCAGCCTTTCAAAAAGCGCCAAGAAAGCGTCACAAAAGCGCGAAGAAAGCGACGAACACCGAACCCGAACCCGGACTTTTACGAAAATGTCCGGGTTCGGGTCCGTGTCACGGACACCCCAAAATTCGGTACGAACCCGAACTATACAGTTCGAGTTCGCTCATCCCTACCAATTACTCAATTCAAAAATTACCTCATCTGAGATAGTTGATGCGATACATTCCCGTAAGCATAACAAATCCCCCTGGCCCAGATGGTCTTACAAATGAGTGCTACAAAATACTCTCCCCTATTTTGACCCCCTTTTTGAACAGAACTTTTAACCTGATCGCCACTCAGGGGTACATTCCTAAAGATATGCTGAATGCTCTAATTATCACTTTACCGAAACCAGGAAAATCCCCAGATAGAGCAGCCAATTTCAGACCAATATCTTTACTAAATTCTGATGTCAAAATATTCGCAAAAATTTTAGCCAAGAGATTAGTAAACATTCTTCCCTCCTTGATCTCAAATGATCAAATAGGTTTCATACTAAACAGGCAATCCTCAGACGGAACAAGAAGATTTATAGATCTTATTGACGTGGCTCATAACTCCCGAACGCCTTCTTTGCTCCTATCTCTGGATGCGGAGAAGGCATTTGATAGGATACATTGGGATTACATTTATAAAACCCTGAAAAAATTTGTCTTTGGAGACTTTTACCTATCTGCAGTCATGTCCCTTTACTCTAATCCTTGTGCCTCAGTGTACTCCTCTAGTTTCTTATCTGCCCCATTTAACATGAAAAATGGCATCAGACAGGGATGCCCCATGGAGCCATTTGCGGAAAATATTAGAACTTCCCCGCACATCAGGGGCTTAAAAATTGGAAGCTCAGATCACCATATAGGATTATTTGCAGACGATGTTTTAATCGTAACATCTAATCCTATTTCGGCACTGTCTGCAATAAACAATATCATATCTAAATTTGGTAAAGCTTCAATATATAAAGTAAATGTCAATAAATCCCAAATGCTAGACCTAGGCTTTCCTCCTTCAGTCAAACGGCAAATTTCCAGTTCATATCAATTTCCATGGGCTAGTGACTCTTTAACCTATCTAGGTATAAAATTAACATACCCCACCAATAAACTTTTCAAAGCCAACTTTTGGCCTTTACTCAATAAAATAAAAGATTCACTTAATAACTTGCATATGGAATCTTTATCTTGGCTAGGTAGAATAGCCGCAATAAAAATGGTGATTCTACCCAAGATAATTTATATGTTTCGTAATATCCCAATCACAATCCCCAACTTCTTTCTAGCAAAACTTCAAACGCTAATTAACCATCACATTTGGGGCAAAATTAAACCTAGAGTGAAAGCAAACATCCTGTACAAACCCATGTCTTCAGGGGGTCTAAATGTCCCCTCAATTAGACACTACTATTTCTCCTCGATTTTAGATCAATTAAGGTACCTAATAAAATAAGATCCATCTAAAAAGTGGGTTCTCTTAGAAAAACAATTCTTGGGCCTATCCAATATCCTATTACATTTATCCTCTGTAGCAGCTTTCGGTTCCAAGCATATTCTCCCCTTATCTACTTTATCAGTGTTATCTAAACTATGGTATTCTCTTGCCAGAATAGACAAGAAAGTTCCAACTTCTATTGCTTCAGCCCCCTTGAAAATTAAGTTTTTAATCTAACTACTCCCTTTATAATTGTCTTATGTCGTCCAATTCTTCAGATAAGGGTATAACAAAAGGATACCATTTCTTAAAAGAATCTCATCCCGACCCTCTGGCTAGTATTATAGCGATGTGGAACTCTGAAATAGGTCCTAATTTAGCTGACTCTGATTGGAGTGAATCATTCACAATTACCTCTAAACTTTCTAGATGCGCTGAACATCTTGAAGGATCTAGAAAAATTCTTTATAGATGGTATAGAACGCCTCATTTATTAAGCAAAAATTTTCAAGACCATTCACCCTTATGTTGGAGCTGTAATCAGGTCTTAGGTACCTATTTACATATGTGGTGGGAATGTCCTCCGATTCACAGTCTATGGATTAAGGTTTTTGACTTCTTATCTAGCTTCAGTTCACTATCTATCAATCCATCACCAGGATTATCTTTACTATCCATGGGTTTGGGAGACCTTCCCGTAGATATTAGATCTATTGCTGGTCATGTCATATTTGCCACCCGTTCCAAAATTGCATCTTGTTGGAAATCTTCCGAAATCCCTAACATCACTAGAATATTCAGAGATTTAGATAACAGCTGCATGTATGAAGGGTATTGGGCCTCCTCCAGAAATGCCAAAATTCCTTTCACTAGAAAATGGGAAAGATGGATAAATCACAAGTTGTGTAAGATACCTTTAAATTCATCCATCAGATCGGGGATGATTCCTTCATAGCTATGCCTCTAACTACTTATATTCTCTGATAGATACTGTTTCTTAATTGTATATGATATTCTAATACAAATTACAACTACTGTATTTTTGCATCTATTGTAATATACTTATAATTACATATGTCATATTGACTGAGATTGTCAATACCCTATTTTTCATGTACTACCTCATTTTTTACTTGTAACCTATTCTTAAATTGAATAAAAACCTATTGTTCAAAAAATAAATAATTCCTAGATCCTTTTCCATGTTAGTGTTACCGAGTGTTTTACCATTTAGTATGTACGGGTGACTTGCATTATTCCTTCCCATGTGCATAACCTTACATTTGTCAGAGTTAAACCTCATCTGCCACTTATCTGCCCAAGCCTGCAATCTATCCAGATCCCTCTGTAGCAGTATACTGTCCTCTTCAGTGTTAATTACTTTACTCAGTTTAGTGTCATCTGCGAAAATTGATACTTTACTATGCAAACCTTCTACAAGATCATTAATAAATATATTGAAGAGAATAGGGCCCAATACTGACCCCTGAGGTACCCCACTAGTGACAGTGACCCAATCTGAGTGTGTACCGTTAATAACCACCTTCTGTTTTCTATCATTGAGCCAGTTACTTACCCACATACAGACATTTTCTCCCAGTCCGAGCATTCTCCTTTTATATACTAACCTTTTATGTGGTACAGTGTCAAATGCTTTGGAGAATTCCAGATATACGACATCCATTGATTCACCGCTGTCAAGTCTAGAACTTACCTCCTCATAGAAACTGATTAAATTAGTTTGGCATGACCGATCCCTCATGAAGCCATGCTGATATGGCGTTATTTGCTTATTTCCGTTGAGATGCTTTAAGATAGCATCTCCTAGAAAACCTTCAAACTGTTTAACCACAACAGATGTTAAACTTACCGGCCTATAGTTTCCAGGCTCAGTTTTTTTTACCCTTTTTGAATATTGGCACCACCTTTGCCATGTGCCAATCCTGTGGGACATTCCCTGTCAGTATAGAGTCTGCAAATATCAGAAATAAGGGTCTGGCTATGACATTACTTAATTCCCTTAGGATATGGGTATGTCATCCGATCCTAGCGATTTGTCTATTTTAATCTTTATAAGTCGCTGTTGTACTTCTTCCTGGGTCAGACAGGACACTTTAATGGGGAATTTATTTTCACATTCTGCATGTCATCTGACAGTTTATTTTCCCTTAATATTTAACAGCTTTGCTTTCTCCCCGTCGCTCTCTGCGACTCCCCCCTCATTGCTCTATAGAGGGCTGACACCTTCAGATTTATACTTTTTAACATTTACAGATGTAGCAGGGTTATCACTCCAGCTCTTAACTCAAATTTCTTAACTCATTGCGTTATCTTGAGACAAAAGCCATTGAAAAGCAATTTAAGGCGTTTGCTTAGATTAGATAATACAACTCAGAAATCTCAGAAAACAGGAGTGTTAACTCTACTCAATCTGTATATATCTGAAGAACATTTTAGGGGTAGTTTTGCTCTCTTTGGCAATTAATCTCCTGGAATCTAGTTTGGCTGCTTTTATTTGTTTTTTACATGTTCTATTTTTTTCCTTATAGTTTTTCAGTGCTTCCTTGCTACCCTCCTGTTTTAGTGATTTATATGCTTTCTTTTTGTCATTTATTGCTTTCTTTACAGTTCTATTTATCCACATTGGTTTCTTTTTGTTCCTTAACCTTTTATTCCCATACGGTAGGTACCTCTCACAATGAGATTTTAGGATGCTTTTAAAGATATCCCATTTTGTGGCTGTATTTTTTATTTTTGAGGACTTTGTCCCAGTTAGTTAGGCCTATGGCCTCTCTTAGTTGGCTAAATTTTGCTTTTTTGAAGTTTGGTATTTTTGTTCCTCCCTGTAGAAACGCTCTTTTGAATGATAATTGGAAGGTTATTACTTTATGGTCACTATTTCCCAGGTGTCCCCCAACCTGCACGTCTGTTGTTCTGTCAGGCCTATTGGTTAATACTTAGTCCAATATGGCCGTCCCTCTAGTCGGGTCCTGAACCAGTTGGGAAAGGTAATTGCCTTTGGTTATTGCCAAGAACCTGTTTCCTTTATGAGATATACAAGTTTCAGTTTCCCAGTCTATATCTGGGTAGTTGAAGTCCCCCATAATAACCACCTCATTATGATTTGCCGCCTTGTCTATCTCGTTTAGTAGTAGATTTTCTGTGGACTCTAGTATATTAGGTGGTTTATAGTAAACTCCTATTAGTAATTTATTATTGTTTTTAGCTCCATGTATCTCTACCCACAGTGACTCCACATGTTCATGTCCCTCACTTATATCTTCACGGAGTGTGGCCTTTAGACAAGACTTTACATAAAGGCAGACACCTCCCCTTCTCCGGTTTTGACGATCCTTTCTAAACAGACTGTAACCCTGTACATTAACTGCCCAGTCATAGCTATCATCCAGCCCTGTCTCAGTTATTCCCACTATGTCATAGTTCTCCTCACACATCACTAATTCTAATTCTAGGTGATTTTTTTTCCTGTGTTCATGAAAAAAATACATGTGTCCTTGATCTTTTTGAGGCTGGCGGTACTTGACTAGATGATTTTGGTGCTTATTATCATTTTACAGCTCACAGTAAATGCTGGTAATGAGTTATTATCAGTACATTGAGCTATAAACATGTCTGGATATATTAAGAGTTGCACAACTAACCCAGAAATAATGGTAGGTGCTCTGGTGCCCTGTAGGTATGATACCTTCAATCACGTGTAATAATTATATATTAAAAAAGATCGATCGGCACTCAATATCTGTTCCACGCTGATAGCATTTTAATAATAAACAATAAAATAGTAAGTAAGTTCAGATGAGAATGGGATTCAAATTCAAAAGGAGATGTGAGCAGATCTGAGGAGATCAGATTAGATTAGTGGGATAAAATGTAGAGTGAAGACTCCATGACACAGATTAGTGAGTGGAGCTAACTTCGCTATGAGGTGATACTAAGATGTGAGGAGCAGAAGAGCGTTTTCCTTCTGTGGCCGGACTATACACTTGCATCCCTGACCAGTAGGAGAGAGTTTGCCTCCCTGGAATAGAAACAAATTTCATAATGAATCATCGGTGATAAGAGCCATTGAGGGCCACAGACACCTTTGCGCATGGTGGAGGACTTATAGCTTCTGGCAGCCACACCATACTTCTGAGAGACAGATGAGTTTTCCTGTCCAAATGTTCAGCATGTAGGGAAAGGACAAGGAATAGGACTGAGCACATCCATAGGAACAAGGTACACCTAACCCACAGCTCCAAGTCAAACCTGAAAAGCTTAGAAACAGTGGATTTGCAGACCTACTCTGTTAACATCAAGAGACTGCATTTTTGTACTGCTGCAACCAAAGTCATCAACAGTAAAAGTTGTGAGTTGCATCTTACCACTGTCTACCTCATTATTACTACTAATGGTTGTACCACCATTAACGGTACTGGCGTCACGACAAAAAACATCAAGGGACTCAGCCGCAACAAGCACCCTAAGCACCCCTAACATCAAGGGCACCTCAACCACCATCTTGGCTGATGCTTCCTACCACAGAGCGTGCCCCGGAGGATTACGTGCTGTCCACCTCAACACTGTGCAGCCAGCCCAGGGAGGCTTTCTGCTAACCGTGAGTAAACTGATGAACTGTGTGTTATTATTTGGCCCCTCATCGGTCCACCGTGGACCTCGCGTGTTGCCCCTGCGCTACTGGCTGGCTGCACTTGTGCACGTGGGGAGAGGACCTAGCAAGAGCTAAGAAACAGTGTGAAGCAGCAAGATGGCCAGAAGAGGATCTTATGATTAATGCAATTTTACATATATTTTCAAATCTTGGGTGTGATTTGTTGTGGGATTTTTTTTTCCAATTTCTTCTACACAGATGGCCAGGAGAGGGCAGGAGAATACACAAGAAAGCCAGGCATCCTGGAGGAGAGTGCTGCTAGGGTGAGGAAGAGAGCGTTTACGAAAATGTCTTACCTCCACAGGGTGCAAAAAGGTTTGGGACATCTGATCTAACCCTTAGATAGTACTGTTTATAGCCATGAACACAGATATTTCAGTAGGCATGTGTACGCATGTTCAAGGAAAATAGGCGCTACTTCCTTGCACATCCTGCTCCCCGTTAACCAAATCAGTTGTAGTATATGAATTACATAAAATAATACAAATCCATGGCATAAATATCACTGAAAACACAAAATACTACTCTGATTTTTTTTTTTTTTCATAAGAAAATGGAACTCACTGACTATACAGGCACTCAGAAGGCAACAGGTTATAAAAATCTCTTATTATTGCATAGTATGTACATGTAGATGGGTCTGCATCTGCTCCATTCTCAGAGTTTGGTTTGCTGCAAGTACAAGAGGGAATGTGTAAATGGTACTTCATATATTTTGTAAGGATGATGTAAGAAGGAGCACAGTGGGCCAGTAGCGAGGTAATACAAAGAGTTACGTGTAATACCTGGCATACTGTACGTACTATTGTTTATGGTGCCACTCTCCATTGTTTATGGGGAGTTTCTCACATCCCTTTACTATATTTTGGGGCATTCTGGCATTTGCACAATTTGTAGGGGGTACTTTCATGGCTGTACTGTTTATGGGTGAAACAGCCACTATATAGAAGCATATTTGTGAATAAAATAGTCAACTACCTTTTTAAGGTAATGTTGCAAATGATTACAGCTGTTGTCCAAGAAGATTAAAAACATCCCCAATGACATTAAATGTCATAAAATAATGAACATATGCTCCCCTGCTAACATAAAGTATACAGCATATGAGTACATCAGCCAATCACTGTCCTCACTGTCCGGAAGATGGCCCGGTGTCAAGAAGGGCAGCAAAGAAGCCACTTCTCACCAAAAAAAAACATCAGGGACAGATTGATCTTTTGCAGAAAATATGGTGAATGGACTGCTGAGGACTGGGGCAAAGTCATATTCTCCGATGAAGCCTCTTTCCGATTGTTTGGGGCATCAGAAAAAAGGCTTGTCCGGAGAAGAAAAGGTGAGCGCTACCATCAGTCCTGTGTCATGCCAACAGTAAAGCATCCTGAGACCATTCATGTGTGGGGTTGCTTCTCATCCAAGGGAGTGGGCTCACTCACAAATTTGCCCAAAAACACAGCCATGAATAAAGAATGGTACCAAAACATCCTCCAACAGCAACTTCTTCCAACAATCCAACAACAGTTTGGTGAAGAACAATGCATTTTCCAGCACGATGGAGCACCATGCCATATGGCAAAAGTGATAACTAAGTGGCTCGGAACCAAAACGTTGACATTTTGGGTCCATGGCCTGGAAACTCCCCAGATCTTAATCCCATTGACAACTTGTGGTCAATCCTCATGAGGCGGGTGGACAAACAAAAACCCACTAATTCTGACGAACTCCAAAAAGTGATTATGAAAGAATGGGTTGCTATCAGTCAGGAATTGGCCCAGAAGTTGATTGAGAGCATGCCCAGTCGAATTGCAGATGTCCTGAAAAAGAAGGGCCAACACTGCAAATACTGGCTTTTTGCATAAATGTCATGTAATTGTCAATAAAAGCCTTTGAAACGTATGAGTGTGTGTAATTATATTTCACTACATCAGAGAAACAACTGAAACAAAGATCTAAAAGCAGTTTAGCAGCAAACTTTGTGAAAACTAATATTTGTGTCATTCTCAAAACTTTTGGCCACGACTGTACATTCAACATAAGGCTCCATTGTAGACCAACATGAAGTGAATGTACTCCAAATTTGACAGTTTTTCCTCGATGGCATTCTGGTGGCTGACTAGAAATATATATATACATATATATATATATATATATATATATATATATATATATATATAAAAAATATCAAAAAAAGGCAGCACTCCAAGAATAAAATGAAAAAACAATCACCTTTTATTCACCCATGTGGGCAGAGCAACGTTTCGGCTCAGCACTAGAGCCTTTCTCAAGCAATGAGTGCTGAGCCGAAACATTGCGCTGCCCACATGGGTGAATAAAAGGTGATTGTTTTTTCATTTTAGCCTTGGAGTGCTGCCTTTTTTTGATATTTTGTATACAAGGACTGCTTATCCTTTGGGCCGTGCACCCTTCTACTGATTGAACCCTCTGTGCTGCCTCATTTTTTATATCTATATATATATATATATATATATTCAGTAGATATAAAAAGTCTACACACCCCTGTTAAAATGTCAGGTTCCTGTGCTGTAAAAAAAAATGAGACAAAGATAAATCATTTCAGAACTTTTTCCACCTTTAATGTGACCTATAAACTGTACAACTCAATTGAAAAACAAACTAAAATCTTTTAGGTGGGGGGAAGTTCTAAATAATATGGTTGCATTAGTGTGCACACCCTGTTATAACTGGGGATGTAGCTGTGTTCAGAATTAAGCAATCACATTCAAAATCATGTTAAATAGGAGTCATTTAAAGTGCCTCTGATTAACCCCAAATAAAGTTCAGCTGCTCTAGTTGGTCTTTCCTGAAATTTTCTTAGTCGCATCCCACAGCAAATGCCATGGTCCACAGAAAGCTTCCAAAGCATCAGAGGGATCTCATTGTTAAAAGGTGTCAGTCAGGAGAAGGGTACAAAAGAATTTCCAAGGCATTAGATATACCATGGAACACATGTCATCATCAAGTGGAGAAAATATGGCACAACAGTGACATTACCAAGAACTGGACATCCCTCCAAAATTGATGAAAAGACGAGAAAAAAACTGGTCTGGAAGGCTACCAAGAGGCCTACAGCAACATTGAAGGAGCAGCAGGAATATCTGGCAAGGACTGGCTGTGTGGTACATGTGACAACAATCTCCTGTATTCTTCATATGTCTGGGCTATTGTCACAGAAGGTGTACAGAAAACTAGAAGACACAAAATGAATGAACAAAACTTATCTGTAGAAGACTCAGTAGTAGCATCAGCATGCACACACTCCAGGAAGTAATATAAACCGCAAAGTGATGCAGTATGGGAAGGGATTTAAAGGGATGCAATTAGTGCAACTACGTGACAGCTGAGAGAGGCTAACGAGATGAGAAAATGAAAGCAAAACAAAAGGAACCTCAAGGAGGAGGTTCTGAAGGACGTCTGTCAGAGCTTCTCAGATGTCTGGTGGTGACAGCTATGGGGTAGAGTGGCAAGACTGAAAGCCTTTTCTTATGAAGAAAAACATCCAAACCAGGCTACATTTTGCAAAATTAAATCTGAAGTCTCCCAAAGGCATGTGGGAAAAGGTGTTATGGTCTGATGAAACCAAGGTTGAACTTTTTTGTCATAATTCCAAAAGATATGTTTGGTGCAAAAACAACACTGCACATCACCAAAAGAACACCATACCCACAGTGAAGCATGGTGGTGGCAGCATCATTCTTTGGGGCTGTTTTTCTTCAGCTGGAACTGGGGCCTTAGCTAAGCTAGAGGGAATTATGAACAGTTCCAAATACCAGTCAATATTGGCACAAAACCTTCAGGCTTGTGCTAGAAAGCTGAACATGAAGAGGAACTTCATCTTTCAGCATGACAACAACCCAAAGCATACATCCAAATCAACAAAGGAATGGCTTCACCAGAAGAAGATTAAAGTTTTTGAATGACTCAGCCAGAGCCCAGACCTGAATCCGATTGAAAATCTGTGGGGTGATCTGAAGAGGGTTGTGCACAGGAGATACCCTCGCAATCTGACAGATTTGAAGTGTTTTTGCAAAGAAGACTGGGCAAATCTTGCCAAGTCAAAATGTGCCATGCTGATAGACTCATACCCAAAAAGACTGAGTGCTGTAATAAAATTAAAAAGGGCTTCAACAAAGTATTATATTTTTTCTTCCCTCTACCTCAAAGATTTCAGTTTGTTTTTCAATTGAGTGGTACAGTTTATAGGTTACATTAAAGGTGGCAAAAGTTCTGAAATGATTTATCTTTGTCTTATTTTTTTACATCACAGAAACCTGAGATTTTAACAGGGGTGTGTAGACTTTTTATATCTACTGTATATACACCGTATTTTTTGCCCTATAAGACGCAACAGGCCATAAGACGCACCTAGGTTTTAGAGGAGGACAATAAGAAAAAAATATTTTTCATTAGACCTCAGATCAGACCTCAGCTAACAGCCCCAATCAGACCCCCAATTTGAATAAGACCCCAACAAGACCTCAGATCAGACCCACAATAAGACCTTAGCTCAGACCCTAATGTGAGTGACCCCCCAATCAGACCTCATATCAGCCGCCACTGCCTCTCATATTAGCCCCCAGCAGCCCCCATTGCCTTATATCAGCCCTCTGACGCCCCCATTTCCTCTCATATCGGCCCCCACCATCCCCTATTGCCTTTTAGCAGCTCTCTGTAGCCCCCATTTACTCAAATTTTGGCCCCCAGCATCCCCATTGCCTTATATCAGCCCTCTGTAGCCCCCATTGCCTCTCATTTTGGTCCCCAGCATCCCCCATTGCCTTTTAGCAGCACTATGTAGCCCCCATTGCCTCTCATTTTGGCCCTCATCAGCCCACATTGCCTGTCATGGTAACCCCCATTGTCTCAGGTCAGCCCCCGGCCTCAAGTTTAATAAAATAAATAAATCACCTGTCCTGCTCCTGGACGCGGCCGCTCCTCACTGCCCGTGCTCTGTCTTCCTCCTCCATCGGCTGTGCTGTGAACCGGCGCACACAGTGTGAGGCCACAGACTGCCCTCACGCTGTGTGCAGCCACTGCATAGCCGGCAGCCGAGGACCAGGATGTGGTGACAGAGGCGGCTCTTCCATTAGGCCACTTAGGCCGCCGCCTAAAGCCTAGCGCTGGTGGGGGCCTCGCTGTGGCTCCCACCCCACAACGCCGCAAGTACAAATTGTACTTGTGGCGGTGTCGGGTGGGAGCATCCTTAGGTCAAAACATTCGGGGCTTGAGCGCCAGTGCCCCGAATGCTATTCTCCCCCCAACCCCGGTACTTGTCCACCGATCTGCCAGGCTGCTGCGCCGCGTGATCATGAATTCAGTCACTTCAGAGTGCTGCGCAACCCCGTCCTGCAGAGCATTATCCTGCGAGACCCGCCGCGGGAAATCACGGGTCTCGCGGGATTACGCGCAACAGGACGGGGTTGCGCTCTGAAGTTTCACTTTAACTACTTGCAGACCACCGGATGACTTAAAACGTCCAGCAGGTCCAGATGTATCGCTGACAGAATGTTCCTGGCTGCCCTTGCCGAGTACAAGGTGGGCGGCAAATTACATAACATGAGGCACTAGTGTATGGGCAAATTTTTGAGGCAGTGTGGGGGGAAATTACTTAATGGAGGAAGTGTGTGTGGCAAATTACTTAATGGGGGCAGTGTGGGGGGCAAATTACTTAATGGGGCAGTGTGGGGGGCAAATTACTGAGGTTCTACAATGCCCATACACTAGAAACACCCCATAAATGACCCCATTTCGGAAAGTAGACACTCTAAGGTATTCGCTGAAGTTGGCGGAAATGGAATTTTATTTAATTTTTTCTTACAAAGTCTAACTTGTGACAATTATTTTTTTTTTACATGAACTCACCATACCCCTCACGGAATACCTTGGGGTGTCTTCTTTCTAAAATGGGGTCACTTGTGAGGTATTTATACTGCCCTTGCATTTTAGGGGCCCTAAAGCGTGAGAAGTAGTTTGGAATCCAAATGCGTAAAAATGCCCTGTGAAATCCTAAAAGTACTCATTGGAATTTGGGCCCCTTTGCGCACCTAGGTTGCAAAAAAGTGTCACACATGTGGTATCGCCGTACTCAGAGGAAGTAGGGCAATGTGTTTTGGGGTGTATTTTTACATATACCCATGCTGGGTGAGAGAAATATCTCTGTAAAAGACAACTTTTCCCATTTTGTCATACAAAGTTGTCATTTTACAGAGACATTTCTCACACACAGTATGGGTATATGTAAAAAGACACTCCAAAACACATTGCCCTACTTCTCCTGAGTACGGCGATACCACATGTGCGACACTTTTTTGTAGCCTAGGTGCGCAAAGGGGCCCAAATTCTAATGAGTACCTTTTAGGAGGTGGTATCGCCATACTCAGGAGATGTAGGGCAATGTGTTTTGGGGTGTATTTTTACATATACCCATACTGTGTGTGAGAAATATCTCTGTAAATGACAACTTTGCATTTTCTATATAGTTCTGGCAATGGGCAGATCCGCAAAATGCGGAAAGCACATTGCCGGTGTCCGTGTTTTGCGGATCCGCGGATCTGCAAAACACATACGGACGTCTGAATGGAGCCTTACAGGGGGGTGATTAATGACAGGAGGGTGATCAGGGAATCTATCTGGGGCGATCAGGGGTTAATAAGGGGTTAGTAAGTGACGGGGGGGGGGGGTGTAGTGTAGTGTGGTGATTGTTGCTACTTACAGAGTTGCCTGTGTCCTCTGGTGGTCGATCCAAGCAAAAGGGACCACCAGAGGACCAGGTAGCAGGTATATTAGATGCTGTTAACAAAACAGCATCTAATATACCTTTTTGGGGTTAAAAAAAGTTGCATCCACAGCCTGCCAGCGAATGATCGCTGCTGGCAGGCTGTAGATCAACTTCTTAGCTGCGCGTTGCTGCGCATGTGCATTCATGCGAAATCTCGCCTCTCACGAGATGATGCATCGATGCGTCAAGGAGGAATAACCCGGCCGTCTGCAGGACGCATCCCTGCATTAGGCGGTCAGGAGGAGGTTAATGGGGGCAGTGTGGGGGGCAAATTACTTAATGGGGGGTAGTGTAGAGGGCAAATTACTTAATGGGGCAGTGTGGCGGGCAAATTACTTAATGGGGCAGGGTGGTGGGGCAAATTACTTAATGGGGGGCAGTGTGGGGGGAAAATTACTTAATGGGGGGCAGTGTGGGGGACAAATTACTGAATGGGGGTAGTGTGGGGGGCAAATTACTTAATGGGGCATTGTGGGGGCAAATTACTTAATCGGAGGCAGTGTGGGGGGAAAATTACTTAATGGGGCAGTGTGGGGGGCAAATTACATGATGGGGGCAGTGTGGCGGACAAATTACTTAATAGGGGAAGTGCGGGGGCAAATTACTTAATGGGGGCAGTGTGGCGGGCAGATTACTTAATGGGGGCAGTGTGGGGGGCAAATTACTTAATGGGGGCAGTGTGGGGGGGAAATTACTTAATGGGGAAGTTTGGGGAGCAAAATACTTAATAGGGGCAGTGTGGTGGGGAAATTACTTAATGGGGGGTAGTGTGGGGGAAAATTACTTAATAGGGCAGTGTGGGGGAAAATTACTTAATGGGGGAAGTGTGGGGGGCAAATTACTTAATGGGGCAGTGTGGGGGGCAAATTACTTAATGGTGGGCAGTGTAGGGGGCAAATTACTTAATGGGGGCAGTGTGGCGGGCAAATTACTTAATGGGGGAAGTGTGGGGGGCAAATTACTTAATGGGGGGAAGTGTGGGGGGCAAATTACTTAATGGGGCAGTGTGGGGGGCAAATTACTTAATGGGGGCAGTGTGGGGGCAAATTACTTAATGGGGCAGTGTGGCGGGCAAATTACTTAATGGGGGCAGTGTGGGGGGAAAATTACTTAATGGGGGGTAGTGTGGGGGGCAAATTACTTAATGGGGTAGTGTGGGGGGCAAATTACTTAATGGGGTAGTGTGGGGGACAACTTAATTAATGGGGCAGTGTGTGGGGAAAATTACTTAATGAGGGCAGTGCCGGGGGCAAATTACTTAATGGGGAAGTGTGGAGTGTGGGGGGCAAATTACTTAATGGGGGAAGTGTGGGTGGCAAATTACTTCATAGGGGGAAGTATGGTGGGCAAAATACTTAATAGGGCAGTGCGGGGGCAAATTACTTAATGGAGGCAGTGTGGGGGGCAACTTACTTAATGGGGCAGTGTGTGGGGCAAATTACTTAATGGGGGCAGTGTGGGGGCAAATTACTTAATGGGGGCAGTGTGTGGGGCAAATTACTTAATGGGGCAGTGTGGGGGGCAAATTACTTAATGGGGCAGTGTGGGGGGCAAATTACTTAATGGGGGGTAGTGTGGGGGGCAAATTACTTAATGGGGGGTAGTGTGTGGGGCAAATTACTTAATGGGGCAGTGTGGAGGACAAATTACTTAATGGGGGCAGTGTGGGGGGCAAATTACTTAATGGAGGCAGTGTGGGGGGCAACTTACTTAATGGGGGCAGTGTGGGGGACAAATTACATGATGGGGCAGTGTGGCGGACAAATTACTTAATGGGGGCAGTGTGGGGGCAAATTACATGATGGGGCAGTGTGGCGGACAAATCACTTAATGGGGAAAATTGCATAGTGTGGGGCAGATTACATAATGGGGGCACTGTAGGGGGCAGTATTACTAATGAGGGCATTCTAGAAGGGAATTACTATTGGTGCGACTATGAGGAGCACTTTTACTATGGGGGCACTATTATTTATTCAGGATAGTATTTGGGGTATTGGGGGGCACAGCGAGCAGCAGGATAACACTGTGGGGACTCCAGGTTGGGGGAGGATGATAGAAATGTGAGGAAGCGAAGATATCTGTGCGTGACATTCTGCAGAGACAAGGCGGCTGAGAGAAGTGTCCGGACTGAATGGAGAAGATGAAGACAGAGAAGATCTACATCAGAGGAGACGTCACCTGGAGGCCCTGGATGTGACAGGTATGTGCTACTATATAGCAAGTACAGCAAAATGCAGTGTGTGGGGGGAGGGTCGATTTAGAGAACTGGGCCAGGGTTAATGCAAAGTGTTAATATGCACTGTGAATATAAGCCCTGTACTGTGTTGTCACTGTGCATATTAACCCTTTACTTTGATGTCACTGCATATTAAAGGGGTACTAAAATAAAATAAATCCCCTAGCCAAAGGATAGGAGATAAGTGTCTGATCGGGGGTGTCTGGCCATTGGGATACTCCACGATCTCCTGTATGGTACTCCGGATCTCCTTGTGCCCGGAGCGGTGGTCAACACTCCCCCTCCATGTATCTATGGGAGAGCTGAAGATACAGCACTTGTGTATCTCTGAGTCTTCCATAGAGATACATGGAAGGGGAGCGTTGACCACACCACTGCTCCGTGCAGTGGTTGACACAGCTTATTTCTTGAGGACTGAGCTGGGGCGCCGTACGGGAGATCATGGGCATCCGAACGATCTTCATGGGGGCCTCATGTTTGAATTTCGCCTAAGGCCTCGCAAAGTGTAGAGCCGCCTCTGTGTGGTGAGTACAGAGCCTTCACCGCTTCCTGGTCCTCTGGTACTAATGAGCGATTTCATAATGGAAACGCTCATTAGTATTCGCCCCATAAGACGCAGGGGCATTTTTCACTTTGGGGGGAAAAAAATGCATCTTATGGGGCAAACAATACAGTATATATAAAGGAAATTCACAGGACTCCCTGGAAAAGTTCAAGAACACCTAGTGATGTTTTAGTTATCCATTTTGCTTTTCCTTCCTGTTTATAGTTTTCTATAGTCAGTTTGCCTGTGAAAGTTGCAGAACATCTTCTAGCACTAGATGGCAGCAATGACCTTATCAGTTAAAAGATCATTCCCATCAGATAAACCCAGCACATAAAAAGCACTGCTGACACAATGCAGGTGCCTTCACATGCAGCAGTTTTTGTTGCAAGAATTTTGTGACAGAAAATCAGTTCCCTTTATGTAAATGTGGTTTTGGCGGCAACCACATAGATTTTGGAAAATTTCTGCAACAAAATCTACAACATCTGAAGGCACACTACGAGGCTATCTGTGAAATTGCATTCCACATGCTTCATTTTGCAGTGCTTTGCTTAAGCCTCCCTCCAACCATCCATCGGGGTGCTTTTCTGCCATGCTGTCTTTCTCTTGCACGTCTTTGTGCCTCGTGTGTTCAGCGTCATCTGACGTGCCCAGCGTGCACACACACGTCACGCTTCTGTGGTGAGCGACCCTCCCACTGGGTTCTCTTTGCATATGGGGGGCGCCGGCATCTTTGGCACAATACAACAAAGGAGGGAGGCACATTTTGAATTACTTTGCATAAGGGGTGGCACAGTAGATTTTCACGCTCTGGAGGTGGTGTACCTCAACTTTCCTGCCGCTAGCAGGGCGTTTACACAAAGATGGCACAGTAAACTAATCATGAAGGCCTCCAGCAGCGATTTTAGGTTCAGGGCAAGAGTCCATTCACTGACAGCAAGCAGTGATAGCGACACAGAAATATGCAATTTTTCCAGTTTTAACACTGCAGTTAAATAACAGGTGACTTGTACAGCATGTCCAGGCAACTCTCAATACATTTGGACAGTTCTGCAGCTCAATAAAAGCGTTTAACGTTTGCACTATATTAAAGGACATTGACAGTCTCTCAGGCAAACAAGTGGGGCTTATTCTCATAAGGCAATGGCACGCAGTTATATTGCACGAATCCTATTCTATGAGGCACAAAGGATTTGTATCCTGTTCATGACGCAAATTCTTTGTAGCACAGCAAACCACAGGGAAAAACATGTGAGGCTCACGGTGGGCCGATGGGTGTAATAGTTCATGTACTCACGGTTAGCAGATACCTCCCTGGGCTGGCGTACAGTGGATGGAAAGACAACACGAAATCCTCCAGGGCACTCTCGGGTACAGGGAACACCAGCCAGATGGAAGTTGAGGTGCCCTTGATGGTAATGGGTGTAAGGTGCTTTTGTGGCTGGGCCCCTGATTCGTGACGCCAGCACTGTAGGGTGCAAATGTTGAGAGTGGTAGTAGTAAGAATGAGGAGTCGGTTGTTGTAAACCAGTTGAACCTTTACTGAAAATCAATAGTTGGTACCGTTCCTTAACACATCATAGTGGAATCTACCTTAACAAGGTACTCTGTGATTTTTTTCTTGACTTTACCATCTTTCACTAGGGATACGATGGACTTTCTTTGTAAAATAGAAACTCTAATCGTCAACCCCAATAGTATCCTGGCAAGCATAGACGTGGAATCGCTTTATACGTCTATTCCACATGATCAAGGAATTGGAGCTGTTACCTATTTCCTCAATACTAGAGGGACCCATTTTTCCCAACATAATGATTTTATTCTACGGCTCCTGGAATATACCCTAACCCATCATTTTTTCTTGTTTAATAGTTCCTTTTACCACCAGCTCAGGGGGACGGCAATGGGGAATTCTTGTGCCCCTACTTATGCCAACCTCCTCCTGGGTTGGTGGGAGGATAAATATGTCTTCCCAGATCAGCACCATTGGTGGAACGAGAATATCACCTTTTGGACTTGTTACATCGACGATGTGTTTCTGATCTGGGAGGGAAGCTTGTCCACGTTTCATAAGTTTATTAACACCTTAAACCAAAATGATATTGGCCTGCGCTTTACCTTTAAAAATCAGACGGAGCAAATTATGTTCCTTAATGTAGTGGTGCAAAAAAGTGAGGGGACCCTAAGTACATCAGTTTATCGAAAACCGACGGCCACCAACAGTATCCTTCACTGGGATAGTCACCATCCCACTGCCGTGAAGAGGGGGATCCCTAGGGGACAGTACCTGCGGGTTCGCAGAAACTGTTCCTCGGGAGGTAATTTTTACTCTGATTCAAGAAAACAAAAAAATAGACTAATACAGAGAGGTTATCCCCTGACCCTTCTAAGGGAGTCCTTCAAATTTGCAGAGTCGAAGAAAAGGGAGGACCTTCTGATGCCAAGGCACAGGGACAATTCAGACGAGGGTCTGATACGCCTAAGGCTACTTTCACACTAGCGTTCGGGCGGATCCGTTCTGAACGGATCCGCTCATAATAATGCAGACGGAGGCTCCGTTCAGAACGGATCCGTCTGCATTATATTAGCTAAAAAAAGCTAAGTGTGAAAATAGCCTCGGACGGATCCGTCCAGACTTTCAATGTAAAGTCAATGGGGGACGGATCCGCCTGAAGATTGAGCCACAGGGTGACATCTTCAAACGGATCCGTCCCCATTGACTTACATTGTAAGTCTGGGCGGATCCGCACGCCTCCGCACGGCCAGGCGGACACCCGAACGCTGCAAGCAGAGTTCAGCTGTCCGCCTGTCCGTGCGGAGGCAAGCGGAGCGGAGGCTGAACGCCGCCAGACTGATGCAGTCTGAGCGGATCCGCTCCATTCAGACTGCATCAGGGCTGGACGGCTGCGTTCGGGTCCGCTCGTGAGCCCCTTCAAACGGAGCTCACGAACGGACCAGCGAACGCTAGTGTGAAAGCAGCCTAATCTCCACCTTCGACTCTGGTAACAAAGAAGTGATATCCATCTTGAGAAGACACTGGCCTGTACTCACAATGGACCCTGATCTAACGCAGGTGATCAGGGAATATCCCCAAGTGACCTACCGGAAAGGAAGGAGCCTGCGGGATCGTCAAGTTCACAGTCACTATGAGGGCCCCAAAAAAGAGGGTACCTGGCTAGACCGTAAGCCTTTGTGCATTTTCAAATGTGGATCGTGCAAGGCCTGCAATTTTATCAACACTTTTAAAACAGTAACTTGTTCCGTTACACAACGCTCCTTTGTCATCCGGGACATTGCAAACTGTAGAACAAAAGGCGTTATTTATATCTGCCAATGTAATTGTCCTATGGACTACATTGGCAAGACGAAAAGAGAATTTCGAAGAAGGGTCTGCGAGCATATAAATGATATAAAAAAATTAAAAGACACACCTGTGGCCCACCACTTCAACAACTGCCATATGGGCGATGTGGGCTCTGCCCGCTTCTCTGTCCTCGAGGTGGTCCCCCTGCCCGAGAGAAGAGGTGATTGGGACAAGAAGATTCTTAAAAAAGAAGCTTCTTGGATATATCGTTTTCAGTCCCAGTCCCACCTTGGTTTAAATGAAAGACTCAATTTTACATGCTTCATCTAAAATTCCCTGTTCGTTTAATACGTACTTTCCTTCAGGAATAATCTGAATATGTTTGGTATGTAGCCCTTTAACTGGCTTAATTGATGCGAGAAGCATCGTGTTGTCATGGTGAACAATTATCAGGTCACCATATCTTTGTTAAGCTTGGTGTCCTCCCCCCTCTCATATCGCCATTAGGGAGATGACATAAGTGACTATTATCTTTTTCTTCCTTATTTATTTCTCTATACCCCTTACTAATAGAAAAACCTTTGTGCGTGTGAGGTCCCCCCCTTTATGTCTCTGGCCTCACTGTGGTGGGCCACTATTATTCATAAGAAAATATCGAGTCGGATGACCCATTGTATCATTTTTAAGCTCCGATGCCTTCTTAATCATTATTTTATAATCCTCTTGTCCGGCATCTCCTTAGAGATATCATGTTTGACGATGCGTTCCATTGATGCGTTCCATTAGGGAGCCGGGAACTGACATCCTAGTACTTCCGGTATCGGCATCAAGCCTTATGCGGTTCATGATGCGTGTCACGATGCCGGAAGTGACATGGACAAGAGGTTTTGCGCTCCAGAATGCGGTCCGGACGCCGGAAGTAGGTCACTGGCGTCTGGATGCTTGATCTGGGGAAGCGCTGATTATAAATAGTTGGCGCCACCACGGCCAGAGATAGCTTTGGGCCAAACAACTAGTTTTTTTGTGGGAAATCCACCATCTTGCTGTCACGACTGAGGATGGGGAAAACCCTCAGCTGTGCGATGCCAGAAGATGGATGGTCGATGCAAGGCCAGGACAGGAATCAGGGAACAGGTCACCTCCTATCAATCCCTAATTCTGACCCTGTCTCCTAGCCGTATGAGTTGACCCTGATGGTAGGAGGGCTCATACTCCGGAACCTAATATTCCTACTAGCCCTCAGGGTGGCCCTGGACTAGGAGCAGGGTAAGATGACCTGTTCCTCCTAGACACGTAGGAACAGGAGTCTCACTGGCCAAGCTACATAAAAAGGGAAACATGAACAGCTTATGGCAATGGCAGGTAAATGCAACAAGTAACACCTACCTGCCACAGACACAAAGCCTGGAACCCATGCAGAAGCGCTGCTGTCCACAAGATATGGCGGACACAGCACACACCACACATCACACAGGAATCCAGGACCATAAGCTGCAATAACAAGGAGACCAAACACACACCTTCATAACACCATGTAACATAACTTATGACCAAAAGGGTGGCCCCCACTGGCAGATGGTATATCACAGGAGGATGACTCCAGCTAGCCATGGCTGAAGTATCCCTCAGACTACTGATCACAGCAGAGGCTAAATAGCCCATGTAGCCACACCCACACACAGACACGCCCAGTGCACACACAGTAGGAAGGGAATTAACCCTTCCCACACCAGGGAAGGGAAGACAGCAACTTAAAGGGGAATACACACACAATAAACCCCATGCACACCAGACAAGGAAAGTGCACACATATAAACACACATTGCCATAGGCAACCGCATGCATAAACAGTGAGCAGCCCAGCAACCAGCTCCAACTGCTACACCGCCAAACTATATATTGCCAACGGCAACCACACATGAGGCAACAAACCCAGAGCCCTCACCTGTGGTTGATAACACTGAACAAACCGCTGACAACCGCATGCGACCACTAGAGTCACGACCATAACCATGATCGTGACACTTGCTGCATGTAAGTAGGACTTGGTTGCTTTCTTGCCCAGGTGTATTTCTGTGTGATTGTTCATTCTCTGTAGCATATGGACCTCCTATTGATATGTCTCTATTCATGTATTTTCTCTAGACATCACATCCTTTTCTCTGGTGACCCAAAAAACCTGTGTGTTGACATCTGGCTTTAGAGCTAAGTATCACCTGTGCATCTTTGTATCATTTGTACTGTGTCTATCCTGTTAATGTGTTCACCCCCTGATGAGCCTGACAAGTTTTATGCGAAACACGTTGGGGCTCTTGTATTGGTTTAGAAAGTGGTGGTGGTGTCCACTCTATAGGATAACCATCCACTTTCTATTTTATTGTTATTATCTTTTCCCTGATTAGGGTTTGCTAGGGACTGGATAGCATAAGGTTCGGGGACAGGGAACCTCCACCATCAGGGGGTCGCCCTGGGCTAAGCAGTCTATAGGGCATTTAGGGTAAGTGATTCTCCCCTGCCCTTTTTTTGACTAGACCTTTATCCCTCCGCCTGAAACTGTGTGTCTATCCCATCACCCTGAATGTTTTTCTTTTGGGGGCCACTACTCCCCTATAAAGAAACTTTGGTAATTGTAGTACACTACTTTCAGTATATACATACCTATACCCGCTTGATCATAAATAAAGGTATTTTTAAAAGTCACATTCTTTATTACATGTAATTTATGTCTAAAACTATTGTGACAAGGCATCTTGGCAAAAAAAATCGCAATGTTTGGTAGTAATATTCAGAAAGTTGCTCTAAGGCATTTGTGCTAATGAGGTCCATGAGCTAAGTTTAGCTGTTACCCTCGCTAGGCTCTCTGCATCTTTATAGATAGACTCACTGTCTGGTACTTGGTTGCTGTGGTAGTCTTCTCCAGGCTTGATCAGGGCCCAGAGGAAAGGAAAACAGCTACATGTTGATTTAGGCCTGTTTCTCTCCTCCATGAACTTGCTTCTCCTCCTCTCACACTCCAACTTCAACTAACTAATCTTCTGTCTAGTGTGGCGCAACTGGGAAATTGCAGAATGATGGAGTCCTTGGTAGAGTCTTGCATGCACTCCCAGCAGGGGTGCAGGCACCACAATATCTTGTGCACAACTCCTCCCAAAATAGGCACACTTTTAAGGTGGGTGTGTATCTCTACCACCTTAGAGCTTAAAGGGAACCTGTCACCATGAAAATAAAAAATAATCTGCAGGCAGCATGTTATAGAGCAGGAGGAGCTGAGCAGATACTGTAGATACATAGTTTTATGGAAAAAGATTTAGTATAGCTTGTCAATGATTGACAGCCTTCCCTCTATGACTGTGTATACACAGATAGCTGTCAATCACTGATAGGAGCGCCTCCTTGGTTTCAAAGCTTTCCTTGCAAAACTATATATCAGTCTGCTCCGCTCCTCCTGCTTTATAACATGCTGCCTTTACCTCAGACACCATGTTCAAAGTGACAGATTACTTTTAATATGTCACCATAGAAACCTATGTGTCAATACTGTTCCTATCCTATTTCCCCCCCATTTCATATGTATTTATTAATACTGCCGTACTGACATAGTGGTGTCCAGGAGGTGCCATGTGCATCAACAGGGCACACTTCATATTGTTTATCCAATGGACTGACTTTAGAAACAGAGATGAAGACGTGTAGAGTATAAAATACAAGGCAGCTGCAAACAGAATAATGCAATAGCATACAGTAGAATTAAGTCTAAACTTGTCACGATAAAAAAAAAAAATGGCAATACAAGCAGAGCAAGGGAAAGTCAAGATATTTTAGAGCACAGATACTTGAAAACACTGAAAGATGAAAATAACTTGCACCTGTTCTGGACAGCAATGGTCTAGACAAAACACAGTGAAAACATGCAGCACCACAGAAGAAAAATTGGAGAATGCTACAACTGAAAAAAAATCACCAGGATGAAAATCACACATAAAATGCACACAAAAAATGCATTGCCTGATATTAGCCTTAGTTCTATACTTATTTATCTCTAGAAGTCCCATAGGGAATGAATTAAGTAGCACAGCACTCGACCTCGACCTGACACTCTACTCATTTTGGGGGGCCTGCAGAATATAGTCCACCCAGTCTCATAATTGGTGGGTCCCGGTGGTCACACCCCCACAATCTAATAAATTTCTTATTCTGTGCATAGGGAATAACTGGATATAATTATCCAGAATACTACTAATACTTTAGTACCCATAAAGTGTTTATCCAGGGTTTTTTAAGTGATGTCCTATCCTCAGGATAGGCCATCAGTAGCTAATTGGCAGTCTGACACCCCACATCCCCACTGATCAGCTGGTTTGTAGTGTTGATCACAAATATTCGAATTTCAAATTTTTATCGCAAATATAGGTACTTAAAAAATTCGCAAATATTTTGAATATAGTTATATATATTCGTAATTTCGAATATTTGAAAAAAAATCCCTTTTTTTTTATCAGTACACATGATCCCTCCCTGCTTCTAGCTTGTGGGCCAATAAAAAGGCTGCAATATACTTGACTTTAGGAGTAGTAGTGTTTGCAAATTTTGCTCTATATTCGTTTTTTTTCGAATGTTCGCTATATTGCTATATATTCTTGTTTTAGAATATTCCGAATATTCGAAAAAACTAAGTTATAGCAATATAGCGAATATTCGAAAAAAAAAACAATATAGAGCAATTTAGCTAATATAGTGCTATAATCCTCTTTGTCTAATAGTTGTAAGTTGAAAAATTCGCAATAAAAAATTTGAATCCGAAAATTCAAATGACAAAAATTCGCATATTACACAATCATTACCTTGCCGATTTTTTGAGTAAAAAAAATCATGAATTTTCGAATTTGCGAATATTCGATGAATATTCTACAAAATATTTGCGAAATATCGCGAATTCGAATATGACCCCTGCCGCTCGTCACTACTGGTTTGTAGCTCCATCGATGGAAGTCAATCGCAGAGCTACATAGAACCAGCAACATTGTAGCAGTGGGAGTTCCTAGCGGTATGCCCCCATTGTCCATGATGAGACAACCCCTTTAAAGTGTACTTACACTTTCATATCACCTTTTCAGAATAAGTTGCCATTTGTTTATACATGAGTGATATTTCTACTATTTCTGGCCATTATATGACTTATATCTTGTGTTTTTAGTGGTTTCCCCTTTGCAAGCTCTATCTCTAATTCTCAGTTGTCCCTGACCTAGTAGGCACATATTAGCTATTGCTTCTCTATACACAGGACTGTATAGAGAAATACTGAACAGTATTGATGTGAATAAATCACTTAAGATGAGATATAAGACGTAGTATTAGCTGTTGCAGCCTCTATTTATGTGTCTGTGTCTCTCTCACTGTAACTTATTCATCCTCCCCATCCATAGACACCTAAGGGCAGCTGTAAGTCCACCATTGTCTCTTAAGACTGATTTAGCAAAGAATTAAAGGGGTCATCCTGAGAAAAGATAATGATGATTTATCCTCAGCATAGGTCATCGTTATCACATCAGCAAGTCCCAACATCCCCGCCGATCAGGTGTTTAAGGGAGCCGCTGAGCTCACCGAAGCTCTGGTATATTGGCAGTGTTTGGTATTGCAGCTCAGCCCCATTGACTTCAATGGGGATGAGCTGCAACTAGGCCATGCGACCGATGTACAGTGATGTCACTGACCTAGGAAGAGCCTGTGGCGCTTCAGGCCTCTTCTAACAGCTGATCTGCGGCGTCCCAGATGTCGCACACCCACAGATCTGATACTGATGACCTATCCTAAGGATAAGTCATAAATATATTTTCCTGTATAACCCCTTTAGTAATTAATGTTAATTTGGAGGGAGGAGAAGTGGTTTATAAATGAAGAAAGCGAGGCATTTTTCTCTGATAAGATTTATTACAATGTTTCTTATATTCATCTGTACGATTGGGCTATGTAGTTTTTTTACTTTATTACATTATTAGCAGAAGGACCCGGCTTCAGACGGGTATATTTCATCTATTTCATTTAATGTTTGTGTATGTCATTAAAAGATATCGAAAGTATCCCCCCATAACAGTGATATCTACAGTACCCTGCCCCCTTAACACTGACCCCCACAGTGCCCTGCCTCCCTAAAATGGGACCTCCACAGCAACCCACCCCCTTAACTTTGACCTTCACAACAGCTTGCCCCTTTAACAGTGAGTTCCACAGCACCTCACCCCCTTGACAGTGGCCTCCACAGGGCCCCCCCTTAACAGTGACCTCTACAGCACCCGCCCCTTAACACTGATCATAGGTTACAGTCCCCTTAACTGTGAACTCCACCATTCCCGGCCCCCTTAACAGAGACCTCCACAATGACTGGCCCTTTAACAGTGACTGCCACAGTACCCCGCTCCCTTAACAGTGACCTCACAGTAACCCGCTGCCTTGACAGTGACCTCACAGTACCCCGCTGCCCCTTTGATAGTGGCCTCCAGTAGTCCCCTCCTCCCTTAACAGTGACCTTCACAGTGCCTGTCCCTTTAACAGTGACCTCCACAGTGGCCTGCCCCCTTAACAGTAACTTTCACATCGCCCTCCCCTTTAACAGTGACATGCACAGCAGCCCGCCCCTTTATTAGTGACCTCCACAGTACCCCGTCTCCTTAACAGTTATTTCCACAATAACCTGCCACCTTAACAGTGACCTGTACAGCAGCTGCCCCTTTAATAGTGACCTTCACAGTCACCCACCCCCTTAACAGTAAACTCCACAGGGCCTGTCCCTTTAACAGTGACCTCCACAGCTTCCGGCCCTTTGTTTGTTAACTTCACAGTACCCCGTCTCGTTAACAGTGATTTCCACAATAACCCACCCCCTTAACAGTGACCTCCACAGAGCTCCATTCCCTTAAAATGTGACCTGCACAACACCCCGCCCCCTTAACAGTGACCTCTACAGCACCCCGCCCCTTAACACTGACCTTAATAGCGGACCATCCCCTTAACTGTGACCTCCACCGTTCCCTGCCCCTTTAAAGCTGATAAGGGTCATGTCACCGTGTGTATGGCAGTTGGATATGAGGAGAAAGACCTGCAGGCTTCTATTGGCTAATGTAGGTCATGTAATAGTGCCATATTAGCATTTTTTGGGAATATCTCACGAACGGTACGTGCTAGAGAGTTGAGACCCGGTCTAAAACCTTCCCGGACACCTGATGTACCTGTCAAATTTCGTGATTGTAAATGAGACTGTGCGGATTACTTTAGCAGACATACATACGTACATACACACTCAGCTTTATATATCAGACTACTACTGTATTAAAGGGGTTTTCCCATGTTAGACATGTAGTGCATATCCATAGGTTATGTTATAAATGTCCAATAGATTTGGGCGTCACTTCTGGAACCTGCACCTATCGCTAGAACAGCTTGCCCCAGATCCCAGTTGTGCTTTGTTATTTTCAGAACTCCCGTAGAAGTGAATGGAGAGATTTGTGCATGACTGGCCACTTGTCTATTCACAGCAGTCATGGGATGGTGGACATGGAGATCCCCATTCTGGAGATAATTGTGGGACTCAGAGGTGGGAACTGCATCTATCAGACATTTATCCCATGGATATTTCATCACTGAGATGGCAAACTCAAAATTCTTTTGTTAGTTTTACCATGGCAAATCATGATGCTGATTATCGTTATTATCCAGCAGAAAGTGAGGCGTGTGATAATGCATTACATGTGTTGACTCATTGCTGTCTACATTTCTGCAGTTAGCAAAGCTGTTAACTGCATTCACACAAGAGACACATATGCTAGAATATGGCATTGGTTATTTTTCAGGCGAACGTGTGCTTATGTTCCTTATACTACACTACTTGTTGTTTACGTTTGTATGCACTACCAACTGTTCTAGTAAAGTAGCTGTACTTATAGGAACTCATAAGGTCTGTCATAGTCGAATAGTTTGTGCTTATGGTTCATTTCGAGATTTGTACCTGAAGGCTCTAGTCTATACCTATAAAATAGTTATATATCATATTATATGACTGTCCAGCAATCTAACATATCAGACAATCTGGTATTCCTCCAATGATGTTGGAGTAAAGAAAGGTCTATCTATCTGTTTATCCACCCATCCATCGTTCGTTATGGTTTTAATTTTGTACATATAGTTTTCCTGCTATTTTTGAAGTCCATAAACACCCCAAAAAATTACATACCTAGATAATACTCCATTTAAAAAATACAACTAACCTCAAAATTGATATAAAATTAAACAAAATGCTATTATGGACTGTGAAATTAGTCCACCCTAGTATCATCTCTTCACATTGCGGCCAGGTCTGTGGCCGAGCGGAGTATCCAGAGGCCTTCCTGGTACAGTAGATTGAAGACAGGGGAAAGTATATTGCTTAAGGTTAGCCTTTATTGTTGAATTACGCGTTTCGGGGGCAAAATAACCCCTTTTTCAGATTACAATAGAACCCTACAGTAGCTGATTTTGAGGCAGAAATGTTCCAAAATCAGGGCCAAAAACTGCATGTGAACGGGCCATTAGGCCACCTGCACACGAGTATGGGTGAACGCACATAAGATACCAACAAATTTCCTTGCAGATTTATGTGGTCTTCTGCAGCATATCAGCACCAAAATCCACAATTTCTAGAAGCAGTTTCTGGTGCAGATTTGATGCGCTAAATTTCTAAATCCGCACAGCAGGTCTCATACACTTTGCTGGAAATGTAATACACTGCAGATTTTTCAAACACAAATCCGTGCAAAAAAATTGTGTGTATTCTGCAATGTGTGCAGGTGGCCTTAGACCTCTTTCACACAAACATTTAATTTTTTTCGTTTACGGGCCATTTTTGCGATCCGTATATGGAACCATTCATTTCAATGGTTCCGCAAAAAAAACAGGAGCATCAAGAAGACATCAGGCAGCATGATGACATGCATTGTGCCACCTGCGCCAGACAGTTTACAGCAAGCGGGAGAAAGTGACCACTCATCATGGCAATGGGCTTAGTGGAGAGAATTACTAGTGTACTGTGTACAGTTCTGGGCTCCTGTGAACAAGGCAGAGCTGGAGAGGGTTCAGAGGAGGGCAACTAAAGTAATAACTGGAATAGGGCAACTACAGTACCCTGAAAGATTATCAAAATTAGGGTTATTCACATTAGAAAAAAGATGACTGAGGGGAGATCTAATAACTATGTATACATATATCAGGGGTCAGTACAGAGATCTATCCCATCATCTGTTTATCCCCAGAACTGTGACGAGGGGACATCCTCTGCATCTGGAGGAAAGAGGGTTTGTACACAAACATAGAAGAGGATTCTTTACGGTAAGAGCAGTGAGACTATGGAACTCTCTGCCTGAGGAGGTGGTGATGGTGAGTTCACTAAAAGAGTTTGAGGGGCTTGGATGTATTTCTGGAGTGTAATATTAGTACAGGCTATAGCTACTAGAGAGGGGTCATTGATCCAGGGAGTTATTCTGATTGCCTGAATTTTTTTCCCCTTAAGTGGGGAAAATTTACTTCTACCTCACAGGTTTTTTTTTGCCTTCCTCTGGATCAAATTGCAGGATAACAGGCTGAACTGGATGGACAGATGTCTTTTTTCAGTCTTATAATGTCACGGCTGAGGATGGGGAAAACACTCAGCTGTGCGATGCCACAGTGAAGATGTAAAGCGCTGCTTGGCAAGGACGACAGTATTAGGGAGCAGCTCACCTCCTATCGCGTCCCTAAACTGATCCTGACTCCCAACCATATGAGTCAACCCTGAAGGTAAGAGGACTCATACACCGTATGCCTTGGGGTCCCTGCTAGCCCTCAGGATTGCCCTGGAACAAGGAGCAGGGTAAGACGACCTGTTCCTCCTAGGCACGGAGGAACAGGAGTCTCACTAGCCAAGCTGCAAAGGGAAGAGGACATAAACGGCCTATGTATATGGCAGGAGGATGAAAAGCACTTCCACACCTACCTGCCACAGACACACAGACTGGATCCCGTGCAATACAGCAAGTGTCCACACCCAAACACCAGTGGACACAGCACACACACAAACACACAGGAACCCAGATCCATAGGTGCATAACATCACAAAGGAAAACATCAACAGAACATTGTGTATACAAATATATAACAATAATTTTATGACCAAAAGAGTGGCCCCCACTGGCAGATGGAATACACAGGAGGATGCTCCAGCTAACCATGGCTGAAGTACCCCCCTGACCTGCACTATACACTGAGGCTTTATAGGCCCAAGTAGTCACACCCACATAGAGACACACCCAGTGTTCACACACACAGAAGGGAATTAACCCTTCCAACACCAGGGAAGGGAAGACAGCAACTTAAAGGGGAATACACACAAATAAACCCCGTGCACACCAAACAAGGAAAGTGCACACATACAAACCAAGTTGCCAAGTACAACCGCATGCACTTACAGCAAGCTGCCTAACAACAGCTCAGGCTGCTATGCTGCAACAGTACAACATAACTTGTTGCCCGCGGCAACCACAAGTGAGGCAGCACACTAGCGGCCCTCACCTGTGGTTGAACACCTACATACAAACCGCAGGCAACAGCATGCGGTTCAAGAGTCACGACCATGACCATGGCCGTGACATATAAACTATGTTACTAGTCTAACACAACACAATAGTGAACATTACCAGTCTAATGGGGCACAATGAGGGACATTAATAGTCTAACAGGGCACAAACGCGAACATTACTATTATAATGGGGCACAGTGTGGGACATTACTACTTAATGCACAGTGAGAGACATTGATATTAGAAGGAGGAGAAAGGCAGATATTACTAATGTATAGGGCATAAATATGGACATTACTACTGTATGGTGGCACAAAGAGTGCCATTTTTACTATATGGGGACACAGAGATATAACTACTGAGAGACCTGGAGAAGCAATGAGCCAAAGATGTCATAAATGGAGGAAGTCTTCATGGTGGTCTGGATTGGATAGTTAACAAAAGGGAAAGTGGGCGATTCCAATCTGTGAAGACATTACCTGTAAGTCACTGGATATAACTCTCACTTATACAGCCTGTGTAGAATTGGTTTCTATATAGTGTATGGTGGTAATTTCGGTCGTAGTGCAGTGGTTTCTATTGATATTGACAGTATGGAGTAATTCAGTCACTGTGGTGGTAATCTGTGTTCATGGGTTATTTCAGTTTATTGGAAACTTTTGAAAGGAGGCTTTAACTCCCTGTTGGTCCGCCTCTAGTCTGGATACAAGATGAGATATTATTTGGGCATGGAGATCCTGCACACTGCAAATCTTGTGATCAGGCAGGCAAAGAAAGTAAAGTGATGAAGTGGTGAAGCTGAAATCTGAGAAAACTTTGTTGTGTATGGGCAAACATAAGGCTACTTTCACACTAGCGTTCGATCGGATCCGATCATATTAATGCAGACGGAGGCTCCATTCAGAACGGATCCGTCTGCATTAAAATGGCAAAAAAAAGCTAAGTGTGAAAATAGCCTCGGACGGATCCGTCCAGACTTTCAATGTAAAGTCAATGGGGGACGGATCCGCTTGAAGATTGAGCCATATTGTGGCATCTTCAAACGGATCCGTCCCCATTGACTTACATTGTAAGTCTGGACGGATCCGCACGCCTCCGCACGGCCAGGCGGACACCCGAACGCTGCAAGCAGCGTTCAGCTGTCCGCCTGTCCGTGCGGAGGCGAGCGGAGCGGAGGCTGAACGCCGCCAGACTGATGCAGTCTGAGCGGATCCGCATCCATTCAGACTGCATCAGGGCTGGACGGAGGCGTTCGGGTCCGCTCGTGAGCCCCTTCAAACGGAGCTCACGAGCGGACCAACGAACGCTAGTGTGAAAGCAGCCTTATTCTGCTGAAAAATGCCAGTTGGAAGCCCTGCCATGAGAGGCAACACATGTGGCTACAGGATGTCCTGTATATATCGCGGAGCTGTTTTTGTCCCTCATATCACTACTTCAGGTGACCAACTGTCATATAAACGATGGCTCCCCAGATCAGTCACACCAGCAGGTTAGGACAGTGTGTCACCCCACATCAAAGACAGAATTGAAGCTGTCATCACGAGGCCTACAAACGCTAACACAACTGTTGTTTCAAACAGAATCTAGATTCATCACTAAATATTATATGGTTCCAGTCCTTTGCAGTTCCTAGTTTCTTGTTCATGATACCACTGCTGACAAAGGCGATGGTGGCTGGCTGTCAATGGCATAATAGGTAATGGGTGCAATGACAGCAAATTTCCTTCTGCTTAGTGCCTGAAAATGGTCAAAGCAGAGACTGGTGTGTATAATGAAGGTGATACCTGTGTCTGGATGGTGGACAACAAAACTGTGGGAACTACTCGTGCTTGTCGGTGGATCTGGGTCTATCTGGGTCATCTGGAGCCTGTTACACTGTGTGTGCCCTCACATAACCACTGCTCCCAACAAGTCCTAACAGCTAGGTCAAAACAGCCTATGTAGAAAACCCCCATCCTGCTTCTCTCAGACTAATGACGTGCCCCCTTCAAAGTCTGTCAACATATACATATCTACAGTATCTCACAAAAGTGAGTACACCCCTCACATTTTTGTAAATTCTTTATTATATCTTTTCATGGGACAACACTAAAGATATGACACTTTGATACATTGTAAAGTAGTCAATGTACAGCGTGAATAACAGTGTACATTTGGTACCATCAAAATAACTCAACACACAGCCTTTAATGTCTAAACCACTGGCAACAAAAGTGAGTACACCCCTAAGTAAAAATGGCCAAATTGTCCTTAGTGTTACAAGGTCTCAGGTGTGAATGGGGAGCAGGTGTGTTAAACTTGGTGTTATTGCTCTCACACTCTCTCATACTGGTCACTGGAAGTTCAAAATGGCACCTCTTGGCAAAGAACTCTCTGAAGATCGGAAAAAGACTTGTAGCTCTACATAAAAATGGCCTAGGCTATAAGAAGATTGCCAACACCTTGAAACTGAGTTGCAGCACGATGGCCAAAACCATACAGCAGTTTAACAAGACAGGTTCCACTCAGGACAGGCCTTGCCATGGTCGACCAAAGAATTTGAGTTTACGTGCTCAGCGTCATATCCAGAGATTGTCTTTTCAAAATAGATGTATGAGTACTGCCAGAATTGCTGCAGATGTCAAATGGGTGGGGGGGGGGGGGTGTCAGCCTGTCTGCATGACTGTTGCTTCAGAAGGAAGCCCCTTCTTGAAGATGATGAACAAGAAAGCCTGGAAAGGAGACTAATGGCATGTATTATTGGAACCATGTCCTGTTGTCTGATGAGACCAAGATAAACTTAATTGGTTCAGATGGTTTCAAGCGTGTGTTGCAGCAACCAGATGAGGAGTGCAAAGACAAACGTGTTTTGCCTATGGCCAAGCATCGTGGTGAGAGTGTCATGGTTTGGGGCTGCATGAGTGCTGCCGGCTGTGGGAAGCTACAGTTTATTGAAGGAACTATGAATGCCAAAATGTACTGTGACATACTGAAGCAGGGCATGGTCCACTCACTTCGGAAAATGGGCTACAGGGCAGTATTCCAACATAGTGACCCCAAACACACCTCCAAGACGACCACTGCCTTGCTAAAGAAACTGAGGGTAAAGGTGCTAGACTGGCCAAGCATGTCTCCAGACCTAAACCCTATTGAGCATCTTAGGGGCATCCTCAAATGGAAGGTGGAGGAGCCCAAGGTCTCTAACATCCACCAGCTCCATGATGTCGTCATGGAGGAGTGGAAGAGGATTCCAGTGGCAACCTGTGAAGCTCTAGTGAACTCCATGCCCAAAAGAGTTAAGGCAGTGCTGGAAAATAATGGTGGCCACACAAAATATTGACACTTTGGGCAGAATCTGGCCATTTTCACTTAGGGGTGTACTCACTTTTGTTGCCAGCGGTTTAGATATTAATGGCTGTGTGCTGAGTTATTTTGAGGGCACACCAAATTTACACTGTTATACAAGCCGTACACTGATTACTTTACGTTGCATCAGTGTCAGACCTTCAGTGTTGTTCTATGAAAAGATATAATAAAATATTCACAAAAATGTGAGGGGTGGATTCACTTTTGTGAGGTACTGTATCTATCTATGAAATTGCACCTCCCCTATGTTTGACATATGTGAATTATATGAATGTTTTCTGTACATGTATAATTAAGGCCCCTTTTACACTGGCGTTTTAGTTTTCAGGTATTGAGATCCGTCATAGGGGCTTAATACCGGAAAAAAACGCTTTTTTTCCCCATTCATTGTCAATAGGGACAAAACTGAACAGAACGGAACGTTTAGTTGCGTTCCCATACCGGAGAGCAAACCGCAACACGTTGTATTTTGCTTTCCGTCCTGGGATGCGGAGCAAGACGGATCCGGCATGACCCCAATGCAAGTCAATGGGGAAAGATCCATTTTCTCTGACACAATCTGACGCAATAGAAAACGGATCCGTCCTTCATTTAATTTCAATGGAGTTCATGACGGATCCGTCTTTGTAATGTTAAAGATAATACAATCGGATCCGTTCATAACAGATGGTTGCATTATCAGTAACGGAAGCGTTTTTGCTGAACCCTGCCGGATCCAGAAAAAACGCCAGTGTGAAAGTAGCCAAAGACAGTGAAACTCCAAAATGAACATTATTTATCTGCCATCATGCAAAAGTGTATATCTAATGCAAATATTCCTCCATATGTAAAAGTAATACAGGGAGTGCAGAATTATTAGGCAAATGAGTATTTTGACCACATCATCCTCTTTATGCATGTTGTCTTACTCCAAGCTGTATAGGCTCGAAAGCCTACTACCAATTAAGCATATTAGGTGATGTGCATCTCTGTAATGAGAAGGGGTGTGGTCTAATGACATCAACACCCTATATCAGGTGTGCATAATTATTAGGCAACTTCCTTTCCTTTGGCAAAATGGGTCAAAAGAAGGACTTGACAGGCTCAGAAAAGTCAAAAATAGTGAGATATCTTGCAGAGGGATGCAGCACTCTTAAAATTGCAAAGCTTCTGAAGCGTGATCATCGAACAATCAAGCGTTTCATTCAAAATAGTCAACAGGGTCGCAAGAAGCGTGTGGAAAAACCAAGGCGCAAAATAACTGCCCATGAACTGAGAAAAGTCAAGCGTGCAGCTGCCAAGATGCCACTTGCCACCAGTTTGGCCATATTTCAGAGCTGCAACATAACTGGAGTGCCCAAAAGCACAAGGTGTGCAATACTCAGAGACATGGCCAAGGTAAGAAAGGCTGAAAGACTACCACCACTGAACAAGACACACAAGCTGAAACGTCAAGACTGGGCCAAGAAATATCTCAAGACTGATTTTTCTAAGGTTTTATGGACTGATGAAATGAGAGTGAGTCTTGATGGGCCCGTGGCTGGATTGGTAAAGGGCAGAGAGCTCCAGTCCGACTCAGACGCCAGCTTGGTGGAGGTGGAGTACTGGTTTGGGCTGGTATCATCAAAGATGAGCTTGTGGGGCCTTTTCGGGTTGAGGATGGAGTCAAGCTCAACTCCCAGTCCTACTGCCAGTTTCTGGAAGACACCTTCTTCAAGCAGTGGTACAGGAAGAAGTCTGCATCCTTCAAGAAAAACATGATTTTCATGCAGGACAATGCTCCATCACACGCATCCAAGTACTCCACAGCGTGGCTGGCAAGAAAGGGTATAAAAGAAGAAAAACTAATGACATGGCCTCCTTGTTCACCTGATCTGAACCCCATTGAGAACCTGTGGTCCATCATCAAATGTGAGATTTACAAGGAGGGAAAACAGTACACCTCTCTGAACAGTGTCTGGGAGGCTGTGGTTGCTGCTGCACGCAATGCTGATGGTGAACAGATCAAAACACTGACAGAATCCATGGATGGCAGGCTTTTGAGTGTCCTTGCAAAGAAAGGTGGCTATATTGGTCACTGATTTGTTTTTGTTTTGTTTTTGAATGTCAGAAATGTATATTTGTGAATGTTGTGATGTTATATTGGTTTCACTGGTAAAAATAAATAATTGAAATGGGTATATATTTGTTTTTTGTTAAGTTGCCTAATAATTATGCACAGTAATAGTCACCTGCACACACAGATATCCCCCTAAAATAGCTAAAACTAAAAACAAACTAAAAACTACTTCCAAAAATATTCAGCTTTGATATTAATGAGTTTTTTGGGTTCATTGAGAACATGGTTGTTGTTCAATAATAAAATTAATCCTCAAAAATACAACTTGCCTAATAATTCTGCACTCCCTGTATATCCCCTTCCACTGGCAGAAACTTGTTGCATAGCTTTAAATAACTTTCAACTCGAAAGATTAAAACTTTGCTCTCCGGGCACATTGCATATTAAGAAGCTGGATTAATTGGAGACTATGAGCTACAAAAAGCCTTCCCTTTAGCAAAATATAGCACAATAAATCCTTTATGTACTCGGGTACTGGGTACTCTTGTAGCACAGGCACCAAGCCTTGCAAAGCAACACAAACGACTGTAACCTTGAGGATTAAAAAACAGATTTTTATGCTGCAGAATTTTTATAGTTTCATTTTTAATGTACGTAGCTGTGAGTGCCTGAACGTAGTTAAAGAGGACCTTTCACCGATTATGACACTGTGAACTAAGAATACAGACATGTAGAGCGGCGCCCAGGGATCTCACTGCACTTACTATTATCCCTGGGAGCCGCGCCGTTCTCCTGCTATGCCCTCCGGTATCTCCGCTCACTAAGTTATAGTAGGCGGAGATTTCAGTCACTAAGTTATGGTAGGCGGAGTCTGCCCTTGTTCTGCTCTAGCGCTGGCCAATCGCAGTGCAGAGCTCACAGCCTGGGAGGTTATTTTCTCCCAGGCTGTGAGCTCTGCAATGCGATTGGCCAGCGCTACAGAAGAACAAGGGCAGACTCCGCCTACCATAACTTTGTGACCGGAGATACCGGAGGGCATAGCAGGAGAACGGAGCGGCGCCCAGGGATAATAGTAAGTGCAGTGAGATCCCTGGGCATCGCTCTCCATGTCTGTATACTTAGTTCACAGTGTCATAATCGGTGAAAGGTCCTCTTTAAAAGCTGAAAAATAACTGATTATCCCTTTACACAACCCATAACTGTCCTGAAATTGCAGGGGCTGTCCCTGATCTTGAGAGAGAGAGTCCTGGCAAATTTTGCACTGTCCTAGACCAAAAGTGGATGGAGCTAATGAAACCCCGCCCATAAAATGTTTCCGGGAGGGTTCAGGGTGTTCTCAGGGGAGCGGGTTTATATGCCCCAGTTTTAACAACTGAAATGTTGGTAAGTTTAATCTTTATACTGTAAGGATTGCACAGGCAACATGTCTGACACCCAGCAACCCCCGCCAACCCCCGTTTGTTTTGGTGAGAACTGCAGCCTCTTCCTAGCCCTGCGACGTCATTGGTCACGTGGCCTAGGATCAGCTCAGTCCCATTCAAGTGTTTGGGGATGAGCTGCAATAGCAAGCACAGCTGCTATACAATGGACCAGTGGCGTAGCTAGAAATGACTGGGCCCCACAGCAAATTTTTGAATGGGGCCCCCATCCCCCAGTAATTTTTTCACAACCCCTTCCTTTCATGCCGCCCCCATTCCTGTGGCTAGTAAAGATCGCTCTCTCAGACCAGGCCCGGCAGCTGTTCCATACATTTCCTACACTGTCAATACTGTCACTGTATATAATTGTATTATGTAATACTGTTGAGGGGGCCCTGACAAAATTTTGTAGTCCTCCTCCTGGATGGGCCCCTTTTGGGTCAGGGCCTCAAAGCAGCCGCCTTCCCTGCTTCCCTTATAGCTACGCCCCTGCAATGGACGGCACTGGGCTTGGTAAGCTGTGAGATGGCTCGCCACAACATCCTCAAACAGTTGATTGGCGGGGTGTTGGACCTCGCTGATCTGATATTGATGACCTAGCCTATGGATAGATCATCAATATCTGAATATTTGACACCCCTCTATTTTTTTTAAGTTTCTTGGGTGTGTTTACATTCACTTTACAACTCACTGGTGACCAGTTGGATACATAAATGACTGATGTGGCTGCATTAGGCTACCTGTATGCGTTGCAAATTACATGCAGTTTTCTGAGTGAATTTTCATGCAGAAAAAAGCACAGTAATGCAGTACCAGCAAAGTGAATGAGATTTGACAAATTTATTTACACTTTGTGTATTCTTTTACGTTTTTGACTGCTGTGAGGATTTTAACATTATATATTGGTTTTCCCCACAGACTTCAGTGGGGTTGTTAACATAAATAGAAAATCTGCAGCAAAAAACGCACAAAAAATGCACCAAAACAGCAATAAACTGTGAGGATTAATGTGCTTTTTTATCACATTTTTTACATGGTTTTCAGGCAAATTCGCTTACAAATCCACCTAATAGTGACTTGCATGGTTCTTGTATGGTTCTGGGATGAGTAGTTTGCCACATGCAAATCCACTGTGGGAAAATACCCTTAGGGTACATCCACATGAGATGTACAGTATATGCTGTAAATTTGCTTCTGAAAATTTAGTGTGGCAAATCCAAAGCATTTTACAGTCGCAGCAAAGTGGCTGATATTATGAGATATCTCAACCACATCCTGTTGTTTGTATGTTTATTCCACCAAAGCACAAACAACATACCATATTTTTGGGTTTATAAGTGGGGGGGAAATAGCAGTGTGTCTCAGGAGGTGTGGGGAGTGGTGAGTGTAGTGCTGGTAATGCTGGCTGTACTCACCGCTCCCTGATATTCTCCCAGGTGCCTGCTGTGCTCTGACTGCATATAGCCTCAGGACATAATGCACTTAGGCGTGCACTATGACCTGATGCTGTGCTATGTCAGGTCACAGTGCAACACATTGCTAGCAGAAGACAAGGGAGTGGTGAGTGCAGGAAGAGTGTGCTGTCTGGAGCAGGAGAGGTAAGTTAATTTATTTATTTTACCGTCTGATCTGAGTTCTGATGAAGATTGGGGGTCTGATCTGAGGTCTGATGAATACAGAAAGGTCTGAACTGAGATCTGTTGAAGATTGGGGTTTGATATTGGGGTCTAATTGCTGATCTAATCTGAGGTCTGTTGAAGATTGAGGGTCTGATCTGAGGTCTGATAAGGATTGGGGGGGTCTGAACTGAGGTCTGATGAAGATTGGGGTCTGATAAAGATTTGAAAGTCTTATTTAAGGTCTGATGAAGCTTGGGGATCTGATCTGAGGTTTGCTAAAAATAGTTTTTTTGTTATTTTCCTCCTCTATCCTAGGTGCCTCTTATGATAAGGTGTGTGTTATAAAGTGAAAAATAAGGTTTCTATTGTACCTATCCCTACATCTGTAACAAAAATCTCAGTTTTTATTGTTGTGGCCTATCTTGAAAGGGCATAGAATAGGCCATTAAAATCATATTGGTGTTGGTCTGACAACGGGCAGCAGCCGCAGCCTTCAGAAGTACTAGTGTACAAAGCTGGAACACCACAGCACCGTACAATGTGTAATGGCCATTTTTGGGTACTGCAGTTCAGCTCTCATTGACTTAAATAGCTGCAGCACCTGAGAATGGCCATCCAGAACATGCAGCTCCCGGCTGCTAACAGTTAATTGGTGGGGATACTTGGTGTCGGACCCCCACTGATCTTATATAGATGATCTATCCTATGGTTGGTCCCAGAAAACACTTTTAATGATATACAGACGTGGACAAAATTGTTGGTACCCTTTGGTCAATGAAAGAAAAAGTCACAATGGTCACAGAAATAACTTTAATCTGACAAAAGTAATAATAAATTAAAATTCTATAAATGTTAACCAATGAAAGTCAGACATTGTTTTTCAACCATGCTTCAACAGAATTATGTAAAAAAATAAACTCATGAAACAGGCATGGACAAAAATGATGGTACCCCTAGAAAACACAGAACATAATGTGACCAAAGGGACATGTTAATTCAAGGTGTGTCCACTAATTAGCATCACAGGTGTCTACAACCTTGTAATCAGCCATTGGGCCTATATATATGGCTCCAGGTAATCACTGTGTTGTTTGGTGATATGGTGTGTACCACACTCGACATGGACCAGAGGAAGCAAAGGAAAGAGCTGTCTCAAGAGATCAGAAAGAAAATTATAGACAAGCATGTTAAAGGTAAAGGCTATAAGACCATCTCCAAGCAACTAGATGTTCCTGTGAGTACAGTTGCACATATTATTCATAAGTTTAAGATCCATGGGACTGTAGCCAACCTCCCTGGACGTGGCCGCAGGAGGAAAATTGATGACAAATCTAAGAGACGGATAATCCGAATGGTAACAAAAGAGCCTAGAAAGACTTCTAAAGAGATTCAAGGTGAACTTCATGCTCAAGGAACATCAGTGTCAGATCGCACCATCCGTCGTTGTTTGAGCCAAAGTGGACTACATGGGAGACGACCAAGGAGGACACCATTGTTGAAAACGAATCATAAAAAAGCAAGACTGGAATATGCCAAACTACATGTTGACAAGCCACAAAGCTTCTGGGAGAATGTCCTGTGGACAGATGAGACAAAAATCGAAGTTTTTGCCAAGGCACATCAGCTGTATGTTCACAGACGAAAAAATGAAGCATATCAAGAAAAGAACACTGTCCCTACTGTGAAACATGGAGGAGGCTCTGTTATGTTCTGGGGCTGCTTTGCTGCGTCTGGCACAGGGTGTCTTGAATCTGTGCAGGGTACAATGAAATCTCAAGACTATCAAGGAATTCTAGAGAGAAATGTACTAGCCAGTGTCAGAAAGCTTGGTCTCAGTCGCAGGTCATGGGTCTTGCAACAGGACAATGACCCAAAACACACCGCTAAAAACACCCAAGAATGGCTAAGAGGAAAAAATTGGACTATTCTAAAGTGGCCTTCTATGAGCCCTGACCTCAATCCTATTGAGCATCTTTGGAAGGAGCTGAAACATGCAGTCTGGAAAAGGCACCCTTCAAACCGGACACAACTGGAGCAGTTTGCTCATGAGGAGTGGGCCAAAATACCTGCTGAGAGGTGCAGATGTCTCATTGACAGTTACAGGAAGCGTTTGATTGCAGTGATTGCCTCAAAAGGTTGCGCAACAAAATATTAAGTTAGGGGTACCATCATTTTTGTCCATGCCTGTTTCATGAGTTTATTTTTTTACATAATTCTGTTGAAGCATGGTTGAAAAACAATGTCTGACTTTCATTGGTTAACATTTATAGAATTTTAATTTATTATTACTTTTGTCAGATTAAAGTTATTTCTGTGACCATTGTGACTTTTTCTTTCATTGACCAAAGGGTACCAACAATTTTGTCCACGTCTGTATTACCCTACATATGATGTATTTGTATAACATCTCTTAGATGCTGTGGCTTTTACTACGGACAAAGGTTGTAATTTAGTTAAAGAGGGGCCTGGATGTATTTCTGGAGTATAATAATATTACAGGCTATAGCTACTAGAGAGGGGTCGTTGATCCAGGGAGTTATTCAGATTTTTATTTCCCCTAAAGTGGGGAAAATTGGCTTCTACTTCACAGTTTTTTTTGCCTTCCTCTGGATCGACTTGCATGATAACAGGCCAAACTGGACGGACGGATGTCTTTTTTCAACCTTACAAACTATGTTGTGGAACCACTGTGCCAAGTAACGGGTTTAACTTTGGGCTATTCCTGAGGATGTTGTCCTGACAGTTACAGTAGGGCTGCAACGATTACTTGTTGTAATTGACACAATACCTCGATGCAGTTTTCCTGCATCGAGGATTCGTTTTAATAATGTGAACACGGAGCGTGAGTGAAGTGAAGCCTATCACTCACTGCGCTGCACTGTCCTGGGCCTGGCGTGCACACATGGTCAGTGTGCGCTGCCTGACGCTGTGTGACGTCAGGTCCCAGTGCATGTTGGGATGAAGAAGATGCTGCGGTCCTTCTCCTGCGGATTCCATATTGGCCAGCCACGCACCCTGCCAGGAAAGGTAAGTATTACAGGGGGAGGGGGGAACATGGAGGGGCTGATGGCACTGGGGGACATGGCATGGAGAGGCTGATGGCACTGGGGGACATGGCATGGAGGGGCTGATGGCATGATGGCAGTGGGGGACATGACTTGATTGCTAAAATAATCGATAGCTGCAGCCCTACTGACAGTCCCCTGATTTACACTCTTTAATCCCTTAACAATCAGAATTTTTTATTTTATTTTTTTCACTCACATTACTGTCTGAGGTCTTGTTTTATGTGGGAGAAATGTTATTTTTTTTTTGGCATTGTTTGGGAAATACAGTGGAATTTATATATATATTTGCTCCAGAAATATAGAACAAAGCATTTTTGTCATCTTTTTCATGTTTTATCCTAAATAACCTGATAAAGTATATTTTTTACTTTTTATTTAATGTGTGCACTATAAAATCCATTTTATCCTGATTAATAATATTTTTGGGGTGGATTCGACAATCCAGTTGTTGTGAAACTACAAGGCCCATCATGCATAATTGCTCTGCTCTTCTCAGAACTCCCATAGAAATGAATGGAGCATGCTAGGAACTGTAGTTTCATAACAGCTGGAGTGCCGAAGGTTGCTGAATGCTGACCCCTGCTCTAGTGTGTCCTAACAGCAAGTTTACAGTGCAGACAAGTCTGGATCCTTCATAGGTCCTCAGGCTGACTATGTATCTCTGGGGTAATAGGTGACCTGACCGCAGGAGAAATCCCTTTTGATCATGTTGCGATATGGATCCCAGCATGATCACAAGTGTTAACAACCGAGGTTGGAGCTTTGTCTGACCCCAGCTGTTAAGCAGGAGCCAGCGCTAAGAACACAGGCTTTTAGTAACAGCCTATTCTGAGGGCCGCAGTTCCCCAGCTACCAATTAACCCTACTCATCTGCAACAATGTCTTTTGGCGTTGCTGCAGATGAGTCTGGTTAATTGCTTGCACCCCCCACCTTCAAAAGCAGGCGGTCATTAAGGGGTTAACCCCATATACATTTATCTCATCTTCACTGCAAGGCCGCCACCAGGCCTTTACCTCTTGGAATTGTCTCTGTGTAGTTGGCAGCTCACCCACAGGGACAAAGCACCTAGGGATCAGGCAATACTAACAGTCAGAACCAGGCAGAGATCAGGCAGTCAGAGTACATACGAATCCATGAAACATGACTGGGACAGACATCACAGGGTCAGGATACAAGCAACAGGCAGAAGAGGAACATAGGCAGATGACCGTACCATGGTAACAGGCACAGGTCAGGTCACGTGGCAGGCAGACAGAAAAGGGAGTCAGGCAGAACACAATCCACAGACAGGCAGATAAACAGATTATAGCTACTTCACAGGATCCAGCAGACTGAAAAGACCAGACAGAACCTGTTGCTCAGATCAGGGGTGGGACAGATCACACATAATATATAGCAGGGCTGATTAGCTGATTAGTAAACAGCTGAACACACAGAGCAAGAAAAGATTAACCCTTGCAGCACTGCAGCTGAAGTGAGATACAATGCACAATGGCCCTAATTCACACACAGAAATCGGGCACCCATGCGTGAGAGAAAGCAGCTGTCATGAACCACCATAGCTTACTTTGTAAGCTCGCCTAATACAGACACCTCTGTGCGCCAAAAGCAAATATGATAATTCTGGTTAACCAATAAATGTATCATTACTATAACCAGGGGCGTTGCTAGGGTCTCAAAAGATCTGGGGCCCAAGCCCCAATGCCTATGGCCCAATTCTCCAGTCGACCAAACGCACTTCCCCAACCAACTTGCTATACAGCAGGGCGTACTGCTCACATCCAGTGACTCCCAGGTGACGTCTCCTCTGATGTAGATCTTCTCTGTCATCATCTTCTCCGTTTGGTCCGTACAACTTCTCTCAGCCGCCTCATCTCTGTGCAGTGTGACACACGGACATCTAAGCTTTCTCACATTGCTATCATCATCTTTAACCTGGAGTCCCCACTGTGTTATCCTGCTGCTCGCTGTATCCCCCAATGCCCCCAAATACTATCCTGAAGGAAAATGAGTGCCCCCCATAGTAATAGTGCTCCTCATAGTCCCATGAATAGTAATTCCCTTCTAGAATGCCCTCATTAGTAATACTGCCCCTACAGTGCCTCCAACAGTGATGGTGCTCCCCATAAGTGCCATATTAGTAGAACAGCCCTCCAGTATTATTAATGCCCTTACAGACCCCACAGTAGTAATAAGGCCCCCAATAGTGCTCTTAGTAGAAATAATCTCGCTCTATAAGTCCCTCTTATAGAGCCCCCAGTAGTAATAAGAACGCCTAGTCCCCAGTATTTATAATACTCCCTACTGTTATAATGCTCACTCTGAAGTGCCCCAGTATTTATATCACCCCTACTGTTATAATGTCCCCACAGTGCCCCAAGTATTTATATTGCCCCCTACTGCTCGCCCTGAAGTGCCCCCAGTATTTATAATGCCCCCTGCAGTGCCCCCTGTAGTTATATTCCTCCATTTACTGTCCTCAGAAATTATAATTCCTCAGCCCCTCCACCATAGAGTCCCATGTAAATAACATAACACCATCTCTCCAGCCCCCTCCAATATACAAACCCAAGTAAATAACATCCCTCTCTATCTACAGCCTCCTCCAAAATACAGTCTTCAACATACAGTCCCATATAGATAACATTTTTTACAAAAATGGAGTGGCTCTACTACTCCGTAGTCACCACTGAGGAAGAAGTCAGCACCCCTTGGGACTTCGAAACGCGTCTGGGAGGAACCTGGACCCCACATTACCACCATTTTTGGCGTACGCAAGGAGATCTACAGCTACACCTCCCTTACCAATAACCTCCTAAGTGATCAACTCGTCCTACATCAAGCTCGAAAACTCCTCAGAGTGATACACTCTGATTTACAAGCAAGGAGAAATCGAATATTTGGGACGCTGAGGAAACGGTGACTGAACAAACCGTATTGAGAAGTGGAGGTAAGGGATTTAAATAGCTTGAAAAAAGGTGGGACGCCACCTAGAGCTAACAACTTCTGAACTCTAATCCGATAAGTTCTATGAACTGTGATATATGCATATTCGGAATAACTTCTACTATTAAATCCGAAAATCCTGCGACTGCACTACATTAATGATAATCGGTGATTATTTTATACCGAATGAATGGTGACATTCGATCAATTTCTCATTGAAAATTATTGAGCAATAACACATTCAGTGCTCTAGTGCTGAGAATTTAACTCTCTGGATCCATTCAATCAGATTACAGACAAGTACCCATTTGCTGTCTGATGTGTGTTTATATACACTATAAGTGATTTTTATATTGTCAATTGTGACTTTTTATTATTATGTTATTTAATTTCTGTACAAATTATGTACTTTGTATGACATTTTAAGTATTTTATTGCATCAATAAAGCGACTTGTTTTGAGCAAAATTCCCAGATATTGAGTGCCATATCTCCAATATTATTTGAAACCATATAGATAACATCACCCCCTCAATATTCAATCCTATGTAAACAACATCACCCCCCCAGACACCTTCAACATACAGTCCCATATAAATAAAATCACCCCCTCCCCAGCCACCTCCAACATGCAGTCCCATGTAAATATAATTACCGCTTAACATTCAGTCCCATATAAATGATATCACTCCGTCCCACAGCCACCTCCAACATGCGTTCCCATGTAAATAACATCACCCCCCTCAACTTTCAGTCCTATGTAAATAACTTCACAACACCCACTGTCCCATGTAAATAACTTTCCTCCCTTCAGCCCTAACATACAGGCCCAGTTAAATAACTACAACTCCCAACATAGCTCTGCCTCTCACACTGAGTAATCTACCCCTTCACTTACCTCTCCTCCTGTACAGACCTTATCACAGCTTCTTTCCAGGACTTTTCTTCACTGCTGAGCCATCCTCTCCTGGACTGGTCACATGATGGTGAGATCATCGCAGGTCCTTTTCAGCTACTGCATTAAAAACTGATCACATGGACTGTGATGTCATCACAGGTCCTTCAGCTCTTGCAAGGCATTAGATTCAATTGTATTGCCGTCCTGAGGACAGCAATACAGTTGTATCTATCTGTATCTAGCCCCAGGCCCCGAAAGTTTTTACCCAGCAACGCCCCTGACTATAACACTTGTTTTTTTACACAAATATAGTTAAAATTGCATAGCTCTAAAACATGTATAGATATTTTTTTTCTGGCTAACACAGTACCATGCTATTTTGGCTATACATATTGAATACCTTGTAAGGGGAGCAAAATAGGTGCCCCAATAAATAATCACAGAATGTAAGGGTAGAGCAGATTCCTATTTTCTTTCATAATAGTAGCACAAAGCTTGATGGTTACAAGCAAATGGAGTGGCACAATAGGCCTGATGGTTATATAACAAAAGCTGCAGAACTCAGCTCTTTGTAAATTGTGAGCAGTCTTCTAAGGAGGACCATGCGATAATCATAATAATGTAGGGGTCAATATGATTTTTACCTCCTTACGACTTCCTGAATGCTGCATTTTTATCCCTAAATTCATATAATTTTTTTGTAATTAGTTTTTTGTCACATTAAAAATAGCATTACAAGATATTTTGGCCAGGTTACTGATGATTTGCTGCTCGCAGAAAATGTATTAAAATTCCTAGGCTTCCTATTGATTTATCACATACAATAGGTGCACATTGTAAGTAGAGAAAAAAACAGGAGACCAATCTGACCTAATGATTTTGTGGATAATAAAATCAATATAATTCTGTCTTTAAATAAATTAAAACAATAGGCCTCATTCATCAAGCTATTGAACAGCCAAACTGGCCTAGTTGCCCATGGCAACCAATCAGATTTCGTCTTCCATCCTCTTTGTACAATGCTTACTTGTTGGAAGGGTCCCTTGACAATAGATAACAAGTTTCCCCTCCTGCTGGGACCCACAGTGGTCGCTGTAATATATGAGGAAACCTGACAGTAAGGCTACATGCACACGACAGTGAAAAATGGGCTTGTGAGGGCCGTCTAAGTAACAGCCATCACACGTCCATTTGTAGCACCAGTGAAAGTCTATGGGGCTATTCACATGGCCGTTCTTTTAACGTCCAGTGAATAGCGATCATCCAAAAATAGGACAATAGGACATACCATTTTTAACGGCCGATTGACAGGAGTACACCCGTCTAACGGCCGTTAAAAAACAGGTACACAGGTCATTTAGGGGTTAAAAAAAATCACCTCATCCACTTGCTTGCGGAGCGGCAGTCTCTTCTCTCTTCATTAGCCAGGACCTGTCGAAGGACCTGCGGTCTGCGTGATGACGTCATCGCACACCATCGGCAGGACCCATTTTGTGAAGAGATAAGAGACTGCTGCAGAGCGAGCAAGTGGATAAGGTGCGGGTTTGTTGTTGTTTTTTTTGGGCTGCGGGACACTATGGGGGCATTATATAAACCAGGGATGCTCAACCTGTGGCCCTCCAGCTGTTGTAAAACTACAACTCCCATCATGCCCTGCTGTAAGCTGATAGGTGTAGGATGTCCGGGCATGCTGGGAGGTGTAGTTTTGCAACAGCTGGAGGGTCACAGGTTGGGCATCCCTGATATAAACCATGGGGGACATTATAAAGCTAAGGGCCCTAAAATAAAATAAAAAACACACTATGGGGGACATTATTTGAGATGGGGCCCTACATTGGGGGCATTATTAAAGCTAGGGGCGGTTAAAAAAAATTATATACACTGAGGGAGACATTTATTTAGCTGGGGGCCTACATGGGGGCTTTATTAAAGCTGGGGGCAGCAAAAAATAAATACATTCATACAGTATTTTAGCTGGTGGCCTACTATCCTGTGGGTGTTCTCAGAAGGGTGGGTCAAATTCATCCATTTTTCATGAAAAACTGATGCTAAACAGACATTAAAAACAGAAACACGGCCAGAAAATGGATGCACACACTAATGCAGAATGGCCATGAAAAACTGACAGTGTGTCCGTTGTTAACTGTCGTGTGCATGAGGCCTAAGTGTTCCATTCCACTGCAGCGCCTCCACAGGAGAAGTTAAGCATTGCACCATGCCGATTCCAAACAATGGGTTCACATTTCAAGCCAAGGATAAATTGTAATGGCCCATATTTGTTATGGCCTTTTATATACCAGTCTTAAAAAAAAAGACCATTGAAGTGGTTTACTGCAAATTTATTAAATGGTGCATACCTTTTGGAACTGCCTGAAAGACAGAAAATGAAATCTATGCGTGCTATGATCAAGAATAGGTTAGCGTCATAAATTGTTCAATTCTCTGGCTTACAACTTGCAAAGACAATACATTTCAGGCAATAAATTTGGCCTAAAAATGCAGACCACATCCACATCATGGTCACCATTTCCACCTTCCCACATAATTTTCAACTTTTGGTGAGTGTGCCGCAAAAAATGAAATATTTGTGCAATTTTGAAGGACGAGTTAATATTTGACAACTTTCTTTGCGGTTTGATAAATGTTATCTACATGCTATTGCTGACAATTTGGTTTGAATTTCAGCTTCATTCGCTCTAAATCCTGACACTGTCTTCAGTCATATGAATAGTGTAGTGTCATATATTAAACACACGTCTTTGAAGTTCTCTATGCAAATCATGTCTACATGACAGTCAGCCCAATTTAGTTTGGCTGGAAATTACTTAACAAATAAGGAAAGCACCGTCTCAGAACAGGTGTCACAACCATGAATCCTCACAGTAGGTGGAAACAGTGGTGGCAATCAATCCTAAACCCTGTCATTAGAGTACTTTAAAGACAATTCTTAAGGTCAGGTTCACATACAGCTGATGCAGCACACCATGTCTCCATGTCTCATTTACCCTCTACCTATAAGTGGAGTTTTGTAGTTTTTAGTTAATTTTTCGTTTTGTGCTGCCATTTTTTGCTGTATTTTTTTTGTAAGCAAAAAACACTAGCTCCTGATGTTTCATGGAAGATTATGGAAAATACACTCCTCAACAATGAAATTGCACCAAAAAAGAAAAAGTCATGGAATTATTAAAACCACAGGATCGATAGACATGTTAATTATATGCAAAAGATAAAAAATGGAAACAAAATATTCAAAACTTTTCAATTTATTCAGTATGAGCGCGCGCGCAGAAACACATGCATTTACATGCCTTGGTATGCTATCATTGAGGCTATTAAGGGTTATCTGAGGAATATTCTGCCACACCGAATGCACGTGGGCACACAAATCATCAAGATCAGCTGTTAGCTGCTCCTATTGCAATTGCCGACCAATAACATCCCGGACACAAGTCTGGAGATGCTGTAGGCCATGGTAGCATGTTTGGGCAATGCAGGTTGCTCACAGTAGCATGGGCAACATGTGGTCTGGCAATGTTTTGTTGGAAAACATTGGGACATTTTTTCAGCAATGTAACGTTGAGCTGTTAGTGTTCCTGAAATGAAGACTAGAGGGGTCCATTACATTATGCCTCCCAGACCATAATCTTGGGATCCATAATCCAATCTCTTGTGAAGACCTCTTTATAGTTTGCCCGTGTGTTCTCCAAACCAATCTCTGGCTATAATTGCATCTGAGAAAAAAGCAGCAAACTGTGATTGCATCATGGGGGCCCGATTGGAAGAGAGAGTAAGCCCTCTCCATTTGTCTAACTGCTTAGATGTCACAGTCGCTATTGACTGCAGCATCTCCAGAATTAAATGACCAGGATCGGAGTTATCTCACCCAGTCAGCTATGGCCAGATGCGTGTCCCTTTGGCTGCATGCAGTGGCAGTTGAAGGATGGGATTGCGCATGTTGTCTACCACAGTGATGTGAACAGAGAAAAAAACAAACAGCAGGTGGCGATATACAGCTAGATTTCAATTTATAACTTTGTGGCTGTACTAATTTTTTTATTGCAAAAATATTCAGATCCAGGTGTTGAGTTGAAAATTGTAAAATATTTTTCGCAGGACAACTCCTTTAATTTATTTCAGTGTTTTTAAACTTACTAGGATGTCACATGTCATAAGACAAGTCCTTTAATAAAACTACTTGTAAAGTTATTTAATATGGCTCAGCAGGGGCATAGCTATAGGGGAAGCAAGGGAAGCGGCTGCTTTGGGGCCCGAGCTCAGAAGGGGCCCACCCTGGATCAGGGTTAAAAGATTTTATTGTCAGGACCCCCTCAACAATATTTTAAAATGACATTATATACAGAGACACTGTAGAAAACGGACAGAGCGGCTGCTGGGCCTGGTCTAAGAGAGCGATTTTGACTAGCCACAGAAGGGGGGTTGCAAAGAAGTTGCTTGTGGGGGAGGGGGGGGCATTAAAAAAAATTGCTGTGGGGCCCAGTCCTTTCTAGCTATGCCACTGTGGCTCAGCAAAATAATACAATTGAAATACCTCATATAAAACTGATAAAGCCAGCATGTGTTTTGTTGGAAACTGCTTGTTACATAGCAACAACATCTCAACCTCAACCAGATCCCAGTGGAGGATACAGTAAGGTCTCCAATCCCTTCTGCGCCATCAAATTTAACTGTGTGCTGCCAAGAGAGCTTATTAGTAGCTCTGTTACCACAGGTTATAGGCTGCTAAGTCTTTATCAGTATTTGTGAGCCATTGTATGCACATTTATTTATTTATTGTGCAATATCTTATACTGTATTTAGGACTATAGTTATGCCACTGTGTTTACTTCTTGATGTTCTAGATGAGTTCGCCACCAAGATGTAGGTTTCCAAATACCATCTTGGGAAGCTTCAAGGTTATTATTCCAGGATCTCTCAGTCATTAGTGAGACCCCTGTCTTCTTAGGGTCAAGCATTTGTTCTGTTGTCTACATGTCTATACAACACACATCCAAAAATGGCCTGGTCTGTCATCTGCTGTCAAGATCTATCATCACACATATGTCAAAATATACTACATCTAAACACAGTTTGTGTTTTAAGTGTTGTCTCCTTATTACAACACTAAGTGGATCTCCCGCAGTTATGTCGACCCAAACGTATATTATCTTTGAAGTAACTCTATGTGGATCTAAGCTTAGCAGTAAAGCAGTTGGTGATGCAGTTATAATATGGACCCCAAAATGAGACCACCTTGAAAAAAGCCACCATGGTGCATTACTTGGTCTACTGACCTCTGGGAAAGCCCTTCACTGAAATCTGCTATAAATGTTCTAAAGGTTTGCATAGACAAGTGAAATGTGACAAATGAAACATGAGTTTTATATAGCAACAGTCTTGTATGTTCTAAGTAAAGTATTGAGGGAAGCCCATTTTCAGAACCAGAATTATAATATATATACAGGTGAAACTCGAAAAATTAGAATAAGGTGCAAAGTTCATTTATTTCAGTAATGCAACTTAAAAGGTGAAACTAACATATGAGACTCATTCCATGCAAAGCGAGATATTTCAAGCCTTTATTTGGTATAATTTGGATGATTACGGCTTACAGCTTATGAAACCCCAAAGTCACAATTTTGAGGTACCCATTGCTCAGGGGGTATGGATTAATTAGCTGACTAGAGTGTGACACTTTGAGCCTAGAATATTGAACCTTTTCACAAAATTCTAATTTTATGTTGTATTACTAAAATAAATCAACTTTTGCATGATATAAAAAAAAATTGAATTTCCCTTGTATATATACACAAACCCTTTTTAGATTTCAAAGAAAAAATTTGGGGGATTCAGCCCGCACAACCCCTAGCAGGTGCAGATTGCTATGGCGAAATACAGATACAAGCGCAAAAACACAAAATGCAATCGCATTTATGCTGGATGTTGAATAAGGCATTGGTGTACATTTTGGCCAAAGCGTAATAAGCCACTCACCACGTCAAGGTCGCCTTAATGAGTTGTCCCTAACACTAGTTCCTACCTTTTATGGGCCATGACAGCCACACAAAGTCCAGGGAGCGCAGGTACAGCATGCACGCCAAGCACACTCTGCTTTTAACCCCGTCCGGTGCCATTACAGCTTTCATCGGATCCAGGGATGCAAGTACGAACATGCATGCTGAGCTCACTATATACTTCTCCTGGAGCCTAATGGCTACTGGTAGGTGCTATATAAGCAGACTCAGTTTTATACTGACTTAAAAACCAGCCTCCAGGGCATACTAACTGGTCAGGTGTGCATGACTGCTTGGAGATCGCCACGCCTCCAATATATACTACAAAGAAAAAATATGGGGGATTCAGCCCACACAACCCCTAGCAGGTGCAGATTGCTATGGCGAAATACAGATACAAACGCAAAAACACAAAATGCAATCGCACTCTGCAAACCAGCACTCTGCCCTGCCTCTATGCTGGATATTGAATAAGGCATTGGTGTACATTTTGGCCAAAGCGTAATAAGCCACTCACCACGTCAAGGTCGCCTTAATGAGTGGTCCCTAACACTAGTTCCTACCTTTTATGGGCCATGACAGCCACACAAAGTCCAGGGAGTCCTTATTAGATTTCCTCGGTGTCCACTGAATTAGTTTGGGAAGGTCCAGACACTTCCAGACATTAAAATAGGTGTTCAATCTAAGGCCTCCTGCACGCGAAGAAGGCTGCCCATTGCCGTATTGCGGACCACATTTGCGGATCAGCAATACACGGGCACCGTTTCATGTGTATTCCGCATCACGGATGCTGACCACCAATCAGACCCCCATTAGACCTCCAGACCCCTATTAGACCTCTCTAGACCCCCCCCCAGTCAGATCCTTTAGACCCTCAAGACCCCTTATTAGACCACAGACCAGACCTCTAGACCCCCATTAGACCTCCAAAATCCCATATCTGACCCCAATTAGACCTCCAGACACACAATCAGACCCCTATTAGACTTCTAGACCCCCAAATTGACCCCATTAGACCTCTCTAGACCCCCAGTCAGACTCTTTAGACCCTCAATCAGACCCCCAATCAGATTCTCCAGACCCCTATTAGACCTCAGACCCCATTAGACCTCCAAACCACCATATCTGACCCAAATTTGACCCCAATTAAACCTCCAGACCCCCAATCAGACCCCCATTAGACCTCTAGACCCCCAATTGGACCCTGATTAGACCTCCAGACCCCCAATCAGACCCCAATTAGACCTCTCTAGACCCCCAGTCAGACCGTTTAGACCCCCAATCAGACCCTTCAGGTCCCCAATCAGACCCTTCAGGCCCCAAATCAGACCCCTCAGGCCCAAAATCCGACCCATCAGATTCCTAATCAAACCCCCAATCAGGCCCCTAATCAGACCCTTCAGACCCCCAATCAGACCTCAGATCAGACTATAAAATAAATAAACAAACTTGCCTCTTCGGCTCTGCCGCTCCTCTCCTGGTCAGGCTGTCTTCCCAGGGCCCGCGCTGCTGTCACCTGACCTCTTGCAGCATCAGGTCAGAGTACGCTGTGTACGTCCTGGCGCTGCAGGCGGCCAGGGCACAGCAGCGCGGGCCCTGGGAAGAGCGAGCAGGAGAAGGGGTAAGTACTGTTCAGCGCTCACATCGCTTTTCTCCCCCTCCTCCTGCAGACTACTAAGCGCTTCTATAATGGAAGCGCTCACTAGTATTCCCTTTATAAGATGTACTGCATCTTATTAAGGCCTCTTTCACACAGGCGTGTGCGACCCGTGGTCGTGCTGCGGCCCGCAAAATGCATTCCTATCACTAGAATGGGTCTGCGATCCGGCCGTTCCGCAAAAAGATAGGAGATGTTCTATCGTTTTGCGGAACGGAAGTATGGGATGAACCCCCACGGAAGCACTCCATAGTGCTTCCGTAGTGTTCTGTACCGTGTTTCCGTTCCGAACCATTCCGCATCTCCGGATTTGCGGACCCATTGAAGTGAATGGGTCCGCATCCGTGATGCAGAATGCCCACGGAACGGCATCCGTGTATTGCAGTTCAATCACACACGCCCGTGTGAAAGAGGCCTAAGGGAAATATATAGCACCACTGGCAAGGGGGCCCTCTGGCTTAGGGGCCCAGTCACAACTGTGACCGCTGCGACCTCTATAGTTACGCCAGTGACAATATCCAATTAAATGCACTGGTTTTCTGCTGACTATATGCAATACAGTGTTTCAGAACAAAGATTCTGCAAGCTTTTAATGCAAAAAAAATTTGATTAAATCAGCTCTAGTGCAGTACTGACTAGAGAGAGTTTATGTGAAAAGTGATGCTTAGAATTAGAGGCACTAACAAAATCTATTGATCAGCATGCTGTGTCCTCAAATTATTAGGATGATGCTGATAATGACATAAGAAAAGGATTGACAATGCGAAAAGCTGAGATAAATTATGTTAAAAAGGGTGAATAATTAAAGGGTTAAAGGCATATTCCAGCTGTGAGAAGGTATCTCCTATCTACAAGTTAAGGGATAACTATTAGATCTGTGGGGTTCCTACTGCGGGGACCTCCATCAATCCTGAGAATGGGGACCCCCGTACCCATCAGGGCCCAACAAAATGAACAGAGCGGCAGGTTGGGTATGCACACTGCTGCTTTATTCATCTCTATGAGAGTTCTGGAAATAGCTGAGCGCTGTACTCAGATCATGCCTGACCTGCCGCTCTGTTCACTTCGGGGGGTCCTTATACTCATAATCAGTGGGAGTCCCAGTGCTAGGAATGCTACTGATGTAATAGGTGCCCCCTACCATGTGGATAGAGGATAGAGGATCTTACAACCAAATACCCCTCTAAGCTAGCTATAAACATTACATGTATGTTGACCATGACTCCTGATTTTTGCTGGGCTGGATCATCATTTATCATGTATGGGGCTTTTCCCTTCTCACTGCTCATTTATAACCCCTAAATGTAATTAAATATGAATAGAAAATAGCATTCACCTTCCACCACTCCTGACATGCCTGTTTTAATAGCTCCATCCATTCCCCATGTAATAACAATTCTGGAGCCTCTATTCTCATGGCTCTATGTTGTGCCGTTCCTTTATTATTTCTACTAGAGGTTATGGATGAATTGCTAGCAGTCTGCAGTAAGGGTACAGAGGGGAGGTAACCAGTGGGGGGGGGGGGGGGGGTGTACCTGCACAGTCTGACTCTATCCAATCAGTGCTGCCATTTTCAGACTGCAGATACCCCCCTTCCCCCAACTTGTTCCCTCCCCTCAGTGCCCTTACTAAAGGCTAATAGCAATTCATTCATAACTTTTAGTGCAAATAATGAAGAAATGGCACAACATACAGACATAAGAATAGAGGCTCCAGAATTGTTATTACATGGGGAATGCATGGAGCTATTAAAACAGGCATGTCAGGAGCGGTGACAGGTCCTCTTTAACCATGAACTGTGTCTGGTGTTGCAGTTCAGCCCGATTCAAAAATTTTTAAATAAAGTCTGCAATAGCAGACACAGCCCATGCTGTTTTTGTGGGATGTATTAAGATATATTTCCATTTCTTTATATTATTCTTATGACCTGGACAATATTTTGTTTTAAATATTATTGTTAAAGAACCTTGAAGTTACTAACTGAGTACTGTGATTTTATGCAGAGAAATTCTGAAGATAACTAAAGCAATCTAAATTTGAATCTTCATCTCATTTAGGCCTCATACACATGACCATATCTATATTGCGATCTGCAAAATACGAACACCTTCCACATGCAATCTGCATTTTTCTCACTCCCATTAACACAAATTACTAATTTTGTCCACAAACCAGAGAAGAATAGGACATGTCAGCACATTAGGCAGGGAAACACACATGCACAGTGAGCCTTGACTCAACCCAAGCCGCTTTCCTTGACTACTTGCAGTGCAAGCCCTATGCAGCAAGTCTGCAACTGGTCGACATTCCCTGTATTGCTAAAGTGCAGGACAGACAGACACGGAACACAACCACACAGAGAAGGGTCGTAAGGTCAAAAGCCAGGAGGACAATACGGTACAAAATGGGAGGGCGGAGGATAGTCAAAATAGCCAAGCCAAAGTCAGAACCAGATGGGTATCACGGTACAGAATAACAAGACAGAGGGAGGTCAAAAGGCAAGCCGAGGTCAATATAAAAAGCAATCCAAATACGTACAGACAGAACCGGGAGCACAGCAAGGGAGATAAACCTATAACTGGCAACAGTGAACTGCCAGCAGGGGATTTAAATAGATCGCCAAGTCCCTGAATCAGAACCTGATAGGTCTAAGGATTCGGTGCCCCATAGTGCCAGAACATAATTTAGTCTGCCATAGTCAGACTCAACAGTCACTAAGCCCACCTAACTACACATACCAGCTAACACCAATATTCACTAATTCTCCTCCAGTGTTTATGCACTGCGGGAAAGAACACAGCGAGCGCTGTTACTACTGACGCGCTGCATCATCAGGGAGGGTGGCCTAGATAGCACAACACTGGGGTTGTGGCCTGGCAGCACGACAGGAAAGTTGGTGACACATGTTCTATAATTTGCAAACAGACACATGGATGTGGACAGCACACAGATGGCATCCATGTGTTGTCCGCTTTTTTTCTTTTTTGCAGACACACAGAAATAAATGGGGCAATCCGCAAAAAATACAGATTGGTCACGGACACAAAATACGGTCATGCGCATGGGGCCTTACCTTTACAATTCATACATATATAAATGGACATTAAAGTGATAAGGATTTATGTTGAAGCATTGATTTATTCATTCATTTATGTATATTAACCCCTTAAGGACACAGCCCTATTTCACCTTAAGGACCAGGCCATTTTTTGCAAATCTGACCACTGTCACTTTAAGTGCTGATAACTTTAAAACGCTTTGACTTACCCAGGCCGTTCTGAGATTGTTTTTTCGTCGCATATTGTACTTCATGACACTGCTAAAATTGGGTCAAAAAAGTTAATTTTTTTGCATAAAAAAATACCATATTTACCAAAAATTTTGAAAAATTTGCAAATTTCAAAGTTTCAGTTTCTCTACTTCTGTAATACATAGTAATACCCCCAAAAATTGTGATGACTTTACATTCCCCATATGTCTACTTCATGTTTGTAGCATTTTGGGAATGATATTTTATTTTTTGGGGATGTTACAAGGCTTAGAAGTTTAGAAGCAAATTTTGAAATTTTCGGAAATCTTCAAAATCCCACTTTTTATGGACCAGTTCAGGTTTGAAGTCACTTTGTGAGGCTTACATAATAGAAACCACCCAAAAATGACCCCATTCTAGAAACTACACCCCTCAAGGTATTCAAAACTGTTTTTACAAACTTTGTTAACCCTTTAGGTCTTCCACAACACTTCATGGCAAATGGACATACATTTTTAGAATTTAGATTTTTTGGAAAATTTTCCAATATAATCAATTTTTTCCTGGAAAAAAACAAGGGTTAACTGCCAAACAAAACTCAAAATGGGTTGCCCTGATTCTGTAGTTTGCAGAAACACCCCATATGTGGTCGTAAACTACTGTTTGGCCGAACGGGAGGACATAGAAGGAGGGGAACACCATATGGGTTTTGGAAGGCAGATTTGGCAGGACTGGTTTTGTTTATACCATGTCCCATTTGAAGCCCCCTGTTGCACCCCTAGAATAGAAATTTCAAAAAAGTGACTCCATCTAAGAAAGTACACCCCTCAAGGTATTCAAAACTGGGTTTACAAACTTTGTTAACCCTTTAGGTGTTCCACAAGAGTTATTGGCAGATGGAGAAACAATTTAGAAATTTCTATTTTTTGGAAAATTTTCCAATATAATCAATTTTTTCCAGGAGTAAAACAAGGGTTAACTGCCAAACAAAACTCAAAATGGGTTGCCCTGATTCTGTAGTTTGCAAAAACACCCCATATGTGGTCGTAAACTACTGTTTGGCCGAACGGGAAGACATAGAAGGAGGGGAACACCATATGGGTTTTGGAAGGCAGATTTTGCAGGACTGGTTTTGTTTATACCATGTCCAATTTGAAGCCCCCTGTTGTACCCCTAGAATAAAAATTTCAAAAAAGTGACTCCATCTAAGAAAGTACACCCCTCAAGGTATTCAAAACTGGGTTTACAAACTTTGTTAACCCTTTAGGTGTTCCACAAGAGTTAATGGCAGATGGAGAAACAATTTAGAAATTTCTATTTTTTGGAAAATTTTCCATTTTAACCCATTTTTTCCAGCAATAAAGTAAGGGTTAACAGCCAAACAAAACTCAATATGGGTTGCCCTGATTCTGTAGTTTGCAAAAACACCCCATATGTGGTCGTAAACTACTGTTTGGCCAAACGGGAGCACGTAGAAAGAGGGGAACGCCATATGGGTTTTGGAAGGCAGATTTTGCAGGACTGGTTTTGTTTATACCATGTCCCATTTGAAGCCCCCTGTTGCACCCCTAGAATAGAAATTTCAAAAAAGTGACTCCATCTAAGAAAGTACACCCCTCAAGGTATTCAAAACTGGGTTTACAAACTTTGTTAACCCTTTAGGTGTTCCACAAGAGTTAATGGCAGATGGAGAAACAATTTAGAAATTTCTATTTTTTGGAAAATTTTCCATTTTAACCCTTACTTTATTACTGAAAAAAATGGGTTAACAGCCAAACAAAACTCAAAATGGGTTGCCCTGATTCTGTAGTTTGCAGAAACACCCCAAATGTGGTCGTAAACTACTATTTGGCTAAACGGCAGGACATAGAAGAAGGGGAACGCCATACGGTTTTTGGAAGGCAGATTTTGCTGGACTGGTTTATTTACACCATGTACCCTTTCAAGCCCCCTGATGCACCCCTAGAGTAGAAACTCCATAAAAGTGACCCCATCTAGGAAACTACGGGATAAGGTGGTTGTTGATTTGGTACTATTTTAGGGGTAAATATGATTTTTGGTTGCTCTATATTACACTTTTTTGAGGCAAGGTAACAAAAAAATTAAATTCTAAAATTTTTCTACATTTGCTATTTAGTTTTGTGGAACACCTAAAGGGTTAACAAAGTTTATAAAGTAACTTTTGAATACCTTGAGGGGTGTAGTTTCTTAGATGGGGTCACTTTTTTGGAGTTTCTAGTCTAGGCTACATCAGGGGGGGCTTCTAATGGGACATGGTGTCAAAAAAAAAAACTGTCCATCAAAATCTGCCTTCCAGAAACCATATGGAGTTCCCTTCGTTCTATGCCCTGCCGTGCGGCTATATAGCCATTTACGACCACATATGGGGTGTTTCTGCAAACTACAGAATCAGGGCCATAAATATTGAGTTTTTTTTGGCTGTTAACCCTTGCTTTATTACTGGAAAAAAAGGATTCAAATGGAAATTTTGCCCAAAAATGGGTGTTTTGGCACCGTTTTTATTTTATATTTTTAACACCGTTCATCCGAGGGGTTTGGTCAAATGTTATTTTTATAGCGACGACTTTTACGCACGCGACGATGCCCAATATGTATGGCTCTCAGACTTTGGAGACACTAAGCAGGCATCCTAAAACTGCGGCCCTCCAGATGTTGTAAAACTACAATTCCCACCATGCCCTGCTGATGGCTGTAGGTTGTCTGGGCATGCTGGGAGTTATAGTTTTACAACATCTGGAGGGCCGCAGTTTGAGGATGCCTGCACTAAAACTAATATTTTTTTGGGGAAAAAAAATTGTTTCTGTGTCTCCAAAGTCTGAGAGCCATAGTGTTTTATGTTCTCTAGGGGACTGTTGGAGATTATAAAAATTTAGTACTCCATGGAAGTGTGATACTCCCTGAAGCAACCAATAATGCAGAGGCCCGGATGATTGGGGCACGTGTCACACTGAGTAGTGGTGTCCTTCCGTATCCCCCTCTTGTGACACACTCTGCATCTTTTTTGGGTTCGTCCCTTCTTTCCAGTATGGGGGACCACACCTGGAAAGTGTTGGCCAGGGACGATCCGGGCGCCTCCAGTTCCCGAGGTACTCCGGCCTGCTCTTTCCCGGTCCGAAAAGATCAGGTCTTTGAGGACTGCCTCATAGAATTGGAGGAATGTCCCTGTGCTGCCAGCGCTTCGGGATAGTACAAAAGAGTTGTACATGGCAACCTGCACCATGTAGACCGCAACTTTTTTGTACCATGCCCGGGTTTTGCGCATGGCATTATATGGCTTGAGGACTTGATCAGAGAGATCAACTCCTCCCATATACCGATTGTAGGCGACGATACAATCGGGCTTGAGGACCGTTGCCGTGGTACCTCGCACAGAGACTGGGGTGGTGCTGTTACCGTGGATTGTGGACAGCATAAGGACATCCCTCTTGTCCTTATACCTGACCAGCAACAGGTTTCCACTGGTAAGTGCACGGGTCTCACCCCTGGGGATAGGTACCTGGAGGGGGTGGGCAGGGAGGCCGCGTTGATTTTTCCGCACGGTCCCACAAGCGAACGTGGATCTGGCGGCAAGGGACCTGAACAAGGGAATGCTGGTATAAAAGTTGTCCACGTACAAGTGGTAACCCTTATCCAGCAGTGGGTACATAAGGTCCCACACGAGTTTCCCGGTAACACCCAGAGTGGGGGGACATTCTGGTGGTTGAATCCGGGAATCTCGCCCCTCGTACACACGAAATTTGTAAGTGTACCCTGAGGTACTCTCACAAATTTTGTATAGCTTCACGCCATACCTCGCCCGCTTTGTGGGAATGTATTGGCGGAAACTGAGTCTCCCCTTGAACGCAACGAGAGACTCATCAACCGCGACCTCCCTTCCAGGTACGTAGGCCTGCTGAAATGTGGCCCCAAAGTGATCGATGACCGGCCGTATCTTGTACAGCCGGTCATAGGCAGGATCACTTCGGGGGGGACATGCTGCATTATCGGAATAATGCAGACATTTCCGGATGGCCTCAAACCGGGAGCGTGTCATGGCCGTACTGTACAGTGGGGTCTGGTATAGGACGTCCCCACTCCAGTACAGCCTGACACTGGGTTTTTGCACTAGACCCATATGCAGCACGAGGCCCCAAAATGTCCTCATCTCGGCTGCACTGACCGGCGTCCAGCCACCGGGTCTAGCCAAAAATGAGCCCGGGTTTTGAGCGACGAACTGTTGGGCGTACAGATTCGTCTGCTCCACCATCAGATTCACCAGTGGGTTACTGAAAAAAAAACTAAAAAAGTCTATTTCAGTAAACCCCACTGTGGGAATCTGGATTCCAGGATTGCCAGCGAAATCCGGAATCTCAGGCTCAAAGTCCACTGGGGGACACCAGCTAAGTTCATCGGCAGGGGGCTCCGGTGAACTTATTTGGTGGGCCGGGAAACCAGTACGAACCCCAGGGCGGCTCGTACTAGGGTGGGCCACAGGATCCCTAGCATGTGTGGCCCCTGGCTCCGCCTGGCGGCGTCTCCGCTGCCTTGGTGGCTCATCGTCATCCGATGATGATGAGGAGGATGCGGATGACAAAAGGAACGTGGGGTCATCCTCATCCTCACTGGGGCTCTCAGAGTCGGAGGCAATCTGGGCATATGCCTCCTCGGCCGAGAACACCCGGCGGGCCATGGGTGTGTGTGTGTGCGTGTGTATGTGCGTGCGTGTAAACCTTTATTCTATGTGCGTGTGTGTGGGGGCACGGGTGTTCACGTACTAAAAGTCCAGGCAAAAAAAATGGGCAAGTGTTAGAAAAAAAAAAAAAAAAGTTCAAACTTGCTGATCAGCGGTTCAACGCTGATCAGCGGTCGGTGGGGTGGTGGGGCGGTGGGGCGGGCGATGCGCTAACAGTGGACGGACGCTAAAAAGTGCCGGCCAGTCAGCGCACGCAGAAAAAAAAAAGTGGTGGTGGGGGGGTCTGGTGGGGGGGGGGGGGCTGGTGGTGAGAGGGGGGCTGGTGTGGTGGGGGGGATGCGGGGGGGCAAGTGGCAGGGGGGTCTGGGGTCTGGTAGCTGAAAAAAAAAAGTTTGGAATAAATGTGATTTTTTTTTTTTTTTTTTTTTTTCTAACTTTTCCCTTCTATCCCTGCCTAAAGGTGCCTCTCCCTCACTGACCCTAACCTACCTGGGTGGCGATGGGTGCAGGAGGGTGATGGATGGCGATTAGGGGGACACAGGAGCTGGTGCTGGACGATGCTGCCGGGTGCTCGTGCAGAACAGGAAGAGGAGGGGAGAGAGGAGCGCAGGAAGTTTGAATCTCGCGCCTCTCTCCCCTGCACCAATCAGCACCCTGGACAGCGGCGTTCAGCACCAGGGCCAGCTCCGCCTCTGCAAATCCTCGGACTGCGATTGGTGGTGTAAAATTACGCCACCGATCGCAGTCTTTTTCCGGTTCATCGGGTCACAGGACACCCGAATGGACCGGAAACGCAGAAAACCGCAGGGTCTGAATTGACCTGCGGTTTTCTGCGATCGTCGATGCGGGGGGGTCAAATGACCCCCCCCTGCATTGTTACAGGATGCCGGCTGAATGATTTCAGCCGGCATCCCGTTCCGATTAACCCCCGCGGCGCCGGCATCGCTATTTAAAGCCATGACGTACCGGTACGTCATGTGTCCTTAAGGACTCGGGAAACATGCCGTACCGGTACGTCATGTGTCCTTAAGGGGTTAATAAATCATACATTATTAAAGGCGTTATCCTACAAATGTAAAAGTCATTGTAAAACTTTTAGGCCTCTTTTAGACGGGCGTTGCGGGAAAATGTGTGGGTGCGTTGCGGGAACACCCGCGATTTTTCAGCGCGAGTGCAAAACATTGTAATGCGTTTTTCACTCGCGTGAGAAAAATCGCGCATGTTTGGTACCCAAACCCGAACTTCTTCACAGAAGTTCGGGCTTGGGATCGGTGTTCTGTAGATTGTATTATTTTCCCTTATAACATGGTTATAAGGGAAAATAATAGCATTCTGAATTAGAGTTGTTGCGATACCAAATTTTTGATTCGGTTTCGATACCATGAAAAAGTATTGCGATACTCGATACCATTCGATACCACGCGAAAAAAAAATAAACCAAAAAAGCCACGTGCATTCCGCATGTTTAAAAATGGCGAATCGTGCAGTTTTTATTAATTTTTTTCTGTTCCGGCGTTCACCACCTAGATTTTTTTTTATATTTTAATAGTTTGGACTTTTCTGACGTGGCGATATGTAATATGTTTATTATTTATATATTTTATATATGTGAAATTGGTAAAGGGGGTCATTTATACTTCATATTTTAGTGGGGTTTTTTTAACTTTTTTTTTTACACTTTTTATTTAATAACTATTTCCCCCCTTAGGCTACTTTCACACTAGCGTTCGGGTGTCCGCTTGTGAGCTCCGTTTGAAGGGGCTCACAAGCGGCCCCGAACGCATCCGTCCAGCCCTAATGCATTCTGAGTGGACGCGGATCCGCTCAGAATGCATCAGTCTGGCAGCGTTCAGCCTCCGCTCCGCTCAGCAGGCGGACACCTGAACGCTCCTTGCAGCGTTCGGGTGTCCGCCTGGCCGTGCGGAGGCAAGCGGATCCGTCCAGACTTACAATGTTTACAATGGAAGTCAATGGGGACGGATCCGTTTGAAGATGACACAATATGGCTCAATCTTCAAACGGATCCGTCCCCCATTGACTTTCAATGTAAAAGTCTGGACGGATCCGTTCAGGCTACTTTCACAGTTAGAATTTTTTTTACAATATAATGCAGACGGATCCGTTCTGAACACAAGTGTGAAAGTAGCCTTAGGGGCTAGAACCTGGGATCTTTCATCCCTTGTCCTATTCAGCTCTATCAGGGTGAATAGGACTTCAGACTGTCTCTGCTGCTCTGTGCCTTGTGCACACAGCATCAGGGATGTTACCATGGCAACTAGGGCTTCTGTAGCGTCCTGGCTGCCATGGTAACTGATCGGAGCCCCAGGCTTACACAGCTGGGGCTCCGATCAGAAGCTGCCACTGCACCACCAATGAGGGGGAGGGGAGAGGTCCCTGTGGCCACTGCCACCAATGATTTTAATACTGGGGGGTTGAGAGGGGCTGGCGCACTGTGCCACCAATGATTTTAATGGGATGGGGGGTTGAGGGGCACACTGAACCACCAATGATAAATTACCCCTTTATACAGGAGGCGGGTACTGGCAGATCAGCAGTTAACCCCTTAGGTGCCGCACCTGAGGGGTTAACTGCCTCTGATCGCAGCTCCCTGTCAGGGGCAGGGTGCCGGCAATGCGATTCTGCTGCCGGCACCCGCCTCCTGTATTGTGTTAGACTGACTTTCACTATCAGGCCATACAGAGCGGCGCCCAGCGATGTCCCAGCACTCACCATTAGTCCTGGGCGCCGCACGTTCGCCTGCATTGCTCCATTACTGTCTCCTCTCCTGCTCCACATGCTGCTCATTACTATCGGAGCGATGGGAGGAGACATCAGCTTCACTAGTGGGCGTCCCTTCTTCCTGGCTGTAGCGCTGTCCAATCGCAGCGCAGGGAGAAGGAACGCCCACTAGTGAAGCTGATGTCTCCTCCCATCGCTCCCATAGTAATGAGCATCATGTGAAGCAGGAGAGGAGACAGTAATGGGGCACTGCGGGCGAACGGAACGGCGCCCAGGACTAATGGTGAGTGCTGGGGCATCGCTGGGCCCCGCTCTGTGGGAAATGGGAATAGTCCTATTTGGTAGCGCAGTGCGCCCGCCCCTCCTCCGCCCCTCTATCCTCATTGGTGGCGCAGTGCGCCCGCCCCTCCCCCCTCTCTTCTCATTGGTGGCAGCGGCAGCAGCACAGGGGGAGGGAGGACTGCTTCCTTCTCCCCGTGCTGAGAGAACATGAGCGCGCAGAAGCGCAGCCCAGTATCGAAAAAACAGAAATCCCGGTATCGTATCGATACCGGGACAAAAGTATCGATTGGGTATCGAAATTTCGATACCCACAACAACCCTATTCTGAATACAGAATGTATAGTACAATAGCGCTGTAGGGGTTAAAAAAATAAATAAAATAATTTAACTCACCTTAGTCCACTTGATCACGTAGCCCGGCATCTCTTCTGTCTCCTTTGCTGAACAGGACCTGTGGTGAGCATTCATTTCAGGAACAGGACCTGTGGTGACATCACTCCGGTCATCACATGATCCATCACATGATCCATCACCATGGTAAAAGATCATGTGATGGAACATGTGATGACCGGAGTGACGTCGCCACAGGTCCTGTTCAGCAAAGGAGACAGACGAGATGCCGAGCAGCGCGATCAAGTGGACTAAGGTGAGTTTAATTATTTTATTTTTTAACCCCTCCAGCGCTATTGTACTATGCATTCTATATTCAGAATGCTATTCTTTTCCCTTTATAACCATGTTATAAGGGAAAATAATAATGATCGGGTCTCCATCCCGATCGTCTCCTAGCAACCGTGCGTGAAAATCGCACCGCATCCACACTTGCTTGCGGATGCTTGCGATATTTACGCAACCCCATTCACTTCTATTGGGGCTGCGTTGCATGAAAAACGCACAAAGAGGACATGCTGCGATTTTCACGCAACACACAAGTGATGCGTGAAAATCACAGCTCGTGTGAACAGCCCCATAGAAATGAATGGGTCGGTATTCAGTGCGGGTGCAATGCGTTCACCTCACGCATCGCATCCGCGCGGAATACTCGCCCGGGTGAAAGGGGCCTAACCCTAAGTTCACACCTGAGCGTTTTACAGCGCGTTCAAACGCGCTGTAAAACGCTCAAGACATGAAAAGCAATGCTTCCCTATGGGAATGGTTCACACCTGGGCGTTTTACAGCGCGTACGAACGCGCTGTAAAACGCCCGACGCTCAAACAAGTACTTGAGCTTCTTTGGGGCGTTTTGACACGCGTTTGTGGCCATAGGACACTGCAGTCAATCACACAAACGCGCGTCAAACGCGCGTTTACTATTACAAAAAACGCGCATAAAAATGCGCGTTTGAGAAACGCTCAGGTGTGAAAGCAGGGTTACTGACATATATTTGGAGGACTTGCTTCCGAGGCTGTGCAGCAGCTAATCAAGCACCTGCATTTCCCAAATTGCATTGCAATTAACCCTTGTTAACCCCTACCTCCCCTGCATAGACAATAGTCCCTCAAATATAGCCCCAGAGATACATATGGTATGTAACCCCTCCACAATTTTCTTCTTCATTGTCTAGAGGGAGCTATAGCTATATATTTCGATGTAGGGATAAATGAAAAGTGTCTGGACCGCTGCTTCACTATGAGATCACTATGTCTGCACTGAGGGAAGGGAAGCAAGTGACCACCTATGAATGAAGGAGAAGCCGAACCAGAAGGAGAGACAGCAGGGGCGCTACCAAAGAGGAAAATGTATTGTGTATAAAAAACAACACTGTTGCATGTATTGTATATTGCCATAATACTTCATTTGAAATGTCCTAACTATTGCATAGTAATACTTTTCATGGGATAACCCTTTTAAATTACATGTAAATATTTCACTCACCAACATGATCATGGTAGCTACACTGTGAGTTCAGGCCAGCCATGAGCTATAGATATACCTCAATTCAACTTTCTGTATGGAAAACAAAGTCACGGATGACCTTCCCACCAAACCAATCATAAAATAAATCAGTCTATGTTTCCCATAGGAAAGCAACGAGGTTGCGGTAATGTTGCGATATTACTTTGACACTGTTATTGAAGAATAAATACATCATAATGACATCAGTAAAGTAAAATGTATTTCTCAACCAACACTTTCCTGAAAACCTTGGACATGTAATAAGGAAAAACAAAGAATATAAAAAAGCAGGATCAAACACTGGACTTTGTTTCATGGAAGAATTACATATAATGGCTGCATCTGATAAAGAAGCTGTGGCTTGTATCATAAGAAAGGACTATATTAACCCTTTAGTGACTGGGAAATTTTCTATTTTTTTTTTTTTCATTTTCATTTTTTGCCATAACTTTTTTATTTTTCTATATGCATAGCTGTATGAGGGCTTGTTTTTTGCAGGACGAGTTGTACTTTCTAATGGCAATATTTATGGTTGCATACAATGTAGTGGGAAGTGGGAAAACATTTTCAAACGGGGTGGAATTATGGGGTTTTATGAGTTTTGTTTTTGCAGTGTTTCCTATGCAGTAAAACTGACCTGTTTCTTTCATTCTCTGGGTCAGTACGATTACAACGATACCATATATGTATAGGTTTTTTTGTGTTTTAATGCCCAAAAAAATTAACATTGGAAAAAAACTAATTTTTTCTTTGCATCACCATATTTATACCCCCATAAAAATATTTTTTTTATGTATATAGAGCTGTGTGAGGGTGATCTGTACTTTTCAGTGATTCCATGTTGGGGTGTGTATGACTTTTTGATCACTTTTTATTACATTTTGTATGGGAGGTGAAGTGGCAAAAACACTGTGAATCAGCCATTTTTATTATTTTTTCCCGTTTCGCCATTTGCCGTATGGAATAAATATTTTAGTTTTTTAATAACATGGGCTTTTTCGCACACGACGATGCCCATGATGTTTATTTGTTTAATTGTTTATGTACTATTATTTTAATTTTGGGGAAAGTATTGGAGTCTATGAGAATATTACTGAGTTCCGATGGAGCCCTGCAACAGGCAAGCTCTCCATAGGAACTAATGTGCAGCAGCCTCCTGTCACTCAGGAAGGCAGGGGCTGCTGCAAACACACTCCCTCTACCCCGATCCTCTCTGGTGGGAGCCGGAGCATGGCCGCGCTACCGATTTTTATCATTGCAGATTCCGTGTTCAAATTTGACCACAGCATCACAGCATTTTGACCGCCAGTCGCAAATTTTAGCCCTGGGTGCCTGCTGTTTAACCACCTCCCGACCGCTGTACGCACATATGCGTCCGGGAGGTGGTTGCTTTACTCCTCCTGGACGCATATACGCGTCATCTCGCGAGACGCGAGATTTCCTGTGAACGCGCGCACACACAGGAACGGAAGGTAAGCGAGTGGATCTCCAGCCTGCCAGCGGCGATCGCTCGCTGGCAGGCTGGAGATCTGATTTTTTTTAACCCCTAACAGGTATATTAGACGCTGTTTTGATAACAGCGTCTAATATACCTGCTACCTGGTCCTCTGGTGGTCCCTTTTGTTTGGATCGACCACCAGAGGACACAGGTAGCTGTGTAAAGTAGCACCAAACACCACACTACACTACACCCCCCCCTGTCACTTATTAACCCTTTATGAACCACTGATCACCCCATATAGACTCCCTAATCACCCCCTTGTCATTGATCACCCCCCTGTCATTGATCACCCCCCTATAAGGATCCATTCAGACGTCCGTATGATTTTTACGGATCCACGGATACATGGATCGGATCCGCAAAACGCATACGGACGTCTGAATGGAGCCTTACAGGGGGGTGATCAATGACAAGTGGGTGATCACGCATATAGACTTCCTGATCACTTCCCTGTCATTGATCACCCCTCTGTCATTGATCACCCCCCTGTAAGGCTCCATTCAGACATCCGCAAGATTTTTACGGATCCACTGATACATGGATCGGATCCGCAAAACACATGCGGACCTCTAAATGGAGCCTTACAGGGGGGTGATCAATGACAAGGGGGTGATCACGCATATAGACTTCCTGATCACTTCCCTGTCATTGATCACCCCTCTGTCATTGATCACCCCCCTGTAAGGCTCCATTCAGACGTCCGCATGATTTTTACGGATCCACTGATACATGGATCGGATCCGCAAAACACATGCGGACGTCTGAATGGAGCCTTACAGGGGGGTGATCAATGACAGGGGGTTGATCACCCCATATAGACTCCCTGATCACCCTCCTGTCATTGATCACCCCCCTGTAAGGCTCCATTCAGACGTCCACATGTGTTTTGCGGATCCGATCCATGTATCCGTGGATCCGTAAAAAATCATGCGGACGTCTGAATGGAGCCTTACAGGGGGATGATCAGGGAGTCTATATGGGTGATCACCCCTCTGTCATTGATCACCCCCCCCCTGTAAGGCTCCATTCAGACGTCCGCATGTGTTTTGCGAATCCAATCCATGTATCCGTGGATCCGTAAAAAATCATACGGACGTCTGAATGGAGCCTTACAGGGGGGTGATCAGGGAGTCTATATGGGTGATCACCCCTCTGTCATTGATCACCCCCCCCCCCCTGTAAGGCTCCATTCAGACGTCCGCATGTGTTTTGCGCATCCTATCCATGTATCCGTAGATCCGTAAAAAATCATACGGACGTCTGAATGGAGCCTTACAGGGAGGTGATCAGGGAGTCTATATGGGTGATCACCCCTCTGTCATTGATCACCCCCCTGTAAGGCTCCATTCAGACGTCCGCATGTGTTTTGCGGATCCGATCCATGTATCCGTAGATCCGTAAAAAATCATATGGATGTCTGAATGGAGCCTTACAGAGGGGTGATCAATGACAGGGGGGTGATCAATGACAGGGGGGTGATCACCCCATATAGACTCCCTGATCACCCCCCTGTCATTGATCACCCCCCCTGTAAAGCTCCATTCAGACATTTTTTTGGGCACAAGTTAGCGGAAATTTTTTGTTTGTTTTTGTTTTTGTTTTTTCTTACTAAGTCTCATATTCCACTAACTTGTGTCAAAAAATAAAATCTCACATGAACTCACCATACCCCTCACGGAATCAAAATGCGTAAAATTTTTTAGACATTTATATTCCAGACTTCTTCTCACGCTTTAGGGCCCCTAAAATGCCAGGGCAGTATAAATACCCCACATGTGACCCCATTTCGGAAAGAAGACACCCCAAGGTATTCCGTGAGGGGCATATTGAGTCCATGAAAGATTGAAATTTTTGTCCCAAGTTAGCGGAAAGGGAGACTTTGTGAGAAAATACAAAAGAAATAAATTTCCGCTAACTTGTGCCAAAAAAAAAAATTTCTAGGAACTCGCCATGCCCCTTACGGAATACCTTGGGGTGTCTTCTTTCCAAAATGGGGTCACATGTGGGGTATTTATACTGCCCTGGCATGTTAGGGGCCCTAAAGCGTGAAAAGAAGTCTGGGATCCAAATGTCTAAAAATGCCCTCCTAAAAGGAATTTGGGCACCTTTGCGCATCTAGGCTGCAAAAAAGTGTGACACATCTGGTATCGCCGTACTCAGGAGAAGTTGGGGAATGTGTTTTGGGGTGTCATTTTACATATACCCATGCTGGGTGAGATAAATATCTTGGTCAAATGCCAACTTTGTATAAAAAAATTGGAAAAGTTGTCTTTTGCCAAGATATTTCTCTCACCCAGCATGGTTATATGTAAAATGACACCCCAAAACACATTCCCCAACTTCTCCTGAGTACGGCGATACCAGATGTGTGACACTTTTTTGCAGCCAAGGTGGGCAAAGGGGCACATATTCCAAAGTGCACCTTTCGGATTTCGCAGGCCATTTTTTACACATTTTGATTGCAAAGTACTTCTCACACATTAGGGCCCCTAAATTGCCAGGGCAGTATAACTACGCCACAAGTGACCCTATTTTGGAAAGAAGACACCCCAAGGTATTCCGTGAGGGGCACGGCGAGTTCCTAGTATTTTTCTATTTTTTGTCACAAGTTAGCGGAAAATGATGATTTTTCTTTTTTTTTCTTTTTTCCTTACAAAGTCTCATATTCCACTTACTTGCGACAAAAAAAAAAAAATTCTAGGAACTCGCCATGCCCCTCACGGAATACCTTGGGGTGTCTTCTTTCCAAAATGGGGTCACTTGTGGCGTAGTTATACTGCCCTGGCAATTTAGGGGCCCAAATGTGTGAGAAGAACTTTGCAATCAAAATCTGTAAAAAATGACCGGTGAAATCCGAAAGGTGCTCTTTGGAATGTGTGCCCCTTTGCCCACCTTGGCTGCAAAAAAGTGTGACACATCTGGTATCGCCGTACTCAGGAGAAGTTGGGGAATGTGTTTTGGGGTGTCATTTTACATATACCCATGCTGGGTGAGAAAAATATCTTGGTCAAATGCCAACTTTGTATAAAAAAATTGTAAAAAAAGTTGTCTTTTACCAAGATATTTCTCTCACCCAGCATGGGTATATGTAAAATGACACCCCAAAACACATTCCCCAACTTCTCCTGAGTACGGCGATACCAGATGTGTGACACTTTATTGCAGCCTAGGTGGGCAAAGGGGCACACATTCCAAAGAGCACCTTTCCGATTTCACCGGTCATTTTTTACAGATTTTGATTGCAAAGTTCTTCTCACACATTTGGGCCCCTAAATTGCCAGGGCTGTATAACTACGCCACAAGTGACCCCATTTTGGAAAGAAGACACCCCAAGGTATTCCGTGAGGGGCATGGCGAGTTCCTAGAATTTTTTATTTTTTGTCGCAAGTTAGTGGAATATGAGACTTTGTAAGAAAAAAAAAAATTTAAATAAAAATCATCATTTTCCGCTAACTTGTGACAAAAAATAAAAAGTTCTATGAACTCACTATGCCCATCAGCGAATACCTTAGGGTGTCTACTTTCCGAAATGGGGTCATTTGTGGGGTTTTTCTACTGTCTGGGCATTGTAGAACCTCAGGAAACATGACAGGTGCTCAGAAAGTCAGAGCTGCTTCAAAAAGCGGAAATTCACATTTTTGTACCATAGTGTGTAAACGCTATAACTTTTACCCAAACCATTTTTTTTTTGCCCAAAGACATGTAGAACAATAAATTTAGTGAAAAATGTATATATGGATGTCGTTTTTTTTGCAAAATTTTACAGCTGAAAGTGAAAAAAGTCATTTTTTTGCAAAAAAAAACTTTAAATTTCGATTAATAACAAAAAAAGTAAAAATGTCAGCAGCAATGAAATACCACCAAATGAAAGCTCTGTTAGTGAGAAGAAAAGGAGGTAAAATTCATTTGGGTGGTAAGTTGCATGACCGAGCAATAAACGGTGAAAGTAGTGTAGTGCAGAAGTGTAAAAAGTGCTCTGGTCATGAAGGGGGTTTCAGCTAGCAGGGTTGAAGTGGTTAAAGTCCTGACCACCGTAAGGTCGGTCGGGAACGGGTTAAAATGTAACATTTTGTGAATTGTACTCCATGTCACATATATACTTTTTTGTTTAGAAGTAGTAAACTTATCACAAAAAAGGGGGGAGGGGTCAGCACATCCCAATGCGCAGGTGCACGTCGCTAATGTGGCTGCAAATATACATCAAAACAAACACATAGTGCAACAGCACTCTACAAACCAAAGGTAGAGTACAAAAGTATATTACATTGTAAATGCTATGCTAATAACGTAGAGATGCTTAGCAAATACATTTTGTACAAAATCATTTGAGCCCGTCTGCCGCACGCCAAGGCGATCTCTATAAGACGGGTTCTAACACTAAAGTTCACCTGTTGGGTGCCATAACAGCGACCATGAATCCAGGAAGTGCAGGTCCCACATGCATGCTGATTTTAATTAGCATGAGTATATAGTCTGCTCAGTATGCATGCTGGTATTTATAGTCCCTGGATTCCATGAAGGCCATTTTGGCTCCACACAGATATGGATCAACAGGGGCCCAGCATGCATGTGGGACCTGCACTTCCTGAATTTCATGGTCGCTAGTAAAGTTATCACAATATTAATTTGTCCTGGGAGAAGACCATTGTGTTGAAAACTTCATAACCACAACTCTATGAAAAACGATTTTAGAGAGAAAATTTAGAAACTCTTTTGAACTCTTTTAGTGAACTTACCATCACCCCCTCCTCAGCCAGAGAGTTCCATAGTCTCACTGCTCTTACCGTAAAGAATTCTCTTCTATGTTTGTGTGCAAACCTTCTTTCCTCCAGACGCAGAGGATGTCCCCTTGTCACAGTCCAGGGGATAGATAGATGATGGGAGAGATCTCTGTACTGTCCCCTGATATATTTATACATAGTAATTAGATCTCCCCTCAGTTGACTTTTTTTCTGAACTAAATAACCCAAATTTTGATAATCTTTCTTGGTATTGTAGCTCTTCCTATTAATGGCTCCACTAGATTTATTTCAGGCTGGTGGTTCAAGGGCATATCTTTTGGCAGGGGGTATGTAATTTCTGCTGCAGTTCTATCCCTGTAAGGCTGGGTTCACACCTGAGCGTTTTACAGCACGTTCCTACACGCTGTAAAGCGCTCAACAGGCAAGAACCAATGATTCCCTATGGGAATGGTTCTTACCTGAGCGTTTTACAGCGCGTACGATCACCCATTGAAGTCAAAATGTCCACACTTCAAAAATTTGTTTCGGAGTGCTTGATGCAAGCGTTTCCATGAGGTGAGTGGGAACATTTCTCCAAGTGGTGAAGAAGGCCGCATGAAGGCCATCTACTGTCTGGAACTGTTGTTCATTTTTGTAAACTTCCCTTGCCATCCATCCCCAAAGGTTCTCAATTGGATTTAGATCAGAGGAACAAACAGAATGGGCCAAAAGAGTGATGCTATTCTCCTGGAAGAAGTCCCTTGTCCTGCCGGCATTGTGTACTGTAGCGTTGTCCTGTTGAAAAACCCAGTCGTTACCACACAGACGAGGGCCCTCAGTCATGAGGAATGCTCTCTGCAACATCTGGACATAGCCAGCAGCCGTTTGATGCCCCTGAACTTCCTAAAGCTCCATTGTTCCACTGAAGGAAAAAGCACACCAGACCATTATGGTGCCCCCTCCACTGTGGCGCGTAGAAAACATCTCAGGTGGGATCTGCTTGCCAGTAACGTTGGAAACCATCAGGACCATTAAGGTTAAATTTTTTCTCATCAGAGAATAAAACTTTCTTCCACCTTTGAATGTCCCATGTTTGATGCTCTCTTGCAAAGTCCAATTGAGTAGGTCTTTGAAGGAGACGAGGTCTTTGAAGACGTTTTTTGTTTTTGAAGCCCTTCAGTCTCAGATGCCGTCAGATGGTTATGGGGCTGCAGTCAGCACCAGTAAGGGCCTTAATTTGGGTCGAGGATCGTCCAGTGTCTTGACAGACAGCCAATTGGATCCTCCAGCTCAGTGCTGATGAAATTTTTTTGGGTCTTCCACTTGACTTTTTTGTTCCATAACCCTCAGGATCATTTAAGAAATTCCAAATGACTGTCTTACTGCGTCCCACCTCAGCAGCGATGGCGCGCTGTGAGAGACCCTTATGCAGTTCAACAACCCAACCACGTTCAAAAAGGGAGAGTTTTTTTGCCTTTGCCATCACAACGTGTGACTACCTGACAGAAAATGACAATGAATCCACATCTTTGCACAGATTTGGCCTTTTAAAGGCATATGGTCCTAAACTTTTGATCAGCTGAAAAGCAGCCTGTTTCAGTTTATTCGTTGTTTTCATTAAATTGAATGCTCAAAACATATTTTTGTCTCACTCCCATTTCTTCTTGTTGCATGTTGAAGCTCTACCTGGAACCTTGTTAGGATCCAACAATGTAAATTCTTTTTTTTTTGCCATTTTTCAAGTGGTCTTAACCTCTTAAGGACATAGGGCGTACAGGTACGCCCTTGTGCCCTGGTACTTAAGGACACAGGGCGTACATGTACGCCCTGTGCATTTTCGATCACCGCCGCACGGCGGGCGGTGATCGGAACCCCGTGCCTGCTCAAATCATTGAGCAGGCACTTGGAGCAAATGCGCCGGGGGGTCCGGTGACCCCCCCATGTATGCGATCGCAGAAAACCGCAGGTCAATTCAGACCTGCGGTTTTCTGCGTTTCCGGGTTATTCGGGTCTCTGAAGTCCTGATAACCCGGAACAGGATGGTGGTGTGATTTCACTCCACCAATCACCATCCAGCGATCCTGAGTGGTGATGGTGACATCACCACTCAGGATCGCTTTCTGATTGGTCTGTGGGCGGTCCGGCGGCAGATTCAAAAGAGGCAGGCGCTCCTCTCCTCCTCCTTTTGTGTTCCGGAGCCGGAGGAGAGAGGAGCTGCCTGCACGTGTCTGCTGCACCCGATCTGTGCCCCCCAGGACCCGATCTGTGCCCCCCAGGACCCGATCTGTGCCCCCCAGGACCCCATCAGGTACATAGGGACAGCTAGGGAAAGTTTGGTTTAGGCAGGGAAAAAAAAAGGGAAAGTTAGTTTTTGAACTTTGATTGCATCACCCTAGTTAGGGTGTCTGGGGTCCACAGCACAGCTGTGTGACCCTAGACCCCCCAGGGGTGCTGCCACTTGCCCCCCCCCCCCCTGCCCCCCCCCACCTTTTTTGGGGTGCATTTTTTTTTTTCGTGTACGCTGACTGTGGCCGGCACTTAGTGTCCGGCCACTGTTAGCGCATCGCACACCCCACCGCTGATCAACTTCGGACGGTTGATCAGCGGTTTTGAATTTTTTTCCCCACATTTTTTGCCCTTTTTTTAGTTAGTTTATTATTTTTTTTTCTGTTAGTTTTAGGGTGAGTTCGTGAACACCCGTGCCCCCACACACACGCACACAAAATAAAGAGTTACACACACGCACATATACACGCAGACACACACTCCCCTATGGCCCGCCGGACGTTCTCGGCCGAGGAGGCATACGCCCAGATTGCCTCTGACTCCGAGAGTCCCAGTGAGGATGAGGATGACCCCACATTCCTGTTGTCATCCGCATCCTCCTCATCATCTAGCGATGATGATGAGCCCCCAAGGCGGCGGAGACGCCGCCAGGCGGAGCAAGGGGACCGCCATGTTAGGGACCCTGTGGCCCACACTAGTACGAGCAGCTCTGGGGCTCGTACTGGTTTCCCGGCCCACCAGTTAAATCCACCGGAGCCCCCTGCCGGTGAACTTGTCTGGTGTAGCCCAGAGCGATACGAGCCTGTGATTCCTGATTTTGTAGGCCAATCAGGAATCCAGATTTCCACAGTGGGCTACACTGAATATGACTTTTTTTGTCATTTTTTCAGTGACCCACTGGTAAATCTGATGGTGGAGCAGACGAATCTGTACGCCCAACAGTTCGTCGCTCAACACCCGGGCTCCTTTTTGGCCAGGCCCGGGGGCTGGACGCCGGTCAGTGCAGCCGAAATGAGGACATTTTGGGGCCTCGTGCTGCATATGGGCCTGGTCAAAAAACCCAGTGTCAGGCTGTACTGGAGTGGGGACGTCCTATACCAGGCCCCACTTTACAGTACAGCCATGACACGCTCCCGGTTTGAGGCCATCCGGAAATGTCTGCATTATTCCGATAATGCAGCATGTCCCCCCCGAGGTGATCCTGCCCATGACCGTCTGTACAAGATACGGCCGGTCATCGATCACTTTGGGGCCAAATTCATGGAGGCCTATGTACCTGGAAGAGAGGTCGCGGTTGATGAGTCTCTCATTGCGTTCAAGGGGAGACTCATTTTCCGCCAGTATGTGCCCTCCAAGCGGGCGAGGTATGGCGTGAAGCTATACAAAATTTGTGAGAGTACCTCAGGGTACACTTACAAATTTCGTGTATACGAGGGGCGAGATTCCCGGATTCAACCCCCAGAATGTCCCCCCACTCTGGGTGTTACCGGGAAACTTGTGTGGGACCTTATGTACCCACTGCTGGATAAGGGTTAACTTACCACCTTTACGTGGATAACTTTTATACCAGTATCCCCTTGTTCCAGTCCCTTGCCGCCAGATCCACGTCCGCTTGTGGGACCGTGCGGAAAAATCAACGCGGCCTCCCTGCCCACCCCCTCCAGGTACCTATCCCCAGGGGTGAGACCCGTGCCCTTACCACTGGAAACCTGTTGCTGGTCAGGTATAAGGACAAGAGGGATGTCCTTATGCTGTCCACAATTCATGGTAACGGCATCACCCCTGTCCCTGTGCGAGGTACCGCGGCAACGGTCCTCAAGCCCGATTGTATCGTCGCTTACAATCGGTATATGGGAGGAGTTGATCTCTCTGATCAAGTCCTCAAGCCATATAACGCCATGCGCAAAACCCGGGCATGGTACAAAAAAGTTGCGGTCTACTTGGTGCAGGTTGCCATGTACAACTCTTTTGTACTATCCCGAAGCGCTGGCAGCACAGGGACATTCCTCCAGTTCTATGAGGCAGTCCTCAAGGCCCTGATCTTTTCGGACCGGGAAAGAGCAGGCCGGAGTACCTCGGGGAACTGTAGGTGCCCGGATCGTCCCTGGCCAACACTTTCCAGGTGTGGTCCCCCATACTGGAAAGAAGGGACGAACCCAAAAAAAGTGCAGAGTGTGTCGCAGGAGGGGGATACGGAAGGACACGACTACTCAGTGCGACACTTGCCCCGATCATCCGGGCCTCTGCATTGACGGTTGCTTCAGGGAGTATCACACTTCCATGGAGTACTAAATTTATATCCCAATTTAGCACTGACATCGGATAAAAAAAAATGGTTCTCAGACTTGAGACACCCAAAAAAACTAAAATAATTTATTAAAAGTAGACATAGGTATTGCTGCGTCGGTAATAATCTCCTCTATAAAAATGCCCCATTACCTAACCCCCCAGATTAACACGGTCCAGAAAAAAAAAAAAAAGGTGCAAAAAAAGTTTTTTTTTGTCACCTTACATAATAAAAAGTTTAATAGCAAGCGATCAAAAAGTCATATAGCCCCCAAATTAGTGCCAATAAAACCGTCATCTCATCCCGCAAAAAATGAGCCCCCACATAAGATAATCAGATAAAAAAAAAAATAGAAAATGACTCTTAGACTTTAGAGATACAAAATTTTTTTTAGGGTATCAAAAAGGATAATATAGTCTAAAACCTAAATAATTGTAAAAAAAGTTGACTTATTAGGTATCGCCGCGTCCGTAAGAATCTCCTCTATAAAAATACCCCATGACCCAACCCCCCAGATTAACACAGTAAAAAAAAAAAAAAAAAAATAGGTGCAAAAAATTTTTTTTTTTGTCACCTTACATAACAAAAAGTTTAATAGAAAGCGATCAAAAAGTCATATAGCCCCCAAAATAGTGCCAATAAAACCGTCCGCTCATCCCGCAAAAAATGAGCCCCCACATAAGATAATTGGCTAAAAGAAAATAAAAAAAATGACACTTAGACTTTAGAGATACCCAAAAAAAAATGTTGTATCAAAAAAGATAATATAGTCAAAAACCTAAATTATTGTAAAAAAAAAGTAGACTTATTAGATATTGCCGCGTCCGTAAGAATCTCCTCTATAACAATATCCCATGACCTAACTACCCAGATTAACACGGTTAAAAAAAAAAAAAAAAAACTGTGCCAAAACCGCTATTTTTGGCACTTTTCCATTTCAGTCCGTTTTTTCCGGTAACAAAACAAGGGTTAACAACCAAACAAAAGTTAAAATTTATTACCCTGATACTGCAGTTTACAGAAACGCCACATTTGTGGTCGTAAACTGCTGTATCCGTAAAAGGGAGGCCGCAAAAGGAAAGGACCGACATGGTTTCTGGAAGGCCGATTTTGATGGCCTTTTTTATTGACACCATATCCCTTTTGAAGCCCCCCTGATGCCCCCCTAGAGTAAAAACTCCCTAAAATTGACCCCATCTAAGAAACTACACCCCTCAAGGTATTCAAAAATGATTATGCAAACTTTATTAACCCTTTAGGTGTTCCTCAACAGTTAATGGCAAATGGAGATGAAATATCAGAATTTCTATTTTTGGTAACCTTGCCTCACAAAAATGTAATATAGAGCAACCAAAAATTATATTTGCCCTAAAAATACTCCCCCAAAAAATGCCACCTTATCCCGTAGTTTCCAAAATGGGGTCATTTTTAGGGAGTTTCGACTCCAGGGGTGCATCAGGGGGTTTGAAACAGGACACGGTGTAAATAAACCGGTCCATAAAAATCAGCCCTCCAAAAACCAAACGGCGCACCTTTCACTCTACGCCCCGCTGTGTGGCCGTACAGTAGTGTACGGCCACATATTGGGTGTTTCTGTAAACGGCAGAGTCAGGGTAATAAAGATACAGTCTTGTTTGGCTGTTAACCCTTGCTTTGTTAGTAGAAAACATGGGTTAAAATGGAAAATAAGGCAAAAAAATGAAATTTTCCAATTTCATCCCCATTTGCCAATAACTCTTGTGCAACACCTAAAGGGTTAACGACGTATGTAAAACCAGTTTTGAATACCTTGAGGGGTGTAGTTTCTTAGATGGGGTCACTTTTAGGGAGTTTCGACTCCAGGGGTGCATCAGGGGGGTTGAAACAGGACACGGTGTAAATAAACCGGTCCATAAAAATCAGCCCTCCAAAAACCAAACGGCGCACCTTTCACTCTACGCCCCGCTGTGTGGCCGTACAGTAGTGTACGGCCACATATTGGGTGTTTCTGTAAACGGCAGAGTCAGGGTAATAAAGATACAGTCTTGTTTGGCTGTTAACCCTTGCTTTGTTAGTGGAAAACATGGGTTAAAATGGAAAATAAGGCAAAAAAATGGAATTTTCAAATTTCATCCCCATTTGCCAATAACTCTTGTGCAACATCTAAAGGGTTAACGACGTATGTAAAACCAGTTTTGAATACCTTGAGGGGTGTAGTTTCTTAGATGGGGTCACTTTTAGGGAGTTTCTACTCCAGGGGTGCATCAGGGGGCTTCAAATGGGACATGGTGTAAATAAACCAGTCCATAAAAATCAGCCCTCCAAAAACCACACGGCGCACCTTTCACTCTACGCCCCGCTGTGTGGCCGTACAGTAGTTTGCGGCCACATATTGGGTGTTTCTGTAAACGGCAGAGTCAGGGCAATAAAGATACAGTCTTGTTTGGCTGTTAACCCTTGATTTGTTAGTGGAAAACATGGGTTAAAATGGAAAATAAGGCAAAAAAAGAAATTTTCTAATTTCATCCCCATTTGCCAATAACTCTTGTGCAACACCTAAAGGGTTAACGACGTATGTAAAACCAGTTTTGAATACCTTGAGGGGTGTAGTTTCTTAGATGGGGTCACTTTTAGGGAGTTTCTACTCCAGGGGTGCATCAGGGGGCTTCAAATGGGACATGGTGTAAATAAACCAGTCCATAAAAATCAGCCCTCCAAAAACCATACGGCGCACCTTTCACTCTACGCCCCGCTGTGTGGCCGTACAGTAGTTTGCGGCCACATATTGGGTGTTTCTGTAAACGGCAGAGTCAGGGCAATAAAGATACAGTCTTGTTTGGCTGTTAACCCTTGATTTGTTAGTGGAAAACATGGGTTAAAATGGAAAATAAGGCAAAAAAAGAAATTTTCTAATTTCATCCCCATTTGCCAATAACTCTTGTGCAACACCTAAAGGGTTAACGACGTATGTAAAACCAGTTTTGAATACCTTGAGGGGTGTAGTTTCTTAGATGGGGTCACTTTTAGGGAGTTTCTACTCTAGGGGTGCATCAGGGGGCTTCAAATGGGACATGGTGTAAATAAACCAGTCCATAAAAATCAACCTTACAAAAACCATACGGCGCACCTTTCACTCTACGCCCCGCTGTGTGGCCGTACAGTAGTTTACGGCCACATATTGGGTGTTTCTGTAAACTGCAGAGTCAGGGCAATAAAGATACAGTCTTGTTTGGCTGTTAACCCTAGCTTTGTTAGTGGAAAAAATGGGTAAAAATGAAATATTAGACAGAAAAATGATATTCTCAAATTTCATCCCCATTTGCCAATAACTCTTGTGCAACACCTAAAGGGTTAACAACATATGTAAAATCACTTTTGAATACCTTGAGGGGTGTAGTTTCTTAGATGGGGTCATTTTTGGGTGGTTTCTATTATGTAAGCCTCGCAAAGCGACTTCGGACCTGAAATGGTCCCTAAAAATTTAGTTTTTGTAAATTTCAGAAAAATTTCAAGATTTGCTCCTAAACTTCTAAGCCTTATAACATCCCCAAAAAATAAAATATCATTCCCAAAATAATTCACACATGAAGTAGACATATGGGGAATGTAAAGTCATCACAATTTTTGGGGGTATTACTATGTATTACAGAAGTAGAGAAACTGAAACTTTGAAATTTGCTAATTTTTCAAAATTTTTGATAAATTTGGTATTTTTTGGTGCAAAAAAAAATATTTTTTTGACTTAATTTTACTAGTGTCATGAAGTACAATATGTGACGAAAAAACAATGTCAGAACGGCCTGGATAAGTCAAAGCGTTTTAAAGTTATCAGCACTTAAAGTGACACTGGTCAGATTTGCAAAAAATGGCCTGGTCCTAAGGTGTAAAAAGGCTGTGTCCTTAAGGGGTTAAACTTTTGATCAGGACTGTATATTCATCTTACTTATCAGAGATCTTACATGACTGAGGACATAAAACATAAATGATACAATAAACTTTTATACATTTTATAAAGCCTTATTTACATAAAAATAACTAACAAGTCATTTTCACAAGGGTTTCAAACTTCAGTCTACAGTACTTTTGCAAATTTCATATTATAGAGGGAAAACAGGAGTTGCCAATGCACTGCCATGTATACTCTTTTCTATTTGGAAACTAAAGTAACACTTGTTATAAAGCATATGTACTGCGATGAAATCTGTAGATTTATTGGAAAATAAATACCAAGCGATGTCTTAAAATAAACAGTACACCTTACTGAATGCAAAAACAAATGAACCAGGCGTTCAACACTTTCCTCCCACACAGTGCCTCTGTTGTTTGTTTCATTTGTATTTGTCGCCAAGTTTCTCATTTAGTAGGTTTAGCATGAAAAAGTTGAGTATATTTTCAAAAGAAACTCTTGGAGATAACTTTGCTTATAACATAACCTATATAGATCTATATAGACCATAAGGTGGCTCTGCAAATAGTATGGGGGCTGCTGTACCAAATCTTCAGCCTGCAAGATATAAAGAGTGGAGATGAAAGCATGCATATGAAAATGGCCTCAGCGGATTCTTTATTTGAATGCACAAGAAGAACCATTCCAGTCTTCAAAATGTCAACATTTCGACCTTATGCACACAGCAGAACTATGTGGGTGACTCTTTATGGCGGCCCTTTGAATGCTTATGGGTCTGTATGCCTGGTATGCCACATGCCAGGCGTACAGAGGTACAGCATGGCCCCATAAGGGGTGCACTTAAATGAGCCCTTAGATTCAGTTCCTGTACCCGTTTTTTTCCTCTTTTACTTTTCTTCCACAACTTCAGCACTGATACAATAGGCCATGTTTGGTCAGAATACGTTGTGTACTACTACGGTAAATATTGGATTCAATGTAGAATTAATTTTTTTTTCCCATCTAGGCCTTTTCAATGATTTTAAGTTATTTCCAGATCTATTTCACACATTGATCTATTGCAAATCCACAACTAAAGGTTTTGGCGTGTCTCATATGAAAAATTTAATTCACAACTCATTAGCTTAGATTGTCAGTTATGGAGTCTGATTATATTTTAATAAACCAAACATAACGCTTTTTTTTGTTCTGTTAAACACTTTATCTATGAACCATTAATAAAAATGTCCAATTTTAGATGTATGATATTAATTGTTACAACTTGAAGTAAATGTGTAATCTTAAAGGCTATGGACACCTTCCAGGGAATTTTTTTTTTAAATTGGTCTTTATTTAAAAATAAGAAAGTTTTTGTAATATCTGCTGTTAAGAATCAGTCTATCAGCTGACCGCCTTATCTATGATCTCCTGACCTCATAAACATTTATTATAGCTAAACTCTTATAAAAATGATAAGAATATGGCGTAACGCTGGGTTCAGACCTGAGCATTCGCGATGGAGCGCTCTGTATGCGCGATTGTACCGGCGTTTGCAATCGCGCATACAGAGACAAGCGAACGCCCATTGTCGCGCGTTCCCGAAAGTCTATGTATGGGAACGCGCGACAAGACGCACCAAAGAAGCTCATGTACTTCAAAAAAAGGAATGCACATGGACGTCATCTGTATTTTTAGCGTATCCGTTTTTTTCAGACCGCAAAATACATATGGTTGTGTGCATGAGGCCTAACTCCTTAGATGCTGCAGTCAATAGCAACCACAGCATCAAAGTGGTTTAGAGGGAGGGGACACCCTCTCTCAGGCATCAGAATCACTGTGAATAAAAATGCAGGATGTCATATCAAAGTCCCCTTGTGGTACTAGTAAACTGCAAAAATAAAGTTAAATAAAGTTTTATTAAATAAAAAAAATCTCCAAGTCAAAATATCCACATTTTTCCATAGAATTTTTTTTTTTAAGTTACCGTATACATCTAGGGATATGGTGATGCAAAAACATTTTTTTTTTTTTAAAAAGGGAAATTTTATTGTGCAAAAGTAATAAAACTGTAATTGTACTGACCCAGTGAGTCACCTTATGATGCTATTCATGCCAAAAATAACATAAAAACTCAGTGGCAGTATTGCTGTTTTTTTCCCATCCACACAAAAAGCGTTAATAAAAGTTAGTTAGTAAGTTATGTGTACCTCAAAATGTCGGCATTAAAAACTACAACTTGTTCTGTAAAAAACAAGCCTTCATATGGATAAATCGATAAAAAAAAAAAAGTTATAAGTCGTGAAATGAGACAATAAAAAATGCTAGAGTGGGGCCTGCTCCTCGGTGCACTGAAGCCCTTATTTGCATAAAGAATAAAGGTCTTTCTTTTTTTTCTCAGGAACACCACAGCCAATTTTCATTTTAACCAGCAGGATCAACCTGATCAGACAGTACGCCTGGTTTAATAGGGTTGATCCTGCTGACATATGCTCTTTTAAATTTTCTCTTAGTGTTGGAGCTTCTAGTTCTCTTCTACAGTTTTTTTAGAGGAAAGGCCTGCAGAGCATTCAAAACAATTTTGCTTAATCCCCTAACAGTCACAATTCGATTTTCATAAAACCACAATGAATTTGTAACATCTGCTAATAAATACACCTAGTAGAATAGTTAGAGTTCCTGTAGACAACTGAGCAGAAATAACGTAAGAAAATGTACAGAATGTAAAATCCCTCTGGTATTTCTGCTGTGAAAAGTTGCAGGGTTAATAATCCTCCTAGTTCCTGGGAAGGCAGAATATATGAATCAGAGTATGAAATGTTACTTGATTTGCATATATTGCATCTCTGCCATAAATATCTAATGCTTAAACTATATTTGCTCAAATACATAAGTAAAGCAAAACGAATTCAGATCAAAAAGTTATTTGACTCCAGACTTTAACACAGTATAAATCTTTTGATCCAGAACCCAGTAGTTCATTATTCATTTTTCATTTTAATCCAGCATCAGACATAAAATTAGAACCAGTGGCAGTTGGAAAATGTCTCATTGATCAAACATCTTTAGAGCCGAACCTAGAAAGACTCTTGACCTGGTCTCAGAACCCTATTACATGGGCAGATAGAGCAGACGATTGTCGGGAGGGAAGCGTTCCCTCCTGTCAATTGCCTGGTGGCTAAAGGAGGAGACCACTGCTATTACATGCAGCAATCTTATCCTCAGTATAGGGACGAGCAATCACTAATGCATCGCTCGTCCCTATAATGTCTCATTGTTTGCCGTCAGCAGAGCGTCTACTATACATGGTGAACTGCCCCCAGCAAACAAGGATTTTATTACATATTAAAAGATCCCGATTACTCGATGAATGAACGTCTGTTAAATATGTAAAAAAAATCCTGGTTTGCCGGGGGCAGATCGCGACGTATAACCAGCGGCAGTATTACACTGCCAGATAATCGCTAACAAGCAATCATTTTCATAATAATCAGCCCATGTAATGGGGCCTTAAGACCCAGTTCCAAAAGTTAAGGACCTGTCCCCGACGTTTTCGAGATCCCGCGCATGCCCAGTAGAAAGCTGTGGGATCTCGGAACGTCGGGGACAGCAGAAGCCGCCCAGCGAAGTGAATATTGATGAGCTGGGCGGCGCTTCAAAATGGCGGTTGGAGCGCAGCTGGCTGGGCGCAAGTGAAGCTGAAATGCCGCCCCTTGGGCAGAAAGAAGAGCGATTACATCAGGTTATAAAACATGAGTTTGCTGTATTTATAAGGTGGACAAGGGTAATACTTATATGTTTTTAATACACATTAGAAGACCTGTGCATGCATATATATAGATAATTATACTTATTGGGCCTGGCAGTGTCCCTTTAAACTCATTCACTGTATTTGCAGCTACCACTTCTGCAGGAAGGCTATTCCATGCATCCACTACTCTCTCAGTAAAGTAATACTTCCGGATATTACTTTTAAACCTTTGCCCCTCTAATTTAAAATGATGTCCTCTTGTAGCAGTTTTTCTTCTTTTAAATATTCTCTCCTCTTTTACCTTGTTGATTCCCTTTATGTATTTAAAAGTTTCTATCATATCCCTTCTGTCTCGTCTTTCTTCCAAGCTATACATGTTAAGGTCCTTTAATCTTTCCTGGTAAGTTTTATCCTGCAATCCATGTACCAGTTTAGTAGCTCTTCTCTGAACTCTCTCCAAAGTATCAATATCCTTCTGGAGATATGGTCTCCAGTACTGAGCACAATACTCCAAATGAGGTCTCACTAGTGCACTGTAGAGCGGCATAAGCACTTCACTCTTTCTACTGGTAATGCCTCTCCCTATACACCCAAGCATTCTGCTAGCATTTCCTGCTGCTCTATGACATTGTCTGCCTTTAAGTCTTCTGAAATAAGGACCCCTAAATCCCTTTCCTCAGATACTGAGGTTAGGACTGTATCACTGATTTTATATTCTGCTCTTGGGTTTTTACGCCCCAGGTGCATTATCTTGCACTTATCAACATTAAATTTTAGTTGCCAGATTTTTGACCATTCCTCTAGTTTTCCTAAATCCTTTTCCATTTGGTGTATCCCTCCAGGAACATCAACCCTGTTACAAATCTGTGTCATCAGCAAAAAGACACACCTTACCATCGAGGCCTTCTGCAATTTTGCTGAGAAAGATATTAAACAATATGGGTCCCAGAACAGATCCCTGAGGTACCCCACTGGTAACAAGACCATGGTCTGAATATACTCCATTGACTACAACCCTCTGTTGTCTGTCCCTCAGCCACTGCCTAATCCATTCAACAATATGGGAGTCCAAGCCCAAAGACTCTAATTTATTGATAAGCCTTCTATGTGGGACAGTATCAAAAGCCTTACTAAAGTATAGATAAGCGATGTCTACTGCACCTCCGCCATCTATTGTTTTAGTCACCCAATCAAAAAAAATCTATAAGATTAGTTTGACATGATCTCCCTGAAGTAAACCCATGCTGTTTTTCATCTTTCAATCCATGGGATTTTAGATGTTCCACAATCCTCTCCTTAATTATAGTTTCCATTATTTTCCCCACTATTGATGTCAGGCTTACTGGCCTATAGTTGCCCGATTCCTCCCTACTACCTTTCTTGTGAATGGGCACAACATTTGCTAATTTCCAATCTTCTGGGACGACTCCTGTTGCCAGTGATTGGTTAAATAAATCTGTTAATGGTTTTGCTAGTTCACCGCTGAGCTCTTTTAAAAGCTTTGGGTGTATCCCATCAGGCCCCTGTGACTTATTTGTATTAATTTTAGACAGCTCACTTAGAACCTTTTCCTCTGTAAAGACACATGCATCAAAAGATTCATTAGCCTTCTTTCCTAACTGAAGTCCTTTTCCTTCATTTTCCTTTGTAAAAACTGAACAGAAGTATTCATTGAGGCAGTCAGCTAGTTCTTTATCTTCTTCCATATACCTTCCTTCTTTTGTTTTTAATTTGGTAATTCCTTGTTTTAGTTTCCTTTTTTCATTTATGTATCTGAAGAATGTCTTATCTCCTTTTTTCACTGACTGAGCTAATTTCTCTTCTGCCGGTGCTTTAGAAGCTCTTATAACTTGTTTGGCCTCTCTCTGCCTAATCTTATAAATTTGCCTGTCATCCTCGTTTTTTTTTGTTTTTTTATAATTCCTAAATGCTATCTTTTTGTTTTTAATGATTTTGGCCACTTCTGCTGAGTACCACAGTGGTCTCTTCCTTTTTTTGCTTTTACTGACAAGCCTAATGCAATTTTCTGTTGCCTTCAATAGTGCCACTTTTAAGTAGTCCCATTTCTCCTGGACTCCATTGAAATTGTTCCAATCTGATAGGGACTCGTATACCACTAATCTAATTTTAGAAAAGTCAGTTTTTCTAAAATCTAAAACTTTTGTTTTTGTGTGGTGTGACTCAGTCACTGTACTTATAGTAAACCACACTGACTGGTGATCACTAGATCCCAAGCTTTCTCCTACAGTAATATCAGATACCAAATTCCCATTTGTGAATACTAAATCTAAAATGGCCTCCTTCTGGGTTGGCTCCTCAACTACTTGCTGTAGAGATAATCCCAGTAGGGAATTTAGAATATCTGTACTCCTGGCAGAACTAGCTATTTTGGTTTTCCAGTTTACATCAGGAAGATTGAAGTCTCCCATAATTATAACTTCCCCCTTCAAGATCATTTTAGCTATTTCCTCAACTAGTAGATCATCTAATTCTTTGACTTGGCTAGGTGGTCTATATAGCACACCTACATGAGTTACCTTATGATTATCAAGCTGCAAGGTAACCCAAACTGACTCTAAATTGTTCTCGCTAACTTGTATCAAATTAGATTTTATGCTATCTTTCACATACATGGTCACCCCTCCCCCTTCTTGCCTTCTCTGTCTTTCCTGTATAGAGAGAACCCTGGTATTGTTATATCCCAGTCATTACTCCCATTGAACCACGTCTCAGTAACAGCCACTACATCTATATTCTTTATTTACAGATGCCTATGCAGGCGTTGAACCTATCTTGCCCCAGGTGTGAATTAATACTTCGCTTTTATTTGTACTAGAGTTAAAATCTGAGTGTGAACATGATACACTTATTTAATTATAGTTAACGAACCAAAATAACAAAAGAGGTTTAAAAATCCAGCCACCACTCCAGGGGGGCAGTCTTAGTTTTTAACTCAGCACTCCATTCCACTGAAAATTAGCCAACAGTAGTCCGGCTGGCCTACTTTCTACTGTTAGGTTCACCTTTTTTTCTGCATCAAAACCGTGCTGCACTAGTTTGCAGAGACTGCTGCCATTAGGACATTTGCCAGCGTTTAAGCACATTTGATGATTCAATGTGTGGCTTTCATAGTGGGTTCACGCACCACGGCTCCCACAGCTATACGGTTGGACTGACAACCCTATTTAACTGTTAACAGCATGGCAAGCATGGCGAGGGCAGTGTATTAAGCACATTTGATGAGTCAAAGCGTTGATTTCATAGTGGGTTCACGCACCACGGTTTCCACAGTTATATGGGGGGATCAACCCTGTTTAACTGGTAGCAGCACTGCAAGCATTGCAAGGGAAGTATATTGCCTGCAAAGTGACAAGGGTGAGAGATAGTGCACATGCTCTCCCCCCTAATTCACTGAACATATTCCATCCACCAGTGGAGTGGTGACTGGATTTTTAAACCTGTTTTGTTATTTTGGTTTGTTAACTATAATTAAATAAGTGTATCATGTTCGCATTCAGATTTTAACTCTAGTGCAAATAAAAGCGAAGTATTAATTCACACCTGGGGCAAGAAAGGTTCAACGCCTGCATAGGCATCTGTAAGTAAAGTATTTAAATAAACCTTGCCCAGGTTTTGTCCAAACTATTTATTTTTTACATTTATATTCTCAGATGCCATTATAGCCTCAAGTTCATTGATCTTTTTCCCTAAACTGCGAGCATTTGTAGACAAGAATCTGAGCTTGTCATTTCTTAAACTTTGTGCTACTGGCATCTTCTGGCATTGTTCCGGGGGGCAGTTGGACTGCTGGATTATCACCTTTGATAAGTCCATTCCCTGGGAATATATCCCCAAACTGTGTCCAGCACCCCCTCCCTACTCCCTATGCTAACTTCCTGTATTGTCATAGATCCCCAATATTCTCAGCGCTAGAAGCGCTCATACAGGTTAGTCCCACTTATGATCTGTTCCCAATACCTATCTATACATTTGGAAGCAAGCCAGTGCAGTCTGATGCAAACAGCACAATATTAAATGGGTAAAATGGGTAAAATTTAGCAAGACTTTTCATATGTCATAGTGACTTAAGGCCCCTTTCACACTTGCGTTGTCCGGATCCGGCATAGAGTTCCGTCGTCGGGGCTCTATGCCGGAAGAATCCTGATCAGGATTATCCCCATGCATTCTGAATGGAGAGAAATCCGTTCAGGATGCATCAGGATGTCTTCCGTTCCGGAACGGAACGTTTTTTTGGCCGGAGAAAATACCGCAGCATGCTGTACTTTTTGCTCCGGCCAAAAATCCTGAACACTTGCCGCAAGGCCGGATCCGGAATTAATGCCCATTGAAAGGCATTGATCCGGATCCGGCCTTAAGCTAAACGTCGTTTCGGCGCATTGCCGGATACGACGTTTAGCTTTTTCTCAATGGTTACCATGGCTGCCAGGACGCTAAAGTCCTGGCAGCCATGGTAAAGTTTAGTGGGGAGCGGGGGAGCAGCATACTTACCGTCCGTGCGGCTCCTGGGGCGCTCCAGAGTGACGTCATCCATGCGCCTGGGGCGCTCTGACATCATTCTGGAGCGCCCCGGGAACCGCACGGACTGTAAGTATACCGCTCCCCCGCTCCCTGCTCCTACTATGGCAACCAGGACTTTAATAGCGTCCTGGCTGCCATAGTAACACTGAAAGCATTTTGAAGACAGATCCGTCTTCAAATGCTTTCAGTACACTTGCGTTTTTCCGGATCCGGCGTGTACCTCCGGCAAGTGGAGTACACGCCGGATCCGGACAACGCAAGTGTGAAAGGGCCCTAACAAAGGTTTTTATAGGTGGGGTCAGAGAGCTGAAACCCTCACTGATCCCTGGAATAAAGAGAAATAAGCACTCACACAGAACATTCTCTTTTTTCTCCTTGCTGCTGAATATGGGCTCAATAAAAAGTCAACATAAACATCTTCAACAGTCTGTGTGTGTGACTGAAATCTACAACAGCTCCAAACTATTGTAGATTTCATTCTTCTTTTCTTCCAGAAAACTGGCATAAAAAAAGATAAATGCCCCTCTCCTCACAGTACTTCCCATTTTTGGAAAAGTGGCAAGAGCAGCATAAAAAGGCTATATGCACCTAGATTTAGGTACAATAACATTTAAAAAGTTGCAATCACAAGGTTTGCAACTTTATTATGCCAGATAACTGGGGTGGGGGAAATTATAAATAACCCTGTCTCCTGCAACTGCAGTGCCCCAGTGGATCACTGCTAAAGGTTAATTGTTTGCTACAAGTTGAATGTTGTAATTTAATGTAAATTCACTAATCTCTCCATGCATTATATATTTCAAATCCTTGTGTATTGACATAAAATGGCTAACATCTGGCAACTGCTTAGTGTGACTGCCATGGAAATGGGCTCCCGTCCCATCTGGCTTGTTGTGGCTAGTTTTACAGACCAGTCTGGCTCAAGCTGTGTGTGAAGCTATAGTTTGTGAGCCTGGCAGATGCTGATAGCAATAATGATTTTTCTCCAGGTAAAATATCATTCCTGCAGAGTGATAAACTGCCATAGCAAAATCAATTGCACTAGGAGTACCCCTGAGGAAAAGAGAACAGACATCTTCAAAGTCTTTAGGAACACAAGACACTGTGCGTGATAGGTAACCCTCATTTATGGCTATAGACTTTGCTGCATGTGGAGAGGGTATATTGCCTTCAGGGCCCACCACAATGCCAATACACATGCCATTAGGAAATGTAAGCTCTGTGTTATACTTCAGTAGTGTTGATCACGAATATTCGAATTTCGAATTTTTATCGCGAATATAGGTACTTCGAAAATTCGCGAAATTTTCGAATATAGTTATATATATTCGTAATTTCGAATATTCGAATTTTTTTTTTCATATTTTTTTTTTAATTAATTTTTTTTTTTAAATCAGTACACATGATCCCTCCCTGCTTCTAGCTTGTGGGCCAATAAGAAGGCTGCAATATACTTGACTTTAGGAGTAGTAGTGTTTGCGAATTTTGCTCTATATTCGTTTTTTCGAATATTCGCTATATAGCTATATATTATTTTTAGAATATTACGAATATTCGAAAAAACGAAGTTATAGCAATATAGCGAATATTCGAAAAAAATCGAATATAGAGCAATTTAGCTAATATAGTGCTATAATCTTCTTTGTCTAGTAGTTGTAAGTTGAAAAATTCGCAATAAAAATTCGAATTCGAAAATTCGAATGTCGAAAATTCGCATATTATACAATCATTACCTTGCCGATTTTTCAAGTAAAAAAATATTCGCGAATTTTCGAATTTTCGAAATATTCGCGAATATTCTAAAAAATATTCGCGAAATATCGCGAATTCGAATATGACCCCTGCTGCTCATCACTATACTTCAGAACTGTGCCTATTGCTTCGATATGCACTGCAACTCTCATCCATCCTCAGTAAAAAAAAAAAATGCCCTTTTTTATCACTAAACTGGGCTTGGTCTTTTTTTCCACCATTCGCTGGTCCTCACTCTACTTGACCTCCTGCCTTGCACCCTGCCAAACATCCACTATCAAGGACACCCCAACTACTACCAGGCAGGAGCCCCAGCAAGGTCCAGGTTGTGCCCTGAGGGAAGAAAGGATACACCCTCCATTTACTGCATGGTCCAGAGAGAGCCTGGATGATGATTACTGTGATCATCACTGTGAACTGTGTACTACTATCACCATCATAGCCACTACAACTTCTGCCATTCTTGCCTCACCTCCGGGTCGCTGCACAGCAAGGAGAGACAGTGCTAGTGCGTCTTTGTCCTCAGCCATGGCAAACCCCATACCCAAACATACCATTTAAGTGAGAATATATTTATAAGGATAGTATTTCTGGGTAGGCTCCAAAGTCAGCGCTTCAGTTGGACGCTTGGGAGACTGTTATTTTAGGGACTCATTAGTGTGTCAGGACTTGGACCCGCTGAAGGTGGACTAGTAAGCCAATGCAACCATACTGCCCTGGAACTGCTCATATTCAGCTTTCTGCTGTAAAATAAATTGCCCATTGCAGGTGAAATACTTTCAATACTTTCTAATGATTGGACTTCCATCATTGCATGTTCAAAATGGTGACCTCAGATATGCTTTCATGTATTTTAGACCAACTAGAGTTCCAAATCATAAGGGTTAAATCTGTATTATTGTGTTTGTAACACTGATTGCTAACAGTCTATTCAGAGACTACTGGAAATATGAAGAGCATTATTATATAACAGTTAGAATGTTATATTATCACATATATTCATGGAGCCATTGACCTTCATGTAAGGCTTTCAGCTGTTTTAAGAATAAGAAAACACAAGATAGCTTACCTCTAAGTTTCATTGCTGATTTATTTAGCACTAGGTGGTGGATACTTAAATAGCATGCTTTAAATATGATTTTTTATTTTTTAACCACCTCCGGACCGCCTAACGCGCCGATGCGTCCGGAAGGTGGTTGCTTTTCTCCTCCTGGACGCATCGGCGCGTCATCTCGCGAGACGCGAGATTTCCTGTGAACGCGCGCACACAGGCGCGCGCGCTCACAGGAACGGAAGGTAAGCGAGTGGATCTCCAGCCTGCCAGCGGCGATCGCTCGCTGGCAGGCTGGAGATCCGAATTTTTTAACCCCTAACAGGTATATTAGACGCTGTTTTCATAACAGCGTCTAATATACCTCCTACCTGGTCCTCTGGTGGTCCCTTTTGTTAGGATCGACCACCAGAGGACTCAGGTAGGTCAGTACAGTCCCACCAAACACCACACCACACTACACTACACTACACCCCCCCCCCCGGTCACTTATTAACCCCTTATAAACCCCTGATCACCCCATATAAACTCCCTGATCACCGCCCTGTCATTGATCACCGCCCTGTCATTGATCACCGCCCTGTCAGGCTCCGTTCAGACGTCCGCATGATTTTTACGGATCCGATCCATGTATCCATGGATCCGTAAAAATCATGCGGACGTCTGAATGGAGCCTTACAGGGGGGGTGATCAGTGACAGGGGGGTAATCACCCTGATTACCCTGATCACCCCCTGTCATTGATAACCCCCCTGTAAGGCTCCATTCAGACGTCCGCATGCGTTCTGTGGATCCGATCCATGTATCCATGGATCCGTAAAAATCATGCGGACGTCTGAATGGAGCCTTACAGGGGGGGTGATCAGTGACAGGGGGGTGATCACCCATATACACTCCCTGATCACCCCCTGTCATTGATCACCGCCCTGTCAGGCTCCATTCAGACGTCCGCATGATTTTTACGGATCCGATCCATGTATCCATGGATCCGTAAAAATCATGCGGACGTCTGAATGGAGCCTTACAGGGGGGGTGATCAGTGACAGGGGGGTGATCACCCTGATTACCCTGATCACCCCCTGTCATTGATAACCCCCCTGTAAGGCTCCATTCAGACGTCCGCATGCGTTCTGTGGATCCGATCCATGTATCCATGGATCCGTAAAAATCATGCGGACGTCTGAATGGAGCCTTACAGGGGGGGTGATCAGTGACAGGGGGGTGATCACCCTGATTACCCTGATCACCCCCTGTCATTGATAACCCCCCTGTAAGGCTCCATTCAGACGTCCGCATGCGTTCTGTGGATCCGATCCATGTATCCATGGATCCGTAAAAATCATGCGGACGTCTGAATGGAGCCTTACAGGGGGGGTGATCAGTGACAGGGGGGTTATCACCCTGATTACCCTGATCACCCCCTGTCATTGATAACCCCCCTGTAAGGCTCCATTCAGACGTCCGCATGCGTTTTGTGGATCCGATCCATGTATCCATGGATCCGTAAAAAATCATGCGGATGTCTGAATGGAGCCTTACAGGGGGGGTGATCAGTGACAGGGGGGTGATCACCCTGATTACCCTGATCACCCCCTGTCATTGATAACCCCCCTGTAAGGCTCCATTCAGACGTCTGCATGCGTTCTGTGGATCAGATCCATGTATCCATGGATCCGTAAAAATCATGCGGACGTCTGAATGGAGCCTTACAGGGGGGGTGATCAGTGACAGGGGGTGATTACCCTGATTACCCTGATCACCCCCTGTCATTGATAACCCCCCTGTAAGGCTCCATTCAGACGTCCGCATGCGTTCTGTGGATCCGATACATGTATCCATGGATCCGTAAAAATCATGCGGACGTCTGAATGGAGCCTTACAGGGGGGGTGATCAGTGACAGGGGGGTGATCACCCTGATTACCCTGATCACCCCCTGTCATTGATAACCCCCCTGTAAGGCTCCATTCAGACGTCCGCATGCGTTCTGTGGATCCGATCCATGTATCCATGGATCCGTAAAAAATCATGCGGATGTCTGAATGGAGCCTTACAGGGGGGGTGATCAGTGACAGGGGGGTGATCACCCTGATTACCCTGATCACCCCCTGTCATTGATAACCCCCCTGTAAGGCTCCATTCAGACGTCCGCATGCGTTCTGTGGATCCGATCCATGTATCCATGGATCCGTAAAAAATCATGCGGATGTCTGAATGGAGCCTTACAGGGGGGGTGATCAGTGACAGGGGGGTGATCAGGGAGTCTATATGGGTGATCACCCCCCTGTCATTGATCACTCCCCCCCTGGTAAGGCTCCATTCAGCCATTTTTTTTGGCACAAGTTAGCGGAAATTTTTTGTTTGTTTTTGTTTTTGTTTTTTCTTACCAAGTCTCATATTCCACTAACTTGTGTCAAAAAATAAAATCTCCCATGAACTCACCATACCCCTCACGGAATCCAAATGCGTAAACATTTTTAGACATTTATATTCCAGACTTCTCACGCTTTAGGGCCCCTAAAAAGCCAGGGCAGTATAAATACCCCACATGTGACCCCATTTCGGAAAGAAGACACCCCAAGGTATTCCGTGAGGGGCATATTGAGTCCATGAAAGATTGAAATTTTTGTCCTAAGTTAGCGGAAAGTGAGACTTTGTGAGAAAAAAAAAAAAAAAAAATCAATATCCGCTAACTTATGCAAAAAAAAAAAAATTCTAGGAACTCGCCAGGCCCCTCATTGGATACCTTGGGGTGTCTTCTTTCCAAAGTGGGGTCACATGTGGGGTATTTATACTGCCCTGGCTTTTTAGGGGGCCGAAAGTGTGAGAAGAAGTCTGGGATCCAAATGTCTAAAAATGCCCTCCTAAAAGGAATTTGGGCCCCTTTGCGCATCTAGGCTGCAAAAAAGTGTGACACATCTGGTATCGCCGTACTCAGGAGAAGTTGGGCAATGTGTTTTGGGGTGTCATTTTACATATACCCATGCTGGGTGAGAAAAATATCTTGGTCAAATGCCAACTTTGTATAAAAAAAATGGGAAAAGTTGTCTTTTGCCAAGATATTTCTCTCACCCAGCATGGGTATATGTAAAATGACACCCCAAAACACATTCCCCAACTTCTCCTGAGTACGGCGATACCAGATGTGTGACACTTTTTTGCAGCCAAGGTGGGCAAAGGGGCACCTTTCAGATTTCGCAGGCCATTTTTTACACATTTTGATTTCAAGGTACTTCTTACACATTTGGGCCCCTAAATTGCCAGGGCAGTATAACTACGCCACAAGTGACCCCATTTTGGAAAGAAGACACCCCAAGGTATTCCGTGGGGGGCACGGCGAGTTCCTAGAATTTTTTATTTTTTGTCACAATTTAGCGGAAAATGATGATTTTTCTTTTTTTTTTCTTTTTTCCTTACAAAGTCTCATATTCCACTAACTTGCGACAAAAAATAAAAAATTCTAGGAACTCGCCGTGCCCCTCACGGAATACCTTGGGGTGTCTTCTTTCCAAAATGGGGTCACTTGTGGCGTAGTTATACTGCCCTGGCAATTTAGGGGCCCAAATGTGTGAGAAGAACTTTGCAATCAAAATGTGTAAAAAATGCCCTGCAAAATCCGAAAGGTGCACTTTGGAATATGTGCCCCTTTGCCCACCTTGGCAGCAAAAAAGTGTGACACATCTGGTATCGCCGTACTCAGGAGAAGTTGGGCAATGTGTTTTGGGGTGTCATTTTACATATACCCATGCTGGGTGAGAAAAATATCTTGGTCAAATGCCAACTTTGTATAAAAAAATTGGAAAAGTTGTCTTTTGCCAAGATATTTCTCTCACCCAGCATGGGTATATGTAAAATGACAGCCCAAAACACATTCCCCAACTTCTCCTGAGTACGGCGATACCAGATGTGTGACACTTTTTTGATGCCAAGGTGGGCAAAGGGGCACATATTCCAAAGTGCACCTTTCGGATTTCACCGGTCATTTTTTACAGATTTTGATTGCAAAGTACTTCTCACACATTTGGGCCCCTAAATTGCCAGGGCAGTATAACTACGCCACAAGTGACCCCATTTTGGAAAGAAGACACCCCATGGTATTCCGTGAGGGGCACGGCGAGTTCCTAGAATTTTTTATTTTTTGTCGCAAGTTAGTGGAATATGAGACTTTGTAAGGAAAAAAGAGAAAAAAAAAAAATCATCATTTTCCGCTAACTTGTGACAAAAAATAAAAAATTCTAGGAACTCGCCATGCCCCTCACGGAATACCTTAGGGTGTCTTCTTTCCAAAATGGGGTCACTTGTGGCGTAGTTATACTGCCCTGGCAATTTAGGGGCCCAAATGTGTGAGAAGAACTTTGCAATCAAAATGTGTAAAAAATGCCCTGCAAAATCCGAAAGGTGCACTTTGGAATATGTGCCCCTTTGCCCACCTTGGCAGCAAAAAAGTGTGACACATCTGGTATCGCCGTACTCAGGAGAAGTTGGGCAATGTGTTTTGGGGTGTCATTTTACATATACCCATGCTGGGTGAGAAAAATATCTTGGTCAAATGCCAACTTTGTATAAAAAAATGGGAAAAGTTGTCTTTTGCCAAGATATTTCTCTCACCCAGCATGGGTATATGTAAAATGACACCCCAAAACACATTCCCCAACTTCTCCTGAGTACGGCGATACCACATGTGTGACACTTTTTTGCTGCCAAGGTGGGCAAAGGGGCGCATATTCCAAAGTGCACCTTTCGGATTTCACCAGTCATTTCTTACACATTTTGATTGCAAAGTTCTTCTCACACATTTGGGCCCCTAAATTGCCAGGGCAGTATAACTACCCCACAAGTGACCCCATTTTGGAAAGAAGACACCCCAAGGTATTCTGTGAGGGGCATGGTGAGTTCCTAGAATTTTTTATTTTTTGTCGCAAGTTAGTGGAATATGAGACTTTGTAAGAAAAAAATAAAAAAAATAAAATCATCATCATTTTCCGCTAACTTGTGACAAAAAATTAAAAGTTCTATGAACTCACTATGCCCATCAGCGAATACCTTAGGGTGTCTACTTTCCGAAATGGGGTCATTTGTGGGGTTTTTCTACTGTTTGGGCATTGTAGAACCTCAGGAAACATGACAGGTGCTCAGAAAATCAGAGCCGTTTCAAAAAGCGGAAATTCACATTTTTGTACCATAGTTTGTAAATGCTATAACTTTTACCCAAACCATTTTTTTTTTTGCCCAAACATTTTTTTTTTATCAAAGACATGTAGAACTATAAATTTAGCGAAAAATTTATATATGGATGTCGTTTTTTTTGCAAAATTTCACAGCTGAAAGTGAAAAATGTCATTTTTTTGCAAAAAAATCGTTACATTTTGATTAATAACAAAAAAAGTAAAAATGTCAGCAGCAATAAAATACCACCAAATGAAAGCTCCATTAGTGAGAAGAAAAGGAGGTAAAATTCATTTGGGTGGTAAGTTGCATGACCGAGCGATAAACGGTGAAAGTAGTGTAGTGCCGAAGTGTAAAAAGTGGCCTGGTCATGAAGGGGGTTTCACCTAGCGGGGCTGAAGTGGTTAAATAGACGTGTGAAAATGTAAATGTCACATAATCTATGGAATTGAAATCTAATTCAGATATTACAGTCTCAAGGACTGGCTCTATTCATTTTAATGTAAAGCCACAGTGGTAAAAAAGTTTTTTTTTAATCTGTATATTCTCCTTCTTCATCATCTTTCTTCCTTCTTCTTTTTCCTCTTCTTCTTCTTATTACAACTATTATTTTATAAGAATATGCAGTTAGAATGGTACATGGCAAATGGGGTTGTAGACATAAAACTGCATTATTTTTTAAATGGATCCTGTCACTATGTTATAGAGCAGGAGGAGCTGAGTAGACTGATATATAGTTTTGTGTAAATGGTGGGTGGTGTCATTCAAGGATTGACAGCCTTTCTTGTCTGAGCATGCACACAGAGATAGGTGTGAACGTGTAGGACCGCCCACTGGACTCTTAACTCAAGCAGAGGTTTAAAACGAATAAAACACGTTATACTGAATCTTTTCCTACACCACTATATATCAGTCTGATCAGCTCCTTCTGCTCTATAACATGCTGCTGGCAGATCAGACACCAGGTTCAATGTGACATGTTCCCATTAAAACAAAACTATTTGCAAAGCTACTTCATTTTTAATGTCAGAACCATTGGAGGAATTACAAATGACAAAACAGCATGTGACTATACAGAACCATATAAAACAAAGTTTTGTTCTGTAATAACTTTCTGAGTTAGTCATCCGATAATCAGTAATGGTCACTTCCCTCTTCACGTCTGATTTGGAAGCCATCAACCAATGAATCATTGTGGAGTTACAGTACTTTAAATGTAAATCTGGGAAAGCTTTGCCTACATTGTACTGCAGGAGGTTTGTCTGGTGACTAAGAAATACTTTTCATATTTCTGCAATGGAAACAGCTTGGCAAACGACAGAAAGAGCTGCAAAAATAGAAAACCAACTTGAATATTTTGTTTTTGGAAGACACGCATGAATACACAGGAAGTGGAGTGCTCTGTGCCAATGGTCGGAGTAGAGTGATGAATTCCTGTAGCCATACTGTCCACTGTACTGGATTCCGTAATGTATCCTGCATGCTGCAGTGTTCCCTATACAAGTTAAAGGGAGACTGACAGCCCATTTATGGATAGTAAGGCACATGTTCACACATACTTTTGGGTCCCTTCATAGCCTCTTTGCTGAGAAATAGAAGTTTTATTCTGTAGGCAAATTGGCTGGAAAGTGCCAGACCTTGTGAGGCCATCATCACTACATAATTTGGAAGAGTGTGCAAGCCAAAGCCCACAGCAAGGAACATTCGACAAATGTGCAGAGCTCCTAACAGAAAATTAGGGAATTCAACCAGAGAGTGAGTTATGGCCAATGAGACTGGCAAATCAATAAATTAAGGGGAAGCATTGGTGAGGCTTAGCCATAGTCTATGAATGGGCACAACGTTAGAGGCGATCATGTTGCTAAGCGGCCTACCATGCTTTGGGAGTAGTTTGGTAGCCATAAATGCGCTGTCAGACTCCCTTTGATTTTACAGTGGATGGGACATACACATATATCATTTGACATGATTATACATTTTCTTTGAAATATACAAAAATATACTTGGATTATAAACATATGGGGGAAGATTTATCATGTCACTTACACCAGAAAAGTGGCTTTTGGAGAGAAAAAAAAACGCGAATGCCTCTTTTTATACTACCCTTGCCACTTTTCCAAAAGTGGGCATTAAAAGAGTGGGAAAAGGGTGTGGCCAACAGCCAAGACAAATTTATTTTTATTTACACCTGTTTTCTGTTTAAGGCACAGACTGCTGGAGCACAGGGGAAAGCACAGAAAACATTGGTCTTGATAAATCTCGCCCATGTTTCCTTTCCTATATCTTTAAAATTGACGCATGTCTATGTAGCTCAGTTGCAATGATAGTGTAGATAACGTTGAGATCCGGGGTCTGTGGGGACCATATCATCATTCCAGGACTTCTTGTTCTTCTTTACCCTGAAGATAGTTCTTAATGACATTGGCTGTAGATTTGGGGTCATTGTCCTGCTGCAGAATACATTTGAAGCTAATCAGACTCCTTCCTATTGGTATTGCATGACAGATGAGTATCTTCCAGTATTTCTCAGAATTGAGGACACCATCAATCCTAACCAAATCCTTAACTTCCTGAAATGCAGCCCCAAACTTGCAAGGAACCTCCACCATGCTTCACTGTTGCCTGCAGACATTGTGTTGCAGATAAGTGAGTATGAACCCACTGTGATAACTAACTTGGCTTTGGGCTAAACCCTAAGGGCGTTATTCCAGCATTCCCCTTGTATTCACCCTTTAACCCATGTACAGGGACGCAGACTTTGCTATAGGAGAGCAACCAGACCACTACCTCTTGAGATAGTCCCACTGCAGTTGGCAGCTGACCCACTCTAGGCACAGAAAACACACCAAAAACGCAGGTAGAGTCTGAACAGTCATTTATACTGACTAAGGAGGTTTTTGGCAAAACTTGACTGTAGGAACCTTGGTCAGATGGATAAGATGCAGGGATTCCACACCACAGTTGCAGGAGCAGTCTGGACAGTACCTGATACTGGAACTGTGGCTATTGAGCAACACTGAGCAAAAGACATTTGGAGAGCTTGCGGGTGGGGTAGTGGTGGATACAGGAATAAGGCAGGAGCCAAGTCTGTAGTGCAGACAAAGAGACAGACTAGGAAAACCTAAACACAATCTCGAACTGAAACGGAACTGTGAAGTCAGGAGCACACAAGCTGGATGGGTACATGGCAGAGACATAGATGGGAACACAGGCTGGATAAGGAAGGTAAATCACAAGAAGTAGCAGAAACACTAACTCTTCCAACACCTTTGCTGGTCACATAGAACCTTTAAGCTCAGACACCCTCTGCCTGGAGAGGGTGCCTTAAATACCCAGGACATTTATCCATAATGAAGAACCATCAGGGAGTTGTCTTATTAGCGCTAGATTTATTCTGCAGCATAACAACGACCACCAAACATACAGCCAATGTCATTAATAGCTACCTTCAAGGTAAATAGAGTATTGATAGTGATGATATGGCAATCACAGACCCCTGATCTCAACATCATCAGGATTACATGAAGAGACAGAAGGATTTGAGCAAGCCTATATCTACAGAAGATCTGTGGTTAGTTCGCCAGTATTGTGAGTTCCTTCAAAAACTGCGTGCATGTGTACCTAGAACTGATGCTGTTTTGAAGGCACAGGGTGGTCACACAAAATATTGATTTGATTTAGATTTCTCTTTTGTTCATTCATTTTGCATTTTGATGATGCATTTCCCCACCAGTCTAAATGTTTTGCCCAGTACTGTACATAAAACAAAAACTGAGATTACAATGAATTACTAATTAATGACATTCATTTAATTCCATTTAATATAAATGAGGGCCCTTTCACACCTGCGTTATAGTCTTCCGGCATAGAGTTCCGTCGTCGGGGCTCTATGCCGGAAGAATACTGATCAGGATTTTCCTAATGCATTCTGAATGGACAGTCCGTCCTTCAGGATGCATCAGGATGTCTTCAGTTCCGGAACGGAATGTTTTTTGGCCGCAGCAAATAGCGCAGCATGCTGCGCTTTTTGCTCCGGCCAAAAATCCGGAACACTTGCCGCAAGGCCGGATCCGGAATGAATGCCCATTGAAAGGCATTGATCCGGATCCGGCCTTAAGCTAAACGTCGTTTCGGCGCATTGCCGGATGCGACGTTTAGCTTTTTCTCAATGGTTACCATGGCTGCCGGGACGCTAAAGTCCTGGCAGCCATGGTAAACTGTAGTGGGGGGAGCGGCATACTTACCATCCGTGCGGCTCCCGGGGCGCTCCAGAGTGACGTCAGGGCGCCCCAGGCGCATGGATGACGTGATCGCATGGATCACATGATCCATGCGCATGGGGCGCTCTGACGTCATTCTGGAGCGCCCCGGGAGCCGCACGGATGGTAAGTATGCTGCTCCCCCGCTCCCCACTACTACTATGGCACCCAGGACTTTAATAGCGTCCTGGGTGCCATAGTAACACTGAAAGCATTTTGAAGACGGATCCGTCTTCAAATGCTTTCAGTACACTTGCGTTTTTCCGGATCCGGCGTGTAATTCCGGCAAGTGGAGTACACGCCGGATCCGGACAACGCAAGTGTGAAAGAGGCCTTACATTTTGGCTGTAAAGTGTTTAATAAAAAAATGGATGGCATAAAATATTAAATAAAAGCAATACCTCACCAATCCCCCAACCCTTCTAGGTCCCCTGCCAACCTCTACTTCCTGGTCTCTCATCACACAGAAATGTGATAAATTAGTGGCTGTAGCAGGACCCAGACAGCGTTTGAGTGGGATCAACCATGGATCAGTAATATATCTCTTTTTTTTTGTTTGTTTTTTAACACATTCAGTTTTGTTTTGTTTAGTTCTTTTTATTTTATTTTTTGTTTAGTTTTTTTAAAGAATATACCAGCTGGACAAAACCCACCTGTGATGTAATAACAGGTTACATGACTGAAATAGTTGTGATGTCACAGATGTGTACCTGACAAATACACTGTTATGTCACAGAAGAGTATTCAATTGAAACTAACATGTGACATCACACCATCTTACCTGATGTAAACAGCATTTGTGATGTCACAGCAGTTACCGGACTGAAACTCTATAGAAACAGTTTCTGTGTGAGATTTATACAACTGCTGCTCATGAATTCAGCTCACAAAGCATTGTCTAGGCTTTATTCCATTGTATTCATTTCTCAGCAAAAAAAAAAAAAAAAAAGATTTATCTTCCCCATATGCCAGTTTTCTAGTGAGAAAAATGCCAAACCCTGGGTTTGCAACTTTTTAAGTGTCACTTTGCAAAAAAATGTTGCGCAAGTGCTGGTACTACTACATGCTCACCTCTTTCTGAAAAAGGAGGGTGGAATGGGCAGGGCCATCAGCCCCAACAGATCTATCATCGTTTACACCTGTTTCCTTGTATAAATGACGACTGAAATGTACGCCAACTTGTAGATGGACTGCTGAAGGAGGCAAGTATACCTCATCATAAATTAAGTGCATCCTCCGGCAGTGTAGAAAATGCCGGTATTCATAAACCGAGAGAAGACAGAAAATATGCAAAAGTGTTAATATGTAGAGGATACGGTCGGCACTGCTGTAGGTGTGGGATTTAGATTGGTGCTGCACTGATCGAATGTGAGTAGTGGTGGTGCTCAGCATCAAAAACAAGTAGTATTTGCAACAAAGGAGAGAAAAGAAAAAAGAATGCGGCACACACCCAAAAATACTCTTTGCAGCTTTATTCACATAAAAAGGTCAGCGTCATGCGGGCAAAACACAGCTAGAAGGCAACACTTGCCTTCTAGCTCTGTTTTACCCGCATGACGCTGGCCTTTTTATGTGAATAAGGCGGAATGCACACAGCCGTGTTTCACGGCTGTGAGCGGTACGTGGTAACACGGCCTGGATTCCTGCTGAGAGCAGGAGCACACAGCGTCATTGGTTCATAGCAACCAATGACGCCGTGCGCTCCTGCTGTCAGCAGGAATCCAGGTCGGCATTCCACGGACCGCTCACGGCCGCGGAACACGGCCGTGTGCATTCGGCCTAAAGCTGCAAAGAGTATTTTTTGGTGAGTGCCGCATTCTTTTTTCTTTTCTCTCCTTTATATGCAAAAGTGTAGCTTACTGGACCCAAAGAAAAGGGATCTCAAATCCAGACATTGCTGCTAATTTCAGAATTAAAATAAATTACTTTAATCCTATTAATACCTATTTGCCAAATATCGATATAACTTTTCATGTCCCTGGAAAACCCCTTTAAAGTTTAAATTCTGCAAAAGTGATATGGAAGCAGAAACATAAGGTTCTTCCCAAGCCTGGTTCTTTTTGCAGAGCACTTAGCATTTCCAACTGCCTTCTGTTTTCCACATTATTAATACATTTCAAGTTCACACACATTTGTGAGGCTGCGATCAAGGAAAGTAAGTTGCAAGTCTCATCTGCAAGCATGCATGAACTTACTGAGGTATTTGGCAGACTAAAACAATTCTGAGAAAGAATGCAGACATAGACATTTTTAACACAAGTTCTGTTAGTTGAACATAGCCATGGTAGACAGTTCAGACTGCGGATCTACACTCACCTAAAGAATTATTAGGAACACCTGTTCTATTTCTCATGAATGCGATTATCTAGTCAACCAATCACATGGCAGTTGCTTCAATGCATGTAGGGTTGTTGTCCTGGTCAAGACAATCTCCTGAACTCCAAACTGAATGTCAGAATTGGAAAGAAAGGTGATTTAAGCAATTTTGAGCGTGGCATGGTTGTTGGTGCTAGACGGGCCGGTCTGAGTATTTCACAATCTGCTCAGTTACTGGGATTTTCACGCACAACCATTTCTAGGGTTTACAAAGAATGGTGGGAAAAGGGAAAAACATCCAGTATGCGGCAGTCCTGTGGGCGAAAATGCCTTGTTGATGCTAGAGGTCAGAGGAGAATGGGCCGACTGATTCAAGCTGATAGAAGAGCAGCGTTGACTGAAATAACCACTCGTTACAACCAAGGTATGCAGCAAAGCATTTGTGAAGTCACAACACGCACAACCTTGAGGCGGATGGGCTACAACAGCAGAAGACCCCACCGGGTACCACTCATCTCCACTACAAATAGGAAAAAGAGGCTACAATTTGCACGAGCTCACCAAAATTGGACTGTTGAAGACTGGAAAAATGGTTTCTTGAACATGACAATGAGTTCACTGTACTAAAATGGCCCCCACAGTCACCAGATCTCAACCCAATAGAGCATCTTTGGGATGTGGTGGAACGGGAGCTTCGTTCCCTCGATGTGCATCCCTCAAATCTCCATCAACTGCAAGATGCTATCCAATCAATATGGGCCAACATTTCTAAAGAATGCTATCAGCACCTTGTTGAATCAATGCCACGTAGAATTAAGTCAGTTCTGAAGGCAAAAGGGGGTCCAACACTGTATTAGTATGGTGTTCCTAATAATTCTTTAGTTGAGTGTACGTGCATAGTGAAATCTTCAACCTGAATTTGAGCACTAAACTGATTATATAGTAAGGACAACAATGATTTAGGGTCTATTCACATGTTCGGAGTGTATTGCGGATCTGCAATACACCCGGCCAGCACCCCCATAGAAATGCCTATTCTTGTCCGCAATTGCGGACAAGAATAGGACATGCTCTATTTGGGGAGCTGCGGACCGGAAGATCGGGGGCGCGCTCCGGAAATGCGGATGCGGAGAGCAAATAGTGTGTTCTCCGCATCTCTTCCGGCCCCATAGAGAATGAATGGGTCCTCACCCGTTCTGCACAATTGCGGAACGGGTGCGGACAACACTTGCAGATGTGTGAATGGAGCCTTAAAGTCAATGGTAACATAAGTAGGTTTATAGGTAACGTGAGATGGTATAATTTCTATTAGTAGCAGAATAGCTCTGTGCAATTCATCAGCTATTGTATGACTATAGACATTTAGGTGAACCTTATTGACAGTCAGTAGTATAAGCAATCAGTGCACAATGGGGCATGTTTATTAAAGGGATTGTCCGTTTTTCAAAATTAAATCTAAATGAAACAGCATTCTTAATAAATTTTTCCTATGCCTGCTATAAGCAGACATAGATTTGTATAAAAGTTTCCACCATTTTCTGTCTAAACGTTTTAGACCACATCCCCACCTGGTAACCTACATTTCCTACTTTTGGCTAGCAAAATTTAGCAGCTTTTTAAAACCAGGAAACTGCCAACAGCAGTTAATAAATAAAGCCCCCACCCCCACACATTATCCCTTAAAGGGGTTCTTCAGTAATGATGAGATTTGACTAAGTGCCAGCAGTCTTCCTCAATACAGGATTTATCGTGTCACCGCTGAAGCTAGACATTGGCTGCAGAAGAGCATGTGACCATGCCCATGCTGCATCGGAAGTAAACACTTCGGGGACCAGAGGTCCTTCCACTGGAGGAAGAGCAGAGGACCTAAGCGATGGGTAACAGGTAAGTATAAATCTTTAGCTTAGTGGGGCAGTCCACTAGCACTTAGTAAAATGGCATTATTACTGGAGAACCCCTTTAATTGCTCTGAATTAAATTTTTCTCAACAAATAATGGAATTGGTAACACTTCTAGCTTCTGACTCAAAAAATTTGGGAGAAAATGTGTTACCCGTTTTCTCCTGAATACAGTAACACACCACATGGGGTCATCGACTGCTGTTTCACCACACTGCAGGGTTCAGAAGAGAAAGAGCATTGGGCGAAAACAGCAGAGACTCTGAGGTTATATAAAAGAAGAAACCCCAAAGAAGTGATCCTCACCCCTCACAGAATTTACCAAGGGGTATAATGAGCATTTTGACCTCACAAGTGGTTTGCAAAAATTAATTCACACAAGATGGTGGAAAGTGAAAATTGCAATTTTTACACAGATATGCCATTTCAATGCTCAGTATGTTGTGCCTATCATGTGCAAGTGTGAAAAGTCAGCCCTTTCATTATTATGCAATGCTTCCTGGTTTTAGAAACACCCTATATGTGGACCTAATCTTTTACCTGGACATACCACAGGGCTCAGGAGTAAAAGAGCGCCATGCACTGAGGCCCAATGTGGTGATTTACACATCTTGTGCTGATGACTGTAGAGGCTCTGGGGTGAAAAAATAAATGGAACCCAAATATATTACCCTATTTTGGAAACTCCACCTGCCTGTCAAGGTATTTATTATTAGGTGGAGTAAGAATTTTGACACCACAGATGAGCAGGGGGCTATGTGAAATGAAATATGGCATTTCAGTGGCCAATATAGTGTTCATAACTGTTGCCATCTGAGACTCACACCACATCCTATGTACACTTTAGGGTGCAATTTTTTTTATTATTGTATTTTACTCACTTCAAGCTGAATTTTTATTTTTTTTTCAATTGGTCTTTATTAAAAATATGGAATCCTTTTTTCTGTACAGGGCTGAGGTGCTCTAGCAGCAGCCTGTCAATTTTCTCTCTTTTCCATCAGTTGGGGAGCTGACGAGCTCCTTATCTCTGACATTATAAACACTCATTTTAGCTCAGTTCTTATCTTACTGATAAGATTGTGGCTTAAATAAGTGTTTATGACCTTTTAGTAGTTTAGAGATACAGTAAGGTCTATCAGATGACCAGCACAAAGTGAAAGTGAAAGTAACAGTCATACAGTTAGAAAAACAGTTAACCCTTTGAGACAGAATGGCTCAATATTTCTAAAAAACGCAAATTGAAAATATGATTTTTAGCCAAAAATTAGTAAAATGCAATCATAAACAAAAATTGCCTCCAAAGGTGTACATAGCCTTTAAATTGCTAGTCAGGTTCTGCCGGTTATAAAATGTTACAAAAATTATAAATGTGGACATAAAATGTTGTTTGGGCACACTACAGGCACTATATTGCTTTTGAACAGACTCTAGGTGCCAGCACAGCCATTTTCTGACAAGCATGTTTCTCTTGATTTAGCTGTGTGAGGGCTTTGAGTTGCAATTAGCAGTGGTATGACTTCTTCATCACTTATTATTTGACTTTTTGGGAAGCAGGATAAATCTGCGATTGCTTTTTGGATTTTGTTATTACGGTGCACACCATGTGGGAAAAAAACATGTTGTCTTTATTCTGCTGGTTTAGCTTTTACGTTTTACATCTTTTATACAAAGCATTTTTGAAAAAGAAAATCATGTTTTCTGGCGACGGTTTGTTTTGCAGGATGATGTGACATTTTCATTGATACTATTTTGGGGTACATAGGATTTTTTATTGATATTATAACTTTTGGGAGGTGAGGTGACAAAAAATGGCTGTTCTAGCGTAGTTTTTATTTATTTATTTTTGTACGGCAGTCACCTTAAAAGATAGGTCATGTAATATTTTAGAGAGCTGGTCATTACTGATGCACTGTTAACTTAAAATGTCTATTTTGTATTTTTTTCTTCCATTTTTTTAATTAGTAAATGGCTTCAGGGGGGAAAGGGGCTCTTTTTTTATTTGAAACTTTTTTTTTTTGTAAAACACTTTTTTTCACTTATTATTTTTGTCCCACTATGGGATTTTAACTTTTGGGGGTCTGATCCCTTTTCCAATGCAGTGCAATACATGATGTATTGTACTATATTGGAACTGTCAGTTTAACACTGACAGTTTGCCTATAAGATAGCCTGCATGCTAGGCCTCAGAGGTTTCTATAGCTGGAAGATCCCAAGGCCTTTGCAAGGCCTAGGACTGCCATAGCACCTATCGGCACTGCATGGTGGCATTGCAGGGATATGAAGGGTAACAGAGGGAGCACACTCCCTCTGTAATCTCCTTAGATGTTGCATTCAGCATTGACTGCGACATCTAAGGGGTTAATCTGCCAGCACTGGAGTTTTCAGCAATTCTGGTGGATACAGTAGGCTGCTGCTGTTCAGGCAAGCACAGCTCTTTTGCCTGTTAATAGCCATTAGCAAAAGCTGAAGAACCTGTGATGAGGTCACCATCATGTGATCAGTAAGATGGGAGGAGCTCGGTAGTTGAGATGCGAAGAGGTCGTGAAGGACCTGCAATGACCTTATGTTACATAAGGGGGTCAAGTTTTGTATGGAGGAGAAAAAAGTGAGGAAGCATGGATTCAATGTGTGAGCCAGGGAAATGCTAGGAGTTGTAGTTGTCTCCTCTTTATGCATCATCCATGTAATGTCCTTTAATATCACATAATAATGGTCTGGACATTCTGGGAGTTGTAGTTTTCTCCTCTCATACCTCCTCTGTGTAATGTCCAATAATAAACTTTTGAAGGCAGTAAGGAAAGTTGTTTAATATCATAAGTAGACACCATATTTGGTGAGAAAAGCAATGATTTAACTTATAGATTTCTAGTTTAATATGGCTAACACTGTTATAGATGGTTTCTATTGTGTGTTTTGTATTGTTATCCGAGTGTGATGTCCTCCTTTTTTGGGTTATGAAAGTGGCCATACTGGCCACCATACTGCCAATACACACGCAATAATAATGACTACTGTGTGTGTGTCCAGGTGATAATGGATGTCTGTCATCCATTACAACCCAGGCCTCTTTCTCCGGTCATGCTCTCTCCGGCAGGCATGAAACTGCCTGCTGGACTGGATAGAAAAGCGTGTGGGATGAGGATCATCCTCGGCCTGTCATTGTCTACTCATCCCTGAAGGTCCGATTACCTCACTGCATTGCACCCACAGGGAAGAACGGGATGTTCTCTGTTCATCAGGAGAACAGGGCTAGGTGAGTATTACAGATGTTTATTTTATTTGCTCCATTGGAGGCCTTCACTTATATTACTACTGTGTGGTGACATTGAGGGGGTGCACTATTGTGAGGATGCACTAGGGATATGACTACTGTGTTGGGGCACTCTAGAGGCATGAAGTGGGTTGTTGTTTTTTGGGCACGTTAGAGCTGTCTTGAATAGACGTAGGATGAGGGGGTGCAGTGAAGTTGCTTGGGAGACTGAAGGGGTCGTTGAAAAATTTGATTTGAGTCCACTCAATGTAATGCATGTTCTCTGGAGTCCTTGTATTCATGACCTGTTGCCCCCCTCCCACAGATGATTGACAGCTTTCTTCCTTTATTGTCTATAGGGAGAAAGATGACACTCAAAGGCAGGAGCAGGAGAACCTGGGAGGTCATGGATATGAGGAGCCCCAAGCATGTAACATAGTTTATAAGGCTGAAAAAAAAATCTGTCCATCCAGTTAAGCCTGTTATCCTGAGGAAAGTAAAAAACCCCTGTGAGGTAGAAGCCAATTCCTTTCCAACTCAAATCAGGCAATTAGAATAACTCCCTGGAACAACAATATATCCAGAATCTAATAAGTATAACCTGTAATATTATTACACCCCAGAAATACATCCAGGCCCCTCTTGAACTCTTTTGGTGAACTCACCATCACCACCTCCTCAGGCAGAGAGTTCCATAGTCTCACTGCTCTTACTGTAAAGAATCCAATGTACAGTACATTGTGTAGACTCCAGTGCTCTGGTCCTGCTGGAGCTGTTCAACAGGCATTTTAAGAAAACTACTGGACAAACAAAAGTAAGTGACCAGATAAGAATTCCGATTACGCATTTCAAGGTAATTGAATGCAGACTAACACACAGCTTTTATCTGTAAAAAAATATAAAAAATACACATATCAACAGCCTATCATCAAGCAGTATGTCCAAGTTTCTACTGGCTGGAAGTGATCTGACAGCAGTATCAAAAGGTTCTTCCCATGGCTTATTCTGTTTTTGGAACACTCAGCATTTCCACTGATCCATCATACAGCTGTCACTCTCTGTCCTGGAAGGCAGCCAGTTTTCATTGGGTAGCACACATTTCTAGGATTGCTCGAGTACTGCCAGCAGCTGGCAAGTCTTGTACATAGTCAATAGACTGTCAGAAGCTATCTATTTTTGGCTGTTCTCCTGACCTGAATAGGAGCTGTTCCCTTTAGCTTATTTCCAAGTTCCGTGAATTGGGCCTACAGCTTATGCAAGCCACAAAAGAAAGTGTATTCAGTTCAAAATGCTTTGATATTAATTACACATTGCTCATTGGTACATTATGATGACTGATAAATTCTTAAGCCTGGAAACTATATCAATACATTAGACTTTGGATATGAGTAGAAACACTGGCCCTAGATGCAGAATGATCATTTGTGGAGAAAAAGGGTGATGCTAGAGAGCGAGCATGTCACCCTATTTTTTTGTGATTTTTCACCCACCTGCCAGGGAGAGGTTAAAACATAAAAATAAAAAAATACATTAAAAAAATGTTTGCTTTATATTGGATTATTACAATAGATAGCAACCTACAATATATATACTTACCCTCCATGCTCCCATCAGCCATTTTTGTTTCAGCACTGCTACACAGGGTCCTGACTCTGTCCAACATGACATATGAATATTTTCACAACTACATATAGCATGTAACTTAATACATAATATACAATGGAAATTCTTAAATCATTTTGCTTTCTAAAGTTCACATTTTTTGCACTATATGTGAATATTATATGCAACTCTTGGAACTGGTTCGTTTCGAACTTTACAATTTTTTGGACAGCAGACAAAACCCAAATATCTTCAGGTTTGTTTTTGGACAAATCCACTAAAACAGCGCATAGAGCAATTTTAGTGCACATGGTGGGAGAAAAGAACTAGGGAGGAAGATGAAGTGGGGGTTGGGCTTGCCCTGATTGGCTCCCAGGCTGACAGAAAGCTAATCTGGGCTGTGAATGAGGGAGAGTGAAAAAAACAATCAGAGACAGTCAGAAATCAATTTAAGTATATTGCCAGGGAGAGTGAAGGGGAAGTCTAGAATTCCATAGAAGAACTGTGTGTGTTGTCTAGAATACGGATAAGCAGGGCAGCTGATAGCTAGGCAAAGAGAAGACAGGAGCTGTAGATTCCGTTTTCACAGAAATCCATTTTTTTGGGGGGGTTCATTTTAATTCAGCTGCATATATACAGGATTACTGCAGCAATACCCAAGGTGTCGCAGCAATCTACCTATGTGCATTAAGGTGAAATTGAGCGTCAAGCCTAAATTGTCCGTTTACATATATTCAACTTCCACATGGTCGCAATTTAAACTTTTTTTTGGGAGGGGTTTAATTTAATTAAGCTGCATATATACATCATTACTGCAGCAATACCCAAAGTGTGGCAGCAATCTATCTCTGTGTATTAAGGTGAAATTGAGAGAGTCAAGCCTCAATCGTCCGTTTACGTATATTCAGTTTCCACAGGGTCACAATTTACATTTTTTTGAGGTGTGGTTAAATCCGTTAACGTTTTTTTATTTCTCCATACGGTTGCAATTGAATTTTTTTGGAGTAGGTGGTTTTAAATTAATTAAGCAGCATATGTACGTGTTTACTACACCAATACACAGCGTAGTACACAACATTTGAGAGGCCCAAAACTAGCCAGGCTATAGAAGGGTTTGAAACGAAAGACCCAGTCAAAAAAACGCAGTCAGGGCATAGGAGGGGAGGGGGACCAAGGAGCCTATCATGATATCTCACAGTCTGATAAAAGCGTCCGGGAGGGTGAGGGCAGGACCTGGGAGCCGGCTTGGGGTGCTGAGGAGGAGGCAACATCAGTTACATAGTTACATAGTTAAGACAGTTGAAAAAAGACATACGTCCATCAAGTTTAACCAAGGGATAGGTGGGGATGCAAATCCCAGAAGGAATTGAGACTCAGATTTCTACACGTTTTCATAAGCATTAATGTTTTTTACTTTTAAGAATTCTTCTAAACCCTTTTTGAAACTGTCCACTGTTCCTGCTGTGACCACGTCCTGATGAAGTCTATTCCACAGCTTCACAGTTCTTACAGTAAAGAAGCTTTGACACTTCCAGAGACTGAACTTTTTCCTCTCCAATCGGAGGCAGTGCCCCCTTGTCTTTTGAGCAAATTTTACATGGAACAGATTTTCACAGTATTTTTTGTATGGCCCATTTATATATTTGTATAGGTTAATCATGTCCCCCCTTAGACATCAATTCTCAAGCCTAAATAAATTCTATTCTTTTAGTCTTTCTTTATAACTAAGAACCTCCATTCCCCTTATCAGCTTAATCGCTCTCCTCTGTACTTTTTCCAGCTGCAGTGCATTCTTTCTATGGACTGGTGCCCAGAACTGAACTGCATATTCCAGATGAGGCCGCACCAACGCTTTGTAAAATAGTAATATTACATCCCTGCCCTGCGAGTCCATGCCTCGTTTAATGCATGACAATATCCTGGTGGCCTTAGAAGCAGTTGATTGACATTGTATGCTGTTATTTAATCTACCATCCACAAGGACACCCAAATCCTTCTCTATAAGTGACTCTCCCAGTGCTACATTACCTAGGACATATGAAGCACAGAGATTATTACTACCAAGATGCATAACTTTACATTTGTCCACATTGAACCTCATTTGCCAAGTTCGTGCCCAATCACTCAGTGTTCAAGTCAGCTTGTAGTTTATGGACATCTTCCATAGACTATACAGTTCTACACAGCTGCATCAGTGTCATCTGCAAAAATAGAAATGATCCTATTGATCTCGTCCTTGATATCATTCAAAAATAAATTAAATAATATAGTACCCAGCACTGAACCTTGGGGTACACCACTTATAACCTGGGACCATTCTGAATATGAATCATTGACCACAACTCTCTGGACACGGTCCTTCAGCCAGGTTTCAATCCAATTACAAACTATACTTTCCAAGCCTATAGACCTTACTTTACCTATTAAGCGTCTATGAGGGACAGTATCAAAAGCCTTTGCAAAATCCAGAAACACTACATCCACAGACACCCCTCTGTACAAGCTACTACACACCTCCTCATAAAAAACAAATCAGGTTAGTCTGACAACTTCTGTCCTTGGTAAACCCATGCTGGTTATCACTTATAATATTATTTATAGTCACATACTCCTGTTCCTGTATATAGTCCCTTAAGAGTCCGTCAAACATTTTTCCCACAACAGAAGTTAAACTAACTGGTCTATAATTACCTGTGGAGGACCTTGATCATTTTTTTAATATAGGCACCACGTGCGCCTTGCGCCAATCACTTGGCACCCCAGCAACATGGCCAGGTCCTTTTGACCCCCTCATACCATATTTTGGGGCTGGCTCCCACAGCAGGCACTTATCTGCCTCCTCCAACTCCTCTTCCATGGACATGGTCCTGTCCACAACAGCAGCAGGGCACAGTGTCACTTACACTACCCCTCTTTCCTATCACATGTGTCAAAGTCAAGCATTGCCTAAGAGAGAGTAGACACACCATCGAACAATTGCTCAAGTACATCAAGTACAGCAAACATCCCGCTGGCTATCACCGCGCCCACTCCAACTGGGCAAGGTGGTCAGCGACAATAGGCACAACATCCTGGCCACCCTGAACCTGGGGGAAATAACACATGCTCTCTGCATGGCCTTTTAAAAAAATGCACTGACTTGTGCAAGGTGCTGGCAATGTCCAGGAGACTGTCCCTCTTTTCAGCCATTGTCACGTGGTAAGGAACATTCTCCTGGAATTGCAGTGTCAGACTGGTATCCAGCTACGTTGCTTAATCTACAATGCTCCATCTCGCTGGAATTCAACATTGCACATGCTCGAGCCTCTGTATGAGCAGCGGAAAGCCGTGAATGATTTGCTCATGCACCGGACCACTTCAGCAGGGAGTATGTGTTGTTTTCAGGTCAGGCAGTGGCAGCTCATGTCGTTCATGCTGCAATTATCCCTCTCATATCCCAATCGCCTCAGTGGGGGGCAGAGGTAGAAAGAACTGGCTCCTTGGGCAAACTGGTCAGAATGGCAATCTGCAGACTTGCTTGCTTACGCAGTGACAGACGTATCGTTGACATCAAGCAGTCTGATTATTACTGGATAGCCATGCTTTTAGACTTTCGTTACCAGGGCAAAATGGGGGAATGTTTTCCTTCCGCAGAATGGGAGTACAAATTATGTTTCTACCAGAATACATTGTGTACACAGATTGCCGCAGCTTACAGCCTCCTGCCACCAGCGTGTCTAAAAGGGAGGCTCCTCTCTGCCGCTGTATAGTCACCCCCCTCCTGCCATGACGAGCAGCAGTAGCATCAGCAACCATTTCAGTCTCCTCAACATGATGGAGCAGTTTTTCCACATGCTGTGTCTGGCTCAGGCCAGTTGGCAAGCCGACAGCTCCCGCCTTAACTCCCAGGTTCAGGCCTACCTAAACTATGGCCAGCCTTTGTAGCATACCATGTTCCCTGGTCCCATGGATTTCTGGGTAGGCAGACTGGAACAGTGACCCAAACTAGGTCTTCTTTCTTTCCCAGCCTTCAGTGTCATCTCAGAGAGGGTTTGCAGTGCTACTGGGGGCGCGGTGACACCCAAATAATCCAAGTTGTCCTCTGCCAGTGTCCAAAACATCACTTTTGTCAAAATGAACCAAACCTGAATTCAGGTGGATTTTCACACTCCTCTGGCTGATTCCGATGAATAGACCTCGTCTTGCTAGCAGTGCCCCATCTTCCCACTGTTGCCGTCTGTCTGCCTAACATAACATTCTGTACGGCTGCATGCTGTGGCCTGTATGCCACTAATGCCTCAATTATCCATTTATGTGCATTCAGTTTCCACATAATTGAAGTAAAATTTCATGAGGCAGTATATGTACGTGATTACTCATTAATACTGACATTTTCTCACAGCCCAGGCTGATTCCGATGAATACACATCTTCTTGCTGGCTGTGCCCCATCTTGCCGCTGTTGCTCTCTGTCTGCCTAACTACCATCACGATCTGTACAGCTGCTGCTGCGGCAGCCTGCATCATGCTACTTATGCCACTTTACAACCATCATGGTCTATATGGCTGCTGCTGCGGCCTGCATCATGTCACTTTCAAACCTTCATGTTCTGCGTGGCTACTGCTATGGTTTGCTGCTGCTGCTGCGGCCTGCATCATGTCACTTTCAAACCTTCATGTTCTGCACGGCTACTGCTATGGTTTGCATCATGCTACTTATGCCACTTTACAACCATCATGTTCTGTACAGCTGCTGATGCCGCCTCTGTTGCGCCACTGCCGCCCTTATGCCACTGCTGCAACCTGCCGCCCATCATCTTCCATAAGGCTGTTGCTGCCTGCCTGCCAACATGTACCAGTTACCGCTGCCTCAGCTGCTGCTGCTCCTGACTGTTAATCCTCTACTGCCATCACCATTTATGCAAACCATCTAGCCCCGCTATCACTATTACTACTTCTAATACTATTGCCACTACTACCCATAGACAGCCTTGTATGTTCCATGCTATACTGCTCCTGCTGCTTCCACTATTGCGGCTGCATGTCACTACATCCGTATCTTACCCTTTCCACATCCACACTGCACTGCTGCTGCTCCCAATTAAAAGGGAGAATTTTTTTTAGGTTTGAAGCATTTTTTCTTCTGACAATCAAGACTTGTGTCGTACATGCATGCATTCCTACCCTGTCAAAAATTTTGGACACTTCTTGCCCCAACCACTTTTTTTTAATCCCATAACACTCTGTGTGTTCAATCATCTGCCCCTGATAAGGGACAATTTTTGGAAGGTTTGGAATATAAAAAAGCATAACACATGCCAACACAAATGTGCAGTTACCCATAACTATGTATGTCTGTGCCACCCTTTCTAAAGGTAATTGGCCACTGGCGGCAACAGAAATGGGTGGAGCTTAGGTACAAGAGCAATGGTGATTTTCTCATTGTACCAAAGGACTAATTTGCATATTAAAAATTGCCTATTACTTAAATAATGTTCGGGAACAGAGTGTTAGATCAACAAAATTAAAACAGTTTTACTCAGTTGAACCACAGCTTGATTGCTGGTGACAGATTCCATGTAAATTTACACTTTTGGTTGAATAGGAAACTGAAACCTGTGAATCTCCTAAATGATACTTTCTTCTCCCAACTGGTGAAGGGCCCCAGCTAGAGGTAGGACTCTTTCAGACTTGAAATTAACCAAAAGACTTCTCAGAAAAACAAAGCGTCAGGTTGGGAGCATTTGGGAAATGGTGACCAGAATATAATAAACTTCCACTTGCCATTCAATAAGGTGTTTTCACAGGGAACCATAGAAATACTGAACTTTAGAAAGGTTAAATATTATCAGCTTTGAGATTCCCTTAATCTCATTGATTGGGACAATATCCATGATATATAAGTATACAGATCCTAAATGGGTTATTTGTAAAATCATCAAAATTTTCATAGTGAGATGTGCATACCCTATGGAAATAAAAGGCCTAGGAAAAACAATGTGGATATAGAAAATTGTAAAGAGGGAATGATTAACAAACAAGAAAGCAGCGAAGTGAAGGCAGGCAGCAAAAAAGCTCTAAAAAGCTTTATGTAAAACGATAATGTAAAAAACAGGTAACGTCAGCAAAGCTAAGAACAGAGAGGTTAAATTGCCAAAGTAAGTAAAATGAATCTTAAATGTTTTTTAAATGGTTATACCTGAAAGTGTTGGCCCTTTAAATAGAGCTAAGAGAAGTGTTGTAGAGGAGAAAGTAAATTTACAAAAAAAATTAATGTATTCTTCACTGTATTCATTGAGAAAAATAAAATGTCAGATGAAATGCAGAATGTCAAAGTAAACTCCCCATTAAATGGCTTGTCTGACCCGGTTCAATAAATGGTGGTCTTAACAGGAGGGGCTATCAAAGCCTCCCTGGTATACTGCTCAAAAATGCAAACAAAAGAACTAAAGGGGCAGTAGACTAAATAAAACTTTACTTTTAATACATCAGGAGATAAAAAAGCCCCTACTAGACAAACAACGATTAAGACGTGCCCGGTGGGTATTAACACCGAACAAAAATGTCACTGGTAAAACAGGCAGGAAGGGGGTGATTGACGGGCGGCGGATACGTAGACAGAGACCACTAGCCCTAGTACCTCCCTGCTTGACCTGTGACACCCTATAAGTATCCGAGTGACGGGGTCCAAAAAACCCCGCAAGGGGTGGCCCAGACAGGAACTCTGTTCCTAAATAAAATTCCCTGGTGAAGCCCTATTAGAGCAGTGCCAGAAAAAATAGGTGGAGTTCCCACTTTGGGATACTGAAGGGTACAAGTGAACACAATGCAATAAAGAAAAAAAAAGGGTATAACACCACCTGGATGTCTAGAAGTCAGAGTGGGTGCATACCTATATAGTCCCGACGCGTTTCTTCAGTTTAGAGCCCCAAGATTCTTCAGGGGACACGGGGCTGCGTGTTCATGTAAGTCAGACCTTGACTACGCCTATGGACAAAGACATGTGCATCTAAAAATATGTCACTATAGCAATGGTCAGATAGACAGAAAGTGAACCTCCCCCATTGTCTGTATCAGATCAAGGAGAGGTATAGAACTTACTTCGTTTGCGGCTGCGGTCGAGAGTGGCTGTTAGCGCACTATGTGGCAAGACCCAGTGTGGTGGTGTCTGCTGGAGTTGTGACCGGCACTGGTGGGGTGAAAAACGCCGCATTATAAGGCTAGAGGGCCAGGTGGAGCGCATCAGTCGGAACTAATGGACTTCCGGTATGTGCGCTCCTTGATGACGCTACTGTATGGCGTCCTGAGGTCGCGATCACGTGGGCGGAAGTGACGTTTCCGCGCCTGCGCCTCTCTCATGCGTACCATGGAGCTTGTGTGGAGCGCACGGCCGGCGCCATATTCAGACGTCATCCGGCCGCGTCGCACCACCCATGCACATGTCAGAGATGCGGTCACATGATCGAGGCCAAGCCTCGGTCATACGGGCGCAATGATTCCTCTTTATGGCCAGACTGCTGTTCATATCCACGATAGTGCAGTCGGCCGTTTCTACAGTAAGACAAAGTATCCTGTCTTATTATCTCCTACACTAAGCAGGGTACTTATAAATTAAGCCTGAAAAATGGTACTTATAAATTAAGCCTGTTTCTCGATGTACTTGCTCCTTAGGGGATAATGTGACCCCTGGTCTAAAAAAGGAACAGAAGAACCCGATGCAGCTGTATTTGGAGTTTGGGAGGAATATTGTGGGCCTTGTCGTGCCCGATTGCCCCGTCCCCTGGACCTATATGCACCCCGTCCACGTCCCCTGCCCTTCGGGTTTCTCTCTTTCTCTGTATCGGAGAGTTCTGTATCCGTGGAGGAGATGTCAGTGTTCTGTGACGTGGGTGGGTTGGTTAGGAATTGGTAAGCTTTATTATCTCGGAAGTCCTGGGAATCTCTGCTAAACTGTCGGTGTTTGCGGTCTTTTAGATGAAATTGATACCGCTCCACCGTATTCTGCAGCTGGACCTCTTTAGCAGAGAACTCCGGTTCCGATTGGAATTTCTTAGTGATGTCAATCTGTTCTTTTAATCCCGCCTCCGCCCGCTCCAGAACCACTCTCTCTTCGTCCACCAACAGTTGCATAAACCATAAAGAACTGGCAGTGGCCTCCTTTTCGGGGTACCCCCGTAGCGCGTCATGTGCAGACGGTCCATGAGGGACGCATAACATCGATTAGTTTTATGGGAATCGAACATGTTGCCAAACCAACCCGTGGGGGGGACTGGAACAGGTCCATCCTCCAAAGGGAGTGTTGGTGGACATATACACTGAATACAGTAACCCCCAATGGACTTAATGAACAGTTGAATTTCAGCTGCTTTCTGTAATTTACTCCATTTTCCTGTATGGGCCCTGTGGCCACTTATTCTTACTTTTAACCTCTTTCTTTGGTCTTGTACACGCGTGATCTTGACACAACTGTCAATTACGCGTGAGGAGGCGGAGGATATTTAGGGAAATGCTGGGGTCGCATTTGCACCAGCGAGCAATGCGTCTCCCCCCATCCCTTTTCGATTCCCCCCCCCCCCCTCACCTTCCATAGCCGGGATGGGTGTAGGTTCCCACATTTGGCTAAATGGGGAATCATCCATTTTTCAGGCTTAATTTATAAGTACCCTGCTTAGTGTAGGAGATAATAAGACAGGATACTTTGTCTTACTGTAGAAACGGCCGACTGCACTATCGTGGATATGAACAGCAGTCTGGCCATAAAGAGGAATCATTGCGCCCGTATGACCGAGGCTTGGCCTCGATCATGTGACCGCATCTCTGACATGTGCATGGGTGGTGCGACGCGGCCGGATGACGTCTGAATATGGCGCCGGCCGTGCGCTCCACACAAGCTCCATGGTACGCATGAGAGAGGCGCAGGCGCGGAAACGTCACTTCCGCCCACGTGATCGCGACCTCAGGACGCCATACAGTAGCGTCATCAAGGAGCGCACATACCGGAAGTCCATTAGTTCCGACTGATGCGCTCCACCTGGCCCTCTAGCCTTATAATGCGGCGTTTTTCACCCCACCAGTGCCGGTCACAACTCCAGCAGACACCACCACACTGGGTCTTGCCACATAGTGCGCTAACAGCCACTCTCGACCGCAGCCGCAAACGAAGTAAGTTCTATACCTCTCCTTGATCTGATACAGACAATGGGGGAGGTTCACTTTCTGTCTATCTGACCATTGCTATAGTGACATATTTTTAGATGCACATGTCTTTGTCCATAGGCGTAGTCAAGGTCTGACTTACATGAACACGCAGCCCCGTGTCCCCTGAAGAATCTTGGGGCTCTAAACTGAAGAAACGCGTCGGGACTATATAGGTATGCACCCACTCTGACTTCTAGACATCCAGGTGGTGTTATACCCTTTTTTTTTCTTTATTGCATTGTGTTCACTTGTACCCTTCAGTATCCCAAAGTGGGAACTCCACCTATTTTTTCTGGCACTGCTCTAATAGGGCTTCACCAGGGAATTTTATTTAGGAACAGAGTTCCTGTCTGGGCCACCCCTTGCGGGGTTTTTTGGACCCCGTCACTCGGATACTTATAGGGTGTCACAGGTCAAGCAGGGAGGTACTAGGGCTAGTGGTCTCTGTCTACGTATCCGCCGCCTGTCAATCACCCCCTTCCTGCCTGTTTTACCAGTGACATTTTTGTTCGGTGTTAATACCCACCGGGCACGTCTTAATCGTTGTTTGTCTAGTAGGGGCTTTTTTATCTCCTGATGTATTAAAAGTAAAGTTTTATTTAGTCTACTGCCCCTTTAGTTCTCTTGTCTGACCCGGGAAGAAGGTCAGCATTGTGTTGAAAAGATTAAAATAGACAAATCACCGTGTCCTATGACATACAACCACGTATGAAAAGAAGTAATTAATGTAATGGACAGACCTTTATTTCTATTATATAAGGACTCTATAATGAAAGGCTCTGATCTGCAGGACTAGTGCACAGCAAATGTGGTGCCAATATTCAAGAAAGGGTAAAAAACTGGGCCCGGAAACTGTAGTCCAGTAAGTCTAACATTTGTTGTAAGTTGTTTGAAGGTTTTCTTAGACATGCTATGGTGGAGTGTCTCAATGAAAATAGGAGTATAACGCCGTATCAGCATGGGTTTGTGATGAATCAGTCCTGTTATACTAATCGGATTAGTTTCTATGAGGAAGTAAGCTGTAGACTACACCCAGTGAGCTGTTTAATGTCAAATATATTGTGATAGAAAATAGAGGGTGATTATTAATGGTGCAAATTCAGATTGGGTGACTAGTGGAGTACCACAGAGGTCAGTATTGGGTCTTGTTCCTTATACTCGAGTGTACAGTAAGATTTTTACAGATGACACTAAACTGTGTACAGAAATGAACACAAAAGAGGTCAATATACTGCTACAGATCCGAGTAGATTGGAATCTTGGGCAAAGTGGCAGATGAGGTTTAACATTAATAAATGTAAAGTTATGCACACGGGAAGAGGACATACCTGTCACCAGTATGGTATGATATGGAACAAGACTTAGATAACAGTGAATGTAACTGTAGAAAGCAGTGCCAAGGATAATTGGACCATTGGTGGGAACCATAGGGACATAGATGGACATGGAGAGAACATAGTTCTGCCACTTTACAAATCACTAGTCGGACCGCACATTGAGTGTTCAGTATAATGTTAAGCACCTGTGCACAAAAAAATGCTGGGGAAGGTTCACAGGCGGGTAACCAAAGTAATAACTAGAATGGCTGGATCACAGAACAGAAAGATTTTTAAAATTTAGTTTACATAAAAGATGGCTGAGGTTTATCTAATAACTATGTATAAATATATCAGGGGTCAATACAGAGATCTCTCCCATCATCTATTTATCCCCAGGACTGTGACCATGAAAAGGGGGCATCTTTATTGTCTAGATTATTTACGGTAAGAGCAGTGAGACTATGGAACTCTCTGCCTGAGGAGGTGGGGATGGTGAGTACAATAACGGAATTCAAGAGGGGCCTGGATGTATTTCTGGGGTGTAATAATATTACAGCTTAAAGTTGCTAGAATTCTAGAGGAGGGTCGTTGATCCAGGGAAGTTATTCTGATTTCCTGATTTGTAGTTGGAAAGTACTTTTTTCTAAGATGAGGAAAATTGCCTTCTATTTCATGAGGGGTTATTTTTTGCTTTTTCTGGATCAACCTTGCAGGATGATAGGCTGAACTGGATGGATGGATGTCTATTTTCTGTCTTATGAAATATGCTACCATGTTATTATATGTAGACTACTTTTTACAAAATTCCATTTTAGAAAACCGTGTGCAGATATGTTTAATATAGAAATCATTGCAAGTTCTTGGCTCTGCTAAATGGCTCACTGCATGGGCATTTCTAATATCCCAACAAAACTTGCCAGTGCTATGTGCAGTATGCAAAGAGATTTTTGTTGTAAGCCCTGTGCTAGTCACACCCCAAATAAACACCACAATTTAGATTCCATAGCAACTCATTGGAATGCTTACTATAATTCCTCATTGGTGTCCCCAAAAGATTGATTATCACCTAGCAGGCTCCATAAATGGTAGCTGCCAGCTGAACTTTAAAATATTTGCAGCCAGATACTCCTAGACAGTTTCTGCCTGCTGCCTGGTTAAGCAGTGCCTCCCAGCTATGCCCCCTCCCTTCTATCTCACACAAAGTGCCCCTGTAATTTCTTACCTATTTCACTTAATTATAATCCATCTATGATGAAGCAACATGTGAGTAGGCAATCATCTTACACATACATAGAAATCTACCAGAAAAAAAAACATTTATTCAATAAGATATGCTACACTGATTTTTGTATATTGATATTTTTGTAACATTTTCACATGACCGAAAAGTGAAAAAGAGAACACTTAGAAGGAGTTAAAAAGCCTACTATATAGTAAGGCAATTCTGAAGGGTGTTATATATAGTGATCAAATTTCCAAGATCCTTACTTTACATGCAGATGCTCCACAGACCGTTGATGTTGTTTCTATCTGACGGCACTGTTTTTGTCTTCTCTTACAGAACTGTTGATTGGGTGCTGTTGAAGTGTTTGTTATGCTTGCCATAGGAAGGCGTGCACCATTTGTGCATTAACTAAATAGTGTGACTTCAAGAAGCTGGATGGTCCATCTGTCAAATCTCAAAAATGTTAATGGTTGCTAAAGGGCACTTACACACATAGAGAGGATTCTGGATGGTTAAGACAGACGGATGCATCCCAAAATCAACATATCAGAAGAGCTGCTTTATCTCAGAAGACAGCCTCAACATCTCAAATTGGTTCTACAGTGACCACGTGGACGATAAGAAACTTGAAGCAGGACTGAATTCATATAGTCCACTCGTTTGCCACTCGTCACAAAGAGCACCTGTACTGGTGCAGCGAGAGAGCCCATTGGAGACATCAGTGGCAAGCAATAGTGACCTGTGATGAAAGCAGGTTCTACCTTGATACTAGTGATGGCCACATCAGAGATCACAGGAAGGTTGAAGAGCACCTACTGCCATCATGCCTAATGAAGTGACCACGGTACCAACACTAGGTGTTATGGTGTGGGGTGTCATTATCTGCCATGCCTTTTCCCATCTGGTATTTGTAGAGGGAACATTGACCAACCTTTCATATGTTCAGGACAAAATGGAACCAGTCCTACTGCTTTTTGTAATTCAGTTAGGATACATGGAGTTCCAACAAGATAACGCCCATCCTCCCACTGCTGTTGCTACACAATGTGCTCTTCAAGGTCTCCAGCAGTTCCCCTGGCGAACTTGATCACTATATTTATCCCCAATCAAGAATGTCTGGGACTAGATGGGGCAATATATCTTCCATGCATGAAAGCCAGCAACCACATTGGCTGAACTACGGGTCCAAGTTGAAAAACTTGAAATGACATACCACAGGAAGATATTCAGCATCTGTATGACTGCTACCATGCCAGAGTGGCAGCCTGTGTCACAGCAAGGGGAGATGCCACCCAATATTAATGTGACCCTGTCTCAACATATACCCTGCTGCAGAACCCAAAATAAAGGATGCACCACCTTGCTTGTGTGATCACTGACCAAGCACCACTAGCAGTTATACTTTGTCAGTCTCAACTCATTCTCATGTTTTCCAGGTGTTCTTTTTCATTTTTCTCTAGTGTATTTTCTAAATTCAAGTTAAAGTGTCAAGGTTCCAAGAGCCATAAAAATAATTCTGCTTTCAGTTGTATAAATAATTATACAGGGATTTGTGACACTTGATAAATTTTCTCCAGTAGGTTTAACTTTCTGCTTGTTCATTTCTAATGTTACACATTGCAACTGGCTTGTAAGTGAAAAGCAACACTTTACATCGTGCACTTGACCTTTCTCTGAACTGTGTTCATCTCAACTTGCAGCAGACCTCACCAACTCCAAGTCCATGTGCTCAACTTTCCACTGCTAATCTCCCCTCACATCACCCTTTCACTCATACACTGCCTTTAAATTGTGAATGTGCCATTAAAAGTTATCCCCTATCCCAGTGGTCGGCAAACTGCGGCTCGCGAGCCACAAGCGGCTCTTTAGCCGCTTGAATGTGGCTCTTACAGGGGCCCCCCAGCGCCGGCCAGCAATACTAGCGCTGCTAAGTTTTCTAACTGGTAAGCGCAGCTGTGCATGGAGTTATAGAAATGAAGGGGCCCCCCCCCCGCCATCGGCCGCTCTGAGCCCCGCTCTGCCTGCCTCTTTAAGAGACTCGAGCGGTGGCTGTGAGTGAGCGTGCCGCCGCTGCTGCACATGCGCAGGCACGTCTTCGAGTCTGTCTGTCGTTGCTACAGCTACGCCCCCATAGCAGAGACGAAGAAGGAGCGAGTCGAGCCAGCGGCAGCCAGCCACAGCCCAGACTCTGCCAGGGAAGGCCCGCCGCCCACACAAAGAAGAATCTTCTGAGACTGTGACAGGAGGCAGCCAGGTAGGTAGGTTGATTAATTATAAGAACTTAGTTACTGGATCCCATTCCCACCATCTTACCCGTCCCAGTAGTGCCAGCCAGTGTACTAGCCCGCCCTGGTTCTGTTTTTTGGACTGGAGAAATGTGCATTGGATTGGGGGGGAGGGAGTCATGAGAGAGATGTCTGTGCATGTGCTGGCACTGGCCCTGCTGGAGAAATGTGCCATGGGGCCGCCCTGGTTCTGTTTGAACTGGAGAAATGTGCATGGGGGGGGGGGGCGAATTACTCAGAGTCATGAGAGAGATGTGACAGAACCAGGGCGGCCCCATGGCACATTTCTCCAGCAGTGCCAGCACATGCACAGACATCTCTCTCATGACTCCCCCCCCCCATGCACATTTCTCCAGTCCACACAGAACCAGGGCGGCCGCAGCCCCATGGCAGCACATGCACAGACATCTCTCTCATGACTTCCCCTCCCCCCCAATCCAATGCACATTTCTCCAGTCCAAACAGAACCAGGGAGCGGCCCCATGGCACATTTCTCCAGCAGTGCCAGCACATGCACAGACATCTCAGATTCATGAGAGAGATGTCTGTGCATGGGCTGGCACTGGCACTGCTGGAGAAATGTGCCATGGGGCCGCGGCCGCCCTGGTTCTGTTTGGACTGGAGAAATGTGCATGGGGGGGCTTTATTGTTTTTCGCCCCAGGGCCCCATTTCAAGTTCCCGGGTAGGGAAAAAATTTGTCTCTTAAAAGAAATTTCAATCGCGGTTTTGTTGATATTTGGCTCAGTTGAGTAAAAAGTTTGCCCACCGCTGCCCTATCCACAGGATAGAGGATAACTATCAATCTGCAACGATGACGAGAATGAGGACGCCATACCCCTACTGGCCCACTGCTGCTCCCCTGAAATGACTGGAGTGGCCGGTCGCACATGTGCGTGGCCACTCCATTCATTTCTATCGGAGTTACAGAGATAGCCAAGTGCTGTACTCAGTCTACTCAGGGGAGCTGTGTGTGTCCCAGCAGTAGGACCCTACAGATTTAACTGTTATTGACAACCTTTATCTACCGTAATTCCCCTTTAACCAGTACAACAAGATAGAAGGACCAATCAAGATATAATTTTCATGTTGTGATACTTAGTTTACTTTGATATGTATGTGAATTTGTGAATACACTTTTTCCTACACTTAAGAGTATATATATGTTTCACTGATTAATGATCAGTCATAACATTAAAACCACCTAATATTATGTAGGTTTAGCTTAAGCCACCAAAATACCATTCTGACCCATTTTAGGCATCGACTACACTGTAAGTTTGAATGTGTCCTGTGGTATCTAGTACCAAGATGTTAACAGAAAATTCTTCAAGTCCTTAAAGCTGTGTGTGAGGTGGGACCTCCGTGGATCCGATTTTTTTTCTCCAGCACATCCCACATATGCTTCATCTTATTGAGATCTGGGGAATTAAGAGGCCAAGTCAACACCTTTAACTCTTTCTCATGTTCCTCAAGCAATTCCAAAACAATTTTGACAGTGCGCCAGGGCGTATTAACCTGCTGAAAGAGACTGCAAGTGGACATATCAAAGTAGCATCCACATGACTGTCAGCATGTAAGATTTCCCAACAGATACTGCCTCGCCAGCTTGCCAACTAACCATAGTACATCCTGGTGCTGTCTCTTCACAAGGTAAGCCACAGTCACACCCGGCCAACCACATGAAAACCTACCGTAATTCTTCAAACCAGGTCAGTGTCTGGATTGGAGTGCCTATGGTGCATCAGTGGAATTGATTCTGGAGCCCAACCTACAACTACATGGAAACATTACCTGTTGTTTTTGGGACCTTATAAATACTTGCATACAGTATTTTGTATTTTATTTAGAGTCTTAATCAGACATCTGTACAGACTTTAGACTGTGTTCACATGGGCATTAGTGACTACTATAAATAACGAAGCCGCGATGCTCTGTTGGAAGTGTTGCTTGACAGACAACAGCAGCAGATGACAGACCCTATTGACTGATAATAGGGTCCAACTTTCACCATGCTCTGGAGGTCTGCAGATGTCAAGGCATGGTGGGACTGGTAGTTCCCCAAAAGATGGAAATAGGGGTGGACACTGGTAACAGAGGATTCCTGTGCAAAAATTGTGTTTCCCCTCATTACCACAGGAAGGACATATCTTTATTCTTCTTTTTGCTTTTTTTATGCACAGTGTACACAAGTACCATCCACACACTGGACACGTCACACACACCACTAATACACTGGACATTCACATATAAGGCACATGTACAACTCATACATAGGACAGATGATTTGTCAAAGTCACTCACATCACATCAACTTAAAAAAAAATGACTGTTTACTAGTGATAGTAAGAATATGGCATATAATGACACTGGTCATAATTCAAACATGGAATAGTCTCCTTGCTTAATTGAATCATCCAGTTCAATTACATAATGATGAAGATTAAGACATATGGCCATAAGACATATGTGATGCAGGCCATTACATAAGGAAGGTCTTCGAACTATATTAGACCATGTTCACATAATGCTCCCTATCCTGTTACATTCTGTTACCACTGACTACTATTGTAAAGGAAAAACAGGATTTGTCTTGGATCTTGTTCTTCAACAGGTCAAAAAAGTCTGCATACTTTTTGTATCCAAATGCTACCTGCTTTTAGGACAAATATGAACAAGAAAAAAATGAAACATTATCTTCAGGAAGTGGCAGGGAGCAGGTGGGTATGACTTTCATTTGGTCATACACGCTAAAGGGCATAACTGAAAACAGGTGCAGTATGATTATTTGTAACAGGTAGAGCACACTGCGAGCAAAAGTTAAAAAAGCTGGGCGACCGCTTTAAAAGTTATCCCCTATGCACTGATTGTGGGGGGACTCCTAAGGAATGGGACTCCCAACAATCCCAAGAACAGGGATCCCATTCTCTATAGGTAGAGGTAGCCAATACAACACTAGAGAATGAATGGAGCGGCAGGGCTCATGCTCAGACTGCCGCTACATCAGGATGGGATCACCATTCTCAGAACGGTGGGGATCTGAGTGCTCAGTCCTCCACTAATCAGTTAGTTATCTCCTGTCCCGTGGATGCAGGGTAACTTTCATATTTGGCACGTCTTTAAGCACATGGTTGTTTATTTAAATTACCTTTTCTTAGAATGTTAGAATGTTATGTCTCTAAGGGCTCATGCACACAAATGTATTTTTTTGTCCATTTCTATTCCATTTTTTTTTTTTTTTGCGGCCGGTATGTAGAACCATTCATTTCAATGGGGCTGGGAAAAAAAACTGAAATTACTCCCTGTGCATTCCATGTCCGTATGTCCACATGGCCGATCTGCAGAAAAATAGAACATGTTCTATTATTGTCCGTTTTACGGACAAGGTTAGGACATTTCTGCAAGAGCCAAAAACAAATGGTGGCATGTCGTCGGGCAGAATCCGTGTTTTGCGGATCCATGATTTGCGGACCACAAAACACTGCCGTGTGCATGAGCCTTTAGGTTAAGTGCTTGGAAAATCAGATGACAGTCTTCACCAATGTGATCATTTTAACTGGATTCTGTACAAATGCCATCCCTATGACCTTATAACTTCTCAAGTGGTTTATCGCAAAATTTATGAGTGGACATACACATTAATTGGTTAAACAGGCACAAGCAGCATGCGGAGGTGATGTCACTTCTAGTATACACTTCATCCGTCTCATTGCACAATGTGCAGCCGGTGTTTTCTGGCTTTCCGCTCTCAGCAGAACAAATCAATTGAACGGGCGCACATTTCCAAACGGTCTAGTGCATTACGTTATTTTTAAATATGATTAGGCTTGCAGTCTGACTGCTGTTAAATCCCTGATATTACTTACACTGTTGTGGCGACTGAAAGAATTACTGAAACTGAAGGAAACAGAGGCTTTTTTGTCCATAAATCTATAGTAGACAAATATACAGTAGTTACAGTGTGGCATATTTGTTATACCGACCTGCCATTTACTTGCAATGGACAAATGTGAGAGATAGGAGGGTTGTCCTCCTATAAATAATCCTGGGTAGTAGGAGCAATGTTTATTAAGTGCATCTGTCTACATGAAATGTGCACTGGTATATCTGTCTGTATACCTTAAGATGCAAACACCACATGAGAAATGATTGTTAATATTTGTGCACAATATTATAAATAAAATATAGTTTCAAAGCTACACTGAGCAGAAGATCTGAGCACATGAGCTTCAGTAGTAAAAAGTTAACTTGCATTGTTTACAGGGAATCTGTCACCACCTTGGACAGTTTGGGACGGGTTGCTTGGATCTGTAGCCCTGCTATAGCCATTTGTAAATATAGTATACCTTTATGTCCAAATCCATATTCTCTATCCCCCAAAAACGTTATGCTAATTAGGCGGGAAAAGCCCAAGGGGCTGTACTTATCGGTGGTGGAGCCCCGCTCCTCTTCTTCTTCTCTCCACCTCCTACCTGCCGTGATATCATCATGCTGCCACTCCAAATCCTGTACAGGCCCATGTCTCCTTCCTGTGGGCTCCCATGCCATCTCTTATCTTCTTCTGGCAGCGGCGTGATTAACTGAACTGCCCATACTACTGGTGCATGTGCAGTTCAGATTCACACATCTGGACTTTAATGATGCAAACTCACAGTATCACAGCTAACAATAATGCCAGCTTAAAGCATCATAGGGGTTTATGATCCAATGAGTTTGGGTCATTAAAACTGTGGTTGAGCCAGAACATACATCTGGAATTTGAACTTGTAAATCCATACTGAGGTGTAAAGCCACCAATACAAGCATAGGTTAATATATAATTGATTAGGCTGAAAAAGAAACAGATTTCATAAACCTACCTATACAGAAGAAGGCAACAACCCTATAAAGTCATGTTGCCAATTGCAAAAACCCTTGTGAGGGCAAGATGCTAACTACATCATACTTGAAAATGCAAGTGAAATCTTCATGCTCTTCAAGAGTGTAATGGTATTTTTGACATAACTTTTTGGCACCTTTTTTTAATGTGTGTTTTTTTTTCCATGTCATTTCTGAAGTGTTACAGAGAAAGCTATGCAAAAAAGCCATACTGAGTTTTTACCAGCACTAACCCCCCCAAAAAAACAAAAGCCCCCAAAAACATAAACAAAACTCTTGGTGTTTCCCCTCTATTATGAGAGGAAAATACTTCCATGCCAATTTTCTGAGACTGAGACATCTTTTCATGTGTTGCTGTATGAAATCTTCAGTTTTCTATAGAAATGGAACCTCCAGGACTGCTCTGTGGTTTTTAGAAGGAAAAACCTGTGACACCATTCTTGAAATGTTCTCCTTTTATTATGGTAACTGAATATAAAAGTCACATATATCAAATCAAGTCCACCACTCTCCTGGGCCTGCCCAACGCGAGTTTCACACATTTGCATCTTGCAGTGCTTTGGCTTCTAACTCGTCCACCCTACATTTTTAATGGCCTTAACCGATTAAACAACGCTATTAAAAAAAATCTGTTCAAACGTAATTCATATAGAGTACAGTTTATATACAGTTTGCATTGCTTTGTCTAAGAATGTCTAAGAATATTCAGATTCATAGAACTATTAAACAAAATCAGGCACATTTTCATCATATGTCAGGCTGATAACTAATATATAATGCTGTTAATGTTATTTATGAAAAGCAAATGTTAAGTATAGTCCAGGCTCAGTATTCGATGTAATGGGAAGTAAGAGTGACAGAACATAAATTATTCATATGACTGACTGCATCCTCTGGATTGTACACTTTGGTGAAGAGTTATTTTCCAGTGTTCTGATCATAACACCTTTTTTATGAGATATCTATGTGGGTCAGGTAATAACATCGTGAGCTTAGAATAACTATTAGCAATTTCAAGATAATCCTTAAGGCATCTTTAGCCAAGTAAAGTTGTGACAAAATGGTAAGGGGTATTAAAAATTCATAGCTCATTTATAAATGATGTGTGACTGAGTCTTCTAAAGAGGTTCTTTCTCTGTTGACATGCCAATTAAAGGCCCACATAGGGTTATAAATGTCGCTTGGTGATATGAGCAATGAAAATACAGCTGTTTCTCCATAACTTTTAGGCTGGGTTCACACCTTGTTTTTACCCTCCAATGAGTGTTCTGCCAAGAGGATACGTTTAAATACAAAAAAAATGGCATTTAGATGTATCCCTTGATAGAGACGCTAAATTTAATGAGGGAAATGGAGTTCAAAATATAAAACTTTCCTTCAGTGTTTACCTTTTTGCAGGACATAATTGCACGGTAGATGTCAATGCACCCTTGAGCCAGCCATACACATAAGGATACTTTCACACTGGCGTTTTTACTGGATCCGGCAGGGTTCAGGAAAAACGCTTCCGTTACTGATAATAATCTTCATCCGTTTTGAACGGATCCGGTTGTGTTATCTATAACATAGCCAAGACGGATCCGTCATTAACTCAATTGAAAGTCAAAAGGGGACGGATCAGTTTTCTGATGTGGCAGATTCTGGTTGAGAAAACGGATCAGTCCCCATTGACTTGCATTAGGGGTCAAGACCAATCCGTCTTGATCAGTTTCCCAGGACGGAAAGCAAAATACAACATGTTGCGGTTTGCTCTCCGGTCTGGGAAAGCAGCTAAGTGGAACGGAATGCATTTTGGAGCACTCCATTCTGTTCAGTTCAGTTTTGTCCCCATTGACAATGAATGGGGACAAAACTGAAGCGTTTTTTTTCCGATATTGAGTCCCTATGACAGAACTCAATACCGGAAAACTTAAACGCTAGTGTAAAAGTACCCTAAGAGCTTTCGGCCAAACACTTTTTCAACCAACATCTATGATCAGCTTATACACATACCTGCTCAGTTCAATTGAGGGAGGAAGCAACTGCTGCCGGTCACATCTGGCAGCGGCTTATCTCTTGAGAACAAAAGGATCAAGCAGTTGAAATTCAACTACCTAATTCTTATCAAAGAAACCAGTGCACTCTTCTATTGTACAACATTTTTTTTGTCTTGGTCTCTTCACTTTTTCTACTCCAAAGAAACTAATACTCGTTAGATCACCAGCATGCTGCACTATAAAATGGTTTGCACCACCTGATGTGTTAATTTGGAAAAGACAAGAGAAGCACCTTAGATGGAGATTAATAAAATCACTCCAAATTCTATTTGGGTTTCAATTCTCTCTACCCATATCTCAGCTCAGCTCCATTTGGCCTGAAAATGTGTATATGCCATTGAGGTTTCCTAGGACTCATTCTCATATTTTTATTTTCTGTTTGCCCAAATCTAATCAACAAAAATTTGGATTTGGATGCAACTCAAATTTTTTTTTTAAAAATTCTCATCTCTAATGCTGGATTTATTACTTTACAAAGTCTTGCAAGACTTTGTGTAATAACTTTGTGAATTAATTATTACTGTAAAAACCTTGATACCGAACTCGAGTCACTTGCGAGCCTTTAAGATGTAAACACTTGGGCCATCAGCTCCTGCTTCATACAGTATCACAACAAAGTCTTATGCAAATCGACTTTGGATGAAGCATCCAAAGTCGATTCGCTCATCCCTAGTCATAACCATGGAAACCTGCAGTGTATAATGTGATGGAAAAATGAATCAAGCCAGCAAACAAGGCAATATGGACAATCACAATACATTAGTAAGAGCCATGTATTAACTTTATCTACATGATAAATGCCATTTGCAAAAGTGAGACAATCCCTTTAAAGGAAATGTGTTTTTTTTCTACCAGTTAAGACCAGATAGTACACATATCCCTTTTTTCTAATCTCTTTCTATTTTCTAATTGCAGATTTATTTATTGTATTTTCTAAACATGCCTATGGGGCGGCCATCTTGCCATCAGCATTTACACAGCATAAAAAAAATCTTTACTACAACCCCATGCGCCATAGACACAAGGAGGGAACCTCATTGACTTTTATGGGAGAGTTTTCTAGGCAGAGGTCATTGTTCAAAGAAAGAATTGATAAGATCTAACAGTCATCTATTGTGATGATTATCTGTCATTGTAATCCTGCCTGTAATTATACAAACTGTGTGTATGTGAAGTGTCACCTATTATTAGGCTGCTGTGAAGACTGCATGTTTTTATATTTTTTCTTTAAATGTAGATAACTACAAGGAAAATCAAAAATTCTATAAAAACATGAAGCAACAAAACCTCAAGCACTATGGAAGAAGCTCAAGACTGTCTTCAAGCTCAAGACTGTGTTGATAATTTGTGTAAGAAGTGTTAGCATTTGGCCTGCCATGAGAAGGTTTAGATGAAGGCAGGGGACTCCATGCATAGATGTGTTGGCAGCGGTACAGTTGCACTTGTAGTCACAGTGGTGGCAGTAAGGGAAGTGGTAGCAACATAGGCACCTTGGGCAAATACAGAGCGGGGAATTGGAAAGGCAACCAGACATATCATAGTCTGATAAAACTGGCAGAGGGGTTGAGGACTTTGAAGAGGTGTGTTGAAAAGGACCTGGGAACTGGATCGAAGTGCTGAGGAGGAAGAGACATCAGAGGAGAAAGTTGATGGCCATGACAGCAATAAAGAGCAGAGTCAATGCACGGTCAAAATCTCCGAAAGAACTGGCAGGACCAGATCTGCTTCTTTTGTGGTCAGCTTGGGAACTGGTGATGCCACTAATAATGTGGGGCAGGCTCAAAATGTGCCAGATCTAGGCCAAGCTCATCTGCCACTAGCTCTGTGCGAGTATGTCCCATATAGCATTTTTTCTCCTACACACAAAACCACAGCCATATGCAAGATTTGCAGGATTGAAAGCCATGGGCACTCAAATCAACAAAGGTAACGGGGATCTATTGCAGCACTTGAGGTGGCATTACCTGGTCCTGTGGGAAAATACCATGGGCCAGCATTCAGAATTACAACAAGTCTGTGCTCTTTCTTCCATTCTTCTTAGTGGCAGCCAGGCCGCATCACCAAGCAGTACAGTGTCCCTGTCATCATCAACATCTGCTTCTTCTCCTGCTCAGACTACTCCTTGTACTCTGCTCAATCGTGAAACATTTCCTAGGCCAATGATATTACTTTCATCAGCAACACTGAAGTGGACAGACCTGGGTTGCAATAACAAGCACTGCCGCTATACAATGTATAGCACTTGGTAAACTTGCTTGGTAGACTATGAGGAGGCCGTGGCATTCCAGTCCTCTTCAAACAGATGATCGGTGACAGTGCCCGGAGTTGGACTCCCACCAATCAGATATTGATGACCTACCCTAAGTATAGGTCATCAGTATTCTACTCCCACAAAACCCATACATGGAACAATTTTAAGGGAAAGGTATTTTAGAATATTAAAAAGGAAAACAAGCATTAAAAAATACTTGGATTTTTTCTTCGGTTCCTTTATATGGATTTAATTTGTATTATGTTTTACTTAATCCCTTGAGACAACAAGTGCTTGAAGCCTCTACATTTGTATATCTCAAATTTCATACAGGCGACGTGAACAAGATCTACAGGTCCTTCTAAAAAAATTAGCATATTGTGATAAAGTTCATTATTTTCTGTAATGTACTGATAAACATTAGACTTTCATATATTTTAGATTCATTACACACCAACTGAAGTAGTTCAAGCCTTTTATTGTTTTAATATTGATGATCTTGGCATACAGCTCATGAAAACCCCAAATTCATATCTAAAAAAATTACCATATCATGAAAAGGTTCTCTAAACGAGCTATTACCTAATCATCTGAATCAACTAATTAACTCTAAACACCTGCAAAAGATTCCTGAGGCTTTTAAAAACTCCCAGCCTGGTTCATTACTCAAAACCGCAATCATGGGTAAGACTGCCGACCTGACTGCTGTCCTGAAGGCCATCATTGACACCCTCAAGCAAGAGGGTAAGACACAGAAAGAAATTTCTGAACGAATAGGCTGTTCCCAGAGTGCTGTATCAAGGCACCTCAGTGGGAAGTCTGTGGGAAGGAAAAAGTGTGGCAGAAAACACTGCACAACGAGAAGAGGTGACCAGACCCTGAGGAAGATTGTGGAGAAGGACCGATTCCAGACCTTGGGGGACCTGCGGAAGCAGTGGACTGAGTCTGGAGTAGAAACATCCAGAGCCACCGTGTACAGGCGTGTGCAGGAAATGGGCTACAGGTGCCGCATTCCCCAGGTCAAGCCACTTTTGAACCAGAAACAGCGGCAGAAGCGCCTGACCTGGGCTACAGAGAAGCAGCACTGGACTGTTGCTCAGTGGTCCAAAGTACTTTTTTCGGAGGAAGCAAATTTTGCATGTCATTCGGAAATCAAGGTGCCAGAGTCTGGAGGAAGACTGGGGAGAGGGAAATGCCAAAATGCCTGAAGTCCAGTGTCAAGTACCCACAGTCAGTGATGGTCTGGGGTGCCATGTCAGCTGCTGGTGTTGGTCCACTGTGTTTTATCAAGGGCAGGGTCAATGCAGCTAGCTATCAGGAGATTTTGGAGCACTTCATGCTTCCATCTGCTGAAAAGCTTTATGGAGATGAAGATTTCATTTTTCAGCACGACCTGGCACCTGCTCACAGTGCCAAAACCACTGGTAAATGGTTTACTGACCATGGTATTACTGTGCTCAATTGGCCTGCCAACTCTCCTGACCTGAACCCCATAGAGAATCTGTGCGATATTGGGAAGAGAAAGTTGAGAGACTCAAGACCCAACACTCTGGATGAGCTTAAGGCCGCTATCGAAGCATCCTGGGCCTCCATAACACCTCAGCAGTGCCACAGGCTGATTGCCTCCATGCCACGCCGCATTGAAGCAGTCATTTCTGCAAAAGGATTCCCGACCAAGTATTGAGTGCATAACTGAACATAATTATTTGAAGGTTGCCTTTTTTGTATTAAAAACACTTTTCTTTTATTGGTCGGATAAAATATGCTAATTTTTTTAAATAGGAAATTTGGGTTTTCATGAGCTGTATGCCAAATTCATCAATATTAAAACAATAAAAGGCTTGAACTACTTCAGTTGTGTGTAATGAATCTAAAATCTATGAAAGTCTAATGTTTATCAGTACATTACAGAAAATAATGAACTTTATCACAATATGCTAATTTTTTTAGAAGGACCTGTATAGCATAGCACCATTTAAATACTAGTGATAAATACATAAAGTGATCAATGAGAAGATTAGGAAAAATACTAAAATGTCTCTGGTTATTTTATTATTTTAGATATGACGGTTACAATTACTAACTGTAACTGAATTCCTGCAGCAGTGTTATAAGAGTGAGAAAAATAAGCCTAGATATCTGTCCTTAGAATTGACAACTGGACTCCATGTCAGGAAATACTGTACTACAGCCGGATTGTGTAAGTGTTGTTAAAGGTGTCTGCTGTATTACAAAGTGGATCAAAGGTCACAAGTTGACCTCAACACAACCAGTTCAGCAACCACCCTGTGCCAGTTGTTTTCCCTGGACACAGAATTGCAACAAAATAACACGGAGTAGATTTTTTTTTTCTTTTTACTTTTTACACCCTGTCATTATATATACACTGCAGAAAACCTAAATTTCTTTGCCTTATTGTTTATAATTTTTATACATTTACATATCAAAAAAATTGAGAAAATCCTTTTAGGTATCACCTATCTATACAGTCACCTGACCAGGGCACAAACTTATTAATTTGAATCTATACCCTATGGTAATAAATTGCTTATTTTGTGCATTATTTGCTGGATATGCTGTACTGTGTCAATGGTTGTAGCCAGGGTTGCCAACCGTCCCGAAATTTCTGGACAGTCCAAAAAATAGGCAACTTTTTTCCTGTGTCCATTAAAAAAATAGAAGTTATTTTTTGAGACTGGTGGTATTTGACTATGTTATTTGGGTGGTGACGATCATCATTTTACAGCTCACAGTAAGGCCTATTGCACACGACCGTATGGATTTTTCAGTGTTTTGGGGTTCGTTTTTCACGGATCCGTTGCTCTGATTTTTGTTTCTGTTGTGTTTACGTTTCCATTCCGTTGTTCCGTCCCGTTTTTCCGCATGGCATATACAGTAATTACATAGGAAAATTTGGGCTGGGCATAACATTTTCAATAGATGGTTCCTCAAAAACGGAACGGATACGGAAGACATACGGAGTACATTCCATATGTGGTTCTTTTTTTTGCGGACCCATTGACTTGAATGGAGCCATGGAACGTGATTTGCGGGCAATAATAGGACATGTTCTATCTTTGAACGGAAAAACGGAAATACGGAAATGGAATGCATATGGAGTACATTACGTTTTTTTTTCGAAACCATTGAAATAAATGGTTCCATAGACGGACCGTCTATGGAACACAAAAAATGGCCCGTGAACGGAAAAAAAAACGGTCGTGTGCAGGAGGCCTAAATGCTAGTAATGAGGTGTCATCAGTATGTTGAGATAAAGATTTTAAGTAATAAATGTCTATATTATTCATTATGGTTTTATAATTTGTCTGTTAACATGTTGGATGTCTATGAATTTGGGATAAGTTGTCCAGAAAAAAGAAAATTTCTGGTTGACAACCCTTGGTGTAGCAATAGGGGGTGAGGAGATAAAAGTCTCACCCATGCTCTGGTGCCCGTGGAGGCTCAAAGGCATAAGAAGACACAAGTAAGCTACTGAATTTCCTGATGGATAAGTGGATTTCTTTATTGTAATTGCTGGGCAAGTATCTGTTTATACACTCACCTAAAGAATTATTAGGAACACCTGTTCTATTTTTCATTAATGCGATTATCTAGTCAACCAATCACATGGCAGTTGCTTCAATGCATGTAGGGTTGTGGTCCTGGTCAAGACAATCTCCTGAACTCCAAACTGAATGTCAGAATGGGAAAGAACGGTGATTTAAGCAATTTTGAGCGTGGCATGGTTGTTGGTGCCAGACGGGCCGGTCGGAGTATTTCACAATCTGCTCAGTTACTGGGATTTTCACGCACAACCATTTCTAGGGTTTCCAAAGAATGGTGTGAAAAGGGAAAAACATCCAGTATGCGGAAGTCCTGTGGGCGAAAATGCCTTGTTGATGCTAGAGGTCAGAAGAGAATGGGCCAACTGATTCAAGCTGATAGAAGAGCAACGTTGACTGAAATAACCACTGGTTACAACCGAGGTATGCAGCAAAGCATTTGTGAAGCCACAACACGCACAACCTTGAGGCGGATGGGCTACAACAGCAGAAGACCCCACCGGGTACCACTCATCTCCACTACAAATAGGAAAAAGAGGCTACAATTGTCACACGCTCACCAAAATTAGACTGTTGAAGACTGGAAAAATGTTGCCTGGTCTGATGAGTCTCGATTTCTGTTGAGACATTCAAATGGTAGAGTCTGAATTTGGCGTAAACAGAATGAGAACATGTATCCATCATGCCTTGTTACCACTGTGCAGGCTGGTGGTGGTGGTGTAATGGTGTGGGGGATGTACTCTGGGCACACTTTAGGCCCCTTAGTGCCAATTGGCCATCATTTAAATGCCACGGGCTACCTGAGCATTGTTTCTGACCATGTCCATCCCTTCATGACCACCATGTACCCATCCTCTGATGGCTACTTCCAGCAGGATAATGCACCATGTCACAAAGCTCGAATCATTTCAAATTGGTTTCTTGAACATGACAATGAGTTCACTGTACTAAAATGGCCCCCACAGTCACCAGATCTCAACCCAATAGAGCATCTTTGGGATGTGGTGGAACTGGAGCTTCGTGCCCTGGATGTGCATCCCTCAAATCTCCATCAACTGCAAGATGCTATGCTGTCAATATGGGCCTACATTTCTAAAGAATGCTATCAGCACCTTGTTGAATCAATGCCACGTAGAATTATGGCAGTTCTGAAGGCAAAAGGGAGTCCAACACCGTATTAGTATGGTGTTCCTAATAATTCTTTAGCTGAGTGTATATACTTTTTTATGATATTCTATACAGAGGAATCTCAGTATAATGGGCAATGAGTAGCATACTTCAGAGGCTTCCATCAGCCATATTTCTCATCATAAACCTCCAACGTATGGCACAAATGCAGTGTATAAAACCATGAGATTTTTAATGGTTCAGTATTCAGATGGGAGCACTACAAATTCCAATGGTGCCTTCAGGGTATGACCTACCAAACAGCATAGTGTTTGCCTCCACATATCAACCACTCCATGGAATATTGCTGTGATGAGTTTGATGAGGCGAGATGGTGAACTGAATTTATACCTTACAATTTTTTATCTTATATTGTTTGCATACACCCTTATAAATGGCACATGGTTGGTGGGAGCCCGTTTTAGATTTTGCATTGGGGCCTGGGAGCTTCAAGTTATGCCTCTGGCTATATCACTAGTTAGATTATGCAGTTTGAAGCAGGTGATCTCAAAGTTTTCAACATTATCTGTGCTAAAATTGTTTGTTTCAACATTAATTTGTTGTTTGAGAATTGTGTCCGTATTTTACCTAACAGATGGCTTCCATCTCAAGCAATTATGAGTAAACTGATAACATATGACAGTTTTATATGTTGTTTTTTTCCAGCAATCTAAAGACAACTGTTTACTGTTTACTGAAGCAAACTTAAGCAAATAAAGTATTTATTTTGTGTGATGTGAAAGGAGCCTAAAGGTGGCCATTAGGGATGAGCGAATCGACTTCGGATGTAACATCCAAAGTCAATTTGCATAAAACCTCGTTCTTATACTGTACGGAGCAGGAGCTCCATACAGTATTAGAATGTATTGGATCCGATGAGCCAAAGTTATTGCTAGACTTCGCGCAATAACTTCATAAATTAATTTGTACTGTAAAAAGTAATTTCCCAAACTCGGGAAGCAATAACTTCGGGTCATCGGAGCCAATACATTCTAATACTGTCCTGGGCTTCTGCTCCATACAGTATTAGAACGCAGTTTTATGCAAATCGACTTTGGATGTTTCATCCGAAGTCGATTCTCTCATCCCTAAGTGGCCATACTCATTAGTCTAAGCCTCATGCACATGATCATAGTTTTGGGCCATGTCCAATTTTGCAGATCACACATGAACTCATTCATTTCTAGGGGCCTGCAAAAGAAATTAAAAATGTTCACAGCAGATGTCATCCATGTGGATGCAATGTGGCCGCAAATTACAGAAAATGTCTTTTCTTGTCCATTTTACATAGGGCATGTTGTCTCTTTTAAATGGTTCCACATCCAGTCCACACAAAATATGGATCAGATGTGGACCGAAAATACGGTCGCATGCATGAGACCTCAAAGGGGTTTTCTGCGATTATTTTTTTTGGGGGGGTCGGACACCCAGGAACCCCATCGATCAGCTGTTTGAGAAGGTAGCGGTGCTCGCAGTAGCATCATGGCCTTCTTTCAGCTTTTCCTAGGCCAAAGGCGACATGTTCATCGGTCACATGGCCTAGGAGCAGCTCCATAGAAGTGAATGGGGCTGAGCTGCCATACCAAACACGGCCGCTATACTATGTACGGCGATGTGCCTGGTAAGCTGTGAGAAGGCAGTGGCACTCACAGAAGGGCTGTCTTCTCACAACAGCTGATAGACGGGGTTTCCGGGTGTCAGACCCCCACGATCAGATACTGATGACCTCTCCAGACAATAAGTCATCAGTAAAAAAAAAAAATCTTGGCGAACCCTTTTAACTAGTGGAATCTGCAGAGAAAAAGTCTTATAAAAAGGTGTGCACCTCTTCTGTGTTTTGGACCCACTCCTGGTTTTGGCTGCTAAATATTGATATAATTTAATACAGTGTTGAAGTGGCCTTAGGACGCTTTCACAACGTCAGTATTTAGTCAATATTTGTCAACTAACACATGGAGTGGATCCAGAAGAGACACAGATCATTCCATAATACTGACCAAATACGGACTAAAGACTGACTGTGTCAACGTGGCCTTAGAAATGAGCTCTTATGTCTGCTATCCTGCACAGTAATGTTGCATAACACTCATTACAAGTGGTGTCATCCAGGCAGGCAATAGCACACAGCGGCAGTTTGGAGTCAGGGCTGAAAGCAGGCAAACACAATAAGCGACTACAGTATGTAAGCGCAGCGCACTCCCCGCATTCAGGCTTCTTCTCCCATGTGTTGCTGTCTAAATATAGATGCAGTTCTCCTAATTGACAGGAGTTCATGCTGTGTGTACTAAACTTCTAATCTCCATTTCACACATTCCTTTTAAGGCAGAGCGAGACCGCCAATCAGATCCAGGCGATTATTACGGTATACGGAGAGAATAAGGGTTGTGATCTTCACCCTATATTTATTCTCTCCCTTCTGTCACACTAACCACTCTGCACAAAGCAGTATCCATGGTGAGAAACAGATGAAGATAAGCATGGACACAGTATGACTTAGTGTTTGCACGAGGATAAAATACAAAGATATGCGGAAAGGAAGTAATAGAGGAGGAAGAGACAATCCACATGAGATCTGATGGCTCAATTCAACTCAGACAATTATGAGATAGGCTTTGCGCCAAACGTTAGAAAATCCCTTTGTGCAAGTTGTAGCAATTTGGTTCATTTTAACATCCCGTACCTGTACCACTTTTTGTGTACTTCCATATTTTTCATCTGTGTGCCATCCACATTTTGCTTTTTGCACACTGACCCACTCATTGCTATGGGGCAATGCACACATCTGTATTTTTTGCAGATCCATGTGACTGTTCTGCATTATAGAACATGTCCGAATCTTGTCTGCATTGCAGATGAGAAAAGCGCTTTCTATTGATAGGAGTGAGAAAAATGTGGAATGGACATGGAAGGGATCCTTATTTTGCAGATCTGTGCTTTGCAGACCGAAAAACAGATACAGTCGCGTGCATGAAGACTAAAAGGAAATGTCCCCCCTTGGTCCTTGTATCCAGGCATCAACGTCCCCCGTTGAATAACACTGCGCACACATTCATGTCCCTTGCAATGCACAGTATTATTCAATGGGGACAGCTAATGAACAGGTCGGATCACATGACCTTCCATTAATGGCCGTTTATGGAGTATGGCGCACAATGCCAGGCTGGCAGTAAGAAAGATTGGAACAAACAAGAGGGAACATAATACAAGACCTGACATTGGCGCAGAACGTCTAATAATATTAATAAGTGACATGTGGGATAGCAAAGACAAACTAGTCAATCTTTTTAAACTAACTGGTCCCACGAAAGCAGTTCTTATTAAAACTGAGATGTTGACCTCACCGACAAGACTCCTCCAAGTTGTTGGTGAGTTTCTGCAGAAGATACAATTTTGATAGAAGTAATCAGATGCTGCACACGCGTTTCACACTGATAAGTGTGGATATTAGTGCAATGATTTCATCTTGCTTCTCTGCAGGTGAACTTTAAGCACCTCAGTTTTAGGCTACTTTCACACTAGTGTTTTAGTTTTCCGGTATTGAGATCCGTCATAGGGGCTCAGTACCGGAAAAAAAAGCTTCCATTTTGTCCCCATTCATTGTCAATGGGAACAAAACTGAACTGAACAGAACTAAATGCTCCAAAATGCATTCCGTTCAGTTTAGTTGCGTTCTCATACCGGAGAGCAAACCGCAACATGTTGTAGCTTACTTTCCGTCCTGGGATGTGGAGCAAGATGGATCTGGCATGACCCCCAATGCAAGTCAATGGGGACAGATCAGTTTTCTCTAGCACAATAGAAAACAGATCCGTCCTCCATTGACTTATAATGGAGTTCATGGCGGATCCATCTTGGCTATGTTAAAGATAATACAACCGGTTCCATTCATAACGGATGCAGACGGTTGTATTATCAGTAACGGAAGCATTTTTGCTGAACCCTGCCGGATCCAGTAAAAACGCTAGTGTGAAAGTAGCCTTAAGCTAGTGTAATTTAAAGTATCCATCTCTGAAAAGCCTATATATCTCTATGAGCCAACCATTCATTCGCAGTAAAAATGTATGGGTTTTATCTGGTTTTCTATTTGCTAATCAATACAAATTGGGACTTTCTAAATATACCTTTGGATGATATCTTAGATCAATGTTCTTTTAAACCTTGAAATTGCTTAGAGCTTAAAAAAGAATGGAAAAATGTTCCGTTTTGCTGGAAAATACAAATGAAATTGCAAATGTAACAGCACAATGGTACATACAATGATTAATATACATTTCCAGAAGTGAGAAAAAAAAAATCGGTATAACGTATTGCTCAGTAATACAAATTATCATGACTTTTTAAAATAGAATGCTGTACATATGAAATATGCAAAGAGGCATCTCCAGGGAAAGAGAAGCATCTCACTGGTGCCAGGTTTTGAAAGTTTCTCCCTATGAGTCAAAGTCAAACTTTTTACAAGACTTTTTAATGGCGGTAGCTGACCGCCGATGTTTCTCTACTCACCACCGCAGTCCTGGGCTCCTACTACTATGGTTTTTGCTTAGGTAATCCGCCACCACAGTTTCCTTCTAGCCCCGGGCACAGCATGCCTTCCAGCCTGTTCCCTTTAGCACATTTGGTTAAGGGCCGTTGCTGGGGACTTCCTGTAATTTAAAGGTTAGGCACATGTGACCTGTGCTGACTTTCTGACCAATCCCAGCCTTCTTGCACCTATATAAGTGGTCCAGCCCTCTTCCCAGGTGCCTGAGTATCAAAGCTCCTGCTAAGGTTGCTTTAATACGCGCTTGTGTTCCTGAACTCCGCTACCTGTCTGATGCTTGCCGGCTCCATCTCAACTCTCATGTTGCTGACCCGGATTGCCTGACCTGTATCTGGACGCTTGTCCTGACCCGTTGCTTGTACAACATCATCTCTGCTTCATCCTTTGGTGTTGCACTGTCGCTCCTGGTTACGACTTGGCCTGTTGAATACATCCGTACCTCTCGTATCTTCCACTTCTACCTCATTGTCCATATGCTCCATGTGCCAACCCACCTCAAGAGGTAGCAACCTGGTGTTATCCTTGGGAAAATCTATTTTCACCACCAGGGGAACTGTGAAGAACAAGGGGTTCACTTAGAGAACACCCTTAGAGGAGGTTGGTCACATGCACAGTGGGTCTTACTTCCACTAGTTCATGACAGTCTTGAAACATGAAAAGCCAAAATAGCCAGGCAATTTGACTCAAGCTAATTCCAAAAGATGGCACTAGTAGCGAGACGCTTTGCTTTCTCTGGGAGATACCTCTTTGCATATTATTTTGCCATGGAGCACTGCCGCTAAGTCAGGTGTTTAAATACATAACATATGCAAGCAAGCATAATAAAAACCATTACAATAAACATGAGCATACTGGATGAGGTAGTGGATGCAGGGATATTGTAGGTTCTTTCTTAAAGAGGTGAGTTTTGAGGTGGCTTTTGAATGCTTGGATGGTGATAGTGAGTGTGTTGTATTGAGGTAACAATTTTCAAAGTGTGTAGATGCAATTTCTCACAGAGTGGAGTGGTCGAGATGTATGGCGGAGACAAGATGTAGACTGCCTTGTAGGTCATTGTCAGCATTTTAAAATGTAATTGCGGAGCAATAGGTAGTCAGGCAAGGGACTGACAGAGGGAGGAGAGATCGTAGAGGAAAAGTGAGAGGTGGATTAACATGGCATTGGAGTTAAGAACAGATCGGAGCTGTGGATTGTGATGGTCTTTGGGTGGTCCAGAATCCAGGGTAGAAAGGGTGTTCGTATTTTGAACCCTTGTATTGTTTATTTGACTCACCTGACAAAGGGACATTGCTAAGTGGGAAAGGGATGTGACCTACCAGAAAGGAGTGTGGTGAGACAATGTATGCCAAAAATGCACTTATATTTAGGCTCAGAATTCTGGCAAAATGTATACTAATAACAGGTGGTATGAATTTAGACTAGGTAGCATAAAGATGCACCAAATTTTTCAAGCAGCCTCGGCTACTTTGATAAATATGGAGCATCCTTAGACTGTCTAGTCACAGTAGTAGACAGAAGTGTTAAGAGTTGAGGTTATTGTGCAGTTAAAATGGACTACTTCAGCATTATGAAGTGAGGATATGGTAGAGAGTGGTAGAGAGAATTTATATGGGTATGAAATTTGTATGTGGTATATTAGATTCTGGACTGGGGGAGAAGGGGGTAAAGAATGTTAGCAGGTTATGGTAAGACAGAGGAAGTGACTTGTTTGATTGGTTAGATGGGATCAAAGGTGACTAAAGATGCAGTTTAGCATATCATCCTGTTAGTGAGTGACTGTGAAGGACCACTGTGATGGGCGGAAGAAGCCTTCATAGGTGCAAAATACATTCAGATGATTGCCTCACTGCTTAAATATATTTCTTGCACCATTTGCATATATTTTAATATCAGTACTAATGTGGCCCTCACAGCAGCACATTCTTGGAAGAATAATAAAAAATAAAGAAAAAGAATGTAAATGATAAAAAAAAATAATATAATAATATGGAGCCACATCTCATGTAGATCATAGATTGTTGATCTTTGACTATATTTGTATATTTCCATATAATAAATATTACACATTACACTAGTGATACTATATTTCTATTTTAAGGCAACTCATTCCTCCACCTCCATTTGTTATGTTGATGTCCCATCAGTTTACTCACAGCAGCAATCTGTTTTAACATGTAATTAATGAGCTTTTACTTCATGCTGTTTTCCACTAATACATATTACTACAGAGAGCTATAATTAGGGTTTTATGGGCATTGGGTGTGTTTAGGTTTATCGTTTGCCTTTTAATAATGTTACTGTCTGTAAAGTGTAGCCATTTTAACAAGGGTATTGTATTAAAGAGGTTTTCCGACTGTTTTATACTGATGATCTATCCTTGAGTTAGGTCACCAGTATCTGATCTATGGGGGTCCAACACCCAGGACCCCCGCCGATCAGTTGTATGAAGAGGCCGTAGTGACAGCTTACCAAGCACAGCGCTGTACATTGTATAGCATCTGTGCTTGGTATCGCAGCTCAGCCCTGCTCACTTGAATGGGACTGAGCTGCGCCTTGGGCAAGTGACCAATGAACATGACATCACTGGCCTAGCATAAGCTGCAAGGAGACTGTGGTGCACCAGGGAGTATCAGACCTCCACTGATCAGATACTAATGACCTATCAACCGGGGTACTAGTGAACTTTAAGAAAATCTTCCAGACCCTAAGGTAAATAGTGGAGGTTACTTCCTTCTGACAAGATAAAAGGGTGGAAATAACCTCTTTGGATAGACCCCCAACGCTCTAAGATTTCCCCTTGAAATACCAGGCTGCCAGATGAAGTTTCTTTACTTCAAGATGAAAGACAGGCCCCTGGAATAACAGATCCCGCCTGTCCGGAAGAATCCATGAATCTGACAGGGACAACTTTCTCAGCTAAGTGAACCAGGTTCTTCTCGGCCAGAAAGGCACAATTAGAATGAGCCTCGTCTGTTCCTGCCTCAGCTTCTGTAATACCCTTGGAAGAAGTCTTACAGGAGGAAAGGCATACAGAAGCTGATCCGGCCAAGTAAAGGAGAAGGCCTCTATCCCTAGCGGAGTGTCTCTTGGATTTAGGGAAAAGAAGAGACTGCACTTTTTATTTTGTCTGGTTGTGAAAAGGTCTACCCGAGGACGACCCCAAAGCTGAACTATGTTATTGAAGACCTCTTGATTCAAACACCATTCTCCCTGATCCAAATGGTTTCTGCTTAGGTAATCCGCCACCTTGTTTTCTGTACTTTTTAAATGTACTGCCTTGATAAAAGGAATATAAGGAATGACATTCTGATCTTGTCCCTCCTTGTCTGTTTAGGTAAGATACTACTGTAGCATTGTCTGAGAATATTTTTACTCCTTTTCCCTGCAATCTGGGCAGGAAAGCTCTTGAGGCTAGCAGAACCACTCTTAATTCCCTCACATTTTGGGAGTCCTGGCTTTCTGTTGGATTCCACACCCCCTGCAGAACCCCCCATTGACAAAATGCCCCCCACCAGGTCGGACTGGCATCCGTGGTTATGGTTACTTGTTCCTGTAGAATCCATGGGAAGCCCTGAGTCAGATTTGAAGGCTCTAGCCACCAAGTTAAGGACTATATGACCTGAGGGGTGAGAGACAGAGGGGCCTACAGCAGGGATCATGATCCCTGCCATTCTTTTAAGATCTGCCACTAAAGCGTCCTGGAGCGAAACAGGGACCAACTTACAGCTGGCATTATGGAGGTCATTCTGGCTAGTACTGCCTGATAGCTCGATCTTTTGAGGCCATTAGGACTTGCATGTCTTTCATTATCCTGGTTATCTTGTGCTGAGGGAGGATGCACAGTAGATTCACAGAATCCAGGATCAGCCCTAGAAAAACACATTCTTGTGAGGGGGTCAAGTTTGATTTCTCCTAATTTATCTGCCACCCAAGATTTACTAGAATATCTACTACTTCTAGAAGATGAGAGGTTCGAATATTTACAGATTATGCCACCACCAGAAGATCGTCCAAGTAAGGAATAACTAGAATGTATTTTTCTCTTATGTGGAGCATAACCTCTGCTATTAACTTTGTAAAAAGCCTTGGGGCCTGGGATATTCCAAATGGAATGGCTCTGTATTGTAAATTATGAACCTGTCCTTCCATAGACACAGTATTTTTGAGTGTTGACATGAATTGGGATGTGATTATAGGCATCCTTTATGTCTATGGTAGCCATGACACTGTCTTTGAAAAGATGTTTTATTGCAGACTGTATGGATTCCATTCTGAACTTCTTGTACTTGAGGTACTGATTTAAAGGGAACCTGACACCGGGATTTTGTGCATAGAGCTAAGGTCATGGGTTGCTAGATGGCCGTTAGCACATCTGCAATACCCAGTCCCCATAGCTCTGTGTGCTTTTATTGTGTCAAAAAAACAATTGGAAACATATGCAAATTAACCTCTATGCACAAAATCCCGGTGACAGGTTCCCTTTAAGTTTCTCAGGTTTATAATCATTCTGAAAGATTCGTCTGGCTTGGGTCCGAGAAACAGAGACAAATAAAACCTCCTCCCTCTTTCTGAGTCTGGGAGAGGAATTAGTACATTTTTCTTTAAAAGAGAAAAACTTTTTATTTTGTGCTGTCTTTCTTATTGTCAGAGGCCTTCTCTAAAAGGTCATCCAAAACCGACCCAAAAAGGAAGTCTCCCTGGCACGGGATAGAGCAAAGCTTTTTTTTTTAACCCGTGTCAGCAGATCACCCCTTAAGCCAAATTGCTCTCCTAGCTGAGTTGAAAAGAGACGTGGATCTGGCATTTAATCTTAATGTGAAAGCCAAAGTTTACAAAATAAAGTCCACTGCTTTAAAGATGGTCGGAAATACCGCTAGGAGCTGTGTCTTTGCAAATTCGGTTTATTCCAGAATATATCTTGTCCTACAACCAGGACGCGTTTTGGCAAACATGTTATCAACAGGTACATCCTAATAGAAACACAAGTAGTATATATACAGAAAGTCCCGCCTACAGGGACATCCAACACCCAATATGGGTGGTGCACTCTAAGTGTCAATCAATCAGTATATATAAGAAAAGTATTAGGTAAGAAAAACATTCAAAAAGAAAAACAATAATGGATTCTACCTTACAATTGGATATAATGTTTCAGTCAATATCATATTCAAGGATCACATACTATCAGTTCAAAGTCCCTCACTGAAAAGATGAGGTCTAAAAAAGATACATAAAACAAGGATTAGTCATATGAAAAAGATACTCATAGATGCATAATCTCATAATCCCTATTAAGACCTCTATGATGTAAAGTATCCAACGTGTATCTAATATGCCTCCCTACGTAGCAGAAGCTTTTTAATATCTCCCCCTCTCCTTGGTCTTCTTATTTGTTCCAATACCTGAAATCTCAATTGGGCTATGTTGTGCTTGTATTTATCAAAGTGATTAGGGATACTAAAAGTAGCAAATCTTCTCGATATCGAGGCGAACGGATGTACTGGAGGACTATACCCCATCCATAATGATTTCTGATTTTAAGAGGGACGATACAGGGCATTGGTCATATACCGTATTTTTCGCCCCCATAAGATGCACTTCCCCCCCCCCCAAAAGTGGGGGGGAAATGCCCCTGCGTCTTATGGGGAGAATGCTTCCATTTTACATCGCAGGCTGCGTTGTATGAGCGGGGAGAGAGAAGGAGCTGGAGTCCGGAACTTGGAGCGGGGCCCGGTGCAGTCACTGTACTTTTACACCGGGCCCCACCGCTCACTGCAGTATTTCTTAACATTAATCATTAACCTGTTAATAAGTTTAATGAAAGCTGCGCTCTCCCCTGTATAAGTACTGTACTTACTAACAAGCTTCCATAGCAGGCAGAGCGGACGGCAGCAGTAACGTCACTCACTGATGTCGCGCGCCTGCTCCTCCCACTTTGCAGGCGGAGCAGGCGCGCGACGTCCGTAAGTGACGTTACTGCTGCCGTCCACTCTGCCTGCTATGGAAGCTTGTTAGTAAGTAATTAAACCAGCATATAGGTGATCAGTACACCAATACACGGACAAGGGCAGCAATCTACCTTTGAGTGTTAACATGTCAGGCCTCAATCAACTTTTTTCGTGATTTTGTTAAATTTGATTAAACCAGCATACAGGTGATCAACACCAATACACAGGCCAGTACACAAAAGCATCTGTGAAGGATAACCCTAAAAATGTTTCCTGTTATTTCTGTGTCGACAAACACATTTACAATCATTTTATTTATTTATTTTTGGGGATGTCGTTTATATTTAAACTAGCAGCATATATAAGTGATTACTACACTAAGACACAGGGTAGTGCACAATATTATCTGAGAGGCCCAAAAATGTTCAGGCTACGGAAGGGTTCCAAATGAAAGACCCACAGCCAGAATGTGGGTAGTTGCAGCCCAACTATCCGGCCAAAAGTAGTAATAGTAGTAGACCGCAGTTGTTCCTGCTGGCTTCGGAAAGGCACAATATTATAGTTGAAGAGAAAGAGGATGAGATTGTGGGTTGGATGGCTCACTCCTCCTCTCAGTCGCAGCAGGAGAATGTGGAGGTGACTTCAGAGTTCGACACCTTGCCTTAGAGCCAGAGGTCACAGTGTTCCTCTTGCTCCTCCTCCTTGCAGCCCCAAAGAAGACTTTCAGTGGAGACTTCACTGCCCGTTCCTAGAGGGGCACCTTCCTTTTTCCTAAGTAGTGGCAAGAAAACCCCACCACACCTTACGGCAGGAGAGTCTCCCTATTGACGACTTGTGTGAGAGCAGTCAGTGTTTGTACTGCCCTGAGGAGCTGGGGGAGGATGAAGCTGCAGATCCTAGCCATAGCTGTGTTGGAGGTGATAGTAGTGGCCCCTGTAGCTGCGGTGTTTCGTTGAGGGAAGCAACAGTGGCAGTCGAAGAAGAGCAGGGAAGGGGGGCCAAAGAACCCAGCATGATATCCCACAGTCTGGTAGAAGTGAAAGTGAAAGTGAAGACTCCAATGATGATTGTGTACTGGACAGGACCTGGGAGCTGGATCGGGGAGCTGAGGAGAAGGCAGGAGGGTGATGGTGGCAGCAATAAAGGGCAGAGGCCACGTACCTCCCAAAGAACAGCCAGGGCCACGTCTGCTTTGGGATCTGGTGATACTGCTGACGCTGTGGGTGGGTTAGGTGCAAAACGTGTCAGAGCTAAGCCGAGCTCGGCTGCTTCTACATCTGCTGAGTGAGTATCTCCCATCTTGCATTTTTCCTCCACTCTGCTGGAAAACAAAAGCATTGCCTTGTGCAAGCTGTGCAAGAGCAAAATAAGACGTTGTCAGGCAAACACAAATGTAGACACCACAGCTCTATTGAACAACATGAAGCGGCATCACCCCATCCCATGGGCAACAAGAGGTGGCAGCCAGCCACCACAGCAGGAGTTCTCTCCTTCAAATTCATAAAAAATAAAGAGGAAGTTGGCCCAAAAATTTGACGAATAGCACCTAAAACAAATCAACTAGTTCGCTCATCAGACCCTTTAACTTTTTATTTTTATTTTTCAACCTTGTACTAAAACAAAAAAAATCAAGTTTTCAACCATTATTCTGCATTCAATACTCCATAATGAGAATGTGGAAACAGAATGTTAGAAATCTTTGCTAATTTTATTGAAAAGGAAAAGCAAAAATATAAAAAGTATACTAACATGTCCCTGCTGCAGTTTGTGCAGGAGGACTGGGACAGCACTATAGAGAGTGCAGATGGAGAAAGGGGTGAGATTGGATCTTGGACAACCCCTTTAATGCAAAATAAATGTATAGAAACTTTAAGATTTTATATTCAGTGAAATGTTAATCTCATTGCATATCTCCATTAAAGGGGTTTCCACAAATTTACATGACAACCTCTTTCTTAAAAAAGCTAGAAATAGTCCTGTAGCTCACATGGATCCAGAGCTTTTCCCAGACATTGCTCTTCTAGATTTATTTCAAGATGCCACCACTGAGGGTGTGCCCTGTGTGCTGCAGCTGGTGGCAATGGAATTAAGCATGTGTGTCCACCTCAGCGAGGTAGATAGAGAAATGTAAAAAAGCAAACAGCAGGTGGCGCTATAAAGGTAGATTTAATTGAATAACTCAGTGGCTATACCAAATTTTTTTATTACATGCAATTACAAGTGTATTCAGACCCATCTGCGACTTTGAAAACAGTAAAATATTTTATGTGGGACAACCCCTTTAAAATAGGTCACCATTATCGTAATGGAATTGCTAATATGTATATATATGTGTGGTACTCTTTTGATGATAATATCTGTATTGCTTGTACAGCTTGTGATTTATTACTTTTGATCTGATTTATTATTAACAATAAAAATGATATGATATGATATGATAGAAAAAAAATAGGTCACCATTATGTGATCGGTGGAACTCCAAATCCTGAAACTTCTGACAGTCATCAGAATGAAGGAACACTGTAGCATTTCTGGGTTGTGAATGTCCATTCACTGTTATAGAAGACATAGCACCACTTCTGACCACACAAATGTGCCTCCTTCTCTCATGGTCAAATCAGGCCAACTGAATGCATGATCAGTTAGGTTCAGTTCAACAGTGAAGGAGCTTTTGTTTTGCTGATGAGTGGGGCTCTAGGGTTCAGACCCCAATCGACATTAATGCCTTACGCTCCTTATTAGTAGTTACTGTCTTAGGTGTGGTGTGCATTTATTTTCTACGTTGCTAAGTGGGAAATCTGTGTACATTGCCTGTCCCATGGCCATCAGAAACTGATGCGGTCCTACACAATGTGAACTGATCTCCAACGCAAGTACGTTAGGGCATATGAGGACCTTCCAACAGATCTGCAGCAATCCCAAAGGTATTTAGCTGTACAAAACAGTGGTGGTCATGTATAGTTATCATTTTATTTCAGTATGCCATAATATATTTTTCATATATGTTCTATTATTGGAGAGGGATATCTAAATGCCCTTTCATCAGGGTAGACATTCAGTTCCTGTAGCACCGCCAATCACACCAGGAACACTCCCCAAGCTAGACCCATGTGCTCCCTGGTAATCATAAATCAAGTTATCTCATCTCAAGATATATTTTAGTTCATCAAAATGATTGCATATGAAGGATGCAATATCTCATATTCAATAGCACAAGTGTATTCTTCCAGATTAAATACAAATACATGAAAAATTTATAGTTCAGGGTTTCTCTCCGCTGTCCAGTAACAGCTTATTAAAATCCTATTACTTCTGATCTCTTTGCCAAATTTTGGAAGAGTGGGAAGAAGACAGTAGAAAACTAGAGCTCATCAGCTAGTTGGCTGGGAGTCAAAGAACATAGAGTCACTTCTTAAAGCCAACTATTTGAAATGGGATTAAAATTGATATTTCATTTGTATTGCTCCTCCACATTTGTTAAGTAAATACGTGAATGATTTGCATGTTCCAGTTGCAAAGTTGACTCTATTAATACATGACAAGTACATAACCAAACAGCATCATTGAGACCATGATTAAAAGCATAAAAGCCCAACAGGGAAAAAAACGAACAAAACACAATAGCTGTATACACTAGCCATAACGATACACCACCTGCCTACTATTGTGTAGAATGACCCTGTCCTGCCAAAACAGCTCTGACCCATCAATGCATTGACTCTTTTAGATCCCTGATGGTGTTCTGTGGTATCTGGTACCAAGACATTAGCAACAGATACTTTAAATTGCAGGGTGGGCCCTCATGGATTGGACCTGTTCTTTTAAGATGCTCAGTTGGATTGAGATCTGGGAAATTTGAGGCCAAGAACTTGAACTCTTTTGCAGTTATCACAAATACAGTTTTTTTTAGCTATAAACAGAAGTGGCTTTAAAAGGAAAAGGACATATAAAGCATGGCTAGATCCATTTATGGCTTTGGCTCAAAAACTTCAGCAAAACCTGCCTGTCTATTTCCATTTTCATGTTCCTCAAACCTTTTGTGAACATTTTTTTGCAGTGTGGCAGGTAGGGGTGGATTGGCAATGCACCCCACCAGGAAATTCCTGGAGGCTGATTGCCTTTTACTATGGGGTGGGCCATCGGAGCCCAGCCTGACTTTTCCCATATTGATGCCAATGCACATCGCAGACTGTCGGTTCTGTGCTCTGTCATTGTCATACATTCTGCATGATAATCACAGCAGGGGTCTGCAATGTGTTTTATAGCCCGTAATACAAATCGCAGGTGCCAGCCCTACTGTGCCCAGTGTGCCATCATCATACAATATGCATGACAATGACAGCACTGATCTGCGATGTGTGAAGGAGTTTCATCCCGTCAAAATCCTCTCTGTCCTGTCCCTGGGATTGGCCACATGGTGACACGCCCCCTCCTGCCCACCGCCTTAGGGAGGGTTCACATCTCTGTTTCATTTTCCGTTCTTATGATCTGTCGGAACAGGAAATAAAAAACAGGATCATGTAAAAAACTAAACAGATCTTGTACATCAGTTATGCGCAGGACCCATTTTGTTAACAAACAGATCCTGTTTCACATTTGGCATCCATTTCTTTAGACGGAATGCTCACAAGACTTTTTTCAATATAATAAAACGGATCTCAGATGGAAATGGCCCAAACTGATGTAAAAAATCCATATCTAATGCACAGGATCTGTTTTTTACAGGATCCTGTTTATTTTTCTTCATGACAGCTGTAGCTTCTACCAAGAAGTGGTAGTCTTGCAGTAGATGACCCCCCAATAATACATTTATACTGCAGAACTACTGCTGTATGTATAACTAGGGCTAGACCTGCAGTATAAATGTATAACTAGGGGTAGTCTTGCGGTAATGCAGTAGACAAGCCCCCGTAATACATTTATACTGAAGGTCTTCTTCCGACGAATTCTCTGCATATTTGTTGGAATGCGGCTGGATCTCTGCCAGTCCTCATTATAGTTAATGGGGCCGGAGGGAGACTTACAAGCTTCCAACAATGCTGGAATGAAAAGAGATCCGGCAGAGAACAGCTTGCCGGATCGCTAGCACTAGTGTGAAACTAGCCTTCTACAGTACATTAGAACTACCTAGGTTCGTTGTTTGCATTGGCCCCTCCTAGCCAGCATTATTACCATACCCAATAGTTTTCTGATCCCACCTACTTGGCCTGGCCCATCTATAAAATAAGGTAAGTTCCATCTTCCAAGGCCACTTTAACCAAATCTACCCCTGGTGGCAGTGTGCATTTTCCAGCAGAAGATATCCATGGGCAACACACAGCTTGCGCACCTCTTCCCATAGTTCTTCCATGATGTAAAAGAAAACATGCTTCATCTGACCAGGCCACCTTGTTCTCGCTCTATGGTCCTAGTACAGGTGCTCACAAGCACATTGTAGGCACATTCGGCAATGGATAGGGGTCAGTACTGGTAGTCTGATACTGGTACTCAGTCTGCAGCCCCATACTCAGCACATACACTGTGGCCCTGATTTATCATACCTTCACTGCAGAATTCTGGCGTCAAAAAGTTGCAAAAATAGAGTTTTTTTTTACTTTTTTGCACTTGCTTGCAGCAATTTTGTGACTTTTGCACTGGCTTGTTTAAAATTGTGCAACTTTTAGCATTTTATACCACTCACTCCAGTTTTGTAATGTGGGTGGGAATGTGGGTGTGGTTATCTATGTTAATGAGTTTCACTCCAGATTTTATTTTTTAAAGGGATTCTGTCACCTGGATTTTAGTGACAGAGCTTTTAACATCATCACATCAGTCTGGTCGTTTTGTTTTAAAATATACTAGTATTACTACTCTAAGTGTTGTCCTTTGTCTGCCTAGAAAATCGCTTTCATTATTATGGTAATTACCTGAGTAAGGTGCCCAAAGGGCTGTCCCTCCGGCTGTTGGTGCCCAGCACAGCCCCACTGCTAATTTATTCACTCCTCATTGCCGGCTGGCGCATGTGTAGTGCGTCCTGTGAGGCCGATTCCAGGCGCTGACATGTGCGTCTACAGCGCATGCGCGAGATTACGGCTCAGCGAACGCATTCCGTGGATACACATGTCAGCGCCAGGAATCGGCCTCACAGAACGCACTGCACATGCGCCAGCCGGCAATGAGGAGTGAATAAATTAGCAGTGGGGCGGTGCTGGGCTCCAGGAGAAGGGGCGCGTCTGGGCTCCAACGGCCAGAGGGACAGGCCCTTGGGCACCTTACTCAGGTAATTACCATATTAATAAAAGCGATTTTCTAGACAAAGACACTTAGGGTAATAATACTAGTATATTTTAATACAAAACGAGCAGACTGATGTGATGATGTTAAAAGCCCTGTCACTAAAATCCAGGTGACAGAATCCCTTTAAGTTGCAATCTCACTCCAGGAGGAGGTAGAGTAGGAGAACTTGAGTATCTTCTCTAGACAAAACAGTTAGGTCCAAGTGTAAGACACATTTATCAAACATGAGACATTTGATAAACATGGCATAAAGTACTACCCAAGCAATGATCTATCCTCTGGATAGATCATCAGCTTCTGATCGGCGGGGGTCCGACACCAGCGCCGCGGCCTTCTCACCGTTTACTGCAGGCCCAGGGACATTACGACTAGTATCACTGGCCTGGGCGCGGCTAAGCTCTGTTCCCTTGAATGGAGTTTAGCCATGCCCAGGCCACTGCCAGTTGATAGAAGTCGTGACGTCACTTGGCCAGCGGTAAACAGTGAGAAGGCCGCTGCGCATTCTCAAACAGCTGATCGGCAGGGGTCCCGCGTGTCGGACCGCCGATCAGAAGCGGATGATCTATCCAGAGGATAGATCATCAGTTTAAACAAAGTGCAGAACCCCTTTAAGTAACCTGGAATCTTAGGAAACTGGATAACATATAAAACTAACATTAAAGACTGGATTTAAAGGAGAAATTCTAAAATATTCTTAAAAGTTTGGTCACCATGTTTTGTCACCACAAAAAATAAAATATAGAAAAAAATATATATTTTTATTCTTGTTCATGTCCAAGGTTAGCATTACTTTCAGCTTTTAAACATTTCCTATTGAGCAATCGGACATTGAGTAAAGCCAAACTCAGAGGCGGTATGGGCATGCCGGACCTGAAACTCCATCATGCATCAGCATTACTCATGCGGATCCTGAATTGGTCTGCTGGACCAGGTGCGAAGCTTTGGGTTCAATTGGAGTTTGATCTCTCTCCCTTGGATCTAAAAATAGCGCCCTGGTTAAAGGTTGCAGATAGACCTCAGATGGAGGAATGGCCCTTTTTAGTGCGACATACCTGCACTCAGTGGGATAGTTGGCTCCTAAACTCTCAATTGTCTCATGGACCAGGTCCAATGACTCCTCTTATGAGCAATCCCACCTTTCCACCCTTCTTTCGCTGGTGCCTGGTTCTTTGGCGCAAGTGAATAAGAATGCAGCCCGCATGACAATCCCGAGACATTGGAAATCTGTCAGAGTACCCTCCCTGCATGAATGGGCGAAGGAACTTAGACATTTACTGAGAATTGAGAACTGATCGCTCTTTCGCATGAACAAGGGGAGAGATTTGAACGAAGGTGGCGTTGTCTTTCTGAATTCCTCAGCTCCTCCGAGTTCTTAGTGGTATTTGTTGGGGAGGTTGATGATGCTATACAGTCCACAGAACCTTCTCTAGTCTAGATGAGATTTAGTGCTTTAACATTCGATATGGCTCTATTAAGAACTAGATCGATTTCACAGAATACCCCCCCCCCCCCATCTCCTTCGAGTCTCAGTCTTTCCTCCCCTCTCTTCCCCCCCTCGTGTTTGTCAATTTACGTGTGAACGTCCCAATATCAAGACAGACCAGGCTGATTTAGATAAGTGAATTTATTACTGTATGTAGCTTACAGCAACTTTTTAATGGTCTCAATTGCAGAAGCTTAAATTATGGAGATCCTGCACAATCCTATAAGACTTATCTGTACAGTCTCAAGAGATTGTTTTGCTGTTTTTGTCCTCTTATGAAAATAATAAAAACAGAGTAAATATTAAAACATTTCCTATAGAATTTTATATTAAATTCATTTTCTATCTAATTGAGGATTGGTGATCACAACGGTTATAATATATAGTATAGAAAAGATAGAGATATACATTTTTTGTAATGGACAGTAAACACCTGAAAATTTAAATTAGTTCACAATCGTCCATTTAAAATGATAAGAATAGAGTCTAGCCTTTCAGAAAGCAAGATGCATTAAAAGGGGTTGTCTATTCCTACAAGTCTGCAGTAAAATTATGCAGCCATTACGGATGGCAAACCACGTCATGGGTTCGTCCCCAACTCAAAATTAAATAATAATAAAAATATATGTTCAGGGGGAAAAAAAGAAAGCTATTCACCTCTTCTGAGCAGTTTCATTCCAGCTCAGACAGTCCAGTCCGTGCTACTTCCGGTCCCGAGTGGACCAGAAATGTGACGCCTCGGCCATCTTCATATGCACGTCTGCAGCCATTCACTGGCCTAGAGATCACAAGCTGCTTGGGGACACGCAAGTAAATGGCTGCAGTGGTGACTGTGACGATGAACGAGACATCAAACTTCTGGTTCACATGGGACTGGAAGCAGCAGAGAGGAGTCCTCTTGTACTGGAATGATGCTGCTCAGAAGAATGGCTCTTTTTTAGTACACACATTCTGGGCATTAGTTCATTTTGGCTTAGGGGTTGGACAACCCCTTTAACAAACTAGTTTATATGTGCAATTATTACCTAACGGGTGTACAGTAATTAGACTGGTTGATTCTTAGCCAGTTCATCGTTCGTAGCAATGCTTGTTAAGGATGATCCGGCAGTGTAATACTGCCGATGAACGGGCTTGTTCATTGGGCAATTGTGATTTTTAAGCATGCTTAAAAAAAAAAATCTGTTTGCCGGCGACAGATCGTGCTGTTTAATAGCGATCTGCTGTCGACAAACCACTAGGGCGACAGCAGATTACGGGGACAGCATAATGATCACTCCTTACCATACTGTGGAGGAGATTACTGCATGTAATAGCAGCGGTCTCTTCCGCTAGCAAGCAGGGGATTGCTAGGAAGGAACACTTCCCTTCCGACAATTGTCTGCAAAATTGGTCTGTCTAACGCAGTCTTAAACTGTGCACGCTCCAGGAATAGACTGTTTACCCACCCTGCATGGGTTAGCGATTAGCGAAAATTAGATAAACGGAGCAAAGTCCATCACTTACTGTGCACTGCTGTGTGGAACAGCCTCAGCTACTACAGAGTAAATGCTCTCCATCATACCCCTAATGCCAGTCCTCAAAGAAGTGTGGGCAAAGCATTCTATATTACTGGTCCAGGGCCATCATTACTATTGTACAAAGACTTTTTGATCAGGCTAAAACCAGTTGCCTTCAATAATGCAAAAGGGACAGGACTTGTTGCTGTGATCTGGGGAATCCAAACACGGAATATATGAGCGCGTCATAAGGGTGCTGTAAGGAGACTGCCCAGAATATGTTATGGGCTGACAGCGTCCCAGCAAGGAATTCAGAATTCCTCTCTGAAACCTGGACGTCTCTCCTAATAAAATTCCTTGCCAGCCAAATGTAGCACATTCTTCAGATTTTCATCAAACTACAATGCAAGTGAATACTTAACAGAAAACTTATCATTTACTCAAAATAACCCGACTCACAAAAGCAGCCTTGGCCGTACAAAAAGAAAAATCAAGATAAGTTGCCTTCGCATAGAGGGGAATGCCGCTTGTATGGCGTTATGTAACTCCACCACAAACACCTTCAGGACACTTTGCAAGAAGAGAGGTCCTTGGCCACTTCAGCTTCATTAAGTGAATGACTTTGGCTTCTATTCTAAGGACAGCATTTTATGTGCATGAAAGTAAAGGAATTGGAGGATGACTAATTTAATAGAAACACCAGAGCAAAAGAACATGTTTACCACAGGAGCAGCTGTTCAGTTTCTACATTCAGGAGGTGATCGATTGTGACAGGCAGGGAGCAGAAGACAATGCCACTGCAGCCTGCTGAGGAAAAAGGCAATCATAGTATAATGTACCATTTGCTTGTGTAGACTGAATGCATGAGGAAATGACAGTAAAGTTATAGATTATGGCTAATATGCAGCTGATTGCTATCATTCGCCTGGCATCTGCAGTTTGTGGAAGTATTTCCTTAAAGAGGACCTGTCACCGCTCCTGACAATTCTGGAGCCTCTATTCTTATGGCTCTATGATGTGCCGTTCCTTTATTATTTCTACTAGAAGTTATGAATGAGTTGCCAGCAGTCTGCAGTAAGGGCACTGAGGGGAGGTAACCATTAGGGGGGTGTACCTGCAGTGTTTGACAATGGCAGCACTGACATTAGATAGAGACAGTCAGACTGTGCAGGTACACACCCCCAACTGGTTACCTCCCCTCGGTACCCTTACTGCAGACTGCTAGCAATTCATTCCTAACTTCTAGTAGAAATAATAAAGGAATGGCACAACATAGAGCCATAAGAATAGAGGCTCCAGAATTGTTATTACATGGGGAATGCAAGTAGTTAATAAAACAGCCAAGTCAGGAGAGGTGACAGGTCCTCTTTAAAACCATACAGAAAGTTTTTGCATTAAAAAAATCCAATCCAGCTGTCTATAAATTTCCTGCAAGCAGATGTCAAATTGTTAAAAGAGCTAAAAATGAATAGCAAAGAGACCACAATATACATCTACATCCCCGATCCAATTAGGGCTCATGTGCACTGCTTCTATGGGAGAATACAGAAGTATAAAAGTAATCTGATGGAACCTAACACTTTGTGTACTGAGTCAGAATCAGAGCATGTGGAGGTAGAGTGAACGCCTAAAGCAGGCCTTTTGTGAAGTGCTGTACGAAATGGAGCTGTAATATGACTGTGTGCATGAGCCAATCCGAGGGCAGCTGTAAGCGAGAAAAACCTCAGCCAAGTCTCACAGTATACTTGTAGCAGTGTAAATATCCATCTTCTGCTTGTAACGATACGTAGAGTTGGGGGATCATCCATCAGTGTTGGAAGAAAACTGTAACACTTATAATTTGCCCTTGATTTGGAGCATAGGAAACTTTCAATATTGCATACTATGAAGACATGTTTAAAAATTGGAAAAAGATGCTGCTGATTGATCATAGTTATCTATTAAGTTCTAGTAATCTCTTTAGTTTCCACCCCTTTTACAGAAAGACTATAAAACAAAAGGCTGTGTGAAAAAAAATCAAAAAAAATCATGTACCCGATAAGAATTTATCTAATTTAAAAGGAACCCATCAACAAGACTTAGGCCCCAAACCGCTACCAACCTGTTATCCATTGCAGGTTTACAGTGATGATCCTCTATCTTCTGGCCGTTTCTGCATGAAGACAAAGAACTTTGATGCATTCAGATGCCTTTAAGAAGTCATGGGGATGCAGCCACTCTACCAAAAAGTCAAGCTGCCCGGTCCTCCCCAGGCTTCATTAACTTCATCATCATAAGCCTCATAATGCGGGATTCGACGCATGTGCAGTGAAGCAGGGAGATTTCAGAGAAAGACTGATGCCAAATTTATCCCATCCAGCCATGGAAGGAAAGATTATTCATTTAATCACTCTGCAATTGGCTCAGGAGACCAGAAATTACACTGAATACACGGTTCATATGTTTGTAAAGTCCCTAAAATATAGCAATGAAACCTACTAACCTATACCTTTTGTGCCTTCGCTATTTCCTTATACAGTGTTAGATCTCGTGAGCAAGGATTTTATACCTCTTGTTTCAATATAAAATTAGTCTTAAATGTTATTAAACATTTATAGCATATCTGAGAAGCTTCCTACCTAACCTGTTGGAATTTGGTACAAGGCATCCCCATTTTTTCGGGATAGTAGGGGTTCAAGTGGCTTGACCTCCAGACAATTATGGCATATCAAATTAATAAGCTGTAAATATTTTCTAAATAAGACCCATGACGAGATCAGAAACATGGGTTACCTAGACCTTAGGATTTGCCTAATGCTAGTGGTAAAACCCATAATGACCAGGACTTTTAGATTTGACCAGTTCTAGTGGTAAAAACCCATAAATGAGACCAGAAATGCAGGCCACCTGGACCGTTAAAGTTGCCCACTACTTGTGGTGAAACCCATCATGAAACCATAAATGTAGACTACTTGGACCTTTGGATTTACCCAATACTAGTGTTAAAACCCATCATGGGACCAGAAATGTAGGCTACATGGACCTCTGTGTTTCCTTAGTGCTTCCCTCAGATTAGTGCAGTGACATTATGTCTAACGTACATTACATTTTATGGTAGCTTTAATTCTTCAAAATGAAGAAGCCTTTGTTTTTGCTTCAAACGTGCTGTTTTACTAAAGGCGTTTTAGGGGAAAAAAAGTTAATTCTTTATAAAAGAAAAATGTCACAGCTACAATGCAAGACAAAATAAAAGGTAAAAGGAACATTTTATTCTGAAATGATCTCTGGCCACAACAATAAAATTTTAATGAATATTCACTAGAAATTCATACTTCTGTCATCTGCTGTACAATACATACAGTATTATAAAACTGGCCACTGATTCTAGTCCACTAGAACATCTCCAATGTGAAGTGGAGCCAGCAGCATCTCACAGAAAATGTACACAAAATATACACAAGTCCACATTCAATCCAAGTGTTTCACATAATATCAGTACACACAATTGCAGCATATTACAGTCACATGTCTAAGATGTTGCTTAAGAAGCAAAGCAAAATCCTAAAGCCGTGGTGGTTACTATCAATCCTAAAAAGAGAATGCTTTGAAGACCTCATATAAAAGGAACTGGACAGATCTCAAGTCTCTTGTATTAGATTCATGAAAACACACTCTATTTAGGATGCTGGAGGATCCAGATTAATAACCACCGACCAAGGCAATGGTTGCGGTTTTGTGAGCATTCACATAAAATTCTTCAGAAGAAAATATCCTCCAAGAAGTAAAAAGCATCAATAAAATAGAACTCACATTGTTATAATAAATTATATCTGGGGCTGTACTGTACTCTATGGAGAACCATTGATTAACTTTATAAGGCTACATTCACATGACAATATTCATTTTGCGCATCCGCAAAATACAGACGACGTCCATGCTGTATCCATTTTTTTTTCTTGGACCCACTGGGGTCACGGGCCGCAAAGAACAGGACATGTTGTATCTTTTGCGTAACTGACATATGGATGCAGAAAGAAAAAGGGATGCCTTCCATGTGCATTCTGCATCCGTGTTTAAGCCAAAAAACGGATGGCATCCGTATTTTGCAGAAAGCAAAATTCATACGGTGGTGTTAATGCACCCCAATAAGGATTCTAGACTTACAGAATGTCAACTTGTCCGCTTGGATAACAGTACAGCCCAAAGCAAGAGCGTATGCACTCCAAGGTCATACATGAAGAGAGGCTCAAAGGCCTTGCACCTAGTAAAAGTCACCGGCGGTGGAGCCAGGTTATTACAAAAGGAATGCACTTTGGTTCCTACCAAATGCCCTGGGATTGAACACACTAGAAAAACTGAAAACCGTTTTGAGGTAATTCTTACAAAAAATGAAATATTTCCAAGTCCAGCATAACAAAATATTGTACAAAAAGGAAGGGTTGGTGTACAAATGCAGGCAACCAGTAAATCATAGATTGTACCTGGCGATTGCCTCAGAGCTTCCTCAAGCCTTCAACTGAATGGAAGTATCTTCCTGCAGTCTGACTGGTCAGCGATAAGAAGAACACTACTGTGATAGTTCCTTGTAAGGCCTCAAAGTAGGATGGTGATTTTAAGACAAGAAGTTTTAAATCGGTACTAAAAATGCCTTTACCATTAAGGGTACTTTCACACTAGCGTTTTTTTTTTTTACGGTGTCGAGTTCAGTCCTAGGGGATCAATACCAGAAAAAAAATGATCGGTTTTATCCTAATGCATTCTGAATTGAGAGCATTCCGTTCAGTATGCATCAGTTCAGTCCAGTTTTCTCTCCGGCCAAAAATCCTGAACATTTGCAGGAATGCCAGATCAGGCATTAATTTTTATTGAATGCGCAGACCTTTAAAAATGCAAAAAAATTAAAATATATACCGGATCCGTTTTTCCGGATGACACCGGAGAGACTGATCCGGTATTGCAATGCTTTTGTCAAACGGATCCGCATCCGAATGACAAATGCCATCTGTTTGCGTCAGGATTGCCGGATCCGGCAGGCAGTTCCGGCGACGGAACTGCCTGTCGGAATCCTCTGCCACAAGTGTGAAAGTACGCTAAGAGAGTAAAATCTGAGGCCAAACATGCCCGGCATGGCACCAAGAACAAAAGGCACATGGTTCACAAAGGGCACAATTTATCTGCTTAACTCCGTCTGGTGCTGCACTTCAGTACCAACACACTGATGTATTAAGTAAGCCCCAAAGGGTTCATGAAACCAAACAAGACTGCAACCAAAGAAACAGCAACGTATTGTGCCATCACGACGTCCCTCGGCAATGGGAACCTGCGAGACTCAATATTGTCTCCAGGACACAGTTCAGCTGCCAGAGCCCTTAAGAAAGTAAAGACAAACTTGCACTCAAACGACCTTTTCCTCTTAACAGTATAAAGATTCAAGAGAACAGCTATAAATTGAGCAATGACATGGCTGCATGTAAAAAGTCCAAAAGAAAAAATAGGAAGAAATGTAATTTAGGAAAGTAGGGCTTGTTCACTAAGGAAGAGGTGTTAAATGGGCTGTCCAACTATTACTAACCCCCCAGATCCCATAAATGTGCTAAAATATAAAAAGAACATATACTCCCTACTTTATCTGCTGCCACATCCAATGCTAGTGCTCCAGTCCTCACCTCTACTGCTGAGGTCACCGATTGGCTGCAGCGGTCATATGTCATATACACGCTACATCACCGAGGCAGCCTGTAAACAGAGACTGGAGCTGCAGAGCCGGAAACGGCAGGGGATCAAGTGGTATGTGTTCTTTCATCCACAAGTAGGGTGGGTTTACCCATAGGTTTTTGTGGCAGTTGATCCAAGTGGATCCGGCAGAAAGGAGAAGCAGAAGTCTTTTATAAGGCTACTTTTACATCTGCGTTTTTTACTGGATCAGTCATGGTCAGCAAAAACACTTCTGTTAGGATAATACAACCGGCTGCATCTGATATGAACGGATCCGGTTTTATTATTCCTAAAATGATCAAGACGGATTTGCCTCTAAAACTACTGTAAGTCAATGGGCGCTAGATCCCTTTTCTTTTGTGTCCGAGAAAACGGCAAATAAGGCACCATTGACCTACATTGTGTTTCATGCCGGATCAGTCTTGATCAGTATTCCATGACGCACACAAAAACGCTTCTAGCATCCTGGTGCACTCCATTCCGTTTTGTCCCCATTGACAATGAATGGGGAACAAAACTGAAGCGCTTTCCTCCGGCATTGAGACCCCATGACTGATTTCAATGCCGGTAAGGAAAACGCAGCTGTGAAAGTAGCCCAACTTTCATTCCCATCCAACCAGCTTCTTGGCACAAAACCTATATGTGAACCCACATTTAGGGGTTTTGGTTAGGTTTTAATACAAGTCAGACAACCTTTAAATGAGATAAGAACAACTCTACTCCCTTTACCCATGGGGCTATTCTCTGGAGTGTCAAGACCACATGCAACCTATGGAAAACAGTGGCGCCGTTTCTGAAAGAAGCCAGCCATGTTTTTCTGATCCCATAAGACTGCTTTAAAGGGTTCCAGCACTCCAAGCCACAGATACAAGAGATGACAAAGTAAGTGTATTCAATGGCCAGTGGGCATAGGAAACATACACGTTAATGGGCTCATCATTAAATCAGCGTTTAGACTAGATAGTCCGTATACGGCTGGCCAAGTCATCGAAGGCCAGTGGGTTTGCTTTCACTAAACAATGTGCAAATTACCAGTGTGGATATTCAGTCTGTTAAATATATATTCTATAATAAATACATTCCTATAATAAGAGGGATGGGTCTTCTTCATATCATAGAATATTTACTCTGACACGAGGGAGAAGTACAGTTGTAAAAATATTACAAACACTGTAAAACAAAGTGTTAAAATACATGTTGCCCCACATCCGACAGCCAGTGCCTTTATCAAAGGAATATAAGAAAATGGAAAACCAGCAGTTTGTTTTAGCGGTATTGGGGGGACCATGCTTTAAGTGGTACTAGAAAAACAGAGCTGGAGGTTTAACAGTCATACACTGTTCTTCATTCCTTCAAAATACTACAGATTCAGGTCGTTTCTCACTACTCCGTCATCTGGGTATATTCAATCGCTACACTCACAACTACCACCTATACACTGGGTAATTGTATATAATTGTATTATATGTAAAAGCAGTGGGCAATATAAACTATATAAATTTGGGCAACTATATAGATTTTGTCTATATCGACCTATTGCGATAGATGACCGCGGAGCGGTAGTGAATTGAAGAAGCTTCTCACTCACCGCTCCGTGGCCTAACTCGGCACCGCACTGCATTGGCCAGGGCCTTGCGTGCACACATCATAAGCGCGCTGGCTGACGATGTGTGCAACGTCAGGTCCCTCCCAGTGGACTCCAGCCAGCCGCGCACCCTGCAGGAAAGGTAAGTATATTAACAGGGGCCCGTATCTACCCGGGGAAAAGGGGGTAGGAGAGGCGGCGGATGGGTTGGAGGATGGCTATGGCATGCGGCTGATGGTGCTGGCTGGGGGACATGGATGATTGCAAGTATACATAGAGAAGAAAATAATATATTGCGATATATATCAGTATCGCACATAGTTCAAATTAGATTGCGGTATAGATTTTAGGCCATATCGCCCAGCCCTAGTATGCAATAAAAAGGGCATAGGGTCCTAAAGAGGAAATGTCAGCTCTCCTGACATGTCAGTTTTAGTAAATCCCCATAAAATAACAATTCTGCGTTGTTTTGTTCCCCTGTTATTCCTGCACTGTCCAATCAGTGCTGACCGTACCAGTACTTGGATAAGGGCAATGGCTACACCCAGCTGATAATTCATACTTATATTTCTAGGAGCAGTAACAGAGGAATAGCACAATGCAGAAACAATACAGAATAGTTATTTCATGGCAGGCAAGTAAAACAGAAATATTAGGCGAGCTGTTGGGTCCTCCTCATTACATAGTGGGCCTCCCTGAGACCAGCAGATCCATCTGTCAGGAACAGCCATGTCAACAAGGGAAGCCAGAATGTAAATGCTTTTAATAGTGAAAATCTGAACTGTCGGCCACTGAAATCTAGGCCAAGAGCAATTCTTAAAGAAATGTGCCATGACTGGTGCAGATACTAATGAGAGTTGGTAAAAGACACATGGATTCCCTTTGGTGTTCCCTGAATTTCTGCGTTACACTCCAAACTCCAATGCGCCGTGCACTATGCGTAACCTAGTGGACTACTTTTGACGAGGGGGTTCTGGTCTTGGCCCTGAAGAGTGGTGTTGGTCGGAAACATAAAAATGAATCGTGACAATCCCCCAACTACCTATTATGTTAATTAATAATATATATATATATATATATATATATATATATATATATATATATATATATATATATAATGTATTAGGTGGGTCACTTTCTCTTAACCTGTTACTTGCTGCTCATCTGTTTATTGAAAGACCTGGAAAATATGCATACCCAACAAGTGAGCTTTATGCCAACTGTGCACCACCACGTATACATACTATAATGTGCGTCTCCACATCAAGTCCAAAAATATGTCTAGATTTGTTGTAGTACTTCAGCCACTGCTTTAAAAATGCATGAATGGTGGTTAAACCTTCCGACAATAAGTTATGTTCAACAGTCAACCAATAGTCAGTGGCCAGCCACTGACTTTGACACTTCCTAAGCAAATCCAATTATAAATCCTATACTTAAAATAAAAAAATAATAAAACCTTAAAGCATCGTCCCCAATGTTTAAATATAAAATTTCATTATTACAAAAAAAAAAAGAAAAGAAAAGATAAATGGCTGCACAGATAAAGAGTTGATACAAACAGCAATTAAAAAGATTACGAACTTGAGCTGTAATGAATAAGGCTCAACAAGGTGTTCAAAGAAAGGTCTTCATTAGATCAGCTAACAAGCTTTGGCAACACAGTCCTTTGCTGAATATTTCCATTGGCATCGGTCATTTGGGCCAAATTAGTTCTTAGTTTTGCAGCTGAGCCTGATGTGGGAGGTAACTTGGAAATGGATGTTATAGCACCAGAGCTTTCAGTTATTCTTTTGGAGGAGGTCTTCTCTCCGGTCGGAGGCTTTGGCAAGCGTCTACGTAGCCAATGATGTCGTAACGCTTGGCTAGGAGTCATGCGCAAAGCAGGATCCCATTCTAAACATTGCGCTAGAAAATCAAGAAACAAGGGATCGTCACAGCCTTTCAATGCAGTTACCCAGTCCCTACTCCCAGGAGGGCCTCGTAGTTTTCCTCTTCGAGAACGGCCACCGTTCAGTACCACTGATCCATCTGGCAGAGTTGTAGCAGTGCAATAACGAGGATAACCTTTGGAGCTGACAAAATTCTTGCCTCGTTTTGAAGAATCAAGCAGTTTTTGGGAAGGCATCCCCAGTAGTTCAATCATACATGCCAACTGATCTCCTTCATCTTCACCGGGTAAGAGTGGATAACCAGTCAACAATTCTGCTAGAATACAACCCAAGCTCCACATGTCAATAGGCATGCCGTAGCGACCACCAAGTATTACCTCTGGAGCTCGATAAAAACGTGACTGTATGTACGTGTACACACGCTGATGCTCATAACAGCTTGAGCCAAAATCTATCACTTTTATGCCACTTCTACCCTGTTGCTTCAGCAAAATGTTTTCAGGTTTAAGGTCACAGTGGATTATTCTGTTTTTGTGCAAAGCATCCAAGCACTGTAAAATTGAGTGCGCAAACTTGCGGACTAAAGGCAGGCTAAAGCCCTGAAATTTGTTTTTCTTAATGAGCTCATAAAGGTTCATGCTTAGCAGTTCAAACGTCATGCAGATATGGTTGCGGAATGTGAAGTTCTCCAGCATGTGGATGACATTCATATTGTTATCTTTATCCTGCTTCTTTAGGTGCTCTAGGATGCGAATTTCTTCGGCGGCTTGACGATGAAAACGTTTCTCGTTCCTTACCATTTTTAAGGCCACGTGCTGATGGAGCTTGTGATCATAAGCCTTCACAACTTGCCCAAAGCTTCCTTTGCCAATCACCTTAAGAACTTCGTAACGATAAGCAACATGGTCATGTGGCACTTGCATATATGAGCCCTGGTCATCATCATAGCCGCCATTATTTGAGCCACCAATCACACCTTGACGTTTCTTTGCATTTGGACCCACAAAATAAATTTCTGGATAGTTGAAAATTTCATGGTGCTCAAAGGCTGTCAACTTTTGCATGTATTGCTTCATGGCTTGTTCTGGGGTTAACGAAGAGGACTTTACTTTGGTTGTCCCATCTGAAGATTTCAAAGAGCTAGAACTTCCTTGCCTACGGTGTGTGCTTTCTAGGTGTCTTTCTGAAACAACAGGTAATCCAGTTTTACTAACAGATGTGAGCCCGTTGGGTTGCGTCGTCAAGACGGTCCTTTTGTTGCTGTTCTCTTCAAACAGTTGCTGCACCTGGATCTGTCCATGGCTGCTAATGTGCAGATGTTCATTCATGGTGTGCTTATTGCCTCCAATCTGAAATATACAATTGGAGAGGTTTCAACATAGTACAGTAACTATTTTTTTTTTAAAGGTGAATCAATTATGATAATCATCCCTGAAACTATGTCAGCGCTGAAGTAAATCTTGCTTGAACACATTGCTTGCATTCCTCAACCAGGCAAAAGGCAAGGTGATAATATACTGTTTATACGCAGTCAACAATACGGAAACCATTGTTCCTTCAAGTTTTACACAGCATTAATCGGGGTTGTGAACAAAGCCCAAAGCCCCAACAAGGCACTCTCAAAAGTATTCTACAACTGAATAATTAGGGTAGGTTCACATCTGCGGCAACCGTACCGTTCCAACTGCCTCCAACCGTTCCGGCTGCCTCCATCTTCCGTTTCAGCACTGTTTACATCCACTGGTGCATGGGCATGTTACCTGCACCTTTCCAGACAGTGACTGGCTTCAGCAGTGACATGCTGCTTGTGGCCACATCACTACTGAAGCTAGTCATTGGCTTATCCTCAGAATAGGTAATCAGTATCTGATCAGCGGGGTAAGACTCCCAGTATCCTGCTGACCAATTGCTTAAAAAATAAATAAAAAGAAATGCAGCACTCCGTGAGCACCGCAGCATCTTCCTAGATCAGTGATGTCACCAGTCACATGGCCAAGAACAGGGATCAGCAACCTCCGGCACTACAGCTGTTCAGAAACTACAACTCCTAGATTGCCTCATTCACTTTTTTGGGAGTTAGAAAAGCAGCCAAGCATGTTTGCATGCTGGAAGTTGTAGTTTTACAGCAGCTGGAGCGCCAAAAGTTGCTGATCCTTGGCCTAGAAGCAGCTCAGTCCAGTTCAAGTGAATGGGGCTGAGCTGCAATACCAAGCACAGCCACTATGCAAAGAATGGCACTGTGAGCACCATGGCCTCCTCACTGCATGCAACTCTTCAAACGGCTAATCGGCAGGGTTGGCGGGCGTAGGACCCCCTCCAATCAGATACTGATGACCTATCCAGAGGATAGGCCATCAGTATTAAACACTCGGACAATACCCTTAAAAACTAGCCAGAGCACTTGCCCTTCCCATCTCAAAATCTTCTCACACTTCAATGTGCCGCTACTATGCGTCAGCTTTCACTCGATAGGATTAAAAGAACTCATCAACGAGAATTTTTAATTCATTAGACGCTTGCAAGTAAATTATTGGAACGTAGCTGAGGCTAAAGACAGTAACTGGGAGGACTCTCAGGACCCTACCGGATGTGTTTCCAGGCCTTTGTGTTCGGCTACATAAAGTCAATGCAGACTCTGCAATACATCCGGTCAGGATCCGAGCAGGACAGATGCAGCCAGTCGGCAAAGCGGGCAAAATAGATGGGTAAGTACAGAGGAAACAAGAATGAGAAAGGTTGCCCTCCACAGTTCCGTGTTTGGGAGACAAACCAGAGGGTCTGCAGCTATTTATCCCTCTACCTATTGAAAGAAACCTGCACACTCAACATGGCTGAGCATGCATGTTTATTGAGGAGCTGGGCAGGATAGCCCTTGGCTGAATGAGCATTCAGCTGATAGTCCTCTCAAGTCTATGGCCATCTTATGAGTAACATGTGAAGACATGCTTGAGGACATTGAAGGCATGTAACAAAAGCACCAGAACAAGGAAGTAAACAGTTATTTACAACCAAATCCTTTAATTATAGCAAGGAATGCGAGAAAGATAATGGGAAAGGACTCGGAAAAGTCCAGTAAATAAACATTCCACATACTGTTCACGAGGACGACCGGCAAACAGCAGCAGAAAGTGCAAGACATTTTACTCCCAAGCAGCTGCCAGCCACCTGCCCCACCAATAGCCACAGCATTCAACAGCTGCTCTACACGAAACGGAGAATTGAGCTGTTTGCAGAAAACGGGCGCCACACGATATTACCGCATGTGACCAGGCACGGATAATTAACTCAAAATTCGACAGTCCCTAATGAATAATACAGCGCGTGCATGACTATAAAAAACATTTGGTGCCATTGGCTTCTGTTAGAAAAGGTTCATACAAGGTGAACGGTAAACACCAAATAGCTGCTCTGGAATATGACAAAAATAAGACCGCAGCTAATTTATACATAGGAAAAGAATAATTCATGTCACTATGGCGGCTCGAAATACAAACTACTATAGGAAAGGTCGCAAACACTAACATAACACTATATATACAGAAACTAACCATACATACAAAATATATATAAGGTAGAATAACAATATATACAGAAACTAACACTACAATAACAATATATACAATACTAGAGTAACAGAAAGAATATACAGAAATACTAGAACAGAAAGCACACGGCGGACATGAAGCAGACTAATGCGCTGGCAGTCACCCGGACTGTACCTTGCACATTTACTTCTATAAATACCAATGTCTTAGCTCAATTTAGAAGGCAAGAAGACAGTTAACAGACAAATTAGGAACGGGATATTAAACAGGCAGAAGAAAGAGACCAATTTAGGAACCGGCCATCCGAGACTTACCGTGTGTGTAGCGTTGCTGGTTCTTAAAGGTGGCAATGATACCGGAGATGGCGGTCCGGTCCCAGCTGCGGATCGGGGTAAGGCAGGAGATGGCTGCAACTGACTAGTACCTTCACTTCCTCTGCCTAAAATACAACAGGAAAAAAAAATAAGAATGACTCAAAGACAGATATTCCAAATATGTACAGCACACTCAGAGTGTATTCACACCGCACCACATCACACCGTACGGCGAGTGGCAATATATGCCATGTCCATTACAACAGACACCATGGCATCCACAAAATACAGAATACAGGACAAGCCGTAATACACTGAATTAAAATAAAGCGTCTATATATTCTAGTATAAGGCATTAACTGAACTATCCTGTACGAAGTATACTACAGAACGGTGCAAAAGATATGTGCCATAGGCCTGCTGCTGTGACCTACGCGGAGCGGCCACAGACCGGCGCGACCTACGCGGAGCGGACACAGACCGGCGCGACCTACGCGGAGCGGACACAGACCGGCGCGACCTACGCGGAGCGGACACAGACCGGCGCGACCTACGCGGAGCGGACACAGACCGGCGCGACCTACGCGGAGCGGACACAGACCGGCGCGACCTACGCGGAGCGGACACAGACCGGCGCGACCTACACAACGCCATGGCACAGAAAGAGCCATGCACTATAGCACCCTGCCCATACATTGCAGGCACACAATACGCTGAGGTACCTGTCAGACAGCTTTGTCTGCCATTATTAGTGGTGATGCCAATGGAACATCTCCAGGTCACCGCCACAGACACGGCTGCCCGGTCACCAGGTACACGGCTAGCGACAAGACAAAGCGGGGGGAAGGGGGGGGGGGGGTTAACCCTTTCCTGCCCCGGACCAGGGCCTGCAGGGACACGTCTGGCACAGGAAATGGCCACAGAGGTGCCTACAGGAGAGTAAAGCAGCCAGGCGGACAACGTGCCCCCGGTCCCGGCGCTTCCCCGCCACCCGCTCCGGGCTCAGCTCTTACCGGTCGGATGCACCGCTGCAGCCGCACAGGCTTTCCTCGTTAACATGGCGGATGAGCAGGGAGAGGCCAGTGGGGGGCAAGGACCTGAACTCCGGGCTGTCGATCCCCCACCGTGTCCGCGACCTCCGCTCCCCAGCTTCTTCTCCAGTCAGCACGGCAGCGCCCCGGCATCCCCGTTCTCGTCACTGACTCGCACAGCACGGGCAGCCCCGATGCTTCCTCCGCTCCCAGGCGAACTCCCAGGGGAGTCAATGTGGGAGGAGCGCAGCCGGGAACACAGGCCCCGCCCACCGCAATGCGGTCACTCCCACACTCCAGAGACACCGTTAGACTGCCCACCCGTCTCGCCGAGGCTCGGCCAGGCTGTCTAACGGGCGCGACCGCTCGAGCCGCTGCCGAGCCGGTACTGGCCTCTCTGACTCGGAGGAGGTGGAGACGCGGCTCCAGGCGACCAACCGCTCGCAGGCGGCTGTGCTGTTGCTAAGCAGCGATGTGACACGCTATTCCCAGACTATCAACAAGGAGAAACCGTGCGGGAGGGCGAGTCGCTCCAGATGGCTGTCACACGTTCTCCGGGTAGACTGGGGACGAGGGCGGGTGACAGACTCTGTGATTGGTGCTCCAGCATGGGCCACCCTAAGGTGGAGGACGGAGCGCCCCCTTGGCCCCAGGCTCCCTCACTGCACTCAACCACACGGAGTGACAATAGGTCGGCGCCCCTGGTAACGATCACTATGGTGCCAGGGAGGCATTGTTTGTTTACCCTGGCAGCCATCCATTGTGACCTGCCTCCACCACACATTAGTGCAGTGTGTGCAGATTCTCCTGCTCACCTGTCAGCCATTGAAGCTACTGGCAATGGCCAGTGGTCGTGCACTTGTATACATGTAGTAGGTTATGATCTACCAGAGCTAGGACCACCATGGATGGAGGGTGGATTACCGTATATATATATATATATATATATATATATATACTGGCCATCAAAATTAGAGAACAATTTATGAACACTTGATTTTTTCAGAAATAATGTAATCTAAATTGATCATCATTTGAAGGATTTTTGTAAGGGGTACACCATGCTATGAACAGTGTTTTCCAAAATAATCAAAGTATATCAACATAAAACTTTTGATGATGACCATTAGAGCACAGCAATGACTGTAACACAGAGGACGATTCTGGAGATTACACCAGTCACCCATCAGTAGAATGACTTGAGCACATCTGCGGCCACAGGACATCACTAGTCCTCACACTGCTCTGGTGGGATTTTGCTCCACTCTTCTTCCAGTCTCCAACAGTTCTGTGACTGTTGTGGGTTTCTTGACCATAACATTGTCACCAAGGATTCCCCAGAGGTTTTCTATTGGGTTTAGATCAGGACTCTGGGCCGGCCATCTCATTGTTTCAATGTTTTCAGTCTCAAGGAACTGCTTTACCCGTTTTGCTGTGTGACGCGGGCATTGTCCTGCATGACAATTTTTGGCTGATTGAGTGATGAACACAAGGAAGGAACCATGTGTGGTTGAAGAAGGTTCTGAGACACGTGTGTATTCACTCTGCCATGTATCTGGATGAGAGGTCCAACTCCTGCTGCAGAAAACATTCCCCACACCATGACACCTCCTCCTCCACCTCTCACTGACTTCTTTACACACTTTGGGTTCAGTCTTTCCCCAGTTTGTCGACGAACATAATGTTTCCCATCAGACCCAAATAAATTAAACTTGCTTTCATCACTAAAATGAACTCTGGACCACTTCTTCTCTGTCCACACAACGTGCTCCTCAGCAAACGTGAGTCTAGCCTTCTGATTCTTTCTGCTAATGAGAAGTTTGGTCACTGCAGGGTGGGCTTTCAGACCAAATGCTCCTAAACGTGGAGACCCTGTATGACGAGACAGATCCTTACCCTGGTCAGTGCTGAACTGGCAGGCAATTCCAACGATGACCCATGGAGATTCTCCGCATTATCCTGTCCTCTTGCATTTGTCTTTCAAGGGCGACCAGCCTTCTTGGGGGACTTGAATGAGTTTGTGATGTTGTAAAGATGCAATATTCTAGAAATCACAGACTTTGAACGACCAACCAAGTGATGTTAGGGGACTGGAGAAGCCACATGTAGCTGAGCTGTGTATGCATCTATAAAGATACATAATGTAAGGTTTATACACAACTGGAGTACAGCTGTAATGGAAAAAAATCTGCATCAGTGCTGGTGGGTGGGGGTTGGTCAAGCTTTTGGGCTAATGTATAATATGGAATTATAGTATTTGATGCACAGAATGGGTTTGTAAAGATCAGACTGAGATTTTATGTGTAAAACTGTGCAGAAGAGCCAGGTGTCACTGTACAGTGAGCTCACTTCACATGGCTCTCTGAGTGACCGTTCCCCTCACAGACACTGTAGGCTGCCAGACTGATGAGTCATACTCTTCACATGAACTAGCACGCAAGGACTGAGTTCTCAGTGTGATGTCATAAGGAGGCGTGGCCAGCCTGCACTCTAGCTGCCTAAGCCCGCCCAGCCTTAGCAGCAGAAAGCCAGGAAGTAAACAGCTATCTGGCAGCAATTGAGGATGAAGTAGCAAGATGGGAATACCCCTTTAAGGAAATTAGCACAAATTGCCAGATTAACACCAATAACGTGCAGGCATCTGAAAGTGTTCTCTAATTTTGATCAGTGTTCTTTTTCAATAATGATCTCATTTACATTTTTATTCTGTGCTTTAGAATAAATACAATTTATGAAATAATCTTAAAATACTGCAATTTTACTCATGTTAGGATATATTCATATAAGACTACACTATGACCTCGACATTTTGGAAATTGTGTGTTCTCTAATTTTGATCGCCTGAGTGTGTGTGTATATATATATATATATATATATACACTCACCTAAAGAATTATTAGGAACACCATACTAATACGGTGTTGGACCCCCTTTTGCCTTCAGAACTGCCTTAATTCTACGTGGCATTGATTCAACAAGGTGCTGATAGCATTCTTTAGAAATGTTGGCCCATATTGATAGGATAGCATCTTGCAGTTGATGGAGATTTGAGGGATGCACATCCAGGGCACGAAGCTCCCGTTCCACCACATCCCAAAGATGCTCTATTGGGTTGAGATCTGGTGACTGTGGGGGCCATTTTAGTACAGTGAACTCATTGTCATGTTCAAGAAACCAATTTGAAATGATTCGAGCTTTGTGACATGGTGCATTATCCTGCTGGAAGTAGACATCAGAGGATGGGTACATGGTGGTCATGAAGGGATGGACATGGTCAGAAACAATGCTCAGGTAGCCTGTGGCATTTATACGATGGCCAATTGGCACTAAGGGGCCTAGAGTGTGCCCAGAAAACATCCCCCACACCATTACACCACCACCACCAGCCTGCACAGTGGTAACAAGGCATGATGGATACATGTTCTCATTCTGTTTACGCCAAATTCGGACTCTACCATTTGAATGTCTCAACAGAAATCGAGACTCATCAGACCAGGCAACATTTTTCCAGTCTTCAACAGTCCAATTTTGGTGAGCTCGTGCAAATTGTAGCCTCTTTTTCCTATTTGTAGTGGAGATGAGTGGTACCCGGTGGGGTCTTCTGCTGTTGTAGCCCACCTTTCTTTCCCATTCTGACATTCAGTTTGGAGTTCAGGAGATTGTCTTGACCAGGACCACAACCCTACATGCATTGAAGCAACTGCCATGTGATTGGTTGACTAGATAATCGCATTAATGAGAAATAGAACAGGTGTTCCTAATAATTCTTTAGGTGAGTGTATATATATCCCTAGGCCACATTCATTAACAAATAATGACCCATATAAAGATGAGTGAAACGTTTTAGTGTCCAGTTCGTCAAAAATAAAATCCATGGTCAAATCAACTGTATCTGGGTCAAAGTTACTCTAATTGGCCTGTAATTGGTATATGACACTCTAGGACTCCGATTTATTTTTTATTTTTTTATATATATCTTGTTCTTTCTTTTTTTCAAATTTAGTTTTTGTTTCCCTACTCTCTAAGCTCTTGGCCGCAATGACAGCAATAGTAAATGATATCTGAGTGACACTGACAAACATAGCTATGGGTAAATGCACTTTTAGGCCCTTTGCAGACGAGCGTGAGCGGAATTGGTCCGGATGCGTTTAGGTAGGGAAACTCGCACCATTTTGCAAACAAGTTCAGTCAGTTATGTCTGCGATTGCGTTCAGTTTTTTCCGCGCAGATGCAATGCATTTTGATGCGTTTTTTACAAGGTTTACAAACAACATCTCTTAGCAACCATCAGTGAAAAGCACATTGCATCTGCACTTGCTTGCGGATACAATGCGTTTTTCACTAAAGCCCCGTTCACTTCTATGGGGCCAGGGCTGCGTGAAAAATGCAGAATATAGAACATGCTGAGTTTTTCACACAAAGCAGAACTGATGGGTGAAAATCGACGCTCATGTACACAGACCCATTTAAATGAATGGGTCAGGATTCAGTGCGGGTGCTGTGCATTCACGTCACGCATTGCACCCACGTGGAAATCTCGCTTGTGTGAAAGGGGCCTTATGATGTTATTATACAATGTGTTTAAAAATCACTGCGCCAGCATGTCTCATGCTTTTTCATATTCCAAAGCTTCCAAAAATTGTCCCTTATCGGGGGGTAGATGATGTTTAAACACACACTTTATGGGTTAAAAAACAGTGGCTTGTTGGGACCAAAAATGATTCCTTATTGGGGGCATATCCCTGTTTTCCTTATACACACGCTGCCTCATGTATTGCAATAGATGCCCAGGTACCTACAGTGAGGAACAGAAGTATTTGAACACCCTGCGATTTTGCAGGTTCTCCCACTTAGAAATCATGGAGGGGTCTGATAATCACACTGTAGGTGCCTTCCCTCTCTGAGAGACGGAATAAAAAATAAAAAAATCAGGAAATCACATTGTATGATTTTTTAAGAATGTATTTGTCTTGCACTGCTGAACATAAGTATTTGAACACCTGAGAAACAGCAAGAATTCTGGCTCTCAAAGACCTGTTACTGTGCCTTTAAAAAATCCACCTCTACTCCACTCATTAATCTACGGTAACTTAGTAGCTCCGGTCTGAGCTCTTTAAAGGGAACCTGTCACTGGGATTTTGTGTATAGCGCTGAGGACTGAAGCATGGGTCTTTTGTTTTGCCCATTTTATTATGAGGCCTATAAATGAAAAGTTACGGGTTTGGTACACAGATTATTAAATGGTACTAGCAAAATTGCAAGTGTGTTTTACTGGCATTGACAATTTACATAAATTTGTGTGAAATTTGGAATGAATCCAATACATTTAGACTATTTGCTCTAGGAATGTCACTACCTGGATTTTGTAGTTGTCAAGCATAGGCAAGCAGTCAGACTACTACTTCTATAATATGACGGACCAGTCTCTGAAGGGGAGGTGACTGGTCAGTGCTTATTGGTTGGCCACTCTGGAGGGCTCCAACCATGCCCCAAGCTCCTCAGAGCCCATGTCCACCACCAAAACAATCCTAACACACAAGAGACCACACAGAACACCTAGAGAGAAAAAAATCCACAGCTACCCAGAACAGATCACTTTCCTAAAGATTTCACTACCCAGTATCTCAGGGTCACATTACCTCATATCATCTGAACCTCCCAGGAGCTCACACTTCACTTTTCTCACCTTGTCAGTAGAATAGGAATGTCAAGCAGCACATTCTCTTTCAATACAATCACTTTTATGGGGGTGGAACAACTTTAAAGGGGTTGACCATCTTTTAGATTATGATGACTTATCCTCCATGGGTTTGGCCATCACACAGTGTATGGAGCTTTCTGCTTTGGACTTTGTCTACTGTTATGTTTCCGTCGCCAGCAGATCATTGGGGGTGCTGGATGTCCCTAGAATAGGTAATCAATTAAGCTGTTTCGGCCTGCTTTGGTGCCGGAGACTGACACTGTTTGGAGAGGAAGCGGAAGGCTTCATAAACTGTGTAGTTTCTGGGCCAACATACTATATTACAGCTCACCTCTCATTCACTTTAATGGGAGCTGTATTGCAGTCTCCCAACACTGACACTACACAGTGTACATCTGCCCAAAAACTTTTTGCACCTCAAAAATATTTGAAGGACAGATGTAACGTATTGGTCCTGCAAAAAAAAGTTTTTCTTACCATTTTATTCTAAAGAATTACATTTCCACCCATTAACCATATCCATTTTCTACACTTAAAGGGATTTTGTCACCTCTTTTTACCATATAGAGATGCGGACATGCACGGCTAGATTGCCGCTAGCATGTCCGCAATATACCTGTCCCATAGCTCTGTGGGGTTTTATTGAGTGTAAAAAATTATTTTATATATATGTAAATCAGCCTGGTAAGAAGCCCAAGGGGCTGCACTAAGCGTTCTGGAGCCCAGCCATGCCCCCCTGTGAAGGAGCACAGCCACGCCTGTAACCAGGAATCTCCTCCTTGCTCATGAAGTCAGATCACCGTAATTTCGCAATGCGCAGTTCCTTCCCTGAGGCTGATGCCAGCACAGGAAAGGAACAGTATGCTGGTTACAGGCGGTGCTGGGCTCTCACAGGGGGTCATGGCTGGGCTCTAAAATGGTTAGTAGAGTCCCTTGGGCTCCTTACAGGCTGATTTTTTATATATATATATATATATATATATATATATATATAAAATCATTTTTTCCCCTAAATAAAACGACACAGAGATATGGGACAGGTATATTGCGGACATGCTAGCGGCGATCTAGCCGTGCATGTCCGCATCTCTATAGGGTAAAAAGAGGCGACAGAATCCCTTTAATACCTGGGGAAGTTAAGAAAAAAATTTGACCCTCCGTTTAGAAAAAAATTCATTAGAAATGGAAGTTGTTCCATAGAAACCGACATAAACGTAACGAAATGTATGCCCATCCATTTATATACATTTCTATACGTTTTTCATGTACTCTTAACGTATACACTAAATGTACATTAAAAATGAGATGTGAACTGTCTCAAGCCTGGGTTCACATGATCTGTTTAAAGGGTTTCTGTCACCTGAAGTTAGCGATGTGCTCGTGTCACCCGAACATAACTATAATAGTGCCATCTCACTGCCTGAAGCCTTTATTGAGAAAAACATACTTTTATAATATGTTAATTAGCCTCTAGAAGCAGGGGGCGTTGCTGGCAGCCTGCGAGCACCCTTCACTCACTGCGCTGTAAACTGAACGGGATGGCGCAGGTGTGAGATTTACACTGCAGACAGGGGCCACTTCTTGGGGGTTTCTTTTTTTAATTTCACCTCAGAGTCTCTGCAGTTGTTGCCCAGTGCTGTATAAATCACCAAACAAGGTCTTGGATGCACAGGGTGCTCCTACTCTTCTGAACCCTGCAGTAGTTTATCACCACAAATGGGATATTTTTGCAGTTAGAAATTTACAGTGCTTTTTTCCCCCCTATTACCACTTGTAAAAATGAAACATTTGAGGCTAAAACTAAACATAATTAAAATAATAATATAATAAAAATCTAATTTTTCATTTTTATGTCCCAATTTTAATAAATTATATGAAAAACACCTGTAGGTTCAAGCCAATTACTATACCCCAACATCAATTCTTTAGGTTTAGTTTCCAAAATACGGTAACTTTTGGGGGTTTTAAAATGTAGGGGTACCCTTATGGAGACTTGTATTGCTTCACAATACAGAATCAGATGGGGTAAACCATGTTTTTTGCTGTAGGAATTTGTATGGCTATGATAGAAAAAACCTCCATATGAAGGGTAGAGTAAGGCCCCATATACTGCTATAGGCGGCTACAACAGCTCTGTACAAGATGAAGCTGGAGCTGTAGTAATGACATTTTTACTTCTTTCAGTCTTCTAAACAATTCACCATCCAAAACATAAGTACTATAGAAATATTCATACCATTTATGTATGTAGCGGAGAGCTGATATTCCACAGCCAATCTCCACCTAAGATCCCAGTGAGGCTCAGGAACAAGTATCATAAATCCATAGAGTAGTAATTCCAGCAGGCAAAATAATCCAATAATATCCCAACAGCAATCCCAATGACTGGACGACACACAGCATCAGGAGCAGAACTAACTTTATTTGGACATGGCACACACTTTAAACCCCCCCAACAGCCTTATTTACATACAATGGGGCACATAGATGACCATGGTACAAGGAAGGGTGGGGACAGACAATAGCAAGGGCTTATGGGAGATGGAGGAGGGACAGAACAGCTAGATTACTGGTCTCCCAGTGTCCCTGAGACCACACCCTGCTGGGAAAAGAATGGGACAGGAAAAAAAAGGGGGAGGGGAGGAGGCACAGAAAAGCAATGCATCCAACACAGTAAACATTACAGTTTACAATACATAGCCATACAATCAACCGAATGTCGTCCTACATGATCCAAACAGGCCAGGCTAAATACAATCCGCTACACTGCTCCCCCTTGCCCACAAGCCGGCATACACAGTCTGATCCAGCACGGATCGGCTTGGGGATGTCCGGGGTGCTCACGGATCATTTCTCCAAATCAGTTTGTCTCGACAACCCGTCAGCGTTTCCATTTTGTTTGCCCGGGCGGTACTGAATATTAAAGTCAAAAGGCTGCAGCGCCAAACTCAAGCGCAGCAGCCTGGCATTGTCCCCAGCCACCCGGTTCAGCCATACTAACGGGTTGTGATCCGTGAGCAGGGAAAAAGCCTGTCCATATAAATACGGCTGTAACTTCTTTAGGGCCCACACCACAGCCAGGCATTCCTTCTCGATGGCGGCGTAGCTTACTTCTCTGGGTAACAGTTTGCGACTGATGTAAGCCACGGGGTGTTCTCCGCCATCGGCCCCAACTTGGCTCAGCACTGCCCCCAATCCAAACATAGAAGCGTCTGTGTGAACAAGAAAACGTTTAGTTGGATTGGGAGCTGCTAAGACAGGGGCATTAATAAGTGCATTTTTCAGATGTTGGAAGGCCTGCTCACACTCCGGGGTCCAGGTTACTTGGCGGGGAAGGTTCTTACGGGTCAGGTCAGTAAGGGGTTTGGCCAGGGCGCTATAATTGGGGACAAACTTTCTGTAATATCCTGCGGTCCCTAGAAATGCCAACACCTGAGTCTTAGTCCTAGGGGTAGGCCATTGGGCTACAGCCTCTACTTTGGCTGGTTCTGGCTTCTGTTTCCCACAACCCACTCGATGGCCCAGGTACTGTACCTCGGCCATTCCTATACTGCATTTGGCCGGTTTCAACGTCAAACCGGCCTCCCTAATCCTGTCTAGAACCGCTCCTATATGGGTTAAGTGCTCCTGCCAGGTATTGCTAAAAATTGCAATATCGTCGAGGTAGGCACAGGTGTAGTCCTGGAACCCATCTAGAAGTCGGTCCACCATCCGCTGGAACGTAGCCGGAGCGTTTTTCATCCCAAATGGCATAACCTTAAAGTGGTATAGGCCGAATGGGGTGACAAAGGCTGACTTAGGGATGGCGTCCGGAGCCAGGGGTATCTGCCAGTACTCCTTACACAGATCAATAGTAGTGAGGTATTGGCCTCTGGCCATCCGGTCTAGCAGTTCATCTATCCTGGGCATCGGATAAGCGTCTGATACAGTCTTTTCATTCAACCTCCGGTAGTCTACGCAGAAGCGGGTTGTACCGTCCCGCTTTGGTACGAGGACTACCAGAGATGCCCATGGGCTCTCTGAGGGCTCAATCACCCCCAGCTGGAGCATCTCGTCGATCTCCTTGCGCATATTCTCTCGCACCACTTCAGGGATGCGGTACGGGGTCTGGCGCATGGGTAGTTGCCCTGGGGTTTCTACTCTGTGAGTGGCCAGAGGAGTGTACCCAGGCACATTGGAGAAGGTCTCCTGCTTCTCTCTTAGCAGCTGTTGTACCTCGGTACGTTCCTGTGGGCTCAGCTGGTCCCCCAGTACAACTTCTCCTAAATCCCCAGACAGCTGACCGTCCCCCAGTAGATCCGGCAGGGGAAGACTGTCAAACTCTTCAGAGCTGGGTGCACAAATAGCGGTCACCTCTTCTGAGCGTTCCTGGTAGGGCTTCATCATGTTCACATGGAGCATTCGTCGCCCTCCGGTCCCTGCACAGGGGCCAATTATATAAGTGGTGTCACATCTCTGTTCCACTACTTTATAAGGGCCTTGCCAGGCGGCCTGTAACTTATCATGTCGGACAGGTTTCAAAATTAAAACTTTCTGCCCAACCTGGAAGCTACGGTCCCTGGCGCCCCGATCGTACCATGTGCGCTGGCGCGTCTGAGCCGCCTGGAGGTTTTCCTTTATCGTCTTGGTTATAGCTTCCAAGCGATCTCGGAGCGCCAACACATATGGTACAATGCTCCCAATGCTCCCTAATTAAGTCCAGCGGTCCCCTTACTCTCCTCCCGAACAACAATTCGAATGGGGAGAATCCTGTGGATTCCTGCGGCACCTCCCGGTAAGCAAAGAGGAGGTGAGGCAGGAATCGTTCCCAGTCTCGGTGGGTCTCAGCAAAGGTTCGGAGAATTTGTTTTAAGGTGCCATTGAACCGCTCGCAGAGCCCGTTGGTCTGAGGATGGTAGGGGGCACTGATTATAGGTCTGATTTTGCAAAATTTCCAGAGGTGCTGGGTGACCTCTACAGTGAATTGAGTACCCTGATCCGAGATGATCTCCCTGGGTAATCCCATCCGGGAGAAAATCTGCATCAGGGCCTCTGCCACGGTTTCTGCGTGGATGTTTGTCAAGGCTACGGCTTCTGGGTAGCGAGTGGCATAATCCACCACCGTCAAAATATACCTCTTGCCAGAGGGGGTAGGTTTCCGGAGGGGACCTACTATATCTACGGCTATTCTATGGAACGGTTCCTCAATTAAAGGTAGCGGGTGTAACTTTGCTTTCCGCCAGTCCCCCCTCTTCCCTACCCTCTGGCACGTATCACAGGTGCTGCAATATTTGCGTACTCCCTGGCTAATTCCTGGCCAAAAGAAACTTTGGGTCAGCCGATATCTAGTACGACTGACCCCCAAATGTCCGGATAACGGAATATCGTGCGCTATCCGGAGCAGTTCGGCTCGGTACCTCTGTGGTACAACTAGCTGTCTCATAACGATCGGGTCTGACCCAGCTACCTGCTTGTCTGACTCCCTGTATAATAGCTGCCTATCCCATACAAGTCTTTCCCCCTCTGCCCCCGGTTGGTCAGAGGTGACTTTGTCTCTATATACCTGTAGAGTAGGGTCAGTGATCACCTCTGCCGCAAATTCGTCAGGAGGGGCCCAAGGGACACAGTCTAGGGAAGGGGAAGGTTGTCTTACCTGGACCTCCGGCAGTGTGTTGTAGTCCTGGGTGCGGGCCTGTTGCCTGGTGACCACTGGATGTGCTTCCTCAGTGGTTGTGGTTTGTGGCTCAAATGCAGATGTGAGCTTTCCCAGGTCATTTCCCAGTATCACCTCTGCGGGTAATTGGGGCATCAACCCCACCTCCACAGTCCCTGACCCCGCACCCCAATGCAAATGAACCCTTGCTGTATTCAGCCGATATACGGCTCCCCCAGCAACCCTGACAGCCACAGTCTTATTGGTTTTAGCTTTGTCCGCGACCAAGTGGCTTTGGACCAAGGTTATGGTTGCTCCCGAATCTCTGAGTCCTTGCAAAGGTTTCCCCTCCAGGTATACTGTTTGCCTGTGGTGCTGCCGATTATCCGCCTGTGCTTGTAGTGGGTTGGCTTCGTGGAGTACTTCCCACTGTTCTATAGTGGTGACTGGAACTGCAGAGCCATAAGCGGTGGGTGTCTCCTCCTGATAGTGGTGTGCTGCTGCTCTCGGTGGTGGTCCTGGTCGAATCCAGGTGGATCGGTCTCTAAGCTCCGGGCATTCCCGCTTGTAGTGTCCCCACCTCTGGCACTGGTGGCATTGCACAGAGGAGGGTGGGCGAAACCTCGGTTGAGCCGCTGTAGGAGCTGGTGGGGGTAGCGGTCTCAGTGGTGTGTTGGTGCTAGCTGAAAATTGGTTTCCCCCTAGAGGTCGCACAGCTGGTTTAACACCCACGAGCTTGTGGTGCCTGCGGGCATCCAAATAGTCATCAGCCTTTTTAGCTGCTTCTGTGATAGACGTGGGGTTACGGTCTCTCACCCATTCCTGCAGGTCTGCGGGTATCCCATCATAGAACTGTTCTAGTAGCAGCATTTGTAATAGGTCCTCCATGGACCGTGCCTGGTTCGCCTGTACCCATCCGAGGGCTGCCTTTTGTAAACGGCAAGCCCATTCTGCATGTGAGTCTTTTTCAGCTTTTTTCAATTCCCTGAACCGTCTCCGGTATGCCTCTGGTGTCATAGCATATTGGGCCAGGATAACCTCTTTGACACGGCTGTAATTCCTAATTTCCGTATCTGGTATCGTACGGTAGGCTTCAGCTGCCCTCCCAGTTAACCGTCCTGCTAAGATGGGTACCCAATCTTCCATATGTATTTTATGTAACGTGCATAGTCTTTCAAAGTCTTGGAGGAATGCATCTATATCTTCCTCCTGCTTCTACATACATTTTAAATGCCTGGTATGGAATTTTTGGCTTACCCTCTTGCACCATAGACACTGCTGGGCTTGGTGTTTGTGGTCTCCTTTGCCGCGTTATAAATTCTTGAACCTCTGTCATTGTCTTGGAGATAATTTCCACTGGTGGGTTCTCCCCATAAATAAGAGGTGCCTTTGGAACTCTGCTTGCTCTGTTCCGTCTGTCTCGTCCCTCTGTGCAGTGACCGAATCATCCTCTGTTCGGATTTCTGCCATTATTTCAGAGATAAGTGTTGCCTTTGTTTTGTTGCTGGCTGAAATACCTCTTGCTTCCAGAAGATCTTTAAGTGTGGATAGTTTTAAAGTGGAGTAATCAATCTCTATTAATCCTTGTTCCTCTGTGAGTCTGGATCCCAGCGCTGCCAACCAATGTAGCGGAGAGCTGATATTCCACAGCCAATCTCCACCTAAGATCCCAGTGAGGCTCAGGAACAAGTATCATAAATCCATAGAGTAGTAATTCCAGCAGGCAAAATAATCCAATAATATCCCAACAGCAATCCCAATGACTGGACGACACACAGCATCAGGAGCAGAACTAACTTTATTTGGACATGGCACACACTTTAAACCCCCCAACAGCCTTATTTACATACAATGGGGCACATAGATGACCATGGTACAAGGAAGGGTGGGGACAGACAATAGCAAGGGTGATGGGAGATGAAGGAGGGACAGAACAGCTAGATTACTGGTCTCCCAGTGTCCCTGAGACCACACCCTGCTGGGAAAAGAATGGGACAGGAAAAAAAAGGGGGAGGGGAGGAGGCACAGAAAAGCAATGCATCCAACACAGTAAACATTACAGTTTACAATACATAGCCATACAATCAACCGAATGTCGTCCTACATGATCCAAACAGGCCAGGCTAAATACAATCCGCTACAATGTACTATAGTGTTAATATGGTGTTTGAAGTGGCATAATAAGATGATGTAAAACAAATCTCTTTCATTCATGTCATTAATCCTTTATTCATAAATCAAACACATTTACGATAGCAAACATTTCTTCCATAAAATGCGATCCTCTCATATTATACACTGCCTGTCCCAAAAAAAAGTCGCCACCAAAAAAAAAAAAAAAAGGTCATACACTCTAATATTTTGTTGGACCGCCTTTAGCTTTGATTACGGCACACATTCACTGTGGCATTGTTTCGATAAGCTTCTGCAATGTCACAAAATTTATTTCCATCCAGTGTTGCATTAATCACCAAGATCTTCCATTGATGATGGTAGAGTTTGACTGCTGCGCAAAGCCTTCTCCAGCACATCGCAAAGATTCTCATTGGGGTTAAGGTCTAGACTCTGTGGTGGCCAATCCATGTGTGAAAATGATGTCCCATGTTCCCTGACCCACTTTTTCACAATTTGAGCCCAATGAATCCTGGCATTGTCATCTTGGAATATGCCCGCCAGGTTATTCCATCAATGGACTTTTTCTTCCCTGATGGCACATCAGGGAAAGTATTTTCAGGTAGTCAGCTGACCTCATTCTTGTAGCACATACTGTTGCTGAACCTAGACCTGACCAACTGCAGCAACCCCAGATCATAGCACTGCCCCCACAGGCTTCTACAGTAAGCACTAGGCATGATGGGTGCATCACTTCATCTGCCTCTCTTCTTACCCTGATGTGACCATTACTCTGGAACAGGGTAAATCTGGACTCATCAGACCACATGACCTTCTTCCATTGCTCCAGAGTCCAATCTTTATGCTCCCTAGCAAATTGAAGCCTTTTTTCTGGTTTGCCTCACTGGTTTTCTTACGGCTACACAGCTGTTCAGTCCCAATCCTTTGAGTTCCCTTCGCATTGTGCATGTGGAAATGCTCTTACTTTCACTATTAAACATAGCCCTGAGTTCTATTGTTGTTTTTCTTCGATTTGATCACCAAACGTTAAAGTGATCGCCGATCACAATCATTCAGGATTTTTTTCCCGCCACATTTCTTCCTCGAATACGATAGGTCCCCACTATCCTTCCAGTTCTTAACCTAATTTTAGTAGTTTCTGCAATCTCTTTAGCTGTTTTCTCTGCTTGATGCAAGCCAATGATTTGACCCTTCTCAAACAGACTGACATCTTTTCCACGACCACGAGATATGTCTTTCGACATGGTTGTTTGAGAAATGAGAAGCAACACATTGCACCTGTTAAGGGTAAATTACTTATTGCCAGCTGAAAGATAATCGCCCATGCAGTAATTATCCAATAGGAGGCTCATAACTATTTGCTTAGTTAACTCCAGGAGGCAACTTTTTTTTTGGACAGGCAGTGTCTAATAATAATGCAGCGCCTACTCATGTCTTATAGTTAATTCATTATTTTGTGTTATGACAGATGGCTGTAGGGTTGATACATTGGCGTAATGACCTTGGCACTGGTGTCTACACCATCTGATTAATCATTGTGCCAAAAGCTGTCTGTTTCTCTCCAGGAAATTTACTAACCTATCTGTAATATGGTAAATGCAATGTCCATTAAGAACACATAAATTGAATAGGCTACCAGATCGTGTGCTGGCAGAGAGTTCCTTCCTAATCAGATACTGGCCAGAGAGTTAGACTAAAAAATCCATTTATTACACATTTTTCCAGATCTTGTAACAGCAAAATGAGGAAATTTGGGAATTTCACCCAGGCTAATGATTATCCTGTTATTCCTTCTTTTTTTATAGCACTCCACAAGTAGTCCATGTCAGTCATCCTCAGAGTGAAGTACCTTGGGCTCACCAGAAGAAATGATTCTGAGGGCCCACTTTCTGTGTATATTTTATTAGGGGTACATTATTGTCAGAGCTTGGGCCCACCGGAGGATCCTCTAGTACTCTGGTGGCCGGTCCAACCCTGATGTCAGTGCATCTTCTGAATGATACCACTCAGTAGCTTCTGTGCATGCGCATGCGCTTGCTATATTTCAGTACAGATGAAATCAGAGACAGTTGACAGAATGGTCACGCTCATATGATATAATTGCTTATCTGTGACTTCACATTGACGGGGAGACTGTGGGTCTGCATTGTATACATACAGGGCAGCACTGCTTCAGTAATGCAAACCATGCCAGACTGATACATTAAATATTAAGTAACATAATGTCACAATAATATCAAAGATGTTTTTTTTATTAGATAGATTTTTATTGATTTTTTTTAACAAACAACAATTATGCAATGTGTTACATGGGCAATAAAAAATCTAAGATACATTCACAAGTAGGGTATTACAGAATATTCGTACCCATGACATTGCCTATACAATCCTTTTCTAAAAACCCTCCCTCCCCCCGCGAGATAAATATAATGTGCAAAGAGCTGGACAGTCAAAAACAAGATGATTTTTTTTTAAAGGGAGCCAGAAAAATCACTTTAAGTGATGCCTTGTAGCGCTAACTTAGATTGTAATGATAGCTCCGCTATTTGTTAATTCATTATGGAGAAAAAGTACTTTTAATCCATATAGAGATGAGCAGTTAAGTGCACTGGGGGTGGCCTGAAGCGACTTTGTGCACCCTTGCTCCTCCTGCTTCTTCTGCCAGACCCTCCCTCTCCTTGATTGACAGGGCCAGATTTCCTGCATAGTCATCCTGCATAGTCATCTCGCTTGGCCCTGTCAATGAAGAAGCAGAAGGAGGGGCTAGCAGAGGGAACAGATCACTAAGTGATCATCACATTCAGCTGAGCTAGCCCTACAAGGCACTATGTCTGGATTAAAGGTGACTTTTGTGACAACAGATTTAATATTAAAGCGTACACATCACCAGTCCTAACATGTTTATTAAAACAATTCTGTTGCATTTTTTCTGTGTTGTTCCCATTTCGTTCCCATTATCCCTACTAGCAAGTATCCCTACTAGAAAGTATGAATATATTGACACCTAGGGGGTCATTTGTTATGACTGGTATTTTAGACGCTGGTCTTAATAAATCCCCTGTGCTGGCGGTGGATCCACTGACGTTATGTAGAGACGCCGGCCTCTTCATAACTTCGTCTCATCCAGCGCCGCTTCTAAATGTAAGCCAACTTCCAAGCTATTTTACATTTAGACCGTTTTCTACACCTAAGCCAGGAGTAGAAAATGACGAATGAGATGGACCTGCCGGCCCTTCCCCGCCCACGCTCTAATGTAGGTGTATTTCAGGTTAATAAATGACTCCCCTAGGCTTTACCAGTTGAGGTGTATCTCTACAGAATATGACATTGTCCAGTCAATGCTGACAGTGTCAGACTGGTGAGTACCCATCTAACAGGGTGTATGGTAATGTCAATTTGTTCATATATATTCTGGAGGAGTAACAGAGGAAGATCACACTTCAGAGTTGTGAGAAAAGAAGCTCCCTATATTATAGGGAGTGCAAGTAGTTACTAAAACAGACATGTCAGGAGAGGTGACAGTGACAGATTGTGTCACCATAAAATGCAGTGAATCTGCTGACAACAGATTATAAAACCGGAGAAGCTGAGTAGATTACCGTATTTTTTGATTTATAAGACGCACCTTTTCCCCCCAAAAGTGGCGAAAAATGGCAGTCCATCTTATAAAGCGAATACTAGTGAATGCGTTCCATTCCGTTCACTAGGTGCAGGGAGTGAAGCGCTGCCACTACTCACCCTCCCTTCTTCCCTGATGCCGCGCTGCACTGTCCTGACTGCGCAAAACGTCAGGACACAGGTACACCCTATAACCTGATGTTGCACACAGGGGAGCACGACTGCAGGGGAGACCGCCAGACCAGCAGGAGAGGGAAGTTCATTTATTTATTTTAAGGTCTGATGGGGGTCTGACATGTGGGTCTGATATAGAGGTCTGATGGGGGTGTGACATAGATGTCTAATGGGCATCTGACATGAAGGTCTGATGAGGGTATCACATGGAGGTCTGATGCGGTGTCTGATCGGATGCCCTGATATGAGGTCCTGATACGGGGGTCTGATTTAAGGCCCTGATACGGGGGTCTGATATAAGGTCCTGATATGGGGGTCTGATGTGAGGTCCTGATATGGAGATCTGATTTGAGGTCCTGATATGGGAGTCTGATCTGAGGATTTGATATGGGAGTCTGATCTGAGGATCTGATGAAAAATATTTTTTCTTATTTTCCTCCTAAAACCTGGGGTGGATCTTATCATCAGATACCTCTTATAGAGTGAACAAGATGTTAATATTTAGTTATGTGGGTAAAGATTCAGTAAAACTTGTAATTTTTATATTTATATCTCTGCTTTTTCTAACTTAAGACCACTCTCGTTGACAGCGCTCAGTGCTATAAGTGATTTATAGCATTCTCTGGGTAAGGGCTAATTCACACGACCACATGGTCGCCGTGCCCATGTTGCAGATTGCAAGCAGCAGGTCTGAAATACACGGGCACCGGCCGTGTGAACTCCATGCTGCAGATACAGACCGATTGACTTGAATGGGTCCACGATCCTCAAAATATGGCAAAAGATAGGACGTGTCCGATGTTTTGCAATGCAGAGGCATGGATTGGAAGCCCACAGAAACACTCAGAAGCCCTTCTGCGGGCTTTCAGGTCCAATAGCTGTACACGGGGGAGGTGTTATCAGTGATTGATAGCATCCTCTGTGTAAGTGTGTATACATAGATAGGTGTCAGTCACTGATAGTTGTATATGGGACAGGTGTTGACAGTGATTGATGGCATTCTCTGCGTAAGCGTGTATACTGAGAGAGCTGTCAGTCACTGATAGCTGTACACTGGGGAGGATTTATCAGGGACTGTTAGCATTCTATGTGTAATTGTGTATGTGTAATTGTGTATACATAAATAGTTGTTAGTCACTGATATTTGTATACGGGAGAGGTAGAGTCATGTAGATATCATGTATAGATCGTTGTCAGTCACTGATGGTTGTATACAGGAAAGGTATTATCAGTGATTGATAGTATTCTCTGTGTAAATGTGTATACACAGATAGCTGTCAGTCCCTGATAGTTGTACATGGGGGGAGGTTTTGTCAGTGATTGATAAGATTCTTTGTGTAATGCCTCATTCACAAGTCAGTGTTTTGGTCAGTGATTTCCATCAGTAATTGTGAGCCAAAACCAGGATTGGAGCCTCCAAAGACATAAGGTATAAGGAAAAGATCTGCAGCTGTTCTGTGTTTAGAGCCGCACCTGGTTTAGGTTCAAAATCACTGACCAAAACACTGATGTGTGAATGTAGCTTAAGTGTGTACACAAAGATAGCTGTCAGTCACTGATGGTTGTGAAAGGGGTGGTCTTAGGTTCAGAAAAGGCAGAGATATAAATGTATAAATTACAAGTTCTGCTGAATCATTTCCCACAAAAATATACAAGGGGTGTTCAATAAGTTATCTACCCTAGTATGTTCTGTCAGTGTTACAAAGCTGAGCTTGTCTGTGCAGGTTGAGACATGTCTGGACATGCAATACACACAGTAGCAGTTCAGTCTGATGAAAACACTGGAAGTGACAGGATTGCAAGTGCAGTACAGTGCGGGTGTAAGGACCAGCCTCTAGAATACTTTTAATTTCACAGACATTTGCAATAATAAGGTTTCATAGACTGTGATTACTACTTCCAGCCACCAGATGTTGCTGTGTCTTTGGCAAAAGCAGCTAAAGTCTTGTTGGTTTTCAGAAGAAGGAGAGGGGCAGGAAGCTCCAGAGGAACGTGTGTGTGCCCTGAAAAAGAGAGAGGGTCTGTTTGCCAGGTGAGAAGGGCAAGCAGAGACTGGTGAGGAGACACAGAGCCTGGCTGATTATGCTCTGAGCACTGACTGTTCCTGACACAGAGTCACAGGGAACTCTAAAGTGAAGTTTTGTAGCTGCATCCCTGAGAGAGCGCGGTAAAGACCACGCATTGAGACCGTCAAGCGTCTGCATCAGGAGCCAGAGGACATCTTCCTTCACCTACCGGACAAGACAAGCATCCACCTCGTGGGAAAAGACTACACCACAGATACCTTCAGAACTGTGAGTTTGGCACTGGTGCCTATCTGTGGTAGGGCATAGAGCAGGCAACTTTAGTCAGAGCGTTGCAGGAACGCGCCTCGGTTAGCGGGGTTAAGACAGGATTATACTGGAGTGTAGCCTGAACTTTTATATGTTTGCTGGTAGGAAAGCATTTATTATATCCTGTTTCAAGTACACTGCTTGTAATTCTGTGTAAACTTGTTAAAACTGTTTTTGCCATTTGTCGATTGTGCCCCTGGCATATCGGCACATTACTGTTAATCTCATTTGCCGGCCGTTATATCTTGTTGTGCAATAAAACCGGCACTTGTTTCAGCCTCCTTGTCTGCTGTACTGTATTTAAATCCTGCCTTGTGGTCCCTCCCTCACCAGACCGCTACAAGTGGCACTGCAAGCAGGGTACAGTCAAAGAGATGGAGGCGGCTGAAGGCAATGTGCATGATGCTAATGTGAGTACCTCCGGCACCGGTGGAAACCCTGCAAGGGCCCTCACTATGGGCACACTGTTTAACTTGCTCCCCAAATTTGATGGCCAGAACATGTCACTGCTGTCTGACTGGGTAACAAGATTACAGAGCGCTGCTAGGATTTACAATGTCAGCTCAGAACTGCAAGTAGAAATCGCTTTGGCCGCTCTAGAGGGTGAAGCCCAAAGAAATGTGTTCCTACAACCAAAAGCCATGCGCAATACGTTGAAGGAGATCGTGTAATTCCTGGAAGAAATATACGCTGAAACAGCTAGTGCAGGGCACCTCCGGGCAAAGTTATTTTACCGGATTCAGCGGGAGAACGAAGGGGTCTCACAATATGCGATGGCGCTACAGGAAGTATTGGCCGAGGTACAGAAAAAAGAGGCAGACGGAGTAACCGGCATGGGACCTGTAGATTGGATACTGCGGGGACAATTCATTCTGAGACTCTCCTGAAACAGGCCCTACAGGAACGAGTCAGGGTGGACCCTACCTTAACCTTTTGACAAATATTGGCAGAGGCTGTGGCACGAAGCAAAGAAGAAAGTTATGCTTCCGGAGTGATATGGACCCAGACCGTCACACCCCTCGGGGTTACAAAGAATGAAGAGGTCCTGCTCAGGGTGGTACAAGACTTACAGAGCTCCCTAAGGGCTATGCACAAAAAGTTGATGCACCTGGAAAAACAGATGTGGTCGTGCTATACCCCTGAGGCTGCCTTTCCCCTGCCTGACAACAAACTTATCAGACACCCCCATGGGTTCCTACACCAGAATATCCTTACCCTAATTTACCTTCTCACCCAGTTCCTCAATATCCTCCACGAAGGCCAGTCAATTAAGTCCTAAGGACAATCCCTGCACGCAGACAAAGAGAAGGCCGTCAAGAGGCACAGTGTTTTGGCGGTGTGGAAATTACGGACACTTCGCCAGGGAATGTCGGAGTGATATGGCTAGACACCCAGAACCGCCGTTAAACTTCCGGCCCTCCGCAGTAGTGAGGCGTACTGCGGGGGAGGTGGATAGCCAAGTTACCCCGCACAGCTCCGAACACCTGGTCGCAGGGTGTTCCACCATACGAGCTGAATTTGAAAATGTTTTGGTCGACTGCTTAGTGGATACCAGGTCACAAGTGACGACTATACCTGAGTCATTCTTCACCCGTTACTTTTAAGCGCTAGCCAAGCCAGAGCGAGAGACATTGGTTCTGGTTACAGCGGCTAATTAACAAAAGATCCCTGTCACAGGAGTCGTGTGGATGAATGTACAGCTATGTGGACAAGAAGTGGGGAGAAAAGGTATCCTGCTGGTCCCTGAGACATTCAAAGAGGATTACCAGTGATAATGGGAATAAATATTCGGTGAGAATTGGACCAGATCATGTTCACTTAACAGGGACCGGGTTATTGGAAACGAGCCACTCCACACAAACCCACCCAGAAGGCCTTTCAACGGCTGATCCAATTCTGTGGGACACAGAAGAGTGTACCAGCACATCAGTTCGTAGGTACTACCCGAGTGTCGGGAAGAGCTACCTTCACCCTCCCTCCGGACCGGGACACTGTACTGACACTGCCCATGGGAACCTTCCGCTACCTTGAAGGTATGGAGGTGATCATTGAACCGGTGGGCCTAGGGGAGATAGGCCAGGATTCCTTGTTGGGCCGGACTGGCAGTGGTTCAGAATGGACAAGTGCACATAAGAGCTGTGAATATGGGATATCTATAAGTCTCCTTGACGCCTGGAGTGGAACTGTGGAACTGGCTCGTGTGTACCCACATCGAGGAGAAGTACTGAGTCAGAGAGAAGTGACTCTAGCTCCGGTAGGTGATGCTGTTTGGACCCTGGCGGTAACTGCCAAAACGGAAAAGGCGCTGACCCCAGAATGGAATGAGAGAACCATCTTGGACCAAATGGAGATAGATGTGAAGGCTCTCAGTTCGGACCGCTTGCAAGCAGTTGAAACCATGCTGTGGGAGAATCAGGCTGCGTTTGCCCATCACGCTGATGACTTTGGCTACACAGAGGCTATCACGCATGAGATACCGACAGGGGACACTCCTCCAATTCGGGAGAGATATCGGCAGATTCTGCCCAAGTTGTACCAGGAAGTGAAGACGTTGTTGAAACAGATGATAGATTCCAGAGTGGTGCGGGGTAGCCAGAGCCCTTGGGCAGCCCCAGTGGTGCTTGTCAAGAAGAAGGACAGCACTATTCAATTTTGTGTAGATTACCCGCGGTTGAATGCGTACACCGCATGAGACTCATACCCTCTGCCTAGCATCGAGGAGTCTCTGATGGCTCTAGGACGGGCAAAATATTTCTCCACCCTGGATCTAGCAAGGGGGTACTGGCAGGTATCGGTGGCAGAGCAGGACAAGGCAAAGACAGCGTTCATACTCCCCATAGGACTATTTGAATTAAACAGAATGCGATTTGGGCTGTTTAATGCTTCCGGCACCTTCCAGCCGGCTGATGGAGAGATGTCTGGGAGACCTGAATTTTGAAACCACTCTGGTACACCTGAACGATATTATTGTGTACTCTGCTACTTTTCAAGAACACCTGAATCGACTAGGGCAGGTACCCGAGCGACTGCGATCCCATGGCCTGAAGGTAAAGCCAAAGAAGTGTAATCTCTTCAAGAGAGAGATCGAGTACTTGGGCCATACGGTGTCCCAAGACGGAGTACTGCCGTCCCAAGACAAAGTGGCTGCAATACGACAATAGCTGGTGCCCAGGATGCTGCGGGAATTGAAGGCCTTCCTTGGACTGACCGGGTACTACCGGCAGTTCATCAAAGACTACGCAAAGATAGCGAGCTCTCTGAATGAGTTGTTGAGAAGAACGGCTGGGAGACCCAAGGGCCAAAGTATTCACTGAGGACAGAAGCAGGATAAGGCCTTCCAGCCCTGAAAGAAGCCCTGACATCGGCCCCCATCTTGGCTTATGCCGACTTCGACAAACCATTCCCCTTATCTACTGATGGCAGTCTCTGTGGACTCGGGGCAGTCCTGTCGCAGGTACAAGATGGACACGAAAGAGTTATCGCCTATGCCAGTAGGTCCCTGCGGGATACAGAGCGAAACCCCATAACTATAGCTCCTTTCGGCACGAACTCCTCTCCCTGGTGTGGGCCATGACTAAGAAGTTTGCGTGATATCTGACAGGGGCTAAGATCTTTGTGCGAACTGACAACAACCACCTGGCTCATCTGGACATTGCCAAGCTAGGAGCCCTAGAGCAACGTTGGGCAGCTTGCTACCGTTCCGCTACAGAGAACACTAATGCCGATGGTCTGTCGAGGGTTCCTTTTGATACTCCGGTAAGGGACCTCGATGAACAAAAAGAAGAGGATAAAACCCCAAACTTCCGCAAGTTCATACCCACTGGAGTCGCGGAACAGACAAGTGGGGAGGTCCGTGCTTTACCCAAGGCATTAGGAAGAACTAATGAAGAATGGGTCCGAATACAAGATGAAGATGTTGGACTGCAGCAGATGAAAGGCTGGGTAACCCAGCGAAGGAAACCCAATAGAGACGAAAGTACTGACCTAGATGCCGAAATGAAGTCCATTTTACATCAATGGGACAGACTAAAAGTTCACGGAGCTGTTTTGTACAGCAAGTGGCAGCAGCCTGCTGATCTAGAGGCGAGGTGGCAAGTAGTAATTCCCAGAAGCGTGGCACGGGAGATAGCCAAAGATGCCCATGAATTTGGAGCTCACTTCAGCCTAGCCAAGACTTACCAGTGGCTGCAGCGTTATGTATATTGTCCGCGACTGGAGGCCACGGTTGAGGAAGTTTGCTGACAGTGTCGAGTGTGTGAACGTACTAAAAGCACAGAACAGAGTGCGCCCCGGCAAGCCATACAGACCAAAGAACCGCTGGAAGTCTTAATGATAGACTATCTCCTCATGGGACAATCAACCAGAGGCATACAGTATTGCCTGGTCATGATTGATCACTTCTCCAAGTTTGCGGTGGTCACCCCAACCAGACAACTGAGTCCGCAGCTCGGGCTGTCTGTCAGGACTTCATCCAGATCTACGGGTGTCCAAAGTGGATTAACTCAGATCAAGGATCATGTTTTCAAGGGAACGTGATGGAGGAGCTACACCGACTGTATGGCATTGAAAAATCCACGACAACCCCATATCATCCCTAAGGGAATGGGGCCTGTGAACGCTTTAACCGGACGCTGCTTCAAATGCTGAGGACAGAAGACACACTGGCCGGACTATCTGCCTGAATTGGTCTGGGCCTACAATAATCGGCTCCACACTACCACTGGCTACACCCCATACAGGTCACTGTTCAGAAGAGCTGGCCGGGAAATCGTTGAATTAAATTTAGAACAACCTGAAGACCTAATGGAATGATCAACAACCTCATAAGTGAAAGAACACCGTCAGCGGCTCCAGACCATCTACCGGTTAGCAGGTCAGCGATTACAAGAGGGAACTCGTACTGACCGTCCTCCAATCCAGGAGGTCCCGTTGCAGTCAAGTGCTGGTGCAAGAAAAGCGGCCAGGAGGCAAGTTGAGCGAGCGTTAGGAAGTGCAGCCATACAAACTGGTCAAGAGAGTGTATCCCAATAGTCCGGTCTACAAAGTACGGTATGGGTTGAAAATGAGGAGGTTGCCTCAAGGAATCTGCATAGGAATATGCTACGGCCATGCCAGTCTGAAGATTCCACACCTGCAAAGAGGACACCTCCTTCTGTCCCGTCCTCAGACTTTATTATCCCCGATGGAAATGACAGTGAAGACTGGTGGGCCGTGCCTAACACTCAGGAGAATTCCCAGGCCGCAGGTGATGAAACTCCTGCCACAGAACCAGTACCGGCTCACAATAAAGAGAAACCCTCGACCCCACCTTAATCTCCTACTGCAGTGGGTGACTCTAGATTGGCAGCTCCCAGTGGGGAGAGTCAGGTCTTAACAGATAGTCAAGACCTCTGGAGATCCAGTAGGCTTACTGCAGGGGTTCCACCAAACAGGTACGCTGCCGATGAGTTTATTTGGTCCACCTCTATGTATTGTTTAAAAGTTGTATTAACCATACATTTTTCTACTATATAGCAAGGCCGAGGACGGCCACCTTTAAGTGGGGAGGGATGTAAGGACCAGCCTCTAGAATACTTTTCATTTCACAGACATTTGCAATAATAAGGTTTCATGGACTAGGATGACTACTTCCAGACACCAGATGTTGCTGTGTCTTTGGCAAAAGCAAATCTTGTTGGTTTTCAGAAGAAGGAGGTGGGCAGGAAGCTTCAGAGGGACAGCACGTGTGTGTGCCCTGAGAAGGAGAGAGGGTCTGTTTGTCATGTGAGAAGGGCAAGCAGAGACTGGTGAGGAGACACGGAGCCTGACTGATTATGCTCTGAGCACTGACTGTTCCTAACACAGAGTTCAAAGAATTCTAAAGTGAAGTTTTGCAGCTGCATCCCTGAGAGACCGAGGTAAAGACCACACGTTGGAACCGTCAAGCGTCTGCATCAGGAGCCAGAGGACATCTTCTTTCACCTACCAGACAAGACAAGCATCCACCTCGTGGAAAAAGACTACACCACAGATACCTTCAGAACTGTGAGTTTAGCAGCGGTGCCTATCTGCGGTAGGGCATAGAGCAAGCAACTTTAGTCAGAGCGTTGCAGCAACGCGCCTCGGTTAGCGGGGTTAAGACAGGATTATATTAGCTGAGTGTAGCCTGGACTTTTATGTGTTTGCTTGTAGGAACGCATTTATTATATCCTGTTTCAAGTAACCTGCCTGTAATTCTGTGTAAACCTGTTAAAACAGTTTTTGCCATTTGTCGATTGTGCCCCTGGCATATCGACACATTACTGTTAATCTCATTTGCCGACCGTTATATCTTGTTGTGCAATAAAACCAGCATTTGTTTCAGCCTCTTCGTCTGCTGTACTGTATTTGAATCCTGCCTTTCGGTCCCTCCCTCACAAGACCGCTACACGGGTCTACAAAGAAAGTGAGTGATTTGGAGCTTCGCTCCATGATTAAATTCTTTACAAAGGAAGATAAGAAGCCTAAAGAAATCCATGAAAGGATGAGTGCTGTACATGATGATGATGTACCTTCCTACTACCAAGTAAAGTTTTAGGCCAGGCAGTTTAAATGGGGTAGGGAATCAGTTGAAGATGACCATTCAGGGCGACCTGTTGAAGCATCTTGAGAGGAAAAGTGCCGTAAAGTGGAGGCCTTGATTTTGGAACAACGTAGGGTCAAAGCCAAAGCTTAACCATCCATGCTACAGTCCAGACCTGGCTCCCATTGATTACTTTCTCTTTTGTAACCTGAAGAAATTTTTGCGTGGGCAACAATTTCTTAATGATAATGCGGTAATGGGGTTCCTGTAGCAATAAGTCTCCTTCTTTTCTGAGGGCATCCGATGACTGGAAGCGAAGTGGAATAAGTATGTTGAAGTCAAAGGGGGTTATGTTCTAAAGTAGCAAGTTAAATTTTCTTAGAAAATTCTAATTCAGTTATATAACTTATTGAACACTCCTCGTATATCAATCTGCACTGCTCCTCCTGCTCTAAAACATGCTGCCTGCAGATTGCATAGCATTTTGTGGTGACAGGTTCTCTTTAATGAAAATGTACATATTAATGGAAATTAAGCAACCCCTACACACTGTACATACAGTTTTCAATACATAACAACAGAGAATGAGAATTTTGTAGAAAAAAGGAGGTTAATTTGTTGCTGTGACAATTTGTTCTCTTTTGGTTAAATTTAACCACATATACCACATGGTGTCCATATACAGACGTGGACAAAATTGTTGGTACCCTTTGGTCAATGAAAGAAAAAGTCACAATGGTCACAGAAATAACTTTAATCTGACAAAAGTAATAATAAATTAAAATTCTATAAATGTTAACCAATGAAAGTCAGACATTGTTTTTCAACCATGCTTCAACAGAATTATGTAAAAAAATAAACTCATGAAACAGGCATGGACAAAAATGATGGTACCCCTAGAAAACACAGAACATAATGTGACCAAAGGGACATGTTAATTCAAGGTGTGTCCACTAATTAGCATCACAGGTGTCTACAACCTTGTAATCAGCCATTGGGCCTATATATATGGCTCCAGGTAATCACTGTGTTGTTTGGTGATATGGTGTGTACCACACTCGACATGGACCAGAGGAAGCAAAGGAAAGAGCTGTCTCAAGAGATCAGAAAGAAAATTATAGACAAGCATGTTAAAGGTAAAGGCTATAAGACCATCTCCAAGCAACTAGATGTTCCTGTGAGTACAGTTGCACATATTATTCATAAGTTTAAGATCCATGGGACTGTAGCCAACCTCCCTGGACGTGGCCGCAGGAGGAAAATTGATGACAAATCTAAGAGACGGATAATCCGAATGGTAACAAAAGAGCCTAGAAAGACTTCTAAAGAGATTCAAGGTGAACTTCATGCTCAAGGAACATCAGTGTCAGATCGCACCATCCGTCGTTGTTTGAGCCAAAGTGGACTACATGGGAGACGACCAAGGAGGACACCATTGTTGAAAACGAATCATAAAAAAGCAAGACTGGAATATGCCAAACTACATGTTGACAAGCCACAAAGCTTCTGGGAGAATGTCCTGTGGACAGATGAGACAAAAATCGAAGTTTTTGCCAAGGCACATCAGCTGTATGTTCACAGACGAAAAAATGAAGCATATCAAGAAAAGAACACTGTCCCTACTGTGAAACATGGAGGAGGCTCTGTTATGTTCTGGGGCTGCTTTGCTGCGTCTGGCACAGGGTGTCTTGAATCTGTGCAGGGTACAATGAAATCTCAAGACTATCAAGGAATTCTAGAGAGAAATGTACTAGCCAGTGTCAGAAAGCTTGGTCTCAGTCGCAGGTCATGGGTCTTGCAACAGGACAATGACCCAAAACACACCGCTAAAAACACCCAAGAATGGCTAAGAGGAAAAAATTGGACTATTCTAAAGTGGCCTTCTATGAGCCCTGACCTCAATCCTATTGAGCATCTTTGGAAGGAGCTGAAACATGCAGTCTGGAAAAGGCACCCTTCAAACCGGACACAACTGGAGCAGTTTGCTCATGAGGAGTGGGCCAAAATACCTGCTGAGAGGTGCAGATGTCTCATTGACAGTTACAGGAAGCGTTTGATTGCAGTGATTGCCTCAAAAGGTTGCGCAACAAAATATTAAGTTAGGGGTACCATCATTTTTGTCCATGCCTGTTTCATGAGTTTATTTTTTTACATAATTCTGTTGAAGCATGGTTGAAAAACAATGTCTGACTTTCATTGGTTAACATTTATAGAATTTTAATTTATTATTACTTTTGTCAGATTAAAGTTATTTCTGTGACCATTGTGACTTTTTCTTTCATTGACCAAAGGGTACCAACAATTTTGTCCACGTCTGTATATGCTTCTAGCTATTGGTTGGAGTGATGGTCCTTTCTCCTATTAAATAGCTTTAAAATTATTCTACTTGTTATGCCACAATTTATATTTTTTACACCGTTACCTGAGAATTTAGGTAAAAATGTTACATTTGATTTATACTTGCCAAGATTGCAGTAATGTTCTCATGAGAAACTCATTTAGCAATGCTTGGAAAATAATGTTTTTAGTCTCAGTCTGCGCTTGCCGTACTTTAGCACTTTATAATGACAATGAAGATTATTTACTCAAAGGAAATGACTAAAGTTTATAAGATTCAGGAAATAGTGATATGTACTGTATATGTGAGTGCAGTGGTTTAGTGTGGGTAGCCAGCACCCAGGGCAAGCCAAGTATTAATATTTACACAGACTGAACTAATCAGGGTGTTCTAAGACCCACCAGCTCTGCTCAACCTGAAAGACACCTAGTGATCACCAGGATCTCAGGGTCCACTGGAAGAAGCCGCATAGATCCTTACTCTGTTCACTGCGTGGTGCTCGTGGGAGGTCATTTACTAAGTGTGCTATGTCTGTTTTAGGTGCAAAAAATGCAAACGCTTTTTTTTTGCTACATTTGTAATGCCTGTGCAAGAGTATTTTGTCTCAAATGTGTTTTTGCATAGTCCTCGCGACTTGGGAGTGAGGGTGACTTGGCTGGGGCTGGGACATCGGGCCTCATACATTTACCATCTTTTACACCTGGAAGCAGGTGTAAAAGAGGACTAACAACTACTCCAATCAGGGCTGGAGTACTTTTTGCTCCACATGTACAGACTGCCAGCAGCTCTCCTGAGCCTCGTCATAAATTAGATGCTTTCTCTGCCTGTGCACCTGATTTATCACGAGGTCTGAGTCTCGTCATAAATTCAACGCTTTCTCTGGCAGCGCAGGGGAAAAAAAGACCACACTGTTTTCTGTGCACCGAGCACGGGAGAAAGCAGAAATGGCAAAAAAAAGATTCTGTCTTCTACTCGGGGTCCTGAGATTGCAGGAGCTTTAATCTGTCACCCTAAATGTACAGTGCTTCAGATTAAAGCCGAGCACCAAGCACAATACCTGTACAGCACTTGGTCATTATGGAGTTAATAAGGAGGATTATTACTGTGGGGGCCTAAATGGAGTCTGCACAGCAGGCCCATGGTAATTTAACTAGTACTATCTGAGCCTGCTATGCAGATCACTTAAAGGGGTTGGCCAGTTTATATTACTATAAAGCCTATCCAGTGAGCATATCTCTCTCTATATATATCCTGATGATGCAAACCAATGTATTATATACACCTACAAAGATGTCACCAACAGCCAAAGATGTATTTAAAGTATAAACTTTATTAGATATAAGCTAATAAAAACACATTATGTGATAAAATGTAGGAAAAGTCCACAAATAATGTCTAGAACTGTCATAAGTCTATACATGAATTACAGTCGTGGCCAAAAGTTTTGAGAATTACATAAATATTGAAAATTGGAAAAGTTGCTACTTAAGTTTTTATAATAGCAATTTGCATATACTCCAGAATGTTATGAAGAGTGATCAGATGAATTGCATAGTCCTTTTTTGCCATGAAAATTAACTTAATCCCCAAAAAACCTTTCCACTGCATTTCATTGCTGTCATTAAAGGACCTGCTGAGATCATTTCAGTAATTGTCTTTTTAACTCAGGTGAGAATGTTGACGAGCACAAGGCTGGAGATCATTATGTCAGGCTGATTGGGTTAAAATGGCAGACTTGACCTGTTAAAAAGAGGGTGATGCTTGAAATCATTGTTCTTCCATTGTTAACCATGGTGACCTGCAAAGAAACGTGTGCAGCCATCATTGCGTTGCATAAAAATGGCTTCACAGGCAAGGATATTGTGGCTACTAATCAACAATTTATAGGATCATCAAGAACTTCAAGGACAGAGGTTCTATTCTTGTTAAAAAGGCTTCAGGGCTTCCAAGAAAGTCCAGCAAGTGCTAGGATCGTCTTCTAAAGAGGATTCAGCTGTGGGAACGGAGTGCCAACAGGGCAGAGCTTGCTCAGGAATGGCAGCAGGCAGGTGTGAGCGCATCTGCACGCACAGTGAGGCGAAGACTTTTGGAAGATGGCCTGGTGTCAAGAAGGGCAGCAAAGAAGCCACTTCTCTCCAAAAAAAACACATCAGGGACAGATTGGTCTTCTGCAGAAAATATGGTGAACATGTCTTTCAGCGGCCTCCAATCACTTATACTAGGGGCGGACTACACATATGCTGGGTCACCTCTCTATCCCAGACTCTCCTTTAATACAGATCCCAGATTAGGCTCCCCATTAATACAGACCCCAGATCAGGCTCCCCATTAATACAGACCCCAGATTCCCTATTAATATAAAACTCATACAAGATTCCCCACTAGTACAGACCCCAGATCAGACTTTCTTTTAATACAGACCTCACATGAGACTCCTTGTAACGGATCACCTGGCACCCCGACTGAGTACCAACGTTGACGGATGCTCCTAGCGTTTTCCTGAGGTTTCCAAGCACTCTGGCAGACACCACAATCACCGAACCGAAGCAGCATATAAATCCTCTTCAAGCATATGAATGCTGTAGACAGTTGAATAGGAAACCATACGAATAGGTTTACACTCCGAGCAGTCAAACTGGGACAGCATGCAATAAATCCTCCCCCAAGAATGAGACGACACTTCACCTTGAGGGTAAAAACAGGAACTGACTTTATTTGGACATAGCACACCTACTTTAAACCCCCCCAACAGCCTCATTTGTATAAAATAGGGCACATGGAGGGCTATGGTACAAGGAAGGGTGGGGCCCGACAATAGCAAGGGCTGATGGGAGATTTGAGGGGGGACAGGAAAAGGGGGAGGAGAAGAGGCACAGAACAGCAATGCCTTTAACATCACAGCAAGAGCAAGATACACACAGCCCACAATACATCGCAACACAATCCAACCGAACCCATAACAACATACACAATATTCAAGACAGCCCGAATGCAATCTGCTACACAGTCTCAAAGGCCATTGTTCCCAAAAGTCACATGTCCACGGATGGTCCCCAAAGGGCCAGCAGCAGCAACACAAAACACCACATGCCCAAATTGCATTCAAATGTACAAATTTACCAGGGGCCATAGTCAGCAGGTAGGAGGCGGGTAGCCAGTCCTCTCCAATGCCCAGTGGTGAGGCGGGTTCCGCCACACTCCTCATAAATGCAGACCCTAGACCAGACTCCCCACTAGTACAGACCCCACATCAGACTTTCTATTCATACAGACTTCACACAAGACACCCCACCACCACCACCACCATAAACACATGCCCCAGATCAAGTTCCCCATTAATACAGACTCTAGGTCAGACTCCCTATTAATAAAGACATCACACAAGACTCTTCATTAATACAGACCAGATACCACACTAGTACAGACCCCAGAGCAGACTTTCTATAAATACACAAGAGACTCCCCATTAATACAGACCCCAGATCAAGCTTCTCATTAATACAGACACCAGATCAGACTCCTTATTAATACAGAACTCGGACAAGACTCTCCATTAATACAGACCTCAGACCAGACTCCCCATTATTAGAGACCCCACACAAGACTCCCCATTAATACTGACCCCAAACTTCCAATTAGTATAGACCCCAGCTCTGGGTGGGAGGAGGTAGAGTATAGACCCCAGCTCTGGGTGGGAGGAGGTGGAAAATATGGAGAAGGAAAAATATCATACTGTATAAGCTGTCTGTAAAAACAAGCAGGCAGCATCTTTAGTAGGGGCAGTCCTACCGTACTATACAACTGATGCAGGACCCAGCGGCTGCTGCTGGTGTAGCAGATACTGACTTTCCCGTTTGATCCCAGCCATTCAAACATGGTGTGTGAAAGAACCCTGCCTCCTTCTCATTCTCTTCTTCTCCTCACCCCTTCACAGGCTTATGCAGGTCACAAGACAGGAATACAAAAGGGAGGTGGGCCATGACGCTCGCCTGAGTTCAGGCGCTGAGGCAGCCTGCGCACAGTGTGCCTCATCAGTAAAAGCCATTTACTCTGTCTCAGCAAGCACACTGATTCACTGAATTTGACACCTCTGACACTTTGTAGAAATGGCTGTACCACTGGTTCCATGACCAGATAAATGTAACACTGAGCTTCTCCTTCTTGGTGTTTCAGTTTCAATGTCGAGGAGTGTAGATAGATACAACAGATAGATTGATAAAATAGATTGATACGAGAGATAGATATGATAGATACATAAATATGATAGATATAATAGATACTGTAAGTAGGTAGATATGAAAGATACTTTAGATAGATAGGCAGGCTAGTTACCTGACTAGTTAGAAGCCAAAATTGATAATCAAAACTATGGCAAAGCAAATTAGGTATTTATAGGAAATTGTCAGATATTTTGAGCATTGTGGTCTCCTACCTGTGACTCTCCAGTTGTTATGAAACTGCCACTCCCAGCATGGTCTGTTAGGGTTTGACCACTGTTCTAACATATAAGTGCCCGAGCAATAATAATAATGGTTTACTTAAACCTAGACCAAACACAAATCAGGTTCACCACTTTTAAAGAATTGTTTCTATATTTATAACAACACAAACCTTAAGAAGCTCAGCTTACTTAATCAAGCTCTCTTCATGTTCTACTTCATGAATCATGACTTGAAATTGGTCCATAAACCATGTAAATGAACATAGTAACATAGTATATAAGGCTGAAAAAAGACATCCATCCATCCAGTTTAAGCCTGTCATCCTGCAAGTTGATCCAGAGGAAGGCAAAAAAAAAACATGAGGTAGAAGCCAATTTTCCTTATATTAGGGCTCTTTCACACTTTTCACGCGTATTTCTTTTCCGGCATAGAGTTCTGTCATCGGGGCTCTATGGATTATCCCAATGCATTCTGAATGGAGAGAAATCCGTTCAGGATGCATCAGGATGTCTTCAGTTCAGGACCGGAACGTTTTTTGGCCGGAGAAAATACCATGCTGAGCTTTTTGCTCCGGCCAAAAATCCTGAACACTTGCCACAAGGCCGGATCCGGAATTAATGCCCATTGAAAGGCATTAATCCGGATCCGGCCTTAAGCTAAGTGTCGTTTTGGCGCATTACCGGATCCGACGTTCAGCTTTTTCTGAATGGTTACCAAGGCTGCCAGGACGCTAAAGTCCTGTCTGTCATGATAAAGTGTAGTGGGGAGCGGGGGAGCAGCACACCTACCGTCCGCGCGAACCCTGGGGCGCCCCATGTGCATGGACCACGCGATCCATGCGCATGGGGCGCCCCGATGCCACCCCGGCTCGCCCCGGGAGCCGCACGGGCGGCAAGCACACTGCTCCCCCGCTCCCCACCGCGTCCTGGCTGCCATAGTAACACTGAACGCATTTTGAAGTCTGATCAGTCTTCAAATGCTTTCAGTTCACTTGCGGTGTTACGGATCCGGCGGGCACCTCCGGCAACGGAAGTGCACGCCGGATCCCAACAACGCAAGTGTGAAGGAAGCCTTAACTGAAAAGAAAATTCCTTCCCAACTCCAATCAGGCAAACAGAACAACTTCCTGGATCAACGACCCCTCTCCAGGAATCTTATTAACTATAACCTGTAATACACTCAGGCCCCTCTTGAACTCTTTTATTGTACTCACCATCACCACCTCCTCAGGCAGAGAGTTCCATAGTCTCACTGCTCTTACCGTAAAGAATCCTGTATTGAGCCCTGATACTTATACATGGTTATTAGATCTCCCCTCAATCATCTGTTATCTAAACTGAAGGACCATCATTTTTATAATCTTTCTGGGTACTGTAGTCCACCCATTCCAGTTATTACTTTAGTTGCCTGCCTTTGAACAATGTCTCTCTTGTGCACTGGTGGCCAAGTTTGTACATAATACTGAAGCTTTCCGTATGTTGTTAAAGTGTCGATTCACAGAACCAAAGCTCTGCTAACAGATTGGGGCCTCCAAAGACATAAGCTATAAGGGAAAGATCTGCAGCACCTGTTCTGTGTTTAGAGCCACACCTGGTTTTGGCTCACAACCACTGATAGAAATCACTGGGGGGGACGGGGTTACTACAAACACAAAAATGATGATTTTGTTGTCTCTACTGTAGGCAGCAATACATCAGCATTCTGCAAAAACTGTTTTGTTTATACCAATATTTTTTTTTTTACTGTAATTGCCCAATGTTCAATAAAACATGAACCTAGATTGTGTTATGAGTGAAGTTCCTCAAAATAAAAAATCGATTGCAGACATAGCTAAGGTAAATATAGATGCGAAGATATATTTAATATCCTTTTAAATATCATAATATCTGATCACAGTATACTGCTCCAGTCCAGTTTTGCATTACCTCAAACTATTTTTACAGCAGGTGTCATCAAGATCTTGGCTTGTTGACCAATTTTCTAAAATGCTTTTCAAACTTTAAGCTATAGTATTTGTCAGCACAGCTCATTACATTTCCCCCAATTAAAGTGACCATACATGCGGGCCACTCCTTTACCAGGTATAACCAAGCACCCTTGGTTATAACTGGTAAAGGAGTATTATAACACATCCTGGTAATATGACGTACAACTCCTATTTGGGGGAAAACTTGTTTAGTAAAATTATTGACAAGCCCAATGCACCGGAAAAGCAGCACCAAAAAGTCCAATTTTTGTGCAGTCCTCCTTTTGTGCAAAATTTTGGACTTTTGCCCGTTTACGTCATGCTCCCCCCTTTTCTAAAGAGTGAGTGGGGGACAAGGACTGCATGGCCCGACAACATTACTAAGGGCCCTTTCACACTTGCGTTGTCCGGATCTGGCATAGAGTGCCGTCGTCGGGGCTCTATGCCGGAAGAATCCTGATCAGGATTATCCTAATGCATTCTGAATGGACAGTCCGTCCTTCAGGATGCATCAGGATGTCTTCCGTTCCGGAACGGAATGTTTTTTGGCCGGAGAAAATACCGCAGCATGCAGTACTTTTTGCTCCGGCCAAAAATCCTGAACACTTGCTGCAAGGCCGGATCCGGAATTAATGCCCATTGAAAGGCATTGATCCGGATCCGGCCTTAAGCTAAACGTCGTTTCGGCGCTAAAGTCCTGGCAGCCATGGTAAAGTGTAGCGGGGAGCGGGAGAGCAGTATACTTACAGTCCGTGCGGCTCCCGGGGCGCTCCAGAGTGACGTCAGGGCGCCCCAGTCGCATGGATGACGTGATCGCATGTACATGTCATCCATGCGCCTGGGGCGCTCTGACGTCACTCTGGAGCGCCCCGGGAGCCGCACGGACGGTAAGTATACTGCTCCCCCGCTCCCCGCTCCTACTATGGCAACCAGGACTTTAATAGCGTCCTGGCTGCCATAGTAACACTGAAAGCATTTTGAAGACGGATCCGTCTTCAAATGCTTTCCGTACACTTGCGTTTTTCCGGATCCGGCGTGTACCTCCGGCAAGTGGAGTACACGCAAGTGTACAACGCAAGTGTGAAAGGGCCCTAACATAGAAAAATTGGCATACATCAGTGCCAGCTTTTAGCTGGTATAGCTTCTAGTTTGTGGGACGTGGAGCTCAGAAGATCGGCCAATACTTGGCAAATTCCCATGCTTGAGCAAACTAGATGAAGCCTGGCAGGTGAAAAACCAGTCCTTGTCAATTCCCCCAATAATCTTTACTGTACTCACTAAAAAAATTAAATTTTTGCTATAGGTAACGAGATGTGGCAATATACAATAAAGAACTTAGGTTAGTTTCACACCTGTGGCTGTCCTGTTCCAGCATAGAATGTCGGGTATCGGCCAGACCAAAAACTTTAGGTGCAGCAGTTTTTGCCCAAATTTTTGTGGGTAGCCTCCGGATTTCTAACGGACCCCATTATAGTCAACGGGGTCCAGAGGGCAAGCGTCAGTATCCAGACAACTACGGCAGGCTGTTCTCTGCCGGAATAGCCTGCCAGAGCCTTAGCAAACCTACTTCTAACAGCATTAGAAAATAGTGCAGTAATATAATGACGAAAAGCAACACGTCTAGGTAAACGCCTGCATATATTTTTTATTTCGCCTCTTGGAAATTCAGTTTTAACATATTATCTTTATAACCACTCTCCTTACACAAACATACTTGCTTTAGAGACATTGTAAGTATAGTACCAAATAATTTTCATTTAGTGTATTCTAAAACTTGTAAGCTATACAGCTAGTATGATTAAGGAGGATCATAAAACAAGCGTCATATACTACAATAAAGGAAAGGTTTACTTACCCATAATTATTTCTGCTTAGTCTCTGAATGTAAGAGAGTGCAAGAGAATATCATTGAGAGCTGAAAGCCAAAGGCAGTCGTTCTATTTAAAGTCGTGTTCTGCACTCCTGGTGCTGTTATCTTTAGCTAGAATACTGCTGCTCCATGACAAGTTTACCAGAAGAGCAATACACAAGGAACAAACAGTCCACTTCCTGCAGCTTCTGCATGGGAGAAGATTACTATTTGTACCTGACTGCAGGAGATGCCAGATGGAGCTTTCCATGGAGGAGTGGAGATGTCACACTAGCTGTCTTCTGAGATGAGAGAACATAAGGAGTGGGAGTTCAGTTCATCATTATGTCGACAGGAGAAGCAGTGTATTTTTTGCCACCACAGATAGGAATCAAATGTCTTGTGTAGCCAACATTTACTTTCTACAATAAACATGTCAAGAATCATTTCCAGGACTAGCTGTACAATAGGCTAGAACCGAAATTCTTAGAAAAATGTAATCAATGAAAAGAGGCGTGCGGAAGGATTTTTGTGTTTGTGTAACAGATAACCTATTATGCACTTGAAGGGGTTGTCCCATGATTAAATATGGCGTTAGCTCATGTAAAGCAGAACACACGTTCTCAGATGGAATCTTTTGTTGGAATTGCTCTTCTGTGCAGATGTACTGTGATTCCTCTTGGTTGGCCCACACAATAGCAGGAATCACTGTCCCCATGTACAGTCTGAATCAGTCACCCTCAAACTGCGGCCCTCGAGATTTTGAAAAACTACAACTCCCAGCATGCCTGAACAGCCTACAGGTATCAGCCTACAGCAGGGCATTGTGGGAGTTGTAGTTTTACAACAGCTGGAGGGCCGCAGTTTGAGGATGCCTGGTCTAGATGGTGGTACAGAGCGTGTGTGACCAACTGTACTGGACGTATTAGGAGGGATGTTTTCAGAGGGAATCAAAAGTCCACTAGGGGGCAGCATAGCAAGTATTGTAAAATAAATATTTTGACATAGAAGCATTTTCTATTCCATTTGAAAACGTATGTTTTGGGTGATATAACATTTAACAACGGAAAAATGTAATTGTGTTGATAAATCTCCCTCCATGGTGAGATTTCTGGTGGGTGGGGACAGTGAAGGGACTAGTGATGTTATCTGCAATTGGCTAGTATAGTAAAAGGGTTAATGTGTACATATAAAAGTCATCCCAATAGGCCAAAAGTCAAAACCTCTGACCCTGTCAAAGTTCCTAGTATGTAAAATGTCAAGAGAAACCCATGTGTGTTGGTAAGGTTGGAATGGCAGCAGGCTTCTCTTTTACATAAAAGTATGATAAAGTATGAATAAAATGTATATTTGTTTCTAAACGTCAGGACAAGGTATTTGTTACGACCAGCCAGGATTTTTCTGTTGTCTCTTTTTTTCCTATGTACTAATATTGTTTGGAGCAGCTGCTATGCTTGCTCAGCTTGGTTAATTTACCAAGGAGTTTTTGATTGATTAACCATCCTTTAAATGTTCCTGTTTTCTGATCTTTAGTTGCTGGGTATAGTGTAAGCTACTCTATGTGCATTGGAATCTAGAATCCTATTATCCTGTTCCTTGTTTTTTTTGTGTTGGGTCAGTGTAGCTTGGGACCTGTAATACTTCTACCATTCATTGCTGCCAGCATTGAAGTTGTTGTTTATACCTGTTATGGTCTGTTTGTTGAGTTTGGTTTATTATTTGTCTAAATTCTGGGTATCTGCATGAGCTGCTGAATCTTAGCAGACTCAGATCAGCTCTGTAGTGACTTCTACAACCTCTCTGAGGGCTGTGATATGTCAGCTCCAGTTACAGGAAAAATCATGCAAAAAATGTAATGTTAAGGCCTCATGCACACGACCGTTGTTTTATTCCACATCCGTTCCGCAGATTTTGCGGTTCTGATGCGGACCCATTAATTTCTATGGAGCCATGGAAAATGCGGATAGACAACTGTGTGGTATCCGCGTCCGTGGTCTGTGCTTCCAGTCCGCAAAAAAAATATAACCTGTCCTATTCTCGCCCGCAAAACAAAAACGTTTGCGGACCCGTTCAAATCAATGGGTCCGCAAAAACTGCGGATGCACAACGGAAGCCATCCTTATGTCTTCCGCATCCGCATTTTTTGTGGATCCGTTGCCCGGCAATCTGTGTCCAGGACCTTTGGCAATAAAAAAGAAAGTACAGGAAGTTAAAACTCACAGATTGGCAAGAGTTTGGTGATAGCTAGACACCTGCTACAGCTTGGAGTGTGCTTTTGGCAGTCTGTCATTTTTCTCAGAAAACAAAAATGCCACGTTGGAATGTGGATAAATTAATAAGTTTGGGACACCTGAACGAATGTATATCAAGATCGGGTGAGGAAGCAAGTGTCGTGGGAGCAAGTGGCCTGTCGCATGAGGCCTTCAGAATGGGAGAAAGCGGATAGCAGAGGTCGTGATGATTTAGGTAAGTGCAAGCTATGTCATGGTTGTGTCCTGCCCCTGTGTTGTCCCTAATGATTTTGCTACTACTTCCATGAGGTCATAATCATGTCCCTTTTGTGGCCAGGCTTAATTCTTTAGTGGACTGTACATGTTTTTTTGTGCAATTTATCCCAAACACCAACATGTTCTAATGGATGTCCTGACCTTAGCTACAGCACACAGTAGTAATGTCTACCCAGCATGTGCACTTTATAACACATGTGGCCCTGTTGTAATTGATCAGCAAACATCTGTATCCTTCACATATTATAAAGTAGTATTTTACATAGGCCTAGCACAAATAATCTCCTCCTTCATGCAATTATTGAACATTAGGACACCCACACCTGCACGACTGTACCATGTGCTGTGCAATCTCCCTTCTTAGCATTGTTTGTAATCAATTTGTTTTTCTTGTTATCTTTTGATGTTGGTTGTACTGTTATTTGTTATAGTTGATTTAAATATATATATTTTTTATGTTTGATGTTTTCACAGTGAAGAAGACAAAGACTCGGTGGAACAGCTGCTGGGACCAGTTTCGCCGGGAACGCAGGGAAAAGGACTGCAGTGGTGATGGTGCTCTGAAGAAAAGGCCTTATTTGTACACAGAGCAACTACAGTTTCTACAGCCTGTGATGGACTTGAGGCCATAAGTTTTGTTTGGAAATAAAATACTGTATTGAACTGTATATGTCATTGGCCACTACGAGAATATAGCAGACCTTTCTTCCGGGTTTGGTGTGCTATCTATGATGGCGGTGGCCTATCCCAGATATTCTGTTTTTGTTGCACATAGGATGCACAGTTCTACCCATCTGTGGCCAATATTTCATAATCTGGGGTAATGATAGTTGTAACTCCAGAAGGTGTTCTGGCACAGAATTGTGATGAGAAATTTTTTGTAGTTCTTTTCAAAATGTGTTGCTTTTTATACAGTTGAAGTGGACATGCGATTGATGTGTGCAAAAGTTTTGCTTCAAACCCGCCTGAGTAAAAATCCACAAAATGACTGTTTGCTAAACTATAGCAAGCAATGCAAATCTCCCTCTTCCTTTAGATAGACCAGGGATGCTCAACCTGCGGCTCTCCAGCTGTTGTAAAACTACAACTCCCACCATTCCCTGCTGTAGGCTGATAGCTGTAGGCTGTCTGGGAATTATGGAAGTTGTAGTTTTGCAACAGCTGGAGAGCCGCAGGTTGAGCAGGCCAGATATAGACAGACAGAATATCAGCAGTTGGTTAGCTCCTGAATGTGCCGACATGTTTTTGTACTGGACAGTTCAAAACACCCATCAATCTTCAAAATGTTTGCTATTTGAACACTGTCCAAAGCAACAGTCCTCCAAATGTACGATTATGTAATGTGTCCTCAATTTCTTAGGGCAAAGTTTATCATTTTTAACCCTTATGTGATCTATGCAGGCTCACCTTATAGTAGACATGCAGCAGTATTTTTGCCATATTGATTTTTGTAATTTTTAATGTAATTTTGGAATATTGTTAGATATTTTTTCATGTCTTTTTTCTATACAGTATTGTGGACAGTCTGGATGACCCGGAGTAATCAGATTTGGGAGGGGCGGAAACTCTAGCTGTATTTTCCCCAGCCTCAAGTCCAGCACCAACACCGGCTGAGGACCAAGCCCAACCGGCCAGGGATACTGCTGCCATTTCTGAAGGGAGCCCTGAAGCATCCCAACAGCCTCAGCCCAGGCAAAGGAGGAATGTCCGCCAGTCTTCCTCTGGCCTAGATACTCAGGAAATGATAGATGCCCGAGTAAAAGAGTTCCTAGCCCAGAGGAGGACTGAGGGACAAGAAGAAGCATTATTGAGGGGCTGGCGCCATTACTCATGCGGGTCCCTATACAGAAGCATAATCTGTCTATTGCCTCAGTAGCACTGGTGTTTGAGATGTACACATACACTCTTAAATAAATAACCTACGGCATCAAATATTGATGCCCCCCTCTCAGCAGGCCACCAGCTACCCGCATCCTCAACACCCACCCCAAGGGCCACCTTTCCTCACCCAACATTTCCGCGGGTCTCAAAACCCCAACCCCCTCCCCCCTTCACCAGCCCAGTAATCTGGCCACTTACTCAACAGGGGCCCCAAATCCTGGCCAGATCCGCCCAGGACTGTAATTTTCCCCAGGCTTGTTCACACCTTTTAGACCTTTAAATTGGTTAAATTCTTGTTTTTATTTATTTATATTTATCTTTATTTAGTAGATACAGCGATTGCCTGTTTATTTTGTTTTAGGGGGGCTAGGGTTTAAGTAAAAAAAAAAATGAAAATGTCAATTGCCGTTTGTTCTTGCTTGCGAGACAAATTATATTAACAGTTCAACACATTTCAACATAACATAGACACGCACAATACTTAGTACTTGTACTATCACTTTATTTATACACATAATTGGTTAAGTATTATTCTTTAAATGAGGTATTAGAAGGTTTTTGGGACCATATAGCAAATAGAATAATGATGTTTATAAAACTCAACTTTGATAAGCATCTTTATTAATTGTATTCTACTTTAAAAAGTTTTTTATGTCCCAAAAAAACCTCAGCCCGCAAGCCCACGTCAAGGGTCCTCATTCTATTGCGAGTCCCTACAATCAACTACCACATAAATTCAATAATCTATCTGAAAAATAAAAAATAACTAACGAGCACAGAAGAAATCCAACAAACTGCCACGAATAGCGTCCATCTGCCATGGCAAAGACCCCTCTGGACTGAAAAAGTAGTCTGCATAGAGTTCCTGAACTGCAATGCCTGCAGTCCCAGCTCATCTATGAAGGGTCCTATTCAAACCCAAACCTGATGACGTGGGAAATTATACCATGTCAACAGAAGAGGAAGCCTCGGGAATCCTGGTGAAGTTGTGTAGAACAACACAAGCTTGAATCACCAGGGTAGCATTCTCTGGATCCATCTGTATGGATGACAAAAACACCCTCCACTTGCTAGAGAGTATTCCGAAAGTGCACTTAACATACCAACGGGCACGAGTCAACTGGTAGTTGAAAATACGCCTCCTGACATCTAAACCACGCCTTGGGAAGGGCTGCATAACATGGTGAGTCAATGCAAACCCTTCATCCGCCACGATCACAAACATCCGGCGGACCAGCATATCTGGGCAGTCTTGTGGACCTGGGCAGGGCAAGCTGGTTAGCATGAAGCCGCTCACCCATTCTAGAAGCACTAAAGATGCGATCATCTGCTGTGCTTCCATAGCCATAGGCCCCGATATCAACCATTATAAACCAGTAGTTACTGTCAGCTAAAGCCAAAAGCACTACCGAAAATTATTCCTTATAATTGAAGAATCGGGTCGCTGAGTGAGGAGGCATCTTCACACGAATGTGCTTGCCATCCTTTGCCCCAATGCAGTTTGGAAACTGCGCAGAGAGATTGAAGCACTCAGCGATTCGAACCCAATCGGCTGCCTTTGGGCCAGATGACATGTCAAGTGTGACGCACAATCCGAGAAATCGTTGAGGTTCCCAAAAGAAACACAAAATGCAGTGATGCAAATGAGTTCCAGTTGCCAGGAATCTGTAGAAGAAAAAAAAGGGGATATCGTTAACTTTAAAAGAATTGCTGACATCCTGAACATGGTTCCTATAATGGTTGTTAGTAGACACGCGGTAAACATTCTATGTCCATTTTTAATACAATCATTTTATCTTCTAAATTTGTTGTTAGGATCCAAACACTAGCAACAGTGGGGCTGTGGGCCCTACTCCTACAAGCTATGTTACGCCTACTGTGTTCACGCCATTTCCATCAGAATGTATGGGCAACGTAGGATGATATTTACACTCTGCATGATAATAACGTTGGCAGACACAAAAATGAAAAGCTTTAAAGACAATACTACCTTTAATCTTGGCATGTAATTTGGCAGTGAAAAAAATAAACTATGGAAATTGACAATGGCACAAATAAATGGGACAAAGAAAGGTAACTTCAGGGAACATTAGCACATGTCTAACACCAGCCATTTGAAGAACCATGTTACTCATGACAGAAGCAGTGCACATTACTGTTAACTATAAATAACATATTGCTTACCTCAACGTGACGATGAGCATTTCCTCAGGAGAAATGCTGCGCCTCATGTTGGTGTCCTCGAAGCTGAGGACAGTACGTAGAGACGACAGCAAGCAATCAAAGGTACCCACTGACATCCGACAGAACAAAAAGAACTTCTCTGGATGCTGACTAAGATCAGTGTACAGTGTATGGAAGTTTCCTTTCCTGTACCATTGGGAAACAATGGGATGGACCCAAAATCTCCTCCTTCTACTGGGTTCCTCGTCCAACGGAAGGGACCACTATTGCCGAGAAACAAGCCAGTGCAGTACGACCTCATCCTCAGAGTCATCCGCTATGGTGAAACCAAGACGCAAAACGTTAGTATTAAAGATCAGCAAAGCCAAGGAATCAAACAAAACTCTGTACCCTGGACGGACTACAGAAAATGGCCAGCAAACACTCAGGTGACCAGCATATATACCTGTATCCTGGGTGGGGATAATAAAATCACACAATTTCCTCCTTCCGTTTTTGTTTTTGCGGTACACCAAAAAATCCTGAAGACACACAGAAACACAACGGTAACACAAACTGAAACTAACAACGGAACAACGGACCCACAATTTGCAGACCGCAAAACACATACGGTCATGTGCATGAGGCTAAGGCTAAGTTCACATGGCAAAATCAGCAGCAGAAAAATCTGTAGCATATTACTAGCAGATTATTTTACACTACTTTTACACTTCTCTACCATTTTACACTGTGTTTGTGTACACAGTGTAAAATGGTAGAGAAGTGTAAAAGTAGTGTGGATTTAACATTAAAGTCAATGGGAAAACTTTTGGTTAGTCTTGGTTGTGGATTTAGCAGCTGAAAACGCCCATTTTCTTCTACTGAATTAGTGCAGATTAGAGGCAGATTTTAGCCATGTGAACATACCCTCAATGTCCCCCAAAGGTCTTGAGGTACATAAAGTGTAAAATAAAAATAAAGACAAAATTAAACCAAAAATAAAAATAATTTAAAAAAACGCAACAGCACAACTTCTAGTCCCACTTCCAGCAATCATAACCCAATGAAAAAAAAACATTTGACAAACTCCCCAAACACATGGGAGTGGGTTCTCTGGTCAGATGAGACTAGAGATGAGCGAATAGAATTTCAGGAAAAATTTGATTTGCACCGAATCTGAATTTCCTCATGGTTCGTGGTAATGAATGGCTGCTGCACGTGTGAGGACATGGAGCAAGGAATTCTGGGAACGTGGGATCACCCATAATGCCATGCATACAGCCAATCCGCATCCAGCCAGCCCTGTGATGTCACAGACCTATAAATAGCCTCAGCCATCTTGGATTCTGCCATTTTCCAGTGTACTAAGTGCAGGGAGAGACGTCAGCAGGCGCTAGGGGACAGTGGTAGGATTAACTTCATTGTGCTAAAAAAAAAAACATTTACAAGTTCAGGGAAAGATTATTCAAGGTGTAGGGAAAGGATAGGGAGAAATCATTCCACAGCATTTATGTAGAACAGGGTTCAGTAGGGGAGGTTACAGCCTGGGTAATAGGAACAATCCTATTACACCTTGTTGCACTGACTGCGGATCCAAATTACCATTATATAGCTCTGTAATTCCAGCAAACCGTTTTTGTTATTGGGGTGCAAGTGCTGTTTGATACAGACATTAACAGAGTTTATTACAAGGAAATATTTCTACATCTTATTTTCCCTTGTGCAGTGCAGTTATATGTTCTAAAGCATTTTTTGGCTTGTATTAGTGGAAAAAAGGGCTTATTAGTAGAGTTGAGCGGACACCTGGATGTTCGGGTTCGACTGGTTCGGCCGAACTTCACAAAAATGTTCGAGTTTGGGACCTGAACTTTACCTGAACCCAAGCCCCATTGAAGTCAATGGGGACCCTAACTTTTAAGCACTAAAATGGCTCTAAAAAGTAATGGAAATGGCAGCAAAATGTGGTTAAGAGCATGGCAAGTGCTCTGCAAACAAATGTGGATAGGGAAATGACTTAAAATAACATAAAAATACGTAAAAATAAAAAATTATAATCTTGATCTTGGAGGACGAGGTCCATATGGAGTAGGAGGTTGAGGAGGCAGTGGATGTGGAGGTGTAGGTGGAAGCTGCGGTGGAGGATGAGGAGGTAGCCTACACTGCTTTTTTGTTTTATCTTTTATTTTTAATTTTTTTTGTTTTAAATTGGGGTACACCCCAAAACATTGGGAAATATAACCTGTTATAACCCCCCTCCAGCAATGCTAAACAAACGTTCAGACAATACACTGGCTGCAGGGCAGGCCAGCACCTCCAAGGCGTAAAGGGCAAGCTCAGACCATGTGCCCAATTTGGAAACCCAGAAGTTAAAGAGGGCAGACCCATCAGTCAGTACGTGTAGGCGTGTGCACACTTACTGCTCCACCATGTCTCACGTCCCCGTGATCTCCACGATCTAATTGGATATCTGCTCTATCAACTTTCGATGTTCTTTAATGCGCCTACCATGTTGATCACGGTTAGCGGCGAATCAGGGTTCCACATCCAAGGGAGGTCAATGGCTCCAATGTGATCGAGCGGAAATGTGGGACAAGTTCTTAAAGTTGAAGCATCAAATGAAAGAAGGGTACGTCAATTAAAACATTTTTTTGAAATTTAATTCCCTGTCACCTATGCAGAGCAGGGGGTTTTCATCGCCAGAAATGGGTTAATGTCACCCACCAATGGAAAAGATGATTTTTAAAAATTTCGAGCCCTTTCACCTATGCAGAGCAGGGGTTTATTCACGGCAAAAATGGTAAAAATGTCACCCAAGAAAGTAACAGACGAATTAGTGAAATGTATTTCCTTGTCCACTAGGTAGAGCAGGGGTATATCACAGCCAAAAATTGGTGAATGTCACCCGACAATGTAACAGAAAAATTAGTGAAATTTATTAACCTGTCTACTAGGTAGAGCAGGGGTATATCACAGCCAAAAATTGGTATATGTCACCCAACTATGTAACAGAAAAATTTGTGAAATTTATTAACCTGTCAACTAGGTAGAGCAGGGGTATATCACAGCCAAAAATTTGTGAATTTCACCCAAAAATGTAACAGACAAATTAGTGAAATGACATAAAATAAAATATGTACAAATTAAAAAAGAATTATCTTGATGTATGAGGTGGAGGTCCATATGGAGTAGGAGGTTGAAGAGGCAGTGGACGTTGCGGTGTAGGTGGAAGCGGCGGTGGAGGAGGACCAGGTAGCCAACACTGGTTTTTGGTTTTAATTATTATTATATATTTTTTATTAGTGTACACCTGAAAAGAGTGGCAAATATCAAAAATACAACAATGAGCAATTGCGCTGTAGTATAACAATGGCTGGGTACGGACAAGTCCTATGGGATCCATGCCTGGTTCATTTTAATGAACGTGAGCTTGTCCACATTGGCTGTGGACAGGCGGCTGCGCTTGTCTGTGATAACGCCCCCTGCCATGCTAAACACACGTTCAGACAATACACTGGCTGAAGGGCAGGCCAGCACCTCCAAGGCGTAAAGGGCAAGCTCAGGCCATGTGCCCAATTTGGAGACCCAGAAGCTGAAGGGGGCAGACTCGTCATTCAGTATGTGTAGGCATGTACACACATACTGTTCCACCATGTTGCTGAAATGCTGCCTCCTGCTAAGACGTTCCATATCAGCTGGGGTGCTGGTTGTTGTGGTGTGCTGACAAAGCTTTTCCACATTTCGGCCATGCTAACCCTGTCTTCTGAGGTGCTGGTGGTGCCCCAGCTGCGTTGTCGACCTCTTCCTCCTCCTCTGCCTTGTGCTTCCACTGTGGCCCCGCTGTCAGGTGGGAATGACACCAGCAGCGCGTCTACTAGCATGCGCTTGTACTCGCGTATCTTACGTTCACGCTCCAGTGACGGAATTAAGGATGGTAAGTTGTCCTAGTAACGGGGATCCAGCAGCGTGGCCACCCAATAATCAGCACAAGTTAGAATGTGGGCAATTCGGCGGTCGTTGCGGAGACACTGCAGCATGTAATCGCTCATGTGTGCCAGGCTGCCCAGAAGCAACAACAATCTGTCTTCTGTGGGAGGTATATCGTCTGTATCCTCTGTATTCCCCCAGCCACGCACCAGTGATGGCCATGAGCTGGTTTGGGTGCCACCATGCTGTTTACACGGTTCCTCCTCCTCCTCATCCTCCACCCTGTCATACTCCAGAACTGTGCCCTGGCTGGACAATTGTGTACCTGGCATTTATGGGTGCAGGAACCCACCCTCGGAGCCACTTGTGAATGACTGCCGGAAACCCTATGAAATGATCCCTTTTCCTCCTCCTTCTCCTGTGCAACATCCTCTTCCATCATCGCCAGAAGCGTTTTTTCAAGGAGGCATAGAAGTGGGATAGTAACGCTGAGAATGGCGTTATCGGCCCTGGCCATGTTGGTGGAGTACTCGAAACAGCGCAACAAGGAACACGGGTCTCGCATGGTGGTGCCCATTCATTGGTGGTGAAGTGGTGCTGTTCCGCAGAGCGACTCATCCATGCGTGCTGCAGCGGAAACTCCACTATCGCCTGCTGCTGCTCGCACAGTCTGGCCAGCATGTGCAAGGTGGAGTTCCACCTGATTGGCACGTCGCATATGAGGCGGTGAGCGGGAAGGCCTAAGTTATGCTGCAGCGCTGACAGGCGAGCAGCAGTAGGGTGAGAATGCTGAAAGGGCGCACAGACGGCCCGCACTTTATGCAGCAGCTCTGACATATCGGGGTAATTTTTAAGGAACCTCTGCACCACCAAATTCAGCACATGCGCCAGGCAAGGTATGTACGTCAAACCGGCTAGTCCCAGAGCTGCTATGAGATTTCGCCCATTATCGCACACCACCAGGCCGGGCTTGAGGCTCACTGGCACCAACCACTCATCGGTCTGTTGTTCATGGCCCGTCCACAGCTCTTGCGCAGTGTGGAGTTTGTCCCCCAAACAGATACGTTTTAAAACTGCCTGCTGTCGTTTACCCCTGGCTGTGCTGAAGTTAGTGGTGAAGGTGTTACGCTGACCGGATCAGGAGGCGGTAGAGGATGAGGAAGCGGTATAGGAGGAGGAAGCAACAGCAGGCAAAGAGAGAAGCGCCCTGCAATCCTCGGTGGTGGAAGGACATGCGCCAAACTGCTATCCGCCTCAGGCCCAGCCGCCACTGCATTTACCCAGTGTGCTGTTATGGAGATATAACGTCCCTGACCGTGCTTACTGGTCCACTTGTCCATAGTTAGGTGGACCTTGTCACAGATGGCGTTGCACAGTGCACACCTGATTTGGTCCCCCACTTGGTTGTGCAGGGAAGGGATGGCTCGCCTGGAAAAGTTACGGCGGCTGGGTACGATGTACTGTGGGACAGCCACCGCCATAAGGCTTTTAAAACTCTCCGTCTCCACCAGACTGAATGATAGCATTTCAAAGGCCAGTCATTTTTAAATGCTGGCATTCAGGGCCAGGGATCGCGGGTGGGTAGGGGGGTACTTCCTCTTCCTCTCCAGTGTTTGGGAGATGGAGAGCTGAACGCTTCCGTGGGACATTGGGGAGATGCTTGGTGACCCAGGTGGTGGTGTTACTGGCAGATCCTCTGTTTGCGGGGTGGCAGGTGCCACTGTCACTCCAGAGGTGGATGAAGTGGCGGAGACTGCAGCAGAAGAGGAAGCAGGAGTAGCCAGAGACCTTTCTTTGTTTTTGAGGTGTCTACTCCACTGTAGCTCGTGCTTTGCACTCAGATGCCTAATCATGCAGGTTGTGCTCAGGTTGAGAACGTTTATGCCTTGCTTCAGGCTCTGATTGCATCGTGCAAACCACTAGTTTCTTGTTGTCAGTCCTTGGAGCTGGCTTTGGTGTGCTCGGTCCCTTGCTGCGGTGGGCAGTAGCAGGCGTACTGTTTAGGGGACGGCCGCTCCGCTTTTGCACCCAGCTCCCTCTTCTGCTGTGCTGGTGGCTCTTTGCGACCACCGCCTCTTCCTCCGAAGTACACAGGTCACTCGCATGACCTAGATTCCATGTGGGGTCGAGGACCTCATCGTCCTCCACATCATCTTCCACCCAGTCTTCACCCCTGCCCTCCTTGTCAGTCTGCACACTGCAGAAAGCCACAGCAGTTGGCACCTGTGTTTCGTCATCATCCGAGACGTGCTGCAATGGTCCTCCCATGTACTCATCTCGAAACATAAGTGGTTGGGCATCGGTGCACTCAATCTCTTCCACTTCTGGGGCAGGGCTAGGTTGATGGCCCTGGGAAACTCTGCTAACAGAGTCTTCAAATAGCAGAAGAGACTGCTGCATGACTTGGGGCTCAGACTGCTTGGCTGATTTGTAACGGGGTGAGGTGAAAGACTGGGGATGATTTGCAAGGGGGGTAAGGTGAAGACAGGAGACTGGGTGGGAGACAATGTGAAGGAACTGGAGGCGCTGTCAGCAACCCAATCTATTATCGCCTGTACTTGTTCTGGCCTCACCATTCATAGAGCCGCATTAGGACCGACCAAATACCTCTGAAGGTTCTGTCGCCTACTCGCACCTGAGGAAGGTGTTTCACTTGTGCATGTAGCTACCACAGATCGACCACGTCCTTTCCCTGCAACAGGAGCTCCACCAGCAGCAGCACGACTGGGGCCACGTCCCTTATTTGACGCTCTCCTCATATTTCTCAAATTTAGGATCTTGCCCAAAATGGGTGGTTTTTTTTATAACAGAATAGAACAACAGTATCTAACGGGTGTATCTCACAATGACAGATGCAGCAAAGGCTACAAAAGTTTTTGCCCTAAATGTGTGTTTTTTTTAATACCAGAATATGACAGCAGTATATAACGCTTGAATTTCACACGTACAGATGCAGACAAGGCCGCAAATTAAGTATTTTGCCTAAATGGATGTTTTTTAATACCAGAATAGCACAGCAGTATCCAAAGCATGTATCTCACATGTACAGATGCAGACAAGGCCGCAAATTAAGATTTTTGCCCTAAATGGGTGTTTTATTTAATAGCAGAATAGAACAACAGTATCTAAAGGGTGTATTTCACAATGACATATTTAGCAAAGGCCCCAAATTAAGTATTTTGCCCTAAATGGGTGTTTTTCAAAACCCAGAAAATTATAGCTGTATTTCTAGCTTAAATTGCACACTGACTAATGTGGCAGAGGCCCAAGATGGAGGTTATTGCCAAAAATGGGTGTTTTTTCAAAGCCAGAAAAATTTTGAAGTATTTCAAGCTTGTTTTAACAATAACAGATGCAGCAAAGGCTGCAATATCAATTACTTTGTCCAAAATGGCATTTTTTTTTATAACAGAATATGACAGCAGTATATAATGCTTGAATTTCACACTGACAGATTCAGACGAGGCCGCAAATTAAGTATTTTGCCAAAAATTGGTGTTTTTTTACTAACAGAATATGACAGCAGTATATAACGCTTGAATTTCACATGTACAGATGCAACAAGGGCTGTAAAATTGAGTATTTTGCCCCAAAAAATTATAGCTGTATTTCTAGCTTAAATTGCACACTGACTAATGCGGCAGAGGCCCCAGGTGGAGGGTATTGCAAAAAATGGGTGTTTTTTTAAAACCTAGAAAATTATTGAAGTATTTAAAGCTTGTTTTAACAATCACAGATGCAGCAAAGAATTAAGAAATTAAGTACTTTGCCCCAAATGGGTGTTTTTTTTTTTTACTAACAGAATATGACAGCAGTATATAACGCTTTAATTTCACATGTACAGATGCAGCAAGGGCTGTAAAATTTTGTATTTTGCCCAAAAAGGGTGTTTTTTAAAACCTAGAAAATTAAAGCTGTATTTTTAGCTTAAATTGCAAAGGCAGCAGATGTAGGATATTGCCAAAAATGTGTGTTTTTTAAAACCCAGATTATTAGTGCAGTATTTCAAGCTTGGATTTCAATGTCACAAAAGCGGACATGGTGCTGGTGCACTGAGATTGCATAAAATGTCCGCCGCCGCCCACCTAACTAACAGAGACGGATAAAAGTTATTTTTCTCTGTCACTGGGCTCAGGGCAGGGTAAAAAGATTGTGCACTGCACCCACACAACAAAATGTATGTAGATAGAGTTCAATTGGAGTTTTGATTAAAGATTCTGTCCTATTCTCTCCCTCACAGCAGCAGCATCCTCTCCCTACACTAGTAACAGCAGAGTGACGTGCAGCGCTAAGTTACTCCAGCTTATATAGAGGCTGGGTCACATGCTGCACTGGCCAATCACAGCCATGCCATTAGTAGGCATCGCTGTGATGGCTTCTAAGGGCACAGAGTTAAACGCTTGTTGATTGGCTGCTCTGCAGACTTTCAAAAAGCGCAGAGAAATCGCCGAACACTGAACCCGAACTTTTACGGCACTAAGCCTGCAGCCCATCAGAGGCCAGGGCAGGCAGCGCGATTACGTCATTGTGCCGCCTGAACCATACAGCGCAGGACACAGGCCGGAAGAGGCCTGCATCACTGCCAGCCTGATGGAGGTAAGTATAAGTGTTTTTTTTTATATAGTAGAATACAGGAGAGGATCGCTATGGGGGCACTTGTTTCTGGCACATGATTGGGGGGGCATCTATGGGGGGCACTTCTTACTGGCACATGACTGGGGCACTTATTACTAGCACATGATTGGGGGCATCTATAGGGGCACTTCTTACTGGCACATTATTGGGGGCATCTATGAGGGGACTTATTGGCACATTATTGGTGGGCACTGCATCTATGGGGGCACTTCTTACTGGCACATTATTGGGGGGCACTATGGTGGCACATTTTACTGGCACATTATTGGATGGCACTATGGGGGCATCTACTGAGGCCACAAATAAGGGGTATTTTATATGGGGGCTCTGTATAGGGGACTTTTATTCTGGGACACATTATGGTGGGTACTATGGGGAAGGGGGGAGAGGAGTACTATGGGGTCATCTATGGGAGGCACTAAGAAAGGGTATTTTATACTTGCAAATTATGGGGGACACTGAGGGCATCTACTGGGGCACTACTGTATATATGGGGCATTTTATACTAGTACATTATGGGAGGCACTAGGAGGAACGGGGAGAGGAGCACTATGGGGGCATTTACTGGGGGCACTATATAGGGGTATTTTATACTGGCACATTATGGGGGCACTATGGAGACATTAGCTCAACTGGGCGCATTAAAAGGGGCAATTTCTTTGCACTGGCACACATTATAAGGACATTTCTTTGTACTGTCACATAAGGAGAATTATTACTACTGGGGGCATTATGGTGGGCTTTATTAATACTGGGGGTCTATGGGGAACATGATTACTAGTATGAGCACTATGGGAGCATTATTACTTCTGGGGCACAGTGGGGACATGTTGGGGGCACTGTAGGAGCACTATTACTATCATGTGTGCTCTAGCAGAAAATTATTACTATTGGTGGCACTTTTGGGAGCACTATTACTGTGGGGGCACCTTGGCACAGTATCAGCTTACCACAATTATTTTTGCGGGACGTTATGTTTACACTATTAGTGTCAGGGGCACTATTTGCTGGGCGCACTTATTTTAGAGCAGTGTCAATAATTATTGAAGGGGGCATTATCTGTGTGGCACTAGTATTATCAGGAGGTTTATCTGTTTCTGCAGTATATTATTGGGGAGCACAGCGGCACAGTATTGGGGATGGTAGGATGATTTGTCCAGAAGATGGGAGGATGATCGAAAAGTAGTAAACTAAGATTTTTGTCAAACTGCAGAGATGAGAAATAGCTGAAAAATGGTGGTGTGGTCTGAAGGTCTGAAAGGAGAAGATGAGGAAAGAGAACATCTACATCAAATAGACGTCACTGGATGTAAAAGGTATGGGGCGCTGTATTACCCTGTATGTTCTGTAGTGATGGGCAGGGGGGGACTGGGAACTTAAAGTGCCCCTGGAAAAAATACTAAAAGTAGCCCGTTTTGGTTGGATCCAAACCGTTGGAAGGCATTGCCAGCAATACCATATTGTGGCACAATATATCACCACAACAGAGACAAATATTACAGTCCATCACAAAATACTGCCAGCAACACAAAATACATCTTCCACTGGCTGGCTGTGAGGAGGGCCTAGGCAGACCTCTGGGCATCGGCCCACCGGAAAATTTCCCTGTAAGGTCTATGGCGAATCCGCCCCTGGTGATGGGAGGGTGGATATAGAATTTGTCCCACACTGTAGCAGCCTGACCCCAGACTTCAGGTCACACTGTGCGTGTTCTGAATTCTGGTGGCTTACACTCATCTACTACATTATCTATATATAAAAAAAGGGAGAAAAGAAAAGAAATGATTCGCACATCCAGCTGCTATGCTTTGATCTAATCCCTGCTACTTTTGCAGAGGACAGTACTAAATAGCGAATGTGTACCGCCTCCTATGCTACATGCTGAATGAGGCATTAGTGTACATTTTGATCAAAAGACATAAGCCCACTCACCACGCCAAGGTTGCCTCTATGAGTGGGTCCTAACCTAAAATTGGCGCGGCACTACACGGCGATCACCGACGCTGCGGCGCCATCTTGGCCGGCGGGACCCAGCATCCAAACAGCACCCCTGCTGCCTGACCATGCCATACCTAGCACAGGACCCCACCAACCATCCAGAAAAAGAGCACAGTGGCCCCCGTGCAGCACCGCAGTCAAAGCTCACCTTACCTGAAGCTCTCAGGAACTCCAACTGAGAGCATGGTAGGTTAATTTAACCCCTACTGCAGAATACTTGGCTAATTGAAATCACCTGGCCTCAGAGAGTTATCACTGGGTTATCTGTGGTGTTACATATGACTTCAAGTGACATCTACTACATTATATGTAAAATAGGGTCGTGGCTACAGGTTAGAGGGGGGGGGGGGGGCGCTGGCAACCCACGCTACGCCACTGTGTGTTCCCTGGTCCAGCCAATTTTTCTGAACAATTAGTTTGCTCTCAGTTTCACATTAGTGAAGCACTTCCAGTACATTTCACAGATTATATTGGAACCAGTTTGACTGGTTACCAGGCTGTTACAGTTACAACTCATGATAATTTACAGCCTGCAATCTTATCATAGCAAAGTAGGTGATATGCTAAAAGCATCAGTATACCTAAGCTAGCTGCTAATTATACGTCCCACATTATGGCAATATGATAATATTTATTTCATATCAACTGAGATATGATCCACTCTTAAAAGCTCTGCCCATGTTCACAACCCATCTTTTTATTATTCAAATGCATCTGAAATGCCTGAAGCAAGTCTGCAATTTCCTACCAGTTATTGTCTAATGTTTATATTCAAACCTATGCAAATCTACCATGGTAATAGAATACAAAGAAGCACTGCATTTTGGATCTTGTAGTCATACTCCATACATCTGTCTCCTCTAAGGTACAATCGGTAGGTGAGGGAGAAGAAGTAGACAAGTGGAAGAGAGTAAGGGCTCGTTCACACAGTGGATTTTTGCACAGATTCCATATTGAAAAACAGCATGGAATCCACCTTCCGTTGTTGTCAATGGGAATCCACACTGCCGTTTATTTGGTCACAGGTAATTTCCATGCAGGTTTACAAACTTCGACAAGGGAAATTAACCCCAATTAATAGGGTTAAAGCTGCAGGTGGATCTTTGGAGTTCCGTTGGGGTTTGCATATGAACATACACATAAAGGCCCCTTTACACTGTCCAATGTTCAGGCAGATTATTGCTAACGAGCATTTGTACAAACGATCATTAGCGATAATCTGTCAGTGTAAAGGTGCCACCGATTAACCAATGAATGAGCGAGACACTTGTTCATCAGGTAATAGGATCATTGGTTTGGTCACCGAAATCTTAGTTTGCTGGCAGCAGATCGTGCCATCTAAACAGAGTCGGTATGAGGACTAGAGATGGCACTTGCAATCGCTCCTTTTCATACTGTAGAGGAGATTGCAGAATGTAAATGTAACAGTCTTCTCCACTGCCGAGCAAGCGATTGTTGGGACGGAACGCTTCCTTCCCGACAATCTCTAGCTACATTGAGCCATGTGAAGGAGCCTTAAGGCCATTTTCACACTGCATCTGCAATATCCATCCAAGCTTTCTGCTGGGAGGATTTCCCAATGGAAAACTTTGGCATATGTGTTTAGTAGATGCCACTGTCATCCATCACCTATAAGTGCCAATGTTAAATTACGTTTACTGCACAGTATACTTTATTATTTTTTGATGGCTCTGTATTTAGCAGTCCAGTCTCCTGCACTGTTCCATGACGTTAAAAAATGGAAGCCCTGGTGGATACTATAGATCAGAACACTCTTTTGGCCCCCATCAGTATAATGGGAGCTACGGTATATGTCCATTTAACATACTGTATATGCCGGGAACTCTCCCAGTTCATACAATAAACACAAACTGAAGATGCCTGGATCAGACTACACACGTAGGTTAGCAAGAATTAGGGGACCACTGGGAGGCAGTTTGTCTGGAGGTTTCCTAAGGTTGTCTTCATGAAACAACCCTTTTGGGCATCTTTATCTAGAAGTGTTTGCAATAGAAAATCTAGGATAGGAAAATATGATTATTTGAGATTAGAACGTCTAAAATCCTTGCTGAGCCAAGCATAGCAAAAGGATAATAGCTTCTAAGATAACCTAATGCTATCTGAATACGTAAGCATGGCATCTGTCTCATTTATTTCTTTACATGTTCCTGTGTCAAAACGGACGATTTTTCATATCTATCTAAGGAGGGAAGAATAATAAGGAATTCAGCCATGCATATGAGCATTTGCCACTTCAGCTTGAGCATGATCTCACAGGATTATGTTTCTTCTGGTGAAACCAGCTAAATAGCTTGAAGGCTTATAATAGAAAACTCCACCCTGTCCTCACACGTTATTGTCACCCATGAAGTGCAGGGGTGAATTGATGTTTAAGTCTTCTACTTGCCAGTTGCTAGGATGATTTGTATATTAAGCAGAAGGAAATGAACTGAATATTATATAATGGAGTAACTACAGTCATGGCAGTTGCTACAAGGCACAGAAGTTGTGAATACCCACTCAGGTGTAGAAAGGTTGCTTCTTTTTATGTTGGGCAAAAACATGGCTGAGGCCAGGGGTGCATCTAGCCTTTCTGCTGCCTTAGGAAAAAATTTAAACGGCAACCCCCCATGAGAATAGATGTTCCAGAATTATTACATGGGGAATGCATGTACATATTAAAACAGACATGTCAGGAGCAGCAACAGGTCCTCTTTAAACATACACAGTGTTATGGGAACAAGCATCCAAAAATTATGTCTTAATGGGGGTAGATGCCTGCCCATAAGCGCCTTCACCAAAATTGAATTCAACAGGCATTGCATCCTTTGGCTAGCTATTGTCACATTATCAGAATGAGGAGACAATTATTATGGACAGCTGGCCAAAGCTAGTAATGCCTGCTGGATTACATTTTGGTCAAAGCGCAGAAGTGCTCCACGTTTGGAGAACAATGAGACACATTTTATGGACAGCTGCCCAAAGGAAGTAATGCTGGCTGAATTTAAAGGCGCAGAACTGCTCCACATTTACAACAACTAAGTGAAAAAGGCACCAACTGCAGTGCCGACAATATGGCCAGCAAGAAGTTCAGCTTGCATACGCTAATTGTTTTCTCATGGCCACACATTCCAATATGGATGCCCCATGATGGAGTGGAGGACAAGGAAGAGAAGTCTGAGCAGGAGAAGGACCAGCTTATAATGATGACAAGGACACTGTACTGCTTGGTGATGTGGACTGGCTGTCACAAAGAAGACATGGAGAAATAGGATATACTTATTCTGATTCAGAAAGCTGGCCAGTTCTGTTTTCCCACAGGACTCAGTTATGCCACCTCATATTCTGAAATAGAGCCCTGGTACCTCTATTTGTACTTGAACACCCATGGCTTTTTTGCATTCTGCAGATATTGTACATGGCAGTGGTTTTGTGTGCTAACCTATTGGAGAAAAACTGCCATACAGGAGATACACAGCCAGATACTCGTTGCTGTATGTCTCTGTTATCTGCATCCTGCCAAAACTGTATACTGCTCCCGAGGCTGGCTGTCCTGCTACATGCACCAACTGTGTTTCCAAATGCTGGATCGTCTCCAAAGCGGATGTTGACAGCGGGGGGTGTAAGTGAGGCAACTGAGGCCAGTTCTTCAATATACATACAATATATTTTTCAACATACTTTCTGTTAATTGTTTACAGTTTTCAAAATCTCTACTTGCTGTAATTCAATGGAAGCCTTCATTGATCCTTCAGTGGTAGTAAACAATCAAAGTGCCTGTTCAATGACTGAAATCAGATACTGTATGTTGAAAACCTTGAGGAAATAATAGATAAAGTATGTTATAAAATTATAAAACTTTTCATTTTACAAACACAGTACTTGCAGGAGGAGCAGCCAAGCAGCCCAATAACACCCCTTTTTCCATAACTTACAATTGGCTTAGGACTAGATTACCCTATGGACATAGCATGTGTAGACCAAGAAGCTCGACTCTTCATGTGGCCTCAGTCATCAGATTGAGAGCAAGTAGGTAGAATGTACAAAAAAAAGAGCAAGGATTTTTACAAGGTAAAAAATCTCATTTTATTCAATATAAATCACATGATCATTACAGGTAATACTCAAATGGGACAGGACATGGAGACTGAGCCACAAAGGGCTATACAATGTGGAGAATCACAATGGGGGATATTGTGACCATACCCAGCAGAGAACAACAATTTACCAGAGGCCGTGAGCAAAAGTGCAGTTGCGGGTGCAATTGCTAATCCCCTAGTATAAAACAACTACTGACTATTGCTCACAACCTCTGTCCGAGGATGCTGTGAGGTGTCAATGGACGGTGCAGTACGACTAATAAAGATGGCATATAACAATGAACTGCAAACCTCTCGTCCCACCCTGATCCAGCTGCCAAGTTACCTGATCCAGCACCATGATCCAGCTGCCAAGTTGTTATACTAGGGGATTAGCAATTGCACCCGCAACTACACTTTTGCTCACGGCCTCTGGTAAATTGTTGTTCTCTGCTGGGTATGGTCACATTATCCCCCATTGTGATTCTCCACATTGTATAGCCCTTTGTGGCTCAGTCTCCATGTCCTGTCCCATTTGAGTATTACCTGTAATGATCGTGTGATTTATATTGAATAAAATGAGATTTTTTTTACCTTGTAAAAATCCTTGCTCTTTTTTTTGTACAAGTTGCAGTAGGTTGGGGAGTGAGGTACTGTTTTTGGGTTATTGTAGGCTCTAATTACTAGCAAGTAGGTAGAAGCCAGTTTTCAGAATTTGCATTTAGCAAAATAAATAGAGAAAAGTATTTAATTGTACAAAACTGAAATACCCGCATGCAGCAACATCTTTAAATTTGGTGGGGTGTACAAACTTTTCCGATCCACAGGCTACATTGTCAGCAATAAAACTTAATGGGGTAGTCTCATCTAAGCCATTTATGGCTTATGGTCCATTTAGATTGTGTGGCAGGCGCAGCACTATGAAGTGCCTTTTGCGCTGTGGCATTAGAAGAATTCTGATATCTCTGACTTTTAGTCTAACCAGACTGTCTATTCCTCTGTAATTCCTCTAGCGCCGTTCTATGGAAACAGTAGGTTTAAAGAGCACACCAAATGCTTGAAATAACTTCTTTAGGCTACTTTCACACTTGCGTTCGGGGTTCCGCTTGCGAGTTCCGTTTGAAGGCTCTCACAAGCAGCCCCGGACGGATCCGTGCGGCCCCAATGCATTCTGAGTAGATGCGGATCCGCTCAGAATGCCTCAGTCTGGCACCGTTTCTCCTCTGTTCCGCTCAGCAGGCGGACACCTGAACGCAGCTTGCAGCGTTCGGGTGTCCGCCTGGCCGTGCGGAGCCAAATGGATCCGTCTAGACTTACAATGTAAGTCAATGGGGACGGATCCGTTTGAAGGTGACACAATATGGCTCAATTTCAAACGGATCCGTCCCCCATTGACTTTCAATGCAAAGTCTGGACGGATCCGTCTGACTAACTTTCAGACTTAGATTTTCTTCTGAAATATAATGCAGACGGATCCGTTCTGAACGGATCCCATCATTTGCATTATAGGAGCGGATCCATCTGTGCAGACACCAGACGGATCCGCTCCAAACGCAAGTGTGAAAGTAGCCTTATTAACTTCAACTTTTCTTCATATAACACTGCCTCCTCCGCAGCAGATAGTCCATGTACATAACACGTGTTGAAAAGATATCACAAAAAAGAGTATGCATAAGATGGTGGTTCAACTGTTCAATCTTGTCATTCAACATAAAATGGTGGATATCGTTCTCTCTTGAGTATCGGGACTCTTACTTTAAGTTATTTAAGCACTTTCTGATCTCTCTGAGAGGTATATCTGTGGTCTAACTAATAGTTCTACTTGCTGAATTTGGTCAAAATTTGCAGTATGCAGTTAGCAATAACTATTTGCAGATTGGTTGAGTATGATCTGGTATGGTTGTATGCAATTTGGATTGCAATATGGAATTTGAATGGTTGCAATTTTATGGTATTTGCAATTGTTGGAACTCTAAGCAAACATATACACTCACCTAAAGAATTATTAGGAACACCTGTTCTATTTCTCATTAATGCGATTATCTAGTCAACCAATCACATGGCAGTTGCTTCAATGCATGTAGGGTTGTGGTCCTGGTCAAGACAATCTCCTGAACTCCAAACTGAATGTCAGAGTGGGAAAGAAAGGTGGGCTACAACAGCAGAAGACCCCACCGGGTACCACTCATCTCCACTACAAATAGTAAAAAGTGGCTACAATTTGCACGAGATCACCAAAATTGGACTGTTGAAGACTGGAAAAATGTTGCCTGGTCTGATGAGTCTTGATTTCTGTTGAGACATTCAAATGGTAGAGTCCGAATTTGGCGTAAACAGAATAAGAACATGTATCCATCATGCCTTGTTACCACTGAGCAGGCTGCTGGTGGTGGTGTAATGGTGTGGGGGATGGTTTCTGGGCCCTTAGTGCCAATTGGCCATCGTTTAAATGCCACGGGCTACCTGAGCATTGTTTCTGACTATGTCCATCCCTTCATGACCACCATGTACCCATCCTCTGATGGCTACTTCCAGCAGGATAATGCACCATGTCACAAAGCTCGAATCATTTTAAATTGGTTTCTTGAACATGACAATGAGTTCACTGTACTAAAATGGCCCCCACAGTCACCAGATCTCAACCCAATAGAGCATCTTTGGGATGTGGTGGAACGTGTGCTTCGTGCCCTGGATGTGCATCCCTCAAATCTCCATCAACTGCAAGATGCTATCCTATCAATATGGGCCAACATTTCTAAAGAATGCTATCAGCAGCTCTTAGTGGAGTGTGTGTCTGTTCAGCTCCTCTCTCTGGTGAATAATGCTTCTAGCAGCTCCTGCTAGGGGAATTTCCCACACAAGCTGTGTGTGAGGCTGGATGTAATTGGTCAAAACTCCTGGACTGTGTGAGGCTAGCTAGGATTGGTCAAGACTCCTGCCCAGCAACAACAGTTTAAATCTATGCTTTCTGTTGTTTCTGCTGTGTCATTGAGCTTACCTAACATCCATATAATGAATCTTAAAGGCACATTATCTTTTTTGCTTCTGTGAACACAAAATATAACAGTTATATGACATCCAAACATGAAGTCACTGTAAATAACTCTGCTTTTGTCTATTTAACACACAAACATAGAAACTGTATTAAGGTTATTGGCAGGTTAAGCTGTATAAACATATAAGCTTTATTAGCAACCTAGGAAAAGGTATTAGCTGGCCAGCTACAGATTGTCTGATACACAAGGCAATAATAAAGAATTACCCCTTTGTTCCTGAACATTGCTTGCTTGTTTACATGCAGCAATCATCTCCTCTGTATGGGAATTAAGGATCACTACTGTGATCATTCATCCCCATACAGATTAATTTCTGTTTACACACAGCAATGTGCTGCTAATAGTCGATAATGTTTTGCCCCACATGTAGTGTCCCACTAGGTATGGGTGGGCACTACACAAGGGTCAATTGGTGTGCGCGTTACTCCTACTCACAAGGAACAGAAATTTCATATTTAATTCTGCATTTAATGTATGTTTTAATGTGTTGTTAGATGCAATGTACCCCTGTCTAATGCAGCAGCAGGCCTAGTTGGGTGTAGTTAGACATCCCAGACACTAGAGGGAGATAGGGAGCCCCTAGTACAGAGTCAGGAGTCTGAGAAGACAGAGGCCAGTAAGCCTGCTCCTGACATGCAGCTGGATAGCCCTGGCTGCTAGTGATGTCCAGGAGGCTGTTGAGAAACTCCAGCCTGCCTGAGAACAAGAGAGCCTAAGTTAGCTCTGAAGAGATACCCCAGTTGCAGGATTCAACCTCCTGGGAGAAACCTACAGTTACCCACCTGATAGGAGGAGGCGACCCAGGGTAAGCAAAGTGACCCTGATAGGCAGAGGAACTTAGGAATCATAGCAAGCAGTATAATACCTGAGGAAGGAAGTAACCAAGGATATAAGCCACCCTTTTAGGCATCCGGGCCTTGGGAGATATAAAGCCAGAGCAGGAGTTCTATAGAGGACACGGTACAGTGATTCTGGGAAAAGTACAACCTGCTGCTGAGTGCTTGTGGAATTTACCCTCAGTGTAACTTGCATGACTATTGCCTGCCATATTGTGAATAAGCCCCTTTTGTGGAACTGTAATATAAAGACTGTGCTACACCTGCTGTACAAAGTTGGATTGTCCAGTAAAGTTTACGTTTGGTTCACTATATACTTGTGTACCTTCATCATTCCAACCACCCACCGGCGTGCCACCGTCCAAAGGCACTGGCGTCACGAATACCACAGGGACCTTGCCCCAGGCACACAAAATACCTGTAACATCCAGGGCACCTCAACTACCATCAGGCCTGGTCCCTATCTACAGAGCGTGCCCCAGAGGAACTGTGTCTACCTCTCCTTCACTGCCACGCGCCTGCCCAGGGTCCTTCAAATATAGTGAGTACCCTCGATTGCCCATAACTGTGACCTCACTTCGGCATACCCTGCAGGTCTGGCGTGTTGCATAAATTGGCGTCATGAACAGGATACGAATATTCCTGCGCCATTGCGGATACAAAAACTGTGTGCTGAAAATTGTCTTAAAGTGACAAGCCCTAATTATTTTATTGCAAATTGCTGGGCCAAAGTGAACTGTAGTATTTGCGGTGTGAAGATTGCATTGTATGAACTGTTTTCTGCTTATTTAAGCCACCGCTTGCTGTCAATGAATAGACAGCTATTTTGCTCAAAGATGGCCGCTGAGCTTGCTTGAAATTGTTTGCTGCGTCATCTTCATCTTAAATTGGCGGTAAAAATTGGCGCCTTCTGCTAAAAGTGCGGGAAGGCTGTATGCTGGCGCCACCGCCCTGTCTGGACATTTGCATGTCTGCTGTGATGGACTCCGCCTCCCCAATACTGGAGTACCTGGGGGGCGGCCTCCCAGTGCAATGGGAGGATCTATCTGAACTTGTTGGCGCCACCCTGTCGCTCTCCAGAGAAGGATTGAGCATGTTGAGGAGTGAGGACTTTTCTGCTGATATGTCCGCGCCTGACTTATTAACCATGAATATGACTGGTGTTGAGCAAGAGGACGCTCCACCGGCCTACTCTCCGGGACCAGAGAGACCCGCCTGCCCGCCACCGAGGACGCAACCGGAGACCTATTATGGCTCCTGGAGAGATTTCTTCCAGCCCTCGTTCAAGTGGTCCGCATTGATGGCAGAGATCCGGGAGGCCGCAATTAAGAAGACGACTAAAACTAAAATTTACTACGAGGAACTGGCAAAGACCGTTCACGAGTGCCACACTGACACACAACCCCGCCTGGAAAGGAGAATGGGGTTGGTTGTGGCCTTTGACAAGGACCGAGGCTTCGGTTTTATAAAAGACTACCTGACTGGACGAGACTTATATGTCAACAGGAGGTCCGTCAAGCGGAGTTACCCCCCAGAACGTCTACACAACCTCCGCGAGGGAGAGGAGGTTGAATTTACCCCTGCTGAGGGCCTGCGAGGCCCCTACGCCACTGCCGTGTCCCGTCCTAAGAAGAAGACAGAGGACTGGGACCTTGATGAGGACCACCCTGGCTGCGAGCAAGAACCTATGTGCTCTCCAGAACCGGCCCATCATGCTTTCCAAGAAAGGGGCTCCTTCATTGGCCCGAACGTATTTTGGCAGCCGACAGTGGTAGAGAAGAGGGTTAGCCCATGGCCCTCACCTGAGTTGCCTCGCAGGGAGAAAACTGTCCGTGAGCTTCAGGATGCAGAGAGATTCAGAGCTACCCTGGAGAATATCCGCAGAGGGAGGAAAGCGGACGCCTCACCTGAGCCTGCAGCGGCTGCGCAGGACGAACCACCCACCGATCCAGTGCCGACGACGACAGCGGAGACCAGCGATCCCGACTCCGAAAGCCTGGACGACCAGATCGTGCGGCTGGAACTAAAGCTATGGGAGCTACGCCAGACTGCCTCCGCCAGGATCCGGACTCCACCTGGCCTACAGGAAAGAGGACGTAAGGACTTGGACGTCTCCGGGTCTAAGGTGAGAGTACCTGTCCCTGCCAGTCGTCCCTCCTTAGTACCGGCACCTGCGGTAGGATCCTCTTACGCTGTGCACCGGCGCACAGAGCCAGTCGTCCAAGAACCCACCGGACCGCTTGCAGCAGCGGTACCCAGGCCAGTGCAGCAGCCTACGATTGTTATGCCTGCTCCGGTGAGGTCAGCGACTGTGATAACCCCTAGGCCTATGGGGCCTATACCTATTAGGGGTCCGTTTATGCTGCAGTTGCCCCCCAATACTGTGTTGTGGGCACATCCATCTATTGAACCTCAGTACAGGCCCAATATACAAATGGAGCCAGGGAGCACCACTGAAATGCAAAGTGGATATGACATGCCCCTGTGAATTGGCCTGCTAGGCCCTTGATGTTTGCTTTATTTTGCCAAGGGATCCTAAAGAAGAGTTAACCCTTTCAGGACAGGAGTCCTTCGTTGTTTTGGCCCTCTGTTGCTGCTGCCAGTTGCCCACGGCTCAGTGGAAGGCGGCAAGCCACTGAAGTACCACGTGCAGCAAGGCCATCTTGTTTACAGGATCTCCTGCCTGCTTTCTCAGAGTGAAAACCCAGTTGTGCCTGTTTTCATGTTGCACCTTTTAACCCTTTAACCCCCTTTTCAGGTTGATTAAGGGTATTACAGCACTACTTTGATGTGTATGCCATTTAAATAATGTGGACTATTTTATGTGCTGCTATTTTATTATGCAACTGGAATTTAAAAGAATTGGGCCCAGGGATAGACTCAAAAGCACATGAGCCTCTGAGATTTTGCTACTATTTTAAAGTATTGTGCCCAGAGATGGACTCCACCATGTGTGAGCCTCTGTGATTCTTACTGCCCTTTATAGCCTCCTTTGCCTATATCTTTGCTTAACTGTGGATTAAACAAGAAGAAAAAGAACCTGGGTACGGACTCATTTTTAATGCTTTGTGCCTCCAAGAGCTGTTATTTAAGGTTTTTACATTTTCCATGGACTATAACTGTTTTATCCTGGACAATTTGCACTTACAAAGTATTATATGGACTATCCTGGTAGTTATTGTTACGCTGTGCCAGGTCAGCGCCCCTGTTCCCATTGTTTTATCCTGAGAGAAGAGAACGACGCCCCTTTTCACCATTACTTGCTCCTATTCCAGTGGAACTGCCTAATATATGTATACATATAATGTATATTTTGCAAATGTAGATGTGTTTTCCTGCTTTGCTTTATTGTCCTCATTACAGGTGCAGTATCCAGCTGTGCAGGGACCCTCCATGTTGCGCCGAGGACGGACAACGTTATAGCGTGGGGGTATGTAGTGTCCCACTAGGTATGGGTGGGCACTACACAAGGGTCAATTGGTGTGCGCGTTACTCCTACTCACAAGGAACAGAAATGTCATATTTAATTCTGCATTTAATGTATGTTTTAATGTGTTGTTAGATGCAATGTACCCCTGTCTAATGCAGCAGCAGGCCTAGTTGGGTGTAGTTAGACATCCCAGACACTAGAGGGAGATAGGGAGCCCCTAGTATAAATGTCCAGGCCCAGACAGGGAGAGGGAGTGCAGAGTCAGGAGTCTGAGAAGACAGAGGCCAGTAAGCCTGCTCCTGACATGCAGCTGGATAGCCCTGGCTGCTAGTGATGTCCAGGAGGCTGTTGAGAAACTCCAGCCTGCCTGAGAACAAGAGAGCCTAAGTTAGCTCTGAAGAGATACCCCAGTTGCAGGATTCAACCTCCTGGGAGAAACCTACAGTTACCCACCTGATAGGAGGAGGCGACCCAGGGTAAGCAAAGTGACCCTGATAGGCAGAGGAACTTAGGAATCATAGCAAGCAGTATAATACCTGAGGAAGGAAGTAACCAAGGATATAAGCCACCCTTTTAGGCATCCGGGCCTTGGGAGATATAAAGCCAGAGCAGGAGTTCTATAGAGGACACGGTACAGTGATTCTGGGAAAAGTACAACCTGCTGCTGAGTGCTTGTGGAATTTACCCTCAGTGTAACTTGCATGACTATTGCCTGCCATATTGTGAATAAGCCCCTTTTGTGGAACTGTAATATAAAGACTGTGCTACACCTGCTGTACAAAGTTGGATTGTCCAGTAAAGTTTACGTTTGGTTCACTATATACTTGTGTACCTTCATCATTCCAACCACCCACCGGCGTGCCACCGTCCAAAGGCACTGGCGTCACGAATACCACAGGGACCTTGCCCCAGGCACACAAAATACCTGTAACATCCAGGGCACCTCAACTACCATCAGGCCTGGTCCCTATCTACAGAGCGTGCCCCAGAGGAACTGTGTCTACCTCTCCTTCACTGCCACGCGCCTGCCCAGGGTCCTTCAAATATAGTGAGTACCCTCGATTGCCCATAACTGTGACCTCACTTCGGCATACCCTGCAGGTCTGGCGTGTTGCACACATAAATGACAGATCACCCTACAAACAAGCGTTTTTCCAATTTTTCGTTTGACTGACGGCACATTTACAATGGGCAATTATCTTGAATGAGCAGTCATACAAGCGGTTGTTCCTGATAATTGTCACAATAATTTGACTATGTAATTGGGCACTTAATGGTGGTATAAAGATTTAAATAACATAAAATTCTAGTTATATGTCTGGTATGTACTGAGTGTGCCTTATTTTATTTAATTTAAGATTTAACTTTTAATTTATATCTATTAAAAAGATATTTGAGACTTTCTGGAATGAAGTAAATTCCTGCGCTTTATAGGGAGGTTAGCATGGGTGCTGAATGATTAAAGTGTATTCCTATTGGAGTGCCTGCAGGGAATATAATACATAGAGGGAATGGGTCTGAATGGACCAGTAACTTTCCCTATACATTAACCCTACTTGGCCTGGTCTAATGAGTGGAGGGGCCTCACTGGCTGTAGTCGGGGCACTCGTCCTTAGAAGGACGACCCCCAGCCTCCGGAACCTCGGCCCTTCACTTAATATCCCTATGCTCTTACCTCTCTGATGATAGGCATGCTCTGTGTCCTCCTCCGACGCGTTTCACCAGGTAAGGGCCTGGCTCTTCAGGGAGAAATGAGGATCGTTTGGGCGCCTGGAGCAGTGGCTGTGCGCCTGTTAGGATCAAGCGGCAGTGGCAAACAAATGATTAGTTACTGTCTCTTTATGTGCGCCTAACTCCACCTATAGTTCAACTGACCAATCCGTCAGCAAGTGGGATGTGCGCTCAAACTTTTCCCCCCTCCCCTAGTTACCTGTCAGATCCAGGCAGAGAAGTGTTCAGCCAGATGCCGCTTTCTTACTTGAGCGGTCTCGCTGCTCTCCGCCGCTAAACCGGAAGTGACATGATACTGGGGAGTGGTTTAGTTGTCAAGGGGATCTCACACCGCGTCCCCGGCAGGCTCTCTGTATTGTAAGGATCTAGTCCGCAGTGGCTGTGATAACATCTAATACTAGATAAGAATCAAAAAAGAGGAGTTAGTAGATGTATATTAACATCTTATGTCACCCCTAACTGGTATCGATGTTTAAAAGCATCTTTTGTCTACATTCAGACAAGCTGCATGCCTCTGGCATTGCACATCATACTACATGATTATTATATGAAAAATATACATCGGATGTTCTAATGGAGATCCTTCTATAACTAGGGGAGGGGGGAAAAGTTTGAGCGCACATCCCACTTGCTGACGGATTGGTCAGTTGAACTATAGGTGGAGTTAGGCGCACATAAAGAGACAGTAACTAATCATTTGTTTGCCACTGCCGCTTGATCCTAACAGGCGCACAGCCACTGCTCCAGGCGCCCAAACGATCCTCATTTCTCCCTGAAGAGCCAGGCCCTTACCTGGTGAAACGCGTCGGAGGAGGACACAGAGCATGCCTATCATCAGAGAGGTAAGAGCATAGGGATATTAAGTGTAGGTCCGAGGTTCCGGAGGCTGGGGGTCGTCCTTCTAAGGACGAGTGCCCCGACTACAGCCAGTGAGGCCCCTCCACTCATTAGACCAGGCCAAGTAGGGTTAATGTATAGGGAAAGTTACTGGTCCATTCAGACCCATTCCCTCTATGTATTATATTCCCTGCAGGCACTCCAATAGGAATACACTTTAATCATTCAGCACCCATGCTAACCTCCCTATAAAGCGCAGGAATTTACTTCATTCCAGAAAGTCTCAAATATCTTTTTAATAGATATAAATTAAAAGTTAAATCTTAAATTAAATAAAATAAGGCACACTCAGTACATACCAGACATATATTGAGACCACTGAGATATTCTATGAGCAGGTCTATCTGACTTAGACAATTAATCATAACGATATACAATATTTATAATATATATATATATAACGCAAATGGCAGGCTTCCTGTCTGTAAGTCCAAACCTGGAAGCATGGGCCACAGAGGCCAAAAGCGTTTTTTCAGACACTGACTACATTCAGACAAACTCGACTACCAACATTAAAAACGTGTTCAAAGATCTGACAGGAGCATATAAAGACCTAATTGTATCCTGGTGGGAAATACAATCCCTGGACCATTACCTTAAAGAAAATATTGTTCCAAAAGGTCTTAGAATCAATCTGACCCCTGCAGATAGGCTGAGAAATACAAATCTTATCAAAAAGTGGGAGGAAGAAGCCACGGCCAGTTCCCATAGGTTTATGCGCCTGCTGCTAGAGGAAGAAAAGCAGAACCTGGACCACAAGCAGAAAAGGGTGGATAACCTGAGAGAGCAGGCCCTTAGATTTAGAGACGAGGCTCAATTCACCACTAAAGAAGAGGCTCTGCAAAATACTATTGAGAGGTTTCACTTTACCTTTAGAGACCGTAAGCACCAGCAATACGTTCGTGACTCAACGGAATTCAAAGAAAACAGAGCATATCTCTTCTTGAATAAAACACAACAGAAAGAAATACCTAGTGAGATTTCTTCATCAGAAGCCGAAGGATCTGAAAGCGAACAAGGTAGAACAAGAGGAGGTAGGGGGCAAAGATATAGAGGGAGAGGAGGCAGAGGTAGACCTAGAACAGCTAGGAATACCTACGGGGAGAGCTATCAAACATGCAATACAGTAGGATCCACACCTGCCCACTCATCCTCAGCTGCATCATCCTCCTCTTTTTTGGCCCGGGCCCCCACACAGATGCCTTACGACCTAAGAAACAAGGTGTAGGGGGATACGTACAACAACAAAAAAATACACCTAATAAGATGCAAATTATTAATCTCTCATCCTACAATTTGTCTTCTAGTGACATATCTCTCCTAAGTAAAGGTCTGTCATTCGTCCCTACGGTAAAATACAATATGTTCGAATGGAGCAAAGATCTAGCTCTCTTTACACGCAAACTACTCTGGCACAAACATTTCCGCCTTCAGGACCGCAAGAAACTTGAAGAGCTTAATATGAACCCCAGAGAGTTGGAAGCCACTCGTACCCTTGTAGAACTTATGGAAGAAGGTGAGAAAGATAGGGCAGAGGGACCATTTACTGAGCTAAAACTAAAAAGTACCCAAATGCCACCACCATTACCAGACTCAAGTGTGTCCATTTTTCACAAATTAGTGTCAAGGGACCTGGAATTAATAAACATTAGCAGGGGGGCATCGAACATGAGTAAGGAAGAAGATCAAGCCCTAATTAGTCTGGAAAAAGACAGAAACATAATAATCAAGCCAGCAGACAAGGGGGGAAATCTGGTTATAATGGACCAAGATAAATACAAAAATATGTGCCTTGATATTCTGAAGGATAGGGACACATATGCAATATTATCACAAGATCCAGGACCCCTCTTTCTCTCAGAACTCAGGGAAATTCTGAACCGGGGACTGAGAGAAAAAATCATTGACCAGACAGAACTGGATTTTCTTCTTCCTAAATATCCGATTACAGCGACCTTCTACTCCACACCTAAAATCCACAAGGGCACTACACCCCTAAAAGGACGTCCGATAGTGTCAGGGGTAGGAAGTCTAGGGCAAAACATAGGTGTCTATGTTGACAAAATTTTAAAACCATTTGTGGAGACACTGCCATCGTATATACGGGACACTTCTGATCTCTTGCTAAGACTGAGTGGTGTCTGTATAGACGACGAGACTATGCTTGTGTCTATAGATGTTGAAGCGTTATACAGCTCTATCAGGCACAACCTAGGCCTCAAGGCAGTGGAGAGTTATCTATCTATGAGAGACAAAAGACTATCCGGTCATAACCAATTTGTACTTGAACTATTGAACTTCAGCCTCACTAAGAACTGTTTTGTCTTTGACAGTCGCCACTACCACCAGCTCAGGGGGACGGCGATGGGAAGTTCCTGTGCGCCGTCCTATGCAAATTTGCTCCTGGGCTGGTGGGAAGCCAATGTGATAGGTTCAGATCAGATGGAAAAGTGGCAAGACAAAATAGTTCTGTGGCTGAGGTTCATAGATGATGTCTTTGTCCTATGGAGAGGGACTATAGACTCCTTTACGGATTTCATGGAGGTAATCAATGATAACTTGTTGGGTCTAAGATTCACTTCTGAATTCAGTCGTGAGTCTCTACCGTTCCTAGATGTACTTATAGAACGAGGCCCAAATAACAACATTGTTACCTCGGTGTATCGTAAAAAGACAGCCACCAACAGTTTACTCCGCTGGGAGAGCTCTCATCCCTATGCTCTACGTAAGGGCATACCCAAAGGGCAGTACCTGAGACTCCGGCGCAATTGTTCCACTATGAGAAATTTTAAGAATGCAGCAAAGGATCTTAGGTACAGATTTAGAGAGAGGGGATACCCAGACGGAGTACTCAGGGTAGCCTATGAGGGAGCATGCTCAGAAAATCGAGACATGCTCCTCATACCAAAGAAAAAGAGGCTGCAACCTATCATATCAGCAAATAATACTCGCATCATTGGGACCTTTGATGATGCTCATCAGGAGGTCAGAAAGGTACTCTCAAAATACTGGGATATCCTCAAAACTGACCCAGATTTAGAGGACATGATAGGACCATACCCCATGATCACCTATAGGAAGGGAAGAAGCCTCAAAGACAGATTGGTTAACAGCCACTACCAGCCTCCCACCAACCCTGGTAATTGGCTGTCAAAGAAACCTACTGGTACCTATAAATGTGGCAGGTGCGTAGCGTGTAGCCAGGTATCCAAGACCAAGACCTTTACATGTTCATATACCGGCATAAACTACGTCATTCGTGATTATGTGAACTGTTTAACAATGGGAGTAGTTTACCTGGCACAATGCTCCTGCCCCCTTGATTATATAGGGAAAACAAAAAGAGAATTCAGACGACGTATTAGAGACCATTTCAATGACATTCAAAACAATAAAGACACATCAGTGGCACGGCATGTTAACCTTTGCCATGGCGGCAACACCGCCTGTCTCAAATTCATAGGCATCCAACAGGTGCCTAGACCCAGGAGGGGAGGTGACTGGGATAAAATGATCCTGAGGGCCGAAACTCGATGGATCTATAAAATGAAATCAGTAACACCGAACAGTCTTAACGAATACCTGTCTTATAAACCCTTCCTGTAAAACCCGCACTGTACGCAACCATGTAAATGGAGGCGTGGAGTGCGCGTGCGCAGGCATGCACGCATGCACGTATACATATGGGGGTTTACGTGTATGTATGTTTGCATATGGAGGCCTCTTTTATATGCATGCGCTCACAAATACATATGTGCGTGCATGGACCCATATATATTTTTTCAAAATGGACGCAATATACCACTATACTAGTTCCTTCCTGGACTACTAAAAAGAGTCTAAATAGTGAATCATACCATCAATAAAATATAGAAGGATCTCCATTAGAACATCCGATGTATATTTTTCATATAATAATCATGTAGTATGATGTGCAATGCCAGAGGCATGCAGCTTGTCTGAATGTAGACAAAAGATGCTTTTAAACATCGATACTAGTTAGGGGTGACATAAGATGTTAATATACATCTACTAACTCCTCTTTTTTGATTCTTATCTAGTATTAGATGTTATCACAGCCACTGCGGACTAGAACCTTACAATACAGAGAGCCTGCCGGGGACGCGGTGTGAGATCCCCTTGACAACTAAACCACTCCCCAGTATCATGTCACTTCCGGTTTAGCGGCGGAGAGCAGCGAGACCGCTCAAGTAAGAAAGCGGCATCTGGCTGAACACTTCTCTGCCTGGATCTGACAGGTAACTAGGGGAGGGGGGAAAAGTTTGAGCGCACATCCCACTTGCTGACGGATTGGTCAGTTGAACTATAGGTGGAGTTAGGCGCACATAAAGAGACAGTAACTAATCATTTGTTTGCCACTGCCGCTTGATCCTAACAGGCGCACAGCCACTGCTCCAGGCGCCCAAACGATCCTCATTTCTCCCTGAAGAGCCAGGCCCTTACCTGGTGAAACGCGTCGGAGGAGGACACAGAGCATGCCTATCATCAGAGAGGTAAGAGCATAGGGATATTAAGTGAAGGGCCGAGGTTCCGGAGGCTGGGGGTCGTCCTTCTAAGGACGAGTGCCCCGACTACAGCCAGTGAGGCCCCTCCACTCATTAGACCAGGCCAAGTAGGGTTAATGTATAGGGAAAGTTACTGGTCCATTCAGACCCATTCCCTCTATGTATTATATTCCCTGCAGGCACTCCAATAGGAATACACTTTAATCATTCAGCACCCATGCTAACCTCCCTATAAAGCGCAGGAATTTACTTCATTCCAGAAAGTTTCAAATATCTTTTTAATAGATATAAATTAAAAGTTAAATCTTAAATTAAATAAAATAAGGCACACTCAGTACATACCAGACATATATTGAGACCACTGAGATATTCTATGAGCAGGTCTATCTGACTTAGACAATTAATCATAACGATATACAAAATTCTAGTTATGTATCACCCCCAAAACCTGCACAGTAACAGTTTTCCCTAGATTGCTCCTTTGAATAGATGTCATAGGCTCATTGTGACGACTGCCATGACAATGCCAACTTAATGGTGCCTCCCATATCAGTGCTAGCCACTCAGTGATCCTATGACAATGCTAGCCAAACAGTGTCCCCCATAACAGTGTCAGCCTCTCAGTGAGCCTATGACAATGCCAGACAAACGATGCCTCCCATAGCAGTAACAGCCACACAGTTTTAGTTGCCCACCTTTTAGTGCCAGCAACACATTGCAACATTAGTAATTACCTTTCCCTTTCCCCACCTCTGACACTGAAGATTCAACAGTGGGCATGTCTGTGTCATGGTTGGTACACACAGATCGTCAGATCGGGGCCCTTATTTGGAGGTTTTAATTACATTATTAAATGAAAAATTGTATTTTAATTTTACAGTATTTGGTGTGAAATAGATATTTTAGTGGGATAGTTTGTAATTGTTCTGCATGCTATCAAATGAACTAATTGAAATAGTCCATACAGGCGGGTGTAAATATTACAGAATGATCTTATTAAAGTGGCTTATTTATATCACTTGTGATAGGTCTTACAGTGGACACTGAACACCATTTGAGTTAAACATATACGCCTCATTTAATGTACTATTCTGAGGCCATGAATCTGAAACTTGATCTAGTGTCAAGTCTAATCTGAGCACTGCACCCAGCCCAAATCATCCAGCAGGACTGTAAACCTGTTGACTGTGCAAAAATATTATATCATTTTCTGAATCAGTACATAATGTTTTATTTTAGTCCCGCTACAGATATTTGATATTGCAATGAAGTCATGTCAATGAAGAGCGTTTCAGATGACCTGAGAAAGGGTACTAGTTTTAGAGAATGTCATCATCAACATGCACTTCCTATCTGATATAATGAAGTCACTATAGCTACAATTCACACATTTACCATACATGGCAGATCTTATTGAGGTTTTAATTCTAAAAAGATATTTTTTGTCAATGTAAAACTCATGGTACCAACATACAGAATTCAATATACAGGTGGAACTCGAAAAATGAGAATATCGTGCAAAGTTCATTTATTTCAGTAATGCAACTTAAAAGGCGAAACTAATATAAGATAAGACTCATTACATGCAAAGCGAGATATTTCAAGCCTTTATTTGGTATAATTTGGATGATTATGGCTTACAGCTTATGAAAAACCCAAAGTCAATTTTGAGGTACCCTTTGCTCAGGGAGTATGGGTTAGCTGACTAGAGTGTGACATTTTGAGCCTAAAATATTGAACCTTTTCACAAAACTCATTAATGCAATTCCTTTTAATTTGCATTACTGGAATAAATGGACTTTAGCACGATTTTCTAATTTTTCGAGTTTCATCTGTAATTATCCTGGTGCATTGTTAGGATTCGGGACACTTTCTTGTAATGCCCAAATCATACAGTCCCCTCATTCGGCTCCCAAATAATAACACCATAAAATATCCAAATGTTAAAGGGGTTGGTCACTTTCTGGCTACTGTTGACCAATGTGTATGTAAGATGACTATAAGGAACTTAGTAATATAGCCTTTATTGATATTCTGTGCCATTTGTTATTTTTCATAAGCCATGTCCCCTTGTTAGGCAAAGGTTCTGTACTGGCCACATAGTGTGTTGTCCATCAGATGCCTTTGATGGAGGTTCATGTGACCAGGTGTAAAACTCAGCCTTCTCCATTCAAACTACATCTGCACCAAGTGAGCAAGTGTTTTGGGTCATTGTCATGCTGAAATGTCCACTAGTACCCAAGGCCAAGTTTCTCTGCAGACTGACTGATGTTGTCGTTGAGAATCCTCATGTATTGCTCTTTTTTCATGGTGCCATTTAATGTGATCGGGTTCCCTGGTCCACTGGCTTAAAAACACCCCCAAAGCATTAGGTTCCCACCACCATGTTTGACAGTGGGTATGGTGTTCTTTGGGTTGAAGGCTTCTCCTTTTTTAAGCCAAATGAAGGAAACATCATTGTGACCAAACAATCAAATTTTTGTTTCATCTGACCATAACACAGAAGACGAGAAGTCTTCTTCTTTGTCCAGATGAGCTTTTGCAAAGGCCAAGCGAGCTTTTGTGTGACTTATCTGGAAAAGTGGCATCCTCCTTGGTCTGCATTGTGCAGTGTCCGTTGGATTGTCTGCTTTGAGACATTGCCACCAGCAGAGCCCAGATTCACCAGGATGGCCTTGGGGGTGATCCTTGGATTCTTTTTCACCTCTCTAACTATCCTCCTGGCCAGCACAGGTGTCACTTTTGGCTTCCGACCACAGTGCGGAACATCTATTTTGCTCAAATGTAAAGAAAAGCTGAGAAATGTTTTTTTTTTCCACAATAATGCCTCTTGTACATCATCCTATTATCTTTTGTGAGACACCTATTTCATTTCCAGTCAAAAAATTACTTGCTGGTTGAATAAAAGTAACTTTAAGTCAAAATTTGCCAGGGGTATATAATTGTATTAGCATAGCCTTCCGTGCTATGCCTTGCAGTAAAAATAAAACAAAAAACTGATGTATGCTGAACAGACATATGCAGGACACTCTTTTTATCAGACATCAGGTGAATAAAGTTCCATGGATACATTTGGTGTATAAGCCAGGAGATTTCCAGACTAGTTAATGGACGAACATCGGCCGGGTGTTCGCGATCAAATATTCGCGAACTGCACTTTCACGGCAGACCCCATTGACTTTAGAAGTGCACAAATAGTCCCACAACATGGACAGTGACATACCACAGGGGGATCAATAGCAAAAATTCACACAAGAAATATGTATTTTAATCAGGGCCATTTTTATGCGTCTTAAAGGGAAACTCTCAAAAATGTGCCCTGCTGGAACCTATAAATATTTTATTTTAGGCCAGGGGGGTACAGGCCCCAACAATTAGCATTCACCTGACAGAAAAGAACAAGTGATTATGTTTCTAGAGGTACATTAGGCGGTCACTGGATACCAATTTTACAGTAGGCCAGTGGAGTACAGGCCCCAAAAATTAGGCATTCATCTGACAGAAAAGAACAAGTGATTATGTGGCTGGAGGTATATTATACGGTCACTGGATACCAATTTTGCTGTAGGCCAGTACTGGGCCCAAAAATTTGGCATTCACCTGACAGAAAAGAACAAGTGATTATGTGGCTGGAGGTACATTAGGCGGTCACTGAATAGCAATTTTACTGCAGGCCAGTACAGGCCCCAAAAATTAGGCATTCACCTGATAGAAAAGAACAAGTGATTATGTGGCTGGAGGTATATTAGACGGTCACTGGATAACAATTTTACTGTAAGCCAGTACTGGCCCCAAAAATTAGGCATTCACCTGACAGAAAAGAACAAGTGATTATGTGGCTGGAGGTACATAAGGTGGTCACTGGATAACAATTTTTCTGTATGCCAGTGCAGGCCCCAGAAATTAGGCATTCACCTGACAGAAAAGAACAAGTGATTATGTGGCTGGAGGTATATTAGACGGTCACTGGATAACTATTTTACTGTAGGCCAGTACAGGCCCCAAAAATTAGGCATTCACCTGACAGAAAAGAACAAGTGATAATGTGGCTGGAGGTACATTAGGCGGTCACTGAATAACAATTTTACTGTAGGCCAGTGGAGTACAGGGCCCAAAAATTAGGCATTCACCTGACAGAAAAGGCCTTTTATGCCGCTGTATATACATAAGACAAGCACCATTCTTTGTTCTGGGTGGTGGTGGATATGTGTGGGCTGGCATGAGGAAATTCAATTAGACGTGGTCGTCACAGGTGTTGAATTCCTCTGGCATCCACGCCTCATTCATTTTTAGATGTGAGGTAGTCCACACTGTCGTGAGCTAGGCGAGTGCGCTTATCGGTCACGATGCACCCTGCTGCGCTGAACGTCCTTTCGGACAGGACACTAGACGAGGGGCAAGCCAAGAGTTCCATGGCAAATTTTGCCAGCTCTGGCCACAGGTCAAGCCTGCACATCCAGTAGTCCAGGGGTTCCTCGCTTCTCAGAGCATCCATATTGGCCGTTAACCTGATGTAGTCGGACACCTGTCGATCTAGGCGTTCCATGAAGCTGGATCCGGAGGGCGGCTGTCGATGGGTTGGATGCAAGAATGATCATATATCTGAAGTGACCAACAGATTATGAAACCGCCCTATTCTTGCAGGCGCTGTAGTATTGGTACCCGCACCTGTTTCGCTGTAGATGGAAATTCCTCTGCAAGCACCCGCAACAGCAGAATGCAGCATCTCTCGCAGCAAGGCCTGGAAATGCTGCATTCTGACAGCCCTCTGTGATGCTGGTAACATGTCCGCTATTTTGTGTATGTACCGGCCGGAGGTCTAAGTACGTTGCCACCCAGTACTGGTCCTTGCCCATTATGCTTTTTATACGGGGGTCCCTCTTCAAACACTGGAGCATGAAGGCCCCCATTTGCACTAAATTGGAAGCGGTGCAGCGTCCTGGCTCCTGCTCATCGCACAGGAGAATGTCGTCCTCGGTCTCCTTCCCCCAGCCACAGACAACACCAGGGATCCCAGAAAAGTATAAAGTCCCTCTTAAAGCCTGCTCTTCTTGCTCCTCCTCCTACTCCTCCCCCTCCAGTCATCATCCTCCTCTGTTTCATCTTCAGACTCCTAGTGACTTGTCTCAGATGGAGTAGCCCCCCCCTAGGAATTCATTCAGCATTACGACTTCCTCATCTTCCTGCTCCTGCTCCTCGACGGCTTGATCAATGACACGATGCAATGCACGCTCCAGAAAGAAGGTGTAAGGTACGATGTCACTGATGGTGCCCTGGCTGCGACTGACTAGTTTAATGATCTCATCAAATGGCCGCAGAAGTCTGCAAGCTCCCCAGAACCTGTCCTGCTGCAGAGTTCGTACAGGTAGTCGTTAACAGCACGCATATAAAGCATATACAAGCATATACAAGGTGGAGTTCCAGCACGTCGGGCTGTCACAAATCAGACGTCTGACGGGCAGGTGGTGTCGCCGCTGAACATCAGCATGGCCATTTAAGATCTTCTAAAATGGCCAGAGATTTTCCTGGTCTGCCGCAAGATGTCCTGGACCCGGGGGTATTTGGCAACGAACCGCTGCACGACTCTGTTGTCGCACACCACTTTTCCAACTGTCAAATTGAGCGGGTTTAGCCACTGATTGGCCTGTGACCACAGAGCTGAAAGCAGTGCAAGACCTGTGTGACTTTTGGCTTCCAGGCAGCACAGCATGGCAATGTCTGACCTGGGACGTCAAATAGGTTCTAGGGAGCTTGGGGGGTGCAGCGGAAGAGGCGGTAGCAGTGGAAAAGGAGGAGTCAGCCAAGGAGGAGACAGGGGAATGAGTAGGAGGAGGAGAAGAAGAGGCAGGCCTGCATGCAATCCATGGCGGTAACACCAAATCCACAGGGGTGCCATGGGTTACATGCTTAACGGCCGTCAGAAGGTTCACCCAGTGGGCAGTAAAAGTTATCTACCTTCCCTTCCCGTGTTTTCTAGACCACGTGTCTGTGGTCAGATATATCTTGGCACCGACACTGTGTGCCAGATATATATTCACTTGCTGCTGAACGTGGCCATATAGCTCTGGGATGTCCTTCTGGGAGAAATATTTCCTTCCAGGGATCTTCCATTGCAGTGTGCCAATGGCCAAAATTTTTCTAAAGGCCTCCGAGTCCACCAGTTTATATAGCAGTAGTTGGCGGGCTAGCAGTTCCGACAAGGCAGCGGTCAGATGTTGGGTAAGAGGGTTATCCGGCGTCATCAACTTTTTACGCTCGAACATTTGGCCCACGGAAGCTTGCCTTCTGCCAGATGAACGCGACGACAGCACGGTGGAAGGTGGAGGACAAATGGGAAGAGAGAGGAGGAGAAGAGGCAGGACGTGTAGCGCCGGGAGTGTGGCTTTGTGGGTTCTGACAGCGTTGCTCCTACTGGGCTCGGTAATGGGAGGCCAGGTGCCTTCTTAAGGAGAGTGTTGGGCTTACCGCAACTTATGCGTTGACAGCACAGGCTGCAGATGGCAACACTATTGTCAGCAGCTGACACGTTAAAAAAAGCCCACACTGCGGATCCATGTGCCGGCATCCTGGGAGCACAAGATGTGACCGTGCATGGTGGATGGCTCGCTCCAGATACAATTGCAGTCTGCTTTTTGCCTCCTGTGCTCTGCGAGTTCTGCCTGCTTCTCCTCCTTCTTCTCCCTATCTGCTGCTCTGTCTCTCCCTCTAAACTCCCCTTCTCTTCCTCTCACAACACAACTCTGGTGTGTTCTTTGACGTATTCGCACGCACATTCTCCAACTTCCCACTTAGGCTCCGGCCTGGTGCACCTGCTCGACCCCTACCACCCCTGCGGAACGGCCTGCCCCTTCCTCTGCCTGTCATTTTCAAAATGACCCTGTGCCAAAGTCCCTAGAGAAGAGCAGTATTTGTAGAAGCAGATATATCGCAGGTCTCAATCAGTATTTGGTGGAAACAGATATATCAATCCCCTTAATCAGTATTTTGTGGAAGTAGGTGTATCGCAGGCCTCAATTAATATTTGGTGGAAGCAGGTATATCACACCCATTAATTTGTATTTTGTGGAAGCAAGTGTATCTCAGGACTCAATCAGTATTTGGTGGAAGCAGGTTCAAACCGGATACCCAAAAAGTTGGGACACTATACAAATCGTGAATAAAAACTGAATGCAATGATGTGGAGGTGCCAACTTCTAATATTTTATTCAGAATAGAACATAAATCACGGAACAAAAGTTTAAACTGAGAAAATGTACCATTTTAAGGGAAAAATATGTTGAATCAGAATTTCATGGTGTCAACAAATCCCAAAAAAGTTGGGACAAGGCCATTTTCACCACTGTGTGGCATCTCCCCTTCTTCTTACAACACTCAACAGACATCTGGGGACCGAGGAGACCAATTTCTCAAGTTTAGAAATAGGAATGCTCTCCCATTCTTGTCTAATACAGGCCTCTAACTGTTCAATCGTCTTGGGCCTTCTTTCTTGCACCTTCCTCTTTATGATGCGCCAAATGTTCTCTATAGGTGAAAGATCTGGACTGCAGACTGGCCATTTCAGTACCCGGATCCTTCTCCTACGCAGCCATGATGTTGTGATTGATGCAGAATGTGGTCTGGCATTATCTTGTTGAAAAATGCAGGGTCTTCCCTGAAAGAGATGACGTCTGGATGGGAGCATATGTTGTTCTAGAACCTGAATATATTTTTCTGCATTGATGGTGCCTTTCCAGACATGCAAGCTGCCCATGCCACACGCACTCATGCAACCCCATACCATCAGAGATGCAGGCTTCCAAACTGAGCGTTGATAACAACTTGGGTTGTCCTTGTCCTCTTTGGTCCGGATGACATGGCGTCCCAGATTTCCAAAAAGAACTTTGAATCGTGACTCGTCTGACCACAGAACATTCTTCCATTTTGCCACACTCCATTTTAAATGATCCCTGGCCCAGTGAAAACGCCTGAGCTTGTGGATCTTGCTTAGAAATGGCTTCTTCTTTGCACTGTAGAGTTTCAGCTGGCAACGGCGGATGGCACAGTGGATTGTGTTTACTGACAATGGTTTCTGGAAGCATTCCTGAGCCCATTCTGTGATTTCCTTTACAGTAGCATTCCTGTTTGTGGTGCAGTGTCGTTTAAGGGCCCGGAGATCATGGGCATTCAGTATGGTTTTACGGCCTTGACCCTTACGCACAGAGATTGTTCCAGATTCTCAGAATCTTCGGATAATGTTATGCACAGTTGATGATGATAGATGCAAAGTCTTTGCAATTTTTCGCTGGGTAACACCTTTCTGATATTGCTCCGCTATCTTTCTGCGCAACATTGTGGGAATTGGTGATCCTCTACCCATCTTGGCTTCTGAGAGACACTGCCACTCTGAGAAGCTCTTTTTATACCCAATCATTTTTCCAATTGACCTAATTAGTGTTAATTGGTCTTCCAGCTCTTCGTTATGCTCAAATTTACTTTTTCCAGCCTCTTATTGCTACTTGTCCCAACTTTTTTGGGATTTGTTGACACCGTGAAAATTTAAATCAACGTATTTTTCCTTTAAAATGATACTTTTTCTCGGATTAAACGTTTGATCTGTCATCTACGTTCTATTACAAATAAAATATTGATATTTGCCATCTCCACATCATTGCATTCAGTTTTTATTCACAATTTGTTTAGTGTCCCAACTTTTTTGGAATCCGGTTTGTATATCAAACCCCTTAATTAGTATTTGGTGGAAGCAGGTATATTGCACCCCTCAATCTGTATTTTGTGGAAGCAGGTATATAGAACCCCTTAATCAATATTTGGTGGAAGCAGGTATACCGCACCCCTAAATCAGTATTTTGTGAAAGCAGGTATATAAAAAAAAACTTAATCAGTATTTTGTGGAAGCAGGTATATCACACCCCTCAATCTGTATTTTGTGGAAGCAGATATATAGAACCCCTTAATCAATATTTAGTGGAAGCAGGTATATAGAACCCTTTAATCAATATTTGGTGGAAGCAGGTATATCGCACCCCTCAATCAGTATTTTGTGGAAGCAGGTATATCGCACCCTTCAATCTGTATTTTGTAGAAGCAGGTATATAGAACCCCTTAATCAATATTTGGTGGAACCAGCTTTATCGCACCCCTTAATCAATATTTGGTGGAAGCAGGTATATCAATCTCCTTAATCAGTATTTTGTGGAAGCATGTGTATTGCAGGCCTCAATCAATATTTGGTGGAAGCAGGTATATCATTCACCTTAATCAGTATTTTGTGGCAGCAGGTATATCGCACCACTAAATCAGTATTTTGTGGAAGCAGGTCTTAAAAAACCCTTAATCAGTATTTAGTGGAAGCAGGTATATTGCACCCCTCAATCTATATTTTGTAGAAGCAGGTATATAGAACCCCTTAATCAATATTTGGTGGAAGCAGGCATATCGCACCCCTCAATCAGTATTTTGTGGAAGCAGGTATATCGCAGGCCTCAATCAGTATTTGGGCGAAAGCAGGTATATTGCACTCCTTAATCAGTATTTTGTGGAAGCAGGTAGTGTATTTTTTGACCTATAAGACGCAACTGCCCATAAGACGCACCTACAGACGTGGACAAAATTGTTGGTACCCTTTGGTCAATGAAAGAAAAAGTCACAATGGTCACAGAAATAACTTTAATCTGACAAAAGTAATAATAAATTAAAATTCTATAAATGTTAACCAATGAAAGTCAGACATTGTTTTTCAACCATGCTTCAACAGAATTATGTAAAAAAATAAACTCATGAAACAGGCATGGACAAAAATGATGGTACCCCTAACTTAATATTTTGTTGCGCAACCTTTTGAGGCAATCACTGCAATCAAACGCTTCCTGTAACTGTCAATGAGACATCTGCACCTCTCAGCAGGTATTTTGGCCCACTCCTCATGAGCAAACTGCTCCAGTTGTGTCCGGTTTGAAGGGTGCCTTTTCCAGACTGCATGTTTCAGCTCCTTCCAAAGATGCTCAATAGGATTGAGGTCAGGGCTCATAGAAGGCCACTTTAGAATAGTCCAATTTTTTCCTCTTAGCCATTCTTGGGTGTTTTTAGCGGTGTGTTTTGGGTCATTGTCCTGTTGCAAGACCCATGACCTGCGACTGAGACCAAGCTTTCTGACACTGGCTAGTACATTTCTCTCTAGAATTCCTTGATAGTCTTGAGATTTCATTGTACCCTGCACAGATTCAAGACACCCTGTGCCAGACGCAGCAAAGCAGCCCCAGAACATAACAGAGCCTCCTCCATGTTTCACAGTAGGGACAGTGTTCTTTTCTTGATATGCTTCATTTTTTCGTCTGTGAACATACAGCTGATGTGCCTTGGCAAAAACTTCGATTTTTGTCTCATCTGTCCACAGGACATTCTCCCAGAAGCTTTGTGGCTTGTCAACATGTAGTTTGGCATATTCCAGTCTTGCTTTTTTATGATTCGTTTTCAACAATGGTGTCCTCCTTGGTCGTCTCCCATGTAGTCCACTTTGGCTCAAACAACGACGGATGGTGCGATCTGACACTGATGTTCCTTGAGCATGAAGTTCACCTTGAATCTCTTTAGAAGTCTTTCTAGGCTCTTTTGTTACCATTCGGATTATCCGTCTCTTAGATTTGTCATCAATTTTCCTCCTGCGGCCACGTCCAGGGAGGTTGGCTACAGTCCCATGGATCTTAAACTTATGAATAATATGTGCAACTGTACTCACAGGAACATCTAGTTGCTTGGAGATGGTCTTATAGCCTTTACCTTTAACATGCTTGTCTATAATTTTCTTTCTGATCTCTTGAGACAGCTCTTTCCTTTGCTTCCTCTGGTCCATGTCGAGTGTGGTACACACCATATCACCAAACAACACAGTGATTACCTGGAGCCATATATATAGGCCCAATGGCTGATTACAAGGTTGTAGACACCTGTGATGCTAATTAGTGGACACACCTTGAATTAACATGTCCCTTTGGTCACATTATGTTCTGTGTTTTCTAGGGGTACCATCATTTTTGTCCATGCCTGTTTCATGAGTTTATTTTTTTACATAATTCTGTTGAAGCATGGTTGAAAAACAATGTCTGACTTTCATTGGTTAACATTTATAGAATTTTAATTTATTATTACTTTTGTCAGATTAAAGTTATTTCTGTGACCATTGTGACTTTTTCTTTCATTGACCAAAGGGTACCAACAATTTTGTCCACGTCTGTAGGTTTTAGAGGAGGACAATAAGAAAAAAAAAATAGAACCAAAAGTTTTGCTTTTGGTGGGTTTTGAACTAATGGTGGTCTGTGGATGACACTATCATGGAGGAACTGTGGATGACACTGCTATGGGGGGATCTGTGGATGACACATATATAGCATCTTATGCTATATATGTGTCATCCACTGTTTCCTCCCATAACAGTGTCATCCTCAGATCCCCCCCCCCATAACAGTGTCCCTGTGTAAAATAGTGAATGACCCCCAATAAAGCGGGTGGGGGCCGGCATCTGGTGTTGTAATAGCAGCGGGGCCCAGTGCAGTCACTGTATTCTACTACACCGGGCCCCGCTTACTGTAGTATTAATAGGTAACGTGTAGGCCTGGGTGCTGTATTTTACTATAGTAATCCTCTGCAGGATAGAGAAATCCATGTAGTACGGTACTCACTTGAAACTCCTGTAGGCCGGGCGGGCGGCGGCAGCGTAACGCCATTCATTATGTGCGCGCGCCTGCTCCTGCCACTTTATGAATGAAGCAGGCGGAGCAGGCGCGTAACGTAGTGAATGAAGTTACTCTGCCGCCGCCCGCCTGGCCTGCCTACAGGAGTTTCAAGTGAGTGATGTACTACATGGATTTTTCTATGCTGCAGAGGATTACTATAGTTTAAAACAGCGCCCATGCCTACATGTTACCTATTAATACTATAGTGAGCGGGGCACGGTGTAATAGAATACAGTGACTGCACCAGGCCCCACTGCCATTACATCACCAGATGCCGGCTCCCACCCCTCTTCCTTCCCTGCTGATACACCGCCGGCCGCGCTGTGCAGCATCAAATGGCATGTAAATGTCAGTATTCACCCCATACAACGCACTGCCATTCCCCCCCCCCCCCCCCCCCCGCTTTTGCGTCTTATAGTGTGAAAAATACGGTATATCAACCTATAATCAGTATTTTGTGGAAGCAGGTATATTGCACCCCTCAATCCGTTTTTTGGGGGGCAACAGGTATATCACACCCATTGCAAATAGTTGTTCCAATAGAGCTTGTCCCTCTATATGCCTGTGGTATCGCAGCAGAACCGCACACAACTGCTGCACAATACAAATTCACTATATACTTTCTATGTTAGAAAATATATTATAGGTATATCACACCCCTCAATCAGTATATACAGGTATATCACACCAGTTGCAATTAGTTACTCCAATAGAGTTTGTCCCTCTATATAGCTGCGGTTTCGCAGCAGAGCCGCACACAAGTGCTGCACAATACAAATGCACTATAATACAATTTCTATATTAGAAAGTATATTATAAGTATATCACACCCCTCTGTGTATCACACCTATCGATAACACACCTATACCAGTCCTTAAAAGGACTTTTGTGGCCCTATTAGCTAGCGTGTGGTGTCCCTAACAGTCTGTCCCTGCTCCACAAAGCAACCTCTCCCTACACTGGCAAAACACAGAATGTAAAATGGCTGCCAGATTGGGTTCTGTTATAGGGTTGGGGGGGGTGTCCATGTGCTAAAACGTCTTAATTGGCTGTCCTGTCCCTCCTGATGTGTGTCATGGGTCAAAGTTGGGCCCAATGCAAAAGACTATGGCGCCGGCGGACATCACCATATGTTCGCATGTTCGGCAAATCGTGAATGCGCAAAGTTCGCCGCGAAATGACCGCCGGGCGAACCTCAAGGCCATATCTATTCCAGACACATAGGCCGAATGTACTTAAAAAACAAAGACCCAGATTAAGTATTGTGTCTGTGCCAAAAATCTGTATAAAAAAAGTTGCACAAAATGTCATAATTTGACGCATTGAGGGTTTCTACACCTTTTCCCGACAGAGGCTTAGCAGAATGTTGGTGGAGCTTAACAGCAAAGTGGACAGGACCTAAGATGCTACATTTTGTGCCAGAATTTTAGCACAATTCTGGCAATAGTTGGTATAGAGTCAGATAAAAGCGTCTATCCGTGAACCACATGTATCATCCAGCCTGAGCCACTATGATACATCTGGTGCAGGTCTAGACAGCCTTGCTAAGTTTACACCATTTATAGGATTAAAAAATCTGGGCCAAAGTGTGACACGGCCCAAGTCTGATTTGTGTTATGTTCTCCAGTAGTCTAAGCCCTTGCACAGCTTGAAGACTGCTAGGAAAAGCAATGTGGTTTCCTATTATACATATATGAAAAATGATGGGAGGATTCCAGCAAAAGTTTCCATTTGCTGAATAATACATTATACTGAATATATAATCTGCTGTTTTATCCAGTATAATGCTTCTGTGCGGCATTATCTTCAATCTACTGCTCTCAAGTTCACAGTGTAGATGATCTGTGATGTCTCCTTCTGAATAATGGATGCCAAGGTTAGAGGCAGTTGTTGAAATAATTGTTTGGAAATTGTCTGTACATAATGAATGCATGTTGATGTTGGCATTAATGCAGAGAAATAAATGGCTGAGCCTGAAATGTATTATAGCAAGTTGTTTCTGATGTATGAGGCTGAAATACCTGTCATGCATAAGAACAGTTGAAGTGCCCTAGATGATCACTGCAAAGTATTAATTTAGTGTTACAGAGTCAAATGTTGTGATTTGTTAAGGCACTTATTCATTTGTGTACTATGTATACTTAATGGCAATGTATTTATGCAAATGGTTAACTAAGAGGCAGACTTTGTTAGGTTGCCAGGGTGAAGAACTGTGCCCGCCCCCTGGTTAGTTAGAGAGTTTTAGATGAGCAGAGCAAACGACAAGACCTTCATGTGTGAGCTCCTGCAATGTAGGCTCAAAGAGAAGCCTCCTCCAAGAGACTACTGAGACTTAAAAGCTGACAGAGAGTTATTTCACCGAGAGGATACCCCTGAGGGGAAGAAAATAGACAGCTATAGAAGGTCTAGAACTAACCAAGACTGCGGACTGGATCCAGACAGTAAGGTACTCCTCGTTCATGGCATTCAAAACTTTACTGCTTGTGGAGAGGGCTCCGGCACCCACTACACTTTGAGACAAACTGCCCATCCGGATCTAAGATGTGCATCTCTCAGCCTGGAAATTGCAGAAAGAGTTAATGAAAATAAAATTGCATGCCTGTGGTTATCAAACTTTCAAAGTGTATTTAGAGTGAGACTCAGGGAGTACTCCCATCATTATTGCCTCTGCACATACACAGCCATTAGAGAAAAGAAAGCTGAGTGATATACCTGAAGACTGTACCGATTGTTGATATTCATACTGCAACTCTCATCATCTACTCAATAAATAGAGACTTATTTATTCTAATTACTGGGTCTGATTATTACCTCCATCGTCTGCTAGCCCTTGTTCGTGTTCGCCTGCCTTGCACCCTGCCAACCGTTCACCATCAAGGGCACCCCAACTACCACCGGGCAGGAGCCCCAGAAAGGTTCAGAGTGTGCCCTGAGGGAGGAAAGGGTGCACCCTCCAGTCACTGTGCACAGCCCAGGGAGCGCCAGAGGTGGAGATTGCCACCGTGAACTAAGTAATACTACCACTAGAGATGAGCGAATTTCATATTTTGAAATTCGTTCATGCTTCATTTGGTGGCAAAAGCAGAATTGCGTTATGGATTCCGTTACCACGGACCATAACGCAATTCTATGACGGAATACATAACGGAATGCCTTTAGAGGCATTTCGTTATTCATTCCGTCATAATAGAAGTCTATGGGCTGCAAAACGGATCTGTCCCGTTTCTATTATGCAGGGGAGTCCTCTCCTGCCTCTAAAGGCATTCCGTTATGCATTCCGTCATAGAATTGCCTTATGGTCCGTGGTAACGGAATCCATAACGCAATTCTGTTTTTACCACTTAAAGAAGCGTGAACGAATTTCATAACATTAAACTCGCTCATCTCTAACTACCACCATCATAGCCACTACTACTCCTCCCATCCTCAACTCCCCTCCCGGTTACTGCACCTGCAATATAACTTCCCTTTAAATTAGAATGGCAATGCATGACCTGTATAGTAGGATGCCATTCTGTATCAATTATAATGATTTCTAGTTGTACATTCCATATTCCTCTATACCAGTATACAGCCCACGAACCTAGGTAGACATGTTATTAGTTAACAAGGTGTTCCTTCATAAGCTATACATTTATGTTTTAAATTCATAAAGCCTGTCTAATATATAGAACTATCTATATGTTCTAACATTATAAAATATTGATAAAAGTTCCTCTACTCCAGCTATAACCTTCATTCACCTTAATTATAGGAGGGCAAAAACATAATTTGCAAAGTTTGCTCTTTTGATTGAAGGCCACATTGCAAGATCATGATTAGTGTATTATGGATCTTCTAGCAAATTATTTTCTTTGAAATTTTGTATGAGTTTCTAGCTTTTTCTCAACTGTAGACAATTGGTGACAGAAGACAATTGGTGTTAGAATTTTTTCAGCATGCTGAATACTGGAATTTACTTAATTTTACTGATACTGCTTCACTCTACCATCCCTCTTCTCTGGCAGGCCATGTCTCTTATTCAGCTAGGATTGTCGTGATTTCACTGCTGGGGCTCTGATTGGAAGCTGCCATTGCAACACCAATGAAGATACTGAGGAGGAGCAGAGGGGGGGCGCCTGTGACCACTGCGCCACCAATGAATATAACAATGAGGAGGGAGGGGGCCCTGTGGCAACTGCACCACCAATGATTATAATTAACATGATTATAATGCTGAGGGCGGTTGCCACTGCACCACCAATGCATATGATTAACCCTTAAATACAAATGTAGGCAGCCAGTGCTGGCCTATCACATACCCAGCACCCGGCCTCTATGACAGGGCTCGGCGATCCCCGTCAAGTAACCCCTCAGGTGCTGCACAGCGTTTAAGATTTTAGAACTGGCTCAGGTGGCAGGATGTCAGCTGATTATTTAGGATGTGTCCTTGGCATTCCTGCCTTCCAGTTACCCGCTACTGTTTAGGTCCATTACTCAGAAACGCTACATGCAGCTCTGCTGTATCCATTTAAGCTCTGTTATTCCAGCTCTGTAGCATTAGTTAAGTTCCACTACTCCAGCTCTACTGCATCACTTCAGTCACTCACTAAACCAGCCCTGCTACACCAGGGGGAGAGTAGGCCGTGCCACTCACCATGCCATCTGGTATCCTGGTCGCCAGCATCCTCTCCATGCAGCTGCCTCCATGGTCCTGCCTGATGCTCTTTTAGGGTTCTGCCAAATCCTTCTCCACCCAATGGCTTAAAGTCCCTGGGTATTTCAAGCACCATTTCCAGGCAGAGTGTGCCTGAGGTTTGGGTTCCCTGGTAACCAGCAAAGGTGTTTAATGGTCTAGTGTTTCTGTGATTTACCTCCACTTATCCTGCAATATTTCCTGCCCGTATTCCTGCTGTGCTACAAGTTCTGCCTTCATCCTGCCTGTGTGCTCTACACTTTCAAGTCCAAGTTCAGTTCAGTTCGTGTTTAAGTTATCCCAGTCTGTCTTGCCTGTCTGTGCTCGGTCTAGTCCCCTGCCTGCCTCATAGTTGCCTCATCACTACCCCTGCCAAAAGTCTTTCCTGTGTCTACATAAACTGTGCGCTGCCTGGATTTCTAAAACCAGCATTCAAGCCATGGTGCCTGTTCAGACTCTACCTGCAGTTTTCCTGCATCTTAGGCACGTTTGCTATATCCAGAGCTCCCGGTGCATTCACTGGAGCCCCTGACCCCAGTGGCTCAGCTGCCAACTACACCAGTCTATCCCAGGAGATAGCGATCTGGTTGTTAATCCACAGTGAAGTCTAGATCTCTGTATAGGGGTTAAAGGGTGAGTACCGGGGAAGCAGCAGAATAACGCCCTTAGGGTTAGCCCTACACCATACCGGTTAGTTAGTACACTGACCCGTAACAAATCGCTGCATCAACTGAAGCCACATGGAGAGGTGAGCTCTTGAGAATAACGCTAGTGTGAAAGTACCCTTACTAATTCACCAGTTTTTGGACAGTTGACATTTTAATACTGCACGTGCTAGACTCGTGGCGGATGGTATTATGTTTCAATGGTGTTTATTACGTTTTTTTCACACAAATGAGATACACATTACAATGTGCATAAAATAAGAGGCAAAGAGCCCAATCAATTGGACCCTCCAAACAAATAAAATAACGAACAGAAAGACTTACAGAGAATTAAGCATAAATAAAAAGACAAAAAAAAATAAATAAAAATAAAATAAAAAAAAAACATCAAAAGATCAGGGGTAATAGACATACCGCTTCAGGGGGCATGATTTAGCTAACAGGAGGCGACCCGAAAGTCGAGGGGTAGACCTCACATCCATCACTCAGGGTACAACAAATCCAGGATGCCACCATCAGAGTTCATGATAGAGGGAAAGATCAGTCGAGTGGGGAGAGGACGCCCAGGGCTCCCAGGTGGCGGATGGTATTAGACAGAAAATAATAATAGTGTTTCAGAAGAGAACTAGAAAAAAAAACGGTGCATATAATAGATAAAGCATCCATCCTTTAGATGATGAATATTACATATTTTAGTTAGTTTACTTTAAGTATTCTCCAGGAAACTGAGCACTTAAAAGTATAAGGGATTATGTGTTCCCATTAGTACCTAGCTCTCCTCGGTGCTAAGTATAACACAATAAAGAAGGAGTTCTGAAAACTATGACACTGCTAAATGACACGGCTGGTGCACTTCGTCTGTTCCTTACAGCGGCAGATGGCTTATCTGTTTGGTAATTGATAGAAAGAGAAACTTAGAGGGCAATCATCTCATGTTATTATCCGCTTCTGTCACCTGGTTCACTCAAAGGTAAAGTAATTCACATCCTGAACGGTAATGATAACAGTGAGTTAAGCAAACAATGTACAAAATTCTACACGTTGGAAGAAATTATCTGTTCCAGTAAGATTGTTATATGAAAATAATATACAGAAAGATACATTATTATTTGTATATCATATAAATGTTCTGTTAATTAAACTTTACTACTAAGGCAGGTGTGGACTCCATGTTGAAATTTGTGCCAAATCTAACAACAATCCACATCCCATGTATGTGAATTGGGTTTACATTATTGGCACCACTCATAGTATGCTCCGTATTTTGTACAGAAAAGCTGAAGAATCCTCATGCGAATCTATTGAATGCAATTAGCATATCTGCAACATAAATAAACTTCTGCCACAAGTCTTACAGTACCATATGTGTCAGGTCAATAGTATACTGATCCAACACATGTCAACGGACTCTAAGATATTCTAGATGTGAGCTCTGTGTATTCAGGATGTTGCTACCTTTACTCACTTTCATGAACTAGCACAGCTTTAGGGCTCATGCCCATTGCCCGGCCGTGTCTGTATTGCGCCCCGCAAACAGCGGGTCCGCCAATATAAGAGCACTGGCCGTGTGCACACCGTATCACTGATGCGGACCCATTCACTTGAATTGGTCCGTAATCCTGAAGGGGCGTTGCGGTACGGAGGCACAGAACGCCACGAAAGCACTACGGAGTGCTTCAGTGGGGTTTCTCTCCGTGCCTCCACACTGCAAAAAATAGAACGAGTTGAATGGGTCTGCATCCGTCTGCGGCAGCCGCACGGATGATGCCCGTGCATTGGGGACCATTTGATTGCAAAGAGGCCACCATGACCATTGTGCTTGTAGATACCACACAAAATCTGGATCTTCAAGCAAGATGGCCATGGTGATCTCTTTGCAATCAAATGGATGAGGTAAGTATGACTTTTTTATTTTTACGGCCATTTCAGAGAAAATCGATTTGTTACCACGAAGCATGAGGAAATTCAGCTTTGCAGCTAATCAAATTTTTACTGAAATTCGGATTGAAGTCCACTTCGTTAACTTTGATTCGCTCAACCCTAGCGACGGAGTCTTCATGATCAAATGGCTGAAGTACAATTAAAAATTTTTATGAGCTACAACTAAAATGCTTTAATATTGATCTCAGATGCCGCGAGCAGCGATGATTGCAGCATCTGAGGTCCCGACATCTGCTATACATGTACCACGGTGCTTGAGAAGGGGTTAATAGATTAGTTAGAGAATTGCTTAATTTTGCATTTATGAAGCAAATAATAAAATACAATTCAGCACAAAGGTTGTTTATAGTCTTTAAAGGGGATCTATCACTAGTTTTATGTTGTCCTATGTGAGACCCTGAGTAAAATACTGGGTAACTATAAAGACTGGTTGATGTGCACTCAATCCGTGCTGCCCAGCAATCTTTAGCTTTCTAGCCTTTACCAGTAAAAGGGGCAGTTTATAACCTTTTCAGTTAGAAGAAAATACCAAGAGGTTCTCGGAACTGGAATGCTGAATCTGCTAAAAGTAGGATCTGTCTATAGCAATCTTGCTAGTAGCTGGGACTCTATAGGGCAAGAGTCAACAACACAAGGTTAAAATAGTCTAAACATTTTACAAGCTGTCAACTCTAAAAAAATGAACGACATATATTATGTTTCCAAGATAGCAAAATACAGCAGCAGCCATATGCTTTATCAGCGACAGACAGCAAATATATGCTTCCAGATGAATGGAATTTGTAAATGTATGCGAAGTACCATAGAATGCGGAGGAAAACACAAGGAAGTAAAGGCGCTCAAACGTTTACAGTACATCTACTGCCATTAGTATGCAGAATGTAACCTGAAAAGCTAGGGCTGATTTCACACAAGCAGGTTTTTCTGTCCAGATGCGTTCCATTTTGCAGACAGCACCCAGACTGAACATTGAGCCATTCATTTCAATAGGTAGACCATCTGTCTGTTCAGGAAAAATCACCACATGTTCTGTCGTCATCCGTTTTTCATGCAGGACTGCGTCAAGTCAAACCAATGGGCCAGTAATAAAAACTGATAGCACACTCATGGCATCCAGACGCAGTCCTTTTTTATGCTGATGTTTGCTAGGAAATGTTGTGTGTTATTCTTCAGTTTTTCTTCATGTGTGGGAAAAAATGCATGTAAACACAATGCAATCCTGACGGAAAAAACTAAAACAACGCAATCACAGAATTAGGGTCCATTCACACGTCCTGTTTTTTTTCATCCTGAAAAACCGTCCGTTTTTTTGCGGATCCGTTGTTCCTGAAAATGTTTCCGTATGTCATCCGTATGTCATCAGTTTTTTGCGGATCCGCAAAAAACGGGAACATGTATACATTTCAATAATAAAATAAAGTTGTTTGGATTTCTTTGAAAAAAAATTGAAAAAAAAATAAAAATAAATAAATTTGTTATGTGTTTCCAGGAACGGAATCCGCAAAAAACGGATGACATACGGAATGACATCCGAATGTCATCCGTTTTTTGCGGATCCATTGACTTTGTATTGTACCAGGATCCGATTTTTCAGGACAAGAATAGGACATGTTTTATATTTAAACGGACATGCGGAACGGAACAACGGAAACAGTGTGCTGTCCGATTTTTTCCAGGACCCATTGAAAATGAATGGGTCTAGATCTGGTCCTGATCTGTTCCTGAAAAAACGGAACAGATCAGGAAAGAAAAAACGGACGTGTGAATGGACCCTAAACTGCACACTCTCTGGAGCAGAACGTGAGCCATTGCCACTGGGTGCCTACTATTTCACACAGCAGACAGCCGAGGCTAAAGTCGATTGTGACCACGGCATCTGAGTAGGCTTTGCCCAGGAGCACCCGAATGGCTTCCCCATGCTGAGATTGGGGAAGCCATTCCTGTGGTGGATAGGCTGGGGCCTGTATGAGGCTACTAGGCCTATCACATGTATATTCCAATGTAGGCCTGCAGGTGGCAGTGCTGCATTGAAAGATATTGAATTAACCATATACTATTGTATTAAATCACAATGGTATATTGGAGAAGAAATCTATTTATTGCACCTTTAGGTCCCCTAGGGTGCTAAAAAAAATATAAAAAAAAAAAGGTTAAAGAAAAAAATGTCAAATAGTTTTTTTAAAATGTCAAAAAATAAAAAAAATATAGAATATTTCAAATCATATTCCTTTCCCCATAATAAAAAATTAAATAAATAAAGATCATATGCACCATCACATCCCAAAATGCCCAAACTAATAAAATATAAATGTATTTATCCTGTAAGGTGGACGCTACATCAAAAAGCCATACACACTCCAAAATGGTATTAAAAAAATTACACATCACCCTGCAAAAAATGAGGCCTCAAACAGCTCCATAGTAGAAAATATAAAACAGTTATTGGGGGCAGAATATGGAGGTACAAAGAATAAAATATTTAAAGTTTTTTTTAAACACCAGAAAAACAATATAAATGTGGTATCGCTGTAATTGTACTGACCCTGAGAATGAAGGGAACAGGCTATAGGGAATGCAGTAAAAATTAGACCCATAAAACTATAGCATAATTGCATTTTTGTCCAAATCCACCCTATTTAGATTTTTTTTTACCAGCTCCCCACTACATTGTATGCAATATCAACTGGCGCCATAAGTCCTCATACAGTCATAACATTTAAAAAGTTATGGTTCTGGTAAGGCAGGGAGTGAAAAAAAAAAGCATAAACAGAAAATCACCATGTCAAGTCTGTCACCTCCAAAATCAGTTTCAAAGTAAGCACACTACCATGTGGGGTAGGTGCCCTGAAACATAACCATATCTTACTTGTGAAAATCTAGTCCTCTAATCCTGAGAAATGCTTCTTTTTATGTGTGCAAATAAGGATCTCAGTGCACTCTGGGCGTGGCCACTCTGGTGCACCATCGCTCTGCCATAACGCAGTCCCTCCCCTTTTGTTTGATTGACAGCCCTGAGATTTCAGATCACGTAGCGATGATGCAGGGAAAACCAGGTGCACTTTATAAAGCAGCCTCACCCATGGTGCACTGAAAATGTATTTATTTATTTGTATAAGAATTAAAAGATGCATTTCTCAGGATTAGAGGAAAGGTTTTTCCCCAAAAAACATATGATTATGTTTCAGGCACCTACCCTATGGCAGTATACTTACTTTATAACTGATTTTGGAGGTGACAGGCTCCTCTTAATTAGCCTATACAATACCAGCCAGCTATTTATGTGATTCAGGGTGTGACAACTCTCCCTTGACAGATGATGTTGGCGGAGAGTGTTTGGCTGACAGCTATTGAAGATGTATGGCCACTATTAGTCCAATCTTTCTTTCCCCATTAGTGCCATACGTTGGCCATCAATGCCATACAATGCCTATAAAGCTACCTTATGTATACCAATTACAATTTGAAACTGTACCCAGTTAAGGTCACCTTCTTCTGTCACTAGCAAATACTGACTGCTTTCCCAGAAGAGAATATCGTTCTATACATGTGAATGGAGTTGTTTTGGCAGCAAGCACGCAGAATTCAGAGAGCCCCATTCAGATGAATGGGACACTCAACTCTGCCACGTGTGATTAGTGGATACCCCTGCCCAAGACAGGTTACTTGCGCACTTACCCCTCCACATGACCTTTACTTAAAGGGACTCTGTCACCAGTTTCTAACCCCCCCTTTTAAAACTATTGTTCTCTCCATGGTGCCCTTGTGATTACAAAGCTGTTGTTATAAGATAAATCCGCCGTCTAGTTTTGATAAAATCGCTTTTATCTAACCTGTCAATCTTCTGGATAAGGTGCCCAGGGCGTTTCTGAAGGTCTGAATCTGCCGCTCTCCCGCCGCCGCCGTTGGTGCCCAGCTCCTCCCATGATCCTTTCAGCGCCACCTGGATGTAATGAAATCCGCCTCCGGCTCTCCTCAGTGCCCCCTCCTCCTTTTCAAAGATCCCGCGCGTGCGCACAGGCCTGTGCCTGATGCGCCCGTGCGGACTTTTAGATTCTGCCTCGTTGAGCGCGCGCGGGATCTTTGAAAAGGAGGAGGGGGCACTGAGGAGAGCCGGAGGCGGATTTCATTACATCCAGGTGGCGCTGAAAGGATCATGGGAGGAGCTGGGCACCAACGGCGGCGGCGGAGAGCGGCAGATTCAGACCTTCAGAAACGCCCTGGGCACCTTATCCAGAAGATTGACAGGTTAGATAAAAGCGATTTTTATCAAAACTAGACGGCGGATTTATCTTATAACAACAGCTTTGTAATCACAAGGGCACCATGGAGAGAACAATAGTTTTAAAAGGGGGGGTTAGAAACTGGTGACAGAGTCCCTTTAAAAGAATAAACAAATGTATCTTTTGTATGAATCAATAAATAAATAATTCAAAAATGTAAAAGAAAAGAAAATCAGAGTGATTATGGATAGAATATTGGGACCTCTCAGAGAAACTGAAGCCTTGAACTAGCAAAGCTCTATCATAATACATGCACTCTTCTACTTCTCAAAAGGAGACATCTAATTCGTTTACAGAACTACTTATTACATTACAGTTTTCTAAGCTAAAAGATTCTTATGGCATCATACTGATACAAAGCGTTTACAAGGAAGTGTAGACTACCCTTATTCTTCTTCAAAGCTTATACTGGATTCTAGCATTATTAAAGAAATAAGGCTACTTTCACACTTGCAGCAGAGGATTCCGGCAGGCAGTTCTGTCGCCGAAACTGCCTGCCGGATCTGGCAATCTGGACGCAAACTGATGGCATTTTTCAGACAGATTCTGATGCGGATCCTCCTGACAAATGCATTGAAATACCGGATCCATCTCTCTTAATTTTTTTTTGCATTTTTAAAGGTCTGCGGATCCGTTTTGATGGAACACTTAATGCCGGATCCGGCCCTAATACACTTCAATGTAAATTAATGCCGGATACGGAATTCCGGCAAGTGATCAGTATTTTTGGCCGGAGAGAAAACTGCAGCATGCTGCGGTATTTTCTCCATCCAAAAAAACGTGGGACTGAACTGATGCATCCTGATGCATACTGAACGGAATGCTCTCCATTCAGAACGCATTAGGATAAAACTGATCAGTTTTTTTCTGGTATTGAGCTCCTGTGACGGAACTCAATACCGAAAACAAAAACGCTAGTGTGAAAGTACCCTAAGCTGCAGAAGTAACTTGGCACTGAAACTGAATGCTGCTGAGAATTCTCTAGGCCCAAGAATGTGCATATTCGTCCATATGTGCAATTCAATGTATGTGTTACAGATTTCCACATATTTATTATTAACATACATATAAAAGTACTCTTAAGGGGTTGTCTGGCATCAGAAGGAAATTGGCCTACAATTAAGAAGTGATCAGTACCTACCTGGCAGATCCTGTACAATGGCTCCAGTTCTCCTGGCCAGGATCTGTTTACCTGGCTTCAGCAGTGACTTCACATCAACAGTACATGACCGCTAAAGCCACCAAAGAGGCCAGCAATTGGCTGGAGCAGTAATGTGTCAATGGGATGTGATGTCATCACTGCAGTCAATCAACCAATGGAGTCAATTAGAGTTAATCACTTTCTCAAACATGTGATACCTGCCTGATATAACTATAATTGCCTCTGTGAAATTAGTTTCAGCCGAAGTCGCATGAGACTTTGGTGAATGAATATGGTAATCTTTAAAAACATTTTAAAATATCAATCCAAAGTCGGGAGATGCAGAAATGAATACTGAATTCATCCACTGAAGTATCGCATGACTTCAGGTGAAACGAATTTTGCCTACACGGAGGTAATACATTTAATGGTGTATGGAGACAGGTCACCAGAGAGCATTAATACGGAAGTGTTTGAACAAATCAACTTCAGGTCTGTGATTCGAAGCTCGATTCGCTCAAGCCTAAAAGGGATCCACACAGGGCCGTCTTTAGTAATGATTGGACCCTGGGCAAAAAATTTACTTGGGCCCCCTAGATCCCACCTTCCCACACCTTAGCAGGCAATCATGCCCTCCACCACAACACACACACAAAAAATCCACACACCTGGTAGAGTCCAGTGAATGACTGTAAATACATCCAGTTCTGAAGACTCCAGCGGCTCAGGATCAGTGCTCTGGGCAGGAAGTGGGCACCGCTCTGCAGGAAGGAGACCAGGGCTCGGCTCACCCTAGTGTTACAGTGCACCCCAGCACCCCACAGCATGCAGTATAGCACCCTATAGTATATAGCACCCCACAGTATGCAGTATAGCACCCTATAGTATACAGCACCCCACAGTATGCCATATAACACACTATAGTATACAGCACCCCACAGTATGCAAGCAGTATAGCACCCTATAGTATACAGCACCCCACAGTATGCAAGCAGTACAGTACCCTATAGTATACAGAACCCCACAGTATGCAAGCAGTACAGCACCCTATAGTATACAGCACCCCACAGTAAGCAGTATAGCACCCTGTAGTATATAGCACCCCACAGTATGCAGTATAGCACCCTATAGTATACAGCACCCCACAGTATGCCAATAGAACACTATAGTATACAGCACCTCACAGTATGCAAGCAGTATAGCACCCTATAGTATACAGCACCCCACAGTATGCCATATAGCACACTATAGTATACAGCACCTCACAGTATGCAAGCAGTATAGCACCCTATAGTATACAGCACCCCACAGTATGCAAGCAGTACAGTACCCTATAGTATACAGCACCCCACAGTATGCAAGCAGTACAGCACCCTATAGTATACAGCACCCCACAGTAAGCAGTATAGCACCCTGTAGTATACAGCACCCCACAGTATGCAGTATAGCACCCTATAGTATACAGCACCCCACAGTATGCAGTATAGCACCCTATAGTATACAGCACCCCACAGTATGCAGTATAGCACCTTATAGTATACAGCAATCCACAGCATGCAGCATATAGTACAGCACCCCACAGTATACAGCACCCCACAGTATACAGTATACAGCACCCCACAGTATATAGTAGAGGAGTATAGCACCCCACAGTATACAGCACCCCACAGTATACAGTAGAGCAATATAGCACACCGCAGTATACAGCACCCCACAATAGAAACATAGAAACATAGAATGTGTCGGCAGATAAGAACCATTTGGCCCATCTAGTCTGCCCAATATACTAAATACTATGGATAGCCCCTGGCCCTATCTTATATGAAGGATGGCCTTATGCCTATCCCATGCATGCTTAAACTCCTTCACTGTATTTGCAGCTGTCACTTCTGCAGGAAGGCTATTCCATGCATCCACTACTCTCTCAGTAAAGTAATACTTCCTGATATTACTTTTAAACCTTTGCCCCTCTAATTTAAAACTATGTCCTCTTGTAGCAGTTTTTCTTCTTTTAAATATTCTTTCCTCTTTTACCTTGTTGATTCCCTTTATGTATTTAAAAGTTTCTATCATATCCCCTCTGTCTCGTCTTTCTTCCAAGCTATACATGTTAAGTTCCTTTAATCTTTCCTGGTAAGTTTTATCCTTATCTGGTAAGTTTTATCAGCACCTCACAGTATAAAACACCTCACAGTATACAGCACCCCAAACTATACAGTATACAGCACCTCACAGTATACAGTATACAGCACCCCACACTATACAGCCCCCCACAGTATACAGTAGAGCAGTATAGCACTCCACAATATACAGCACCCCACAGTATAGAACACCTCACGTATACAGCACCTCACAGTATACAGTATACAGCACCCCAAAACTATACAGAATACAGCACCTCACAGTATACAGTACAGCAGTATAGCACCCCACAGTATACAGCACCCCACAGTATACAGTAGAGCAGTATAGCACACCACAGTATACAGCCCCCCACAGTATACAGCACCCCACAGTATACAGTAGAGCAGTATAGCACACCACAGTATACAGCCCCCTACAGTATACAGTAGCTTAAAGTATATTAGCATAACAGCCCCTGTCATCTTTCCTGATTTAAAAGCTCACAGTTAAGGCAAACTTCTTCTGCAGCAAAACTCCTGGTAGAAAGAAAGGACCTTTGATTACCTCATAGCCATGTGACCAGTAATATTGCTAGGTTACTGGTCACAAGGTGATGATGTTATCTAAGGTCCTTTCTCCTAAGAGAATCACAGCTCTCACAGTTCGCTGCCTGGAGTGCCGATGTTCTGCCAGATTCTATACCTTGCCAGAACGCTATACCGGAAGTGACGCGGCCGCACAGGAATCAGCTGGAGGAGGGTGTGTGCAACGCTGCGCAAGCACACATCCACTGGATTAGCAAAAATCATTGCAGAGCTGCGGGAGAGAAGGACTTCATGCGCATGTGCGAAACCGTACACCGTGCGTGCTCACTTAGGGGTAGGTAGATTTTCCAGCGCAAAATGTTCCATCAGATCTCCATACCCTGAGTGCGCACGTGCACACAAATCATAAGGAGCAGTTCATCCTTACCACAGAGCTTAGTGCAGAATATCAAGGTCCCCACATAGCAGAGCTGAGTGCGGGATCTTGGGGGACACCGCAGAGCTAAGTGCTGGATATTGGGGTAATATCCCGCACTTAGCTCTGCTATGTGCTATGTGGTGACCTCGATATTCTGCACTCAGCTCTGCGGTAAGGATGAACTGCTCCTTATGATTTGTGCGTGCTGTGCGCACTCAGGGGTAGGGAGATCTGATGGAACATTTTGTGCTGGAAATTCTACCTTACCCTAAGTGCGCATGTGCAGTGTACAGATGTGCGCTTGCGCCGTGCCGCACACACCCTCCTTCGGCTGATTCCTGTGCGGCCTCATCACTTCCGGTATAGTGTTCTGGCAAGGTAAAGAAATCTGGCAGAACACTGGCAGGCAGGCATGGCACGGAAGTACCCCCTTGTGTAGCTGACAGCCTGACACCCGGGGCAGTGGCCAGCAGGTCTCAAGAGGCAGCTGCCTTGGGCCCCCAGGAGCAACTGGGCCGGGGCAGCTGCCCCTTTTACCCCATGTTAAAGACGGCCCTGGATCCACAATACGCCATACAGCCAGGAACCATATTAATCAAAAGGAAACCCAGCAAACTGTACATTCAACACACAGAATCTATTCTTCCGGTGACCCCCAAAATCATAATTTCTGGTCAGCTAATTTCCCTAAATGTGAATAGGGATGAGCGATTGCAGTATCTCTTCACATTACAGAGGAGATGATTGCTGCATATAAATGCAGCTCTCACTTTCTTTGATCAAGCAGTTATTGGGAACATTTGTTTTGTTCCCAATACTTACCTATACCATTGGTCCATGTAAAACCTTGGTCCATGTAAAACCTTACAAGGACTGATCACATAATTGGTTGAATGTAGTTTTACTGCAGTGACCAACGACAAACTCCAGCATATGTGAAACTACTTCCTACATGTATTTTAACAACCAGTACTCAGCAAGTAGCCAAATACTGGGCTGTTATAAGACTGCAGGAAAGCTCAGGTTCACGATTCTCAGAAGGCACTGACCGGACATTCTCTGTATAGAAGTGCAAAAAATAGCACAAAGTCATGTCAAAGTAGTCAAGTTTGACCTATGAGTGATCTCCATTCAAGTGTCTGTCATTCTGTTTAGCACGAACAGCTGGAGACGTGAAGCTATCTGTATCTAATAACCCCTTAAGGACGACATGAACAGTGTTGGCCTTAATGTCCCATTTTTTCAAATCTGATGTGTCACTTTTTGTGGTAAATGTTGGAATGCTTATACTTGTCCAAGAGATTCTGAGATTGTTTTGTACTTTATGTTGGTGGTATATTTTCTGTTGACATATTTGTTTCCATTTATTTAAAAATCATGAAGTTACCAATTTTTATTATTTGCAATTTCTTTTAATACAGCTAATAATATCTCACAACATAGTTAATAATTAACATCTACCATATCTCTGCTTTATGATAGCATCATTTTTGAAACATCCTTTAATTTTTTAGAATATTATGGATATAAGTTTAGCCGCAATTTTCTAATTTTGAAGAAAATGTCCAAACCTCTATTTTTTTAGGACCAATTCAGTACTGAAGCGGCTTTAAAAGGCTTATATATTAGAATGCCCCATAATCATCCCATGTTAAATACACAATGTGTTCAAAATGGCTTTAGAAAGCTTGTTAACCCATAATAACATAAGAAATGCCTCAAATGTTCACAACTATACTACCTCAAGGAATTCATCTATGGGTGTAGTGTGCACATCGACCCCCTACTTCTTTCATAGCATTCATATGAATTGGGCGTACAAAATATCAAAATTCATTTTTTCAATATCTAGTTCACCTCACGAGATTTCATTTTTTCAAGGTTAATAGGAGGAAAAGCACGCTGTTTAAGGACATTGGAGGGCTTGTAAGGGGACTATTTTGAGAGTACTGATGGATTTTTAAGCACCCTTTTACTACATTCTTTGAAAGGTAAGGGGGGCAAAAGAGTTGTAATTCTGGCAGTTTTTTATTTTAATTTTTCTGGGATTTACTGTGCAATACTATATGGAATGTTCATTTTATTTTTTTTGTTGATGCAATTTATATATTATTTTTACGTTTTATACTTTTGTACATACAATCATTTTACAATAATATTTGTCTTTTGTGTTGCTATACTCTAAGGGACCATAACTTTTTCATTTGTCATTGATGGCCTGTTATTGTAGGACTGCATGAAGTTTCATTTTTTGGTATTGGGGCAAATATGACTTTTTGATCATTTTCTATTAATTTTGGGTGGTTGAGAAGGCCAAAAAACAGCAATTCTGTCAATGTTTCAATTATGATGCTTCATAGGGGTTCACTGTGCAGTATAAATAACACATTCAATTTATTCTGCGGGTTGATACAATTACAACATTACCAAATTTATTTCGATTTTGATGGTCTACTTTTGCACCGTAAATCACTTTTTGTAATAAAAATTGATTTTTGTGTCCCCATATTCTTTTTGTAAATCTTGATTTAATACAAGGAAAATAAGTCAAACAGTAAGTTCTCGTTTGCAAGCACAAGTATCACTGAATAAGCACATTGGTTACACATCAATACCCCATTGCCTGGAAAGGTCAACTAAATGTTGTAAACCATATAAAATAAAGCCTAATAAAGGTATGAATGGAGAAGGGGAGATAGACTAGAAAAGTATAGAAGAGAAGGAAGGAGAGGAGGACAGGAGGACAGAAAAAAAAAGGGGGGGGAGGCTCCCGGTTTAAGCAGCTAACAGAGACTTGTACTCAGGGGGATTGTCCCTCCATCCCCTCTGCACCGCCAACATAATGGGGAAGCAGTTGGAAAGAGTAAGTGACATTTAGAGGGCAACCATACCATCTGGAGAGGACCTTAAAGCCTGCCTCCTGAGTTCTGCTAGCAATTGAGATCTTATGCGCCAGTTTGAAGAGACGGTCTTTCTGTTCTGGGTGTGAAGGTGATTCCAAAGTCTCTTTCCCAATTGAGTATGTAAGAGAGGGATGACTGATTATTCAGGGAGTTAAGGAGACTTAAAAGTTGGGAGAGAGCATGCCTTAAAATCCCATCGCATTACAGATACATTCAAAGGCCGTTTTATATCTTATGTACGTTGTGGCTTGAGGAAGTGAAATTAGGAAATGTCCTAATTGTTGTGTCTCCCAAGTCGAAAGGGGCAGTGGTTCCAATATATCACTGAGGGACGTGTTGTGAGCCAACTGTCTGAAGAGATAAAATGTTGAGCTCTAAATTTATTAGCAGCTATCCAACCGAAGATCGTTCCAAGCCCAGAGGAAACATAGGGTTACCCAGTATAGGGAACATCAGAGATGGGAAAGGAGAGATATCAGGTAGAGTGAAAACGGACGACACTTCGTGAAGTGTTGGGCCTATAGTGAGGTGAGTACGAGCCGCTTGTGGTATATGAGCTCTCCAGCCAGGGGGCCAGCCAGGGATAATAGGGTGAACAGGGAGGATTGCTCCATCATCACCCATTGCTTAAGTGACTGGTGACGACACAGTCCACCACCCTTAAAACAGTACTACAAAATGTGAAGCAAGGTGATAAGAAATTAAATCGGGTAGACCAAGGACTCCACAATGTTTAAGTCTAAATAAAACTGATAAAACTATTTCTGGGGATAAACCCAAATAAACCTTGTAAGGGTGGACTGTAGAGTATGAAAAATAGACATAGGATATGAATGGGCATAGCTTGAAAGAAATATAAAATTCTGGGGAGAATATTTATTTTTAAAATAGAGATCCGACCAAACCATATAAATGTGTTCTTACTCCAACTCTCTAGGTAAGTTTTAAGAGCTCGTAGAAGAGGGGGGTAGTTTGCTAAGTAGAGGTCGGAGAGGATCAGGGTTAAATGAATGCCCAGGTGTTAAGGGAGGTTCTTGACCATTTGAAAGGAAAATGATCTGCTAAATCAATGGCCAAACTAAAAGGTAGGGTAATATTTATCGCTTCAGATTTCTGGAACATTATTTTAAAGTTATATAAAAATGAGCAGTGATGGTCAGTTCGCAGTGTTCGCCAGTGAACACATGCGGGCTGCCATCTTTAGTGAGGTAGACTCACCCGTCCGGCAATGCACAGGTAAGCCCTTACCTGTGCCTGTGCCGGGAGCCAGTCTGAAATCAAATGCAGTCACCGGGAGCATGCAGTTCCGAGAACAGCCCGATAAAGGCCCCCGGCAGTTGTTCTCGGAACTGCCTGCTCCCGGTGACTACATTTGATTTCAGACCAGCTCCCGACATATGCTCAGCTTACCTGTGCATCTCCAGACGGGGGAGTCTACCTTACTAAAGATGGCAGCCTGCATGTGTTCGCTGGCGAATACTGCAACTGACCATAACTGAAAATGAGTACGTCTTGAGTTCCCTCATGAGGTTAGGTAGGGAAATAGGGAGATGCAGGGAGGACAGGGATAAAAGGAGATCATCCCCATAGGCCGCAACTTTATGGGAGATGTCATGGAATGGAATTCCTACTATATATGGATTGGCTCATATATATCCCAGTAAAGGCTCTAGGCAGAGGATAAAAATCAATGGGTAAGGGGGCACCTAGACTAACATGATGCAATGTTTCAAACAAAGTCCCAGTTAACACGATCAAACACTTTTGTGGTGTCGGTGGAATGAGAGTAACATAGGGAGTTTTGTTATTCGTCGCTTTTTATATCATGTTGATGGTTCTTGTAGTACTGTTTTTGTAGTACTGGCATAAATCCAACTTGGTGATTATGAATAAACTGTTGCATGTATAGGGTCAGGTGAGCAGCTAAACTCTTGGAAAACATTTTGAGGTCTACGTTTATAAGGGGAATGGGTTGGTAACTTTAGCATTGGGAGGGCTTTTTCCTCTCCTTAGGGATGACAGTGATGTGGGAGCGAAGAGTGTCTAGAGGCATTGTACATTCTGTGCGTAGAGGGAATTATAGGCTGTTGAAAACTGAGATGACTGAATGGTGGCAAATGTTTTATAGATTGTTAAGGGCAGCCCGTCAGGGCTGGGGGCCTTGTCTGTCGGTGATTCTTTAATGACATAGTTTAATTTAGATAGGGATAAGGTGGACTCCAGGGCAGTAACCTCCTGGGCAGACAACCGACCTAGGAGGAAATATAGAACTGTATACAGTGGCATTGTGCCTCCATGTCAGAGGGTGAGGAGGATTGGAGAGTATATAACAAATGATAATAAGTACGTTATCTGCCGGGGTAATATTAACTGATGGCCAAGATGTGGGGGACATATGAGTGAATGCGAGTTTTATTCAGTGATCTCACTAGGGTTCTGATCGGTTATTACCAAATTCATGATTATGCCTGTGGCATTTAACAATAGTTGCCTGTGAATCTGTTCCAGATTATATAAGTGAGATAAGTGAGTGGAGTCCAGATAGTAAGGCCGCCCATTCCTTTTTAATCAGGGAGCCCATCTTGATAAATGTACCTCTAATAAAGCTCTTATGTGCCTCCCTGATAATAAGAGGATCACAGTCTGGAGTGACATTAAGGGCAAAATAGTCAGTTAGGTCCTTTTTTATTTCCTCTATGACCTGTGGGTCTTGTAAAAGAGAAGCATTCAATTGCCAGTGCCATGTTCTTGCATGTAATTTTTGGATTGTGAGTGACAGAGATTAGTGCATGGTCAGAGAAGCAGATAAGATTGATCCTCACCCCAGTACGTTGCCCCAATAATAAATGATGTACCAGAAGATAATCCAATCTGGAGTAAAGTTATGGGGAATGGAGTAAAATGTGTAATCTCTGGAGGCAGGGTGTAGGGTGCACCAAGAATGACCAAGTGGTGAGAATGAAGAAGGTCCTGCAGTTTAGTCTGGGTAGAGGGAGGTATGAATGGCCCCCGGATGAGTGGAGGGATGAAGGGTAAGATTAAGGTCCCTTCCCAGGATCAGGGTCCCCTCAGTGAAAGCTTCCAGATCCGCCAATGCCCGGTCAAGGAAAGGAACTTGTCCGGAATTCTTTGTAAATACCGTCACCAGGGTAGTCACTGTGCCGCCAGCTTACCTTTAACCAGGTACCTGCATGCCTCATCGGCATGGGTATCAATATGTTCCCAAGAAATAGAGGTGATGAGGATGGAAACCCCTTTGGTCTGGATTCTGGAGAAGAGCTATGGTATGTATAAGGAAAGCAAGAATTATAGAGGGATTGGATGCAATCAGACCGGAAGTGCATCTCCTGTATGAATGCAACGTGTGTTCTTTTCTTACATAAAAGTCTGAGGAGGGAGGACCTTTTTCCTGGCATGTCCACACCCTGAGCATTGAGAGACATACAGTATAGTACATCAGACATATTACTTTAGGGTGGTGTTTCGTTACTGAGAGGGGTAGAAAGAAAAATATAATAATAATTTAGGAGGGAGAAAAGGGTAGGAGGAAGGGAAGGGAGAAAAAAGAGATGAGTTAAAGAGAGAGAGAGAAGAAAAAGATTGTATGAAATGAGGATACTAGGAATGAGTCAACACTCAAATTAACTGTGAATGACCAACCCAGAGTCAAAATCCTCCAGAGGGGCGAGGTCACAGTACCCTAATGGGGGGAAAGTGGAAGGGCTAGACAACTATAATAAGAACACTTCAGGTCACACAGAGTCCATATACAGTATAGTGATGGTGTCACAGAAAATCCCTGACCTACCGAGATAAAAAATGTGTTTATGAAGCAGAGGGAAAGAACAAAACAAACCCGACTGAAAAAGAGAAAAGATCCCTATAATTAGAAAATTGGGGTCTTAAATGGAATTAACCCCCAATGGTTATATATTGAGCCCAACAATGAGAGATAAGAAGTCACCAAGCCTCTCCAAATAGGCAAGTTGCTATCAGTAAATGTCCTGAGTAATTAAAGTGAAGGAGAGTCCACACTATAACCTCAAAGAGGGTGTCTATGACATAAGGACTCAACGGGGAGGGGCCAATGGGGCCCGTTGAGGAAGATGTGCTTGGTTCCTTCAATTCCTGTTGTATCCAGTGCTCTGGGTCTGTAGAAGTGGGATTAGGTTCCAGTCAGGAGCCAGTACTGGCGTGGTATCCAGAAAGTGAAAAGCCTCAAGAAGATCCCCTGGGGATCGTACCACATGAGAGTATCCTTACTTGCGTGGTATAATCCAGAGGAAACAAAACAGGCTGGTTTTGAGGGCTCCATTTACAGTTGCAATAAAAAGTATGTGAACCCTTTGGAATTATATGGATTTCTGCACAAATTGGTCATAAAATGTGATCTGATCTTCATCTAAGTCACAACAATAGACAATCACAGTCTGCTTAAACTAATAACACACAAAGAATTAATGTTACCATGTTTTATTGAAACACACATGTAAACATTCACAGTGCAGGTGGAAAAAGTATGTGAACCCCTAGACTAATGACATCTCCAAGAGCTAATTGGAGTGAGGTGTCAGCCAACTGGAGTCCAATCAATGAGATGAGATTGGAGGTGTTGGTTACAGCTGCCCTGCCCTATAAAAAACACACACCAGTTCTGGGTTTGCTTTTCACAAGAAGCATTGCCTGATGTGAATGATGCCTCGCACAAAAGAGCTCTCAGAAGACCTACGATTAAGAATTGTTGACTTGCATAAAGCTGGAAAGGGTTATAAAAGTATCTCCAAAAGCCTTGCTGTTCATCAGTCCACGGTAAGACAAATTGTCTATAAATGGAGAAAGTTCAGCACTGCTGCTACTCTCCCTAGGAGTGGCCGTCCTGTAAAGATGACTGCAAGAGCACAGCGCAGCCTTGCTCAATGAGGTGAAGAAGAATCCTAGAGTGTCAGCTAAAGACTTACAAAAGTCTCTGGCATATGGCTAACATCCCTGTTAGCGAATCTACGATACGTAAAACACTAAACAAGAATGGATTTCATGGGAGGATACCACAGAGGAAGCCACTGCTGTCCAAAAAAAACATTGCTGCACAGTTTACAGTTTGCACAAGAAGCACCTGGATGTTCCACAGCAGTACTGGCAAAATATTCTGTGGACAGTATGAACCAAAGTTGAGTTGTTTGGAAGAAACCACAACACTATGTGTGAGAAAAAGAGGCACAGCACACCAACATCAAAACCTCATCCCAACTGTGAAGTATGGTGGTGGGGGCATCATGGTTTGGGGCTGCTTTGGCTGCGTCAGGGCCTGGACAGGATTGCTAGCATCAGAAGGAAAAATGAATTCCCAAGTTTATCAAGACATTTTGCAGGAGAACTTAAGGCCATCTGTCCACCAGCTGAAGCTCAACAGAAGATGGGTGTTGCACAGGGACAACGACCCAAAGCATAGAAGTAAATCAACAACAGAATGGCTTAAACAGAAAGAAAATACGCCTTCTGGAGTGGCCCAGTCAGAGTCCTGACCTCAACCCGATTGAGATGCTGTGGCATGACCTCAAGAAAGCGATTCACACCAGACATCCCAAGAATATTGCTGAACTGAAACAGTTCTGTAAAGAAGAATGGTCAGAATTACTCCTGACCGTTGTGCACGTCTGATCTGCAACTACAGGAAACGTTTGGTTGAAGTTATTGCTGCCAAAGGAGGTTCAACCAGTTATTAATCCAAGGGTTCACATACTTTTTCCACCTGCACTGTGAATGTTTACATGTGTGTTCAATAAAAACATGGTAACATTTAATTCTTTGTGTGTATTAGTTAAAGCAGACTGTGATTGTCTATTGTTGTGACTTAGATGAAGATCAGATCACATTTTATGACCAATTTGTGCAGAATCCATATCATTCCAAAGGGTTCACATACTTTTTCTTGCAACTGTATATAAGCAGGTATATAACGCGAGTTTGCGCGCTGCGTGTTTGATTTAAGTGTGTGTTTGTATAAATGTGCGACTTTAGATTAAGTGACTTCAGTGAGGGACTGCAGTAAATCAGTTTCTTATTACTGCATTATATTGTATTTTTCACTTTCTTTGTGTAATCCCATCTAGTATGTGTTCCATTATTGACAGCACAGTCCGGTGCATATCTTGTCTGATGTATGCAGTCCTAGAACAGCTTTTCGAGAGTATACTGTATATCATTGTTCAAAATGTGAGCAAATACCCGTTTGGAATCGCAAATGGAGTATCTAAACGGGCGAGTTTCAACACTGAGAGGCGTTAACAATTTGGAAGAGAGTTTGCTGCTCACTGAGCAAGCACTCTATGGGGTAGATGAGAGGGAGGGTGAAAGCGAGGAGGCTGAGGAAAGTGAGGTAGCTAGGTAGGTAACAGTTAGAAAGCGGGGTAGAAGGAAGAGTGCCAGGGAGGCTAGCCCTGATCTGTCACACCCCAACAAGTTGCATGGTTGGCAGATGAGGGGGATGTTGGTTCAGGGACAGCACTGCTGCAGCCGGAAACTTCCTCTGCCAGTCAGGGGAATGTCAGCTCCAGTAAGCAAGGGACCAGGAGAGCAGAGCAGGCCAGACAGGTGCTAGTAGTGGGAGACTCTATTATTAGGGGTACAGAAGGGCAATCTGTCACAAAGACCGTTAATGCCGAACAGTGTGTTGTCTTCCTGGCCCTAGAGTTCGACATATCGCGGATCGGGTTGACAGATTACTGTGAGGGGCTGGAGAAGATCTGGTCCATATCGGAACCAATGACAAAGTTAGAGGAAGGTGGAAAGTCCTTAAAAATGATTTTAGGAATTTAGGTCAAAAGCTTAGGGCAAGGAGTGTTTTCCGAAATACTGCCTGTACCACGAGCCATACAAGAAAGGCAGCGGGAGTGTGTTAGGGGGAAAGATGGCTAGAAGGTTGGAGGAGTGTTTAAACCACCTCCGGACCGCCTAACGCGCCGATGCGTCCGGAAGGTGGTTGCTTTTCTCCTCCTGGACGCATCGGCGCGTCATCTCGCGAGACGCGAGATTTCGCCGCAGCCGGCCCGCACATGCGCATCGCGGGCCGGCATTTCATAGAGAGTATTTCGTCAGCACCTGCCAGCCAGCGATCATTGGCTGGCAGGTTGCTGATTTTCAAAAAAGCCAATCACAGAGCCAGATAGCAGATCATATTTAAATATGATCTGTTATATGGCTGCCTGCTCCTCTGCTGGTTCTTTTCGTCGGTTGGATCCAGCAGAGGAGCAGGCTTCACAGTGAGTACACCAACATACACTTAGCCCCAGATCACCCCCCTGAACCCCAATTAACCCTTTGCACCCCTTTATCCCCTGTCAATCACTAGTGAAAGAAAAAAGTGATCAGTGCAAACTGTCACTTTTTTTTTTCACTGTATTGACCGTTAGGTTTTAGGTATAGTTTAGGTCCCTTGGTTAGGTAGTTAGCGATCAGTTAGCGCCCAGCCCACCGCACCGCAGTCCGTTATTCGCTGATTAGCGTATCGCTAATCAGCATTTGTACTTTTATAGTATCTGGAAGTGATCAAAACTGATCACGGTCAGATCTATAATAGTAACTAGTGTCACTTTAGGTTCTCCCTCCACCCAAAACGCAGTGTTTGCCCGATCAGGCCTGATCGGTCGCCCACACGTGCGTTGCCCACACCCGCCCCACCGCAGGACAAAAAAAATTTTTTTTGATCGCTGCACATCACTTTACACGCACTGCGGCGATAAAAAATCAGTTTTGATATTTTTATCAACCGCAGCGGCCTCCGGTACTTCGCTAGCCTCCCATTTGTAAGACAGGCTTGCTTTTTTTTACCTTGGGTAGTCTCAGGGAATACCCCTAATTTAGTTGCCCACATGTCTAACAGGGGAGTATTCCTCTGAAGAGGGCCTACAGGCTTCTGACCCCAGTCGGATGAGGAGTGGGAACCCTCATCTGATGAATCCAGCGGGTCAGAATACGAACCTGTAGAAAGCAGTGGCTCTCTGACCCAAAGTTCGGACGAGGAGGCTGATGGTCCCTGATAGCAGCAGGCGTACCCGGCCCCGTGTCGCTAGACCGCAGGTTGCGCAGGATCCGCTTCAAGAGCAGCAGAGTGGGGCTGGTGCTGTCGGATTACGTGGTGAGGCATACACCAGCAGCCCAGCCTTCCTGGACCTAGTACCAGCACTGCCGTACAACCTGGTGAAGTAGCGAGCACCAGAAAGGGCAGTTGAAGCTGGTACGGTGGCACGGTGCAGTAGTGACCCCGTCGCAGCCACCGCAAAGACGTGCCCGTAGAGCCCCTAGAATCCCAGAGGTGCTGGCAAACCCTGATTGGCAGTCCCCAACTTCAGCCGCACCTGTAGTTCCCCCTTTCCACCAGCCCAGGTCTGGAGTTCGGGTTGAGACGCTCAGATCGGTTCGGCCCTGGGATTTTTTGAGCTGTTCTTGACTGCGGAGCTCTTAGACTTAGCTGTGGCAGAGAGACAAACCGGTATGCCACCAATTTCTAACCGCTAACCCGGGAAGCTTTTATGCCAGCCTTTCCGGTGGAAACCAGTCCAAGTTTCCGAAATTAAAATTTTCTGGGCCTCCTTCCTCAACATGGGCCTGACAAAAAAGCATGAATTGCGGTCATATTGGTCCACGAACCCGATTTCATCACATCCCATGTTCTCTGCTGCTATGTCCAGGGACACGATTTGAGACCATCTCTGCGTTTCCTGCACTTTAGTGATAACACCGCCTCCCGTCCCAGGAGGCCACCCTGCTTTTGACCGGCTCCACAAAATTCGGCCCCTCATAGACCATTCAACCAGAAATTTGCAGATATTTATACCCCCGAGCAAACATCTGCGTAGACGAGTCCCTATACATTTTACCGGGCGCCTTGGCTTCAAACAATACATCCCAAGCAAGCGCGCCCGGTATGGGGTCAAATTGTATAAGCCTCTGTGAAGGGCCACAGGCTATACACACAAATTTCGTGGTCTATGAGGGAAAAGATCAGACCTGGAGCCGGTCGGTTGCCCTGACTACCTGGGGAGCAGTGGGAAGATAGTCTGGGACTTGGTGTCACCCTATTACGGCAAGGGGTACCATCTTATGTGGACAATTTTTACACACAGTGTGGCCCTCTTTAGGCTATTTGTTCTAGAACGGATTGGCGCCTGTGGTACCGCGCGAACTAGTCGCGCGGGCTTCCCCAAACGGCTTGTTACCACCCGTCTTGCAAGGGGGCAGAGGGCCGCACTGTGTACGAAGAACTGCTCGCGGTGAAATGGAGAAGACAAGCGTGTGACGTTTACCTGGCTCTCCTCCATTCACGCAGACACGACAATACAAATTGAGCGAGCAACCCGTGTCATTGAAAGCCCCTCTCATTCCACGACTATAACCTCCACATGGGAGGGGTGGACTTCAATGATTAGATGTTGTCTCCGTATTTAGTTTCCCCGCAGAACCAGACGCTGGTATAAGAAGGTGTCTGTATAATTATTCAATTGGCTCTGTACAATAGTTTTGTTCTCTACAGTAAGGCTGGGAGAACTGGATCCTTCCTCAAATTTCAGGAAGAGATCATCGAGAACCTCCTGTATCCAGGAGGTTCCGTGGCCCCATCCACCAGTGTAGTTAGCCGTCTACACGAGCGACATTCCCCAATGTCGTTGCTGGTACCTCAACCCCACCGTCACCCCGAAAAAGATGTCGTGTCTGTAGCAGGAGTGGAATAGGCGTGACACCCGCTATTTCTGTCCTGACTGTCCTGACCACCCTGCCCTATGCTTAGGGGAGTGTTTCCGAAAGTACCACACACAGGTACACCTAGCATAGGGATCATCTCACCAGGATAGGCACACAGGGCTAGTAGGGCCCATTCACTCACAGCTGCTGCAACGTCTCCTTTCACATGGGACAAAGTGCATAACGCACTTCGCCACATCTTTGGGCGATTTGCGCTTTGCACATTGACCCAATGGGGAAGGAGAGGTTTGTTCTATAAGGTAAAAAAAAAAAAAAAAAAAAAAAAAAACACCAGTAAGCAAACACTGTTAATGTTTAGTTCAAAAAGTTAAAGTTACATGTTCTGTTCCAAGTAATAAATTATTGCGTTGTGGCCGTGGTTTTTCTTTTTTTTCTTTTTGTCTTTTTACCTCCAGGTGGACCAACCGATCTACTAGCTGCAGCACCGATGTGCATTCTGACAGAAGCATTGCGCTGCTGGCAGATTACACGCAAGTCGGTGTATGCGGCGCTGCAAGACGGATTTTCTCCTCTGCAGTGACAGATACGTTTGCCGAAGGCATACGAGCTGAGGAGGAGGCGGCGTTCCTATGCTTGGCAACACTTGTGTATATATATAAAAAAAAAAAAAAAAAAAAAAATCCCGGCAATGATTTATTCATCCACAGCGATTGATGCGAATGGAGAAATCTGGTTTGCCAGGCATACGAGCTAAGTGGGTATGGATGTAGGGCGGAGCTCCTATGTCCTGGCAGACGCCTTTCCCCTCCATTTTTTTTTTTTGGCAGAGATTCTTTCATCACATTGATCGATGCGAATGAAGAAATCTGTGCCGTTCATTTTTTTCTTTCAGCCCAGAGGCTAAACGGAAAAAAAAATCTCATTACCTGTATGCTCAATATAAGGAGAATAGCAGAAACTCCTAATGCTGGCCATACATGTAATGATTGCGGAGACACTCAAATGCCAGGGCAGTACAAACACCCCACAACTGACCCCATTTTGGAAAGAAGACACCCCAAGGTATTTGCTGAGGGGCATATTGAGTCCATGAAGATTGAAATTTTTGTCCTAAGTTAGCGGAAAGTGAGACTTGTGAGAAAAAAACAAAAAAAATCAATTTCCGCTAACTTTTGCGAAAAAAAAAAAATAATTCTATGAACTTGCCAGGCCCCTCATTGGATACCTTGGGGTGTCTTCTTTCCAAAGTGGGGTAACATGTGGGGTATTTATACTGCCCTGGCTTTTTAGGGGCCCTAAAGCGTGAGAAGAAGTCTGGGATCCAAATGTCTAAAAATGCCCTCCTAAAAGGAATTTGGGCCCCTTTGCGCATCTAGGCTGCAAAAAAGTGTCACACATCTGGTATCGCCGTACTCAGGAGAAGTTGGGGAATGTGTTTTGGGGTGTCATTTTACATATACCTATGCTGGGTGAGAAAAAGTATCTTGGTCAAATGCCAACTTTGTATAAAAAAACTGTGAAAAGTTGTCTTTTGCCAAGATATTTTTCTCACCCAGCATGGGTATATGTAAAATGACACCCCAAAACACATTCCCCAACTTCTCCTGAGTACGGCGATACCAGATGTGTGACACTTTTTTTGATGCCAAGGTGGGCAAAGGGACCCATATTCCAAAGTGCACCTTTCGGATTTCACCGGTCATTTTTTACAGATTTTGATTGCAAAGTACTTCTCACACATATGGGCCCCTAAATTGCCAGGGCAGTATAACTACGCCACAAGTGACCCCATTTTGGAAAGAAGACACCCCAAGGTATTCTGTGAGGGGCATGGCGAGTTCCTAGAATTTTTTATTTTTTGTCGCAAGTTAGTGGAATATGAGACTTTGTAAGGAAAAAAGAGGAAAAAAAAAAATCATCATTTTCCGCTAACTTGTGACAAAAAAAAAATAATTCTAGGAACTCGCAGTGCCCCTCACGGAATACCTTGGGGTGTCTTCTTTCCAAAATGGGGTCACTTGTGGCGTAGTTATACTGCCCTGGCAATTTAGGGGCCCAAATGTGTGAGAAGAAATTTGCAATCAAAATGTGTAAAAAAGGCCGGCAAAATCCGAAGGTGCACTTTGGAATATGTGCCCCTTTGCCCCACCTTGGCTGCAAAAAAGTTCCACACTCTGGTATCGCCGTACTCAGGAGAAGTTGGGGAATGTGTTTTGGGGTGTCATTTTACATATACCCATGCTGGGTGGAAAAATATCTTGGTCAAATGCCAACTTTGTATAAAAAAATGGGAAAAGTTGTCTTTTGCCAAGATATTTCTCTCACCCAGCATGGGTATATGTAAAATGACACCCCAAAACACATTCCCCAACTTCTCCTGAGTACGGCGATACCACATGTGTGACACTTTTTTGCTGCCAAGGTGGGCAAAGGGGCGCATATTCCAAAGTGCACCTTTCGGATTTCACCGGTCATTTTTACACATTTTGATTGCAAAGTTCTTCTCACACATTTGGGCCCCTAAATTGCCAGGGCAGTATAACTACCCCACAAGTGACCCCATTTTGGAAAGAAGACACCCCAAGGTATTCTGTGAGGGGCATGGTGAGTTCCTAGAATTTTTTATTTTTTGTCGCAAGTTAGTGGAATATGAGACTTTGTAAGAAAAAAAAAAAAAAAAAATCATCATTTTCCGCTAACTTGTGACAAAAAATAAAAAGTTCTATGAACTCACTATGCCCATCAGCGAATACCTTAGGGTGTCTACTTTCCGAAATGGGGTCATTTGTGGGGTTTTCTACTGTTTGGGCATTGTAGAACCTCAGGAAACATGACAGGTGCTCAGAAAATCAGAGCCGTTTCAAAAAGCGGAAATTCACATTTTTGTACCATAGTTTGTAAATGCTATAACTTTTACCCAAACCATTTTTTTTTGCCCAAACATTTTTTTTTATCAAAGACATGTAGAACTATAAATTTAGCGAAAAATTTATATATGGATGTCG